>NC_086243.1:19457500-20657500 GCF_036321145.2 Pelmatolapia mariae
TGGTGTACATTCAAGACAAGACCTGGGAGAGCAAATAAATGTTTGTGTATACTCACTCACACTGACACAGAGAGGCACATTCCCATGCATGCACTTATCCACCCACTGGTTTGTACACACAGAAACACACACAAATACACAATGCAGCCTCCCACACATATATATGCACACGGCATAGAAATTGTTACACACACACACATACATATACACGTCACGTCCCGAGTGTTTATATGAAAATCCAACCTGTCTTTTAAGTCTGCATCAGAGAGCATTTTGATCCTTCACTTTTTTCTCCTTGCATGTTAAAAGGAAGATTGGCCAGTCATTACAAAATTAACGAGGGAAGTAAATTTAGTGGGCGGGTCTGTACTTTCATTATCTCCTTTAATTATGTGCATGTGCACACAATTTTAGTATGTGTGCACATGCCTGATAATGGTGGGATAGTGATATATGCCATAAATCCTTATGTTTAAAGTTGGTTAAATATGAGCTCAGTTCAGTAGTTTGAACTCGGACCATTACAGGGAGCTTTTTTTCTTTATGTCCCCACTGAGTGGAAAGAGGATTTTAGTACATTTGGTGAATGTCAAATATTATTCTACTGGCTCTGACAAAGTCTTTATGCTCAGGTACATTATACCCCTAAATATTTCCACAGTGTGCTTTAGTCGCATTGTGCTATATTAAATGCCTTTATGTAGCTTATTAGGCTACATAGCTGACAAACAACACAATATGTCTTGATTTGGTACGAACAGTAATAGGTCCCAGCTGAATATCTTTTTACTGAGTGTGAAACAACTGGTGTCTTATGTTGAATGGGCCTCATTTATCATTTTACTTCTTCAGTGCACTGGAGGTAGGTGTTGATGATGTGTGGGGATCCTTCCAGAGATGCTTTGTTTCTTCTTCGGGGTTTTAAATTACTCTTTATTTTTAATAAAGCATATTGTTAACTTTGTAAATTATGCTCCCAATTAGAACAAATTAGATGAAAAAGCTGTGTGTTATTTAATGTCATTTACCTGCTATACCCATATGAGCCTGCAGCATCCTTTGATATCTCAGTCATGTGCACTTGTTGCTCATCACATCAGGTTTAAACAGAAGGATGTCCCATTACCACATGTTTATAAAATCAAGCACATAGCCATAAACATTTGTGAAAATGGATCATTCTAAAGCACTCACTGAATTCAAGCCAGTGCATTGCAATTCTTCCCTCCTAGATATTCTATGATCAACTTACAGTTGATCGTAGAAGTGTTTACAGAGCGGGGTTGCCGAGTCCTGTGGCAGATAGAGCGCAAAAGTCACCAATGCTCTGCTGGCTCAGTAACTGCATAGCTCCACACCTCCTCTGGCATTAACATCAGCACAAACACTGTACTGAGAGCTTCATGGCATGGCTTCATGGGTTTCTCTGGCCATGTAATTCCTGTAGCTGTAATGTGTAGGTGGCCTAATACTTTTGTCTATACAGAGTACGGTCTATGCCTGAATTTAGCAGTGTCAGCCTTGCTGTTAAAAAACAAATCCAGGCTAGCAAACAATGCTGCATATAGTAACGTACCATCTTCTAGCTGCTCCAGTTGTCAGTCATTTGCAGCCATGATAAAAGCCACAACTACTCAAGACTAAAGTTTTAAGTTTTAAAGTAAAGTAAATATGCTGAAATATATATATACATATATATATATTAAAAAAAATGAAATTAAAATCCAATATGACTTTGCAGCTGGTCTTTAGATTGGAGGAGATGCAGATACGAAACTGCTTTTTGAGCCCCTCAGATATTTTTGTGCTTGGGTTGTTGCCCCCAGGGGCTAAATCCGCAGATTGGTTTGTGTCTGCTGGTTTTAACATAGACCTACCACTAAAAACTCTCATGTTCTACATTTTAACCTCTTAAATAAAGCATGGCTTTTAAAGGAAGATTCACTATTTAGTGCATAGAAAATTGGGAGAGGACACAAAGACCCTGACATACACTCACCAGCCACTTCATTAGGAATACCTATTCAACTGCTAGTTAGTGCAAATATCCATGCATTTTAGAAGCCGAGGTTCAAACTGAGCATCAGAATGTGGAAAAAAGAGGATTTAAGTGACTTTGACCATGCCATGTTTGTTGGTGCCAGATGGACTGGTCTGAGTATTTCACAAACTGCTAATCTGCTGGGATTTTCTCCCACAACTATCTCTGGGGTTTAAAAAGAACGATCTGAAAAAGACAAAATATCCAATGAGACAGTTTTCCTCTGCCCGCAGACTCCTTTGAGCAGCTAGGATGGCATAAGTGTCTGGTTTGTTAGCACAAATGTAAGTTTAACATTTAAGGAAGTAAAGTAAATATGCTAAAAAAATAAATAAAAAAGCATTTGAAATGAAAATCCAGTTTCACTTTGGAGCTGTTTTTTAGATTAAAGCAGATGGAGATACAAAACTACTTATTGAGCCCCTCAGACAGTTTGAGATTTCCAAACTAGTTTGAATTTTGTTAGCAGAAAGCTACAATACTCTCTGCTGAGAGAAAACAAAAGAGGAGAACAGTGGTCAGCAGATGGGAGGGAAAACTTTCTCTGTATTAGTATAAACATCAGGAAAGAGCCAGTGTAGCCTGCTGGTTTGATTGGACTTCATTATTTTTGCCACCTCTCTGCAGAACAAACAGCCCATGCAGCTCACGTGTCCTTACCCATTGTAGCCTCAACATTTGGCACGTCGCCCTCTACTCTTCTTTATTGTGTCTTTTTTCTCACATCAGAACACAGACAGTTGCGGCATCGAGCTGCTTCCTTATCGAGCTGCGTTTTAACACAATATGGTGAGAAGCAGTCACATTTGCTGTTTATTTTCACAGGGTGCGTCGTATCAAGTACCTTCATTACCAGATCCAAGAAGGCCACATTGTCACATTTTGTGACTCAATTTTATGAAGCTACAGGTACAGGGAGTTCTTTTTAGAGCGCTTTCAGCTTTTTTTTAGTACTTCAGGGTTCACATTTACACACTGGATCACTTTTTCTTATCTGCCAATTGTTGCCGGAGTTAATGGTTCATCTTGTATCATGATACTAACCAAAGCACAAATTCACACCCTTTCTGTGTATTTTTTTCCTTCTTCAGAGTTTACCTAGGAAGTGTGCCCATCGGTATCAGCAGGGAGTCTTAAGACTTGTTTTTTTTTATTTCTGCACTCCAAATGCACTGTATCCAAAGGCTCATTTGTTGATATTCTGTTGCATTTTGGCTCTATCTCCCAAGTTTTCCCCAAGGGGCTGAGAGCTTGGGTTCCATGTGGCGTGGTGTTTGATTGATGCAGGCCTTCTCCGTCTACACGATGTGCTCACTGATGCGGTGGTGATGGAGTGAGATACCCCTGCTGAAGCTGATCTAGTGAGCAGCTGGCCTGTGTTCCTCGCTTGCACAGTGGCTTAGCAGTTGTTTTTCCATCACATCTTTCCCCTTCATTATCACTTGAGGGGTTTTTGTGTTGGTGGCTTCTCTTTAGGGAAATGGAAGGATTTACTGAGCCGCTTTCCACCTCAGGTTAGTCTTTTTGATGATACCTCACTAGAATTTAGATTCACGTTTAAAAACTTGAAGTGACTGAGTGCTGAGAATGAATATGTCACTGTAGTTTATAGCCACTGTTACTGGTGTGCCGGTGACTGAATGCAGCGATGTATTGTGTCGGTATGGGTTAAGATATGTGGCTGAGTTTTTAATTCAGTTTTAATTCCTTTGAAGGTTTAAATGACAGCACATCACAGATGGTATATTATGACAGATTTAGCTCATGAATATTAATTCTCTAACTGCTAAAATTGAGTTTTCTCTACAGCCAGGTAGAGGGAAGACAAATGTCATTCTGTATCACTATTCTATAGCTGTAAGTGGACTGGGTATTCATTTTACTCTGAAGAGATTTTCGCCATTTAACTTTATTACATATAAATCTTTTATTGCCTGAATTGTTCTGCACATGGACTAGTCTATGTAATAAGTAACATGTACTCTTCATATGAATATGCAGAATCTGAAAGCACGGGACAAGATTTTTGCTGCCAGAAGCCTTTTGGTTTTCCTTTGTTGTCTGAGTTGTTTTGACCAGCCATCTTTGAGCAGGCTTTGGTTGCCACAAGTAAACAGTCAGTGTGGTAATAAAAATATGCAGTTGCATTTGCCAAAATGAAATTAAATGAGCACATATTAGATCTCTCAGGGAAATGGTGGTTGCCCTCAGGAGCTAAATCAGCAGATTAGGCGGTGAGCTCAGAGATTGGGTTGTGTCTGCTGATTTTAACATTGTTATCAATTAGACCCACCACTAAGAAATCTCATGTTCTTTTAACCTCTTAAAGAAAGCATAAGCAGAAATGCCTTATTGATGACAGAGGTCAGAGGAGAATGGTCAGACTGCTTTGAGCAGGAAGGATGGCAACAAGTACCTGATCTGATGAGTCTCGATTTCTGCTGCAGATTCCACTGGTGAGGTCAGAGTTTGGTGCACGAGCACACAAAGAATAGATCCTGCCTTGTATCAACAGTTCAGGGTGGTGGTGCAGGTGTCAGAGTTGTATGTAGGGGATATTTTCTTGGCAGTTTTAAATAGCAGAGCCTATTGTTGCTGACTATGCCCCTCTCCCTCACAGTGTACTCATATTTTCTTGACTGCTTCAGCATGCAGGTCACAAAGCTCAAATCATCTCAAACTGATTCACTGTACTCAAATTCCCTTCACAGTTGGCAGATCTCAATCCAATAGAACACCTTTAGGATGTGGTGGAGAGGTGGACAACCTGCATCATGCTTGTGCCACTGTCAAATCTGCAGCAACTGTGTGATGCTGTCATGTCAATATGGACCGAAATCTCTGAGGAATGTTTCCAGCATCTTGTTGAATCTATGCCGCAAAGAATTAAGGCAGTTCTGAAGGCAGAAGCAGGCCCAACCCAGTACTAGCAATGTTTAACTTGTGAAGTGGCTGGTACGTTTTTGTACATTTGGAAACTAATAATCTGCGCTACCATTAAAATTAGGCTAACAGACAACAATTTTTTTTAAATACATTTAGATTTTTAGTTTATTTGCTTTTGAAAATGACAAAATTAGCTTTTAGAAGGTGTGGCAAAACTGGATTTACAACTGGGTTTAGATTAGTTACCTGTAACCATAGTAACATGGTTGTTGTTTGACAATAATAGCATCAGACCAGCTTTGTCTGTATAAGTGTAGGTAGTGCAGACCAGCTGTCTCTTTGGAGTCACTTTACGCAAGGATTGTGCAGTGAGAAATAGAGCTACCTGCTGTAAAGACGCCTCCGTAGGGATGGCTCATTTCATGCCTTAGTGATGTCTGAGTGAAGTAAATGCATCTGCTCATTTTGAGCAGAGAAAGTCACCCTGACCCTGTACCTGCTTCCTGACTATAACCTTAGCTGCTGTTTCAGTGCATGAATACTATGGTTACCGGGTCATCTCTTACAGGAATACAGCTTAAAAGCATACAGTGCGGTAAAGAAAAATGATTCCATCAGACTGACAGGCTCGTGGTTTTAAAGTCAAAGTGTAGTCGTACTATTCTGGCTTTTTGTGTATGTATTATATACATATGCACAGTATATGGATATAGTATGTATTTTTCTAACAATTATACAGGAAACTAAGGAATCCAACTTAAAATTTGCATGGGGGAGTGGTATTACTGGAGTGAATGATTTTGTTCTATGTTCATTTAATGCTTGAAAAAACTTCAACTGGCTTATAATAAGTTTCAGCTTAACCTCACTGTCACAGTTCAGTCAGTATTGTAACCGTGAATATCCTGGAAAAACAAGACTCTAATCTTTCATGCAGTGTGGAACTGCTCCTTTGGCATTACATATCCTGAATTTGAAGACTAGGCCAATGTTTATTTAAATTTACATCCAAATGAGCATTATGTCATGGCAGGACTATCAGTCCTAACCAGAAAACGTAAACAGAACAGTAGAAAATCATTCCAGGTACAGTTAAACAAGCGTCTCCGTTTCTTCTCACTTTGTTCTGTGAGGAGCTGCACATGGATGTGACACTGCAAAATGATTTTGTTGTGGTCTCTGGCATTCAGCAGTGAATGTTACTTTAAGGGTGAGGAAGGTTATATAACAGCTCAGGGGTTTGGATTTGAGAGAGAGTGATATGAAATGAAACTATGTACATAAAGACAGCCAACCTTAAACATTAAATAAATATATATGTATATAAAACAGAAAAAATAGATAAATGTTTTATAACGTCTGTAATTGTTCTCTTAAAGATTGTGGGGTAATGTGTGCACGCAGATTCAAAGAATTACCCTTTGGACTTACCCTAAATAAAAATTTTGTACATTAACACAAACAAATAAAAACATGTAATGTAGTTTGCAGTGTTTGCTAAATGATAAGCCAGTACCTCCTCATGAATTTGAATTTAACTAAGCTAAAGCTCAGAATGCTGCTCTCTTGTTAGCTAGTAACCTTTTCTGTTTGGATCAACATTTAGTTAAAGCAAGAAGATGGAGATGCCTCCTCTAGCTTTGTATAAACTGGATCTTTATTTCCTTTCTTACAGGCAAGAAACATAATGCAAAACATTTGGATGGGTGTTATACTGAACCATATGTATGCCCAGATGCCGTATGGCTGATTATAGGTACTCATCGATGTCAATGTGCACGATGTGCTGCAGCTGCTTCTCACAAGAAGGGAGTTACATCAACATAATAGCGCAAAACATTTGTGACAAACAGCAGCTTGGCTCAAAGAATCTGAGTTGAATTGGGGACCTTTGATCCATGATTTTTCTAGATAAAAGATACAAAGCTAGCTAGCTTTTTGTAAAAGGTTTGAGGCCAAATACTTTGTCTATCGTTCTGCCATGAGAAAGATAACTCACAAGTTATCAGTTAGCTCGGATTCATGTAATGAATTCATCCCGAGGTCAGAGTCTACAGGCCACAGTTGGCATGTTAAATGTTATGGTTCAAGACAGTACAATAAGAAAAATACTCTTTAATTAAATTTTCAATTCAAGTGTATTTATATGACACCAAATAGCAACAGTTCCCTCAAGGTGCTTTATATTGTAGCATATAAATATATGAGATTCACAGAGATTCATCCTAAAATTATACAGAGAAAACCCCAAACATTTAGACGACCCCCTGTGAACAAGGACTTGGCAACAGTGAGGAGGAGAAACTCACTTTTAACAGGAAGAAACCGCGGGAAGAAACAGGCCGGGGTGTGGGAGGGGAACAGAGCAAAAGACACACAGTGGAAGAGAGACAGAGACTGAAGATGAAGACACACTGAGTGCATGATGGGAAGCCCCCAGCAGTCTAGGCCTATTGCAGCATAACCAAGAGAGAGTTCAGGGTCACCTGATCCAGCCCTAACTGTAAGCTTTATTAAAATGAAAACTTTAAGGCCTAATCTTCAAAGTAGAGAGGCTGTCTGTCTTCTGAATGCAAACTGGGAGCCGGTTCCACAGAAGAGGGGCCTGAATCCTAAAACCTTTGCCTCCCATTCCCCTGCCATTCCCAAAATCCCTCAGGAGGGGTTTTGGGGCGATATGGTACTATGAGGTCTTTAAGATAAGATGTGTACTGATTACTTCCAGACCTGGTATGTAAATTTGATTCTGGACTTAACAGGGAGCCACTGAAGAGAAGCATTATAAGAGGAACATGGTCTCTCTTTCTAGTTCCAGTCAGTACTCTTGCTGTGGCAGTTTGGTTTAGCTGAAGGCTTTTCAAGGACAGCCTGATAATGAATTACAATAGTCCAGCCTAGAAGTGATAATCTAATATACCGATCAAGCATGGCTTGCTTGGAAAAGTTGCCAGGTGAAAAGTTCTTGTCTCTACAAAGAACACAGCAGCATGGCTTATTTTTTGCAAAGGTGCATCTGACCAAACCACTAAACTTCTGGAACGATGTCCTTTGGACAGACCAGACAAAAGTGGAAAAGTCTGGCTATAATGCACAGTTCCATGTATGGCAAAAAGCACACATATCAGAACAAAAACGTCATACTGACTATCGAGCACGGTGGTGGATGAGTGATGATTCTGGTTTGATTTCAGGCATCTTAGCTGAAATTGGGTCATATAACAGGACAATGATTTATAGTACATTAGCAAATGTGCAACATAATGGCTGAAAATGAAAAGAATCAGGGTCTTGCCAGTCAAAATCTAGTACTTAACCTGATTGCAATGCTGGGCCCTTAAGAGAGCTGTGCAAAAACAATAAAGCTCAATAAACTGAAGCAATGATGTCAAAGCAGAGTGGGCCAGACTTCCTCCACAAATCTGGGACAGATGATCAAGTCACACAGAAAATAATTGCTTACTGCTTTTGAAACTTGGTTTGAGGAGCAGATGAGGATTTTTCTAATGTAATGTGATCTTATAAAAAGAATTCCTAGAATGTGTATTTTTCTCTCAATATCAAATCATTTGGGCTCTTTTTTTTAGCATTTCAATCAAAAACGATGACCTAAACCCTTTTAGATGTTGACATTATGGGACATTTTCCACCCAGCTTAAACTGAAAGGTATCAGGTTAACTCAGTATATCACAAAGGACATTGATTAATCTAATTCTGTCCATTTTGTTTTTGTTGTAGCAGTGCAGCCTGCAATGAAGATGGAGTTTGAGGCATTGGTGCCTGACTGTAAAAATGGAAGATACTGTGTTTGCTTCTGAACAGAGGGGTGAATCCATGACATCACTGTAAAGAAATACCAATCTATAGTTAAACAGAATGTTCACGATCATCCTTATTTGCATGTCAAGACCTGTATTTATGCATCATTATCCAGGAAGGTGCGCTGAGTCATCCTCCTCCTCACTGATATTTTTTCCCTAAGCAATTTAATTTAATCATTTTCACCTTATACGCAGCGCAAGATTCAGCATTCACCCCTTGAAAACAAGTAGATCGACTGTGGATCTCCTCTCTGTGGACAGCCTCTTAACAGAGCCGGTTAGTCACACATTGTAGCACTCTGACAAGTGATTTTTTTTCTTTCATGTTGGCCAGCTGTAAATCTTCAGTCTAGAGCTGATTGCCGCCCATGTTTAACATATGTGGGGTAAACAAAGCTTCATTATTTGACTGCTGTTTTTGATGATTGTGAATTGTTTCCCGCTTTGTGTTAAATTTGTCACATGCGTACTGTACTTCACTGAGACAATCAGAACAATCACATGACGCTTATAACCCCTGCAACTCATAACCATTCATCTCTGCAAAGGCTAAGAGTGAAAAATCAATCAGTTATAGTTGTGGTACTTCATTGCGGATTTCACATGGCCCTAGTTGCTGTTGAAAAATAGAACTTCTCTATTTTCTGTCTGTTTATCCATCCATCCTTTTTCTTCTGCTTATCCAATTTAGGGTCACCAGGGGGGCTGGAGCTTATCCCAGCTGCTGTGATTCCATAAAATTCATGTGACATATTGTCAGTACCTATAGCTGCTTCTTTTATTATTAATCTCATTGATGAGATTAGTCAAGTGAGAATAAGTGGTATTTAATCTTTGAAAAGCCTGCAAAAATGCTGCCATTTTACATTTTCCCAAGGCATGTAAAAAAAATATATACATAATAAATAAATTTGTTTATGGCAGGAGAGATAACCGGGCTTAATGTGAAAATTGGAGCGAATTCAAAGAAAGCAAATTATGTAATTGGTTAGATTAAATTACCTAACAGCACCAAATCACAGGCAAAGTTAACTGGTGAGGTCGTCATTTGGTCATCTGGTCATCTATTCATATTAATTAATATTCATATTAAACCAGAAAAGAAATAAATAAAAACATAAATAACAGAAGAATGTCAATGATAGGCCTGATTAAACAGAAAAGTTTTAACAGTTTTTTTAAAGACTTCACAGCTAAACGGATCTGTAGTAAACTGTTCCAGAGCCTCGGTGCCACAGACTGAAAGGCTCTAACTCCCTAGTCTTTCGTCTTGTACAAAGGACAGCTAATAGGTTTTGAGCTTGTGAGCAAAGACAGTGTGCAGCAGTGTGTTTAACAAGAAGCTGAGATATATATAGTCTGGAGCCTGTCTGTCAAGTGCTCCGTAAGTAAGCATGAGAATTTTAAAACTAATTCTAAAGTCAACTGGGAGCCAATGTAAAGAGAATAAAATAGGGGTAAAGTGACCTCACTTGCTAATGTGTGTTAGGAGTCTGGCTGGAACATTTTGCATTACTTAGAGGCGTGAAAGCGATGATTTATCTGAGATGGTAAATAAGGCATTACGATAAGAAAAGTATGGAGAAGGAGGGAAACATCTCATGATGTGAAGCATAGCACATTATCTGGCAAACATGGTGGAGGAATAGCTAGGTTTCATTTGACGTAGACGTGACGTCGACGTAAAGCGCGAAATTTGACTGGCGGTCGGAAGTGAAAAAGATAAGCGCAAAATCACAGACAGACAGTACGCAAAATGCCTATGTCCTGTTGTGTTTACGGATGCTCCAGTAGGTCGACCAGAGAAACCGATAAACGGTATTTTAGGGTACCAAAAATAGCCCAACGAAGAGGAGAAAAATGGAAAATTCTAACCGAAAAACGTAGGAAAAAATGGATTTTAAATTTACGTTTACAATCGGGAGGAGCAGAGTCTGCCAATGCCCGTGTCTGCAGCGACCACTTCGTCAGAGGTAATGTTATGTTTGCAAACGAACTTATTAGCATTAGGTTGTCGTTAAATTCTCGTTTACTTAGTGCTTTTAAGTTAGTAGTCTAATATTGACTTGATTGGGACTATAGGCTGCCCAAGTGCTTTGGATGACGAAGAGTCGGAGGACTGGGCTCCGACGGTCAATCTCGGCTACGAACGAAAACCCAGATCGGAATCAGTTCTCAAACGAGAGAAAAGAATGAAGCTTAAGGCAGAACAGCATCGATGTGCAGAGGCGATTTTGGATATGCAACAGACGGCTGAGAGCCCGGATTTGAGCCTAGTGACAGTGGAGAACCCCGAACTGCAGCTTCCAGCTGAGGTTTACCTTGAAACAAACAACTGTCACTCTAACGAAGTCCTAAGGATGTGGCATGTTTGTTGACGTTAAAGCCGCTACCGCTAACTGTTAGCGTGTTTAAGATAAAGCAATATAAGAACAAACACTCACCCTTGCAAACACCAAACTGTATCCATCACGGAGACGTTTTGTTCCAAGGTTGTGGACCCACCCGCTGACAAAAAAATTGTACGCCTCCAGACTCTTGAAAGCTTTCATTTGCTGCCTAGTGTAGTAAGAAGTCTGGAGGACCAAGTAGTTGGTGATATCCACAGCCTCGATAGTAGGCAAATCCTTTACTTCTGTGGTGTATTCGGACATTTTCAAAGAATACGGATCACGTCCGATATATTTTTTAACTATCTGTTTATATCTCTCCCGAGAAACGGGGTCTAAAGTTGCACAATAGCTGCTCTCCTGACTCTCCACAGTGTCCTCCATGTTTACTTCCGCCCTCCACTCAAAAATCACGCTGCCTCCGCACGTCATCAGAACCACGTGACCGCAACCCAACTATTGCTGCAACATGGGCATGTGTAGTTGCCAGAGGAACCAGGCCACTGGACAGAAGCAGCAGCATGAAGCTTGAAATGTCCAGGGCTATCTTCTCATATTCAGCCAAGTGCTGCAAGACCCATCAGACACATGTTGGTTTTTTGGTTAAAAAACAAACAAACTGTGGTGGTGTTTAGGGAGAAAATTAAAGTAACATATATATTAAACTGTTCATAAACTTATAGACCTACTGTAGTACCAAAATTGTTCATGTTATAGCTTTACTTTGCTTATTGAAATTTTACATTTTAAAATGTAGTTATTACTTACATTTTCATTTCTGTGCACTGGAACATTTTTTGTTAGTAAAACTTGAGCCATGTGATTATCTACAAACACATTCTCAGAATTTTATTGGGACAAATAAAAAACTGAGCAATTTATAATGCAGTGTATTAGTATTAAGTTGTCATTATATCTTAAATTACTTGTTCAGAGCTGTGCATTTAAAATCAGAGAGTGGAAAATTCCAGA
Organism: Pelmatolapia mariae; assembly: GCF_036321145.2. Taxonomy (NCBI): domain Eukaryota; kingdom Metazoa; phylum Chordata; class Actinopteri; order Cichliformes; family Cichlidae; genus Pelmatolapia; species Pelmatolapia mariae. The sequence goes on from NC_086243.1 coordinate 19,469,609, forward strand.
AATGTATCCCTGCAGTAAAGAGCGATGAAGTTCCTGGCTTAGGATTCCTGCTCCACTGATGCAGGACTTTTGCTTTCCTGTCAACACACCTCAGACCTCGACTTATTCTGTTCCAGCAAGAAGAAAGACAAATGAAATACTTTTTTCTCCCCCATGTTAAATTGCCACATTTAATTACACAAGACCTGATTAAACCGCTGCTTCCCCCTGAATACAACAGAACAAATGGATGCACTATATTAGGTTGTATCAGAAAATGTGCTTCCATTCTTTGCTGAACCTTCAATCGTGAATGCCGAGAGAGTCTGCAAGACGCAACGAGACCAGCCTTATAATTAGGAGGGGCTCAAAAAAACAATTTCACTAGTGGTGCTGAAATAATGACTGTAATGAGGTTTAAATAATAGCAACGCCTTCCATAGAGTTTTCCTTAATATATAGGTATTGAATTAATGTGTGTTTATTAGTTATGCAAAGGCCAAATTATTGCAGTCGCTCTGAGCTTAAACTCCAGATAGACAGGAGCTCCTCCAGACCTCATCGTTAAGTGAAAGTTAATGAGTTGTATTACTGATTACAGAAAATATACATTTTTATTCCACCCTCAGTAACACCTGATTTTAATATTTCCTCTTCGTCATTTGTTGGTTTTCGTTAAATCAGAGTCTGTCTTTTTGCTCATTTGCAATAAACAATAAAGGAGTTGACAGCTGCAGCACTCTGCAGGTGATTTAATCCAGATTATGAAATAATTCTGTTTGATTTACATAAACTGTAACCTTTCGTATCAAGAAGGTATCGGAACTTTAAATTGTGCAGTATGGAGTGAGTGAGCAATCTTGCGTTTTCCTTAAAGTAATGCTTGTTGGCATTTGTAATGACCTTTTTGCTCTTGACAGAATGGACTGTAATGAGAATTATCACAAGCCCCCTGAGAAACACACAGGCAGATAAAGCCAGACAGACTAAAAGCAGGCAAGTGGAAAAAAGAAAGTGAAGCATCGTTTCGAGATACTTTGCTAAAGCAAGATGACGCCAAATGCAATATGTTACAGAAGTCTGTGCGGTATGGTGGCAATATCACAGACCTTCTAAAACACATAAACATCTCCTCTATAAAAGAGGAAAGAAAGAAGAAAGCATACTAAATGTCCTTCCATCATATGCCCTGAGTAAGGTGGCACTCTGTGATGGAGCTTTTCGGTCATTATCCAGGGGTACATAGCAGGAAAGTCACAAACTGTATTTCACAAAACATGATCAGCTGTATATCTGTGGATAACTCAACAGATAACCAGATACTTGTCTTTCTTAAGATAGAATAATTCATAATAATATCCTATATTATATATCTGATAACAAGACGTAAATATTCTCCCTATATAGCGCTTTTCTGCTCTACCTAAGCACTCAAAACACTTTATATACAACATGCTTTATTCACTCATTCATATAAGCACTTTTTTCTATGCTTATGCTGTGTATCTAACATTCACACACATTCACACTCCAATGAATGCAACTTGGGATTCAGTATCTTGCCCAAGGATACTTTGGGATGCAGGATCAAACCACTGACCTTCTGATTAGTAGATAACCTGCCATACCTCCTGAGCTACAACCACCTCATACAACCATAAGTAACAGAATGTTTAGTACTCACTATTTATATACACAGTATTAGGTGGAGTGTGTATAGCAAAAGCCTTTTAAGTAATTTGTCCAAATATTACAGCTACTTTATGGTAAAGTGCAAAAGTCTTGCGCCACCCCTAATTTAAAAAAATATATATTTTGGTAGGAAAATGGGAAATAGCTGTAGTAATTTATTGAAACATGTGCAAGCGTACTTGGAAATATAGTACATGAGACAAAAACATAGTTATTCAATTCTAACAGTCTTGAATCTTGTAGGAGATTCAAAGATCTTTTTTAGATGCTGGCTGCTTTTTGTTCTGTTCACTATCAACATGATTCCACACAGGTCCGGGTTCAGGGGAGACAAATCATTGACTGATGATCTTCTGCAGCATGTTTTTCTATCCACCTATGCCTTTGGCCCTGATTTTCATCCAGTTCTTGGGGAATTTGGTAAAACCTAGACTTTTGTCCCTGTTTCCTTTACTGAAGAATGGCATCTTGACAGCCACCCTTCCACTGAGAATATTTCTGATGAGGCTTCAGTGAACAGTAGATGGATCAAGGCCAGATGCATCTCTCACCTCCTGTGTCAGGTCTTTGGTGAATTTTTTTGTGATTCTTAAGGACATAACTTTCAGATATTCTTCAAATGCTGCATTTTTTTAGGCCTGTCACTTCTTTTGTTCTCTGCTTGTCCAGTTTCCTCTTTTTTTAAGGGCACACTGAACACCATGCCAGCTCTTCAGCTAATAGCTCTTTGGGAATCATCTTTTTGCTTCAAAAATACCATTTTATGCCTGTCAAACTGTGTTATCTTTAGCATTTTCTGTTGATTCAACTAAAGAAATGAGAACAGATTGTTTTTTGTGATGGGCTGCTAGCAACACAGTGCCTAGGGAAACAATTTAACTTTGCAAAATCCTTTACCAAGTTTTCTGTTATGTTGATTTAGGTGCCTTTTGATGCTTGGTTGCTTGATGATTGATAGTAACCAAAAAAGCATTCCTCTGAAGATGGTCAGGATTGGACTGAAAATGAGTGAAAAAGCAGCCAATGTCCAAAGAAAAACCTGGAAAGACCTTCAGAAAGACTGAAGAACTATTGCTCAAAACCACTTTAAAAAATTATTTTGCCTCCTTATTAGGGCTGCCACAAACAATTATTTTGATAGTCGACTAGTCAACGATTATTTTTGCGATTAGTCGACTAATCAGATCATGCATCCATTGGACGTAAAACGTACAGCTTATTGCACCAGCATGCATCTGCTCTTATATAACTATCATTAGCGTACAGCTTTAAGTGTTTAAGGTATGTGCTAGCTAAAAATAAAGACAAGATGAAAATGAAATGTGCAGATTGTTTCGGTGGAGTTTAATAAACTCAGCCGTCTGCTCCTTGCTATCTAAAATATAACAGGACACCGGAGTAAATTCTCGAGCATCTCACACTTCTGATAATCAGTTGTCTGCTTGACGTTTATTCAGCTGTGTAAAAACTATAACTTTAATCTCAGCCAAACCGATTTACTCAGGAACAAATAAAATACTGAAAAAGGCAAACAATAACATTTTTAAGTTATCTAAGTGACTTATTTATCATGTTTAACCTGAGTAGCGAAAGACGGCGGTGGGTTTGAAAACGATTTGCCGGGAGTCCGGTGTTCTCACCGGCTCTAGTGAGCCTTGAACCCCGGCTCGCTATCGAGCTGGTGGGTAACAGACATCTCCGAAACCGTCGGAGCGCTTTTGAAAATATGTGGTGTCTTAATAAACTGAGCAGATATTTGAAGTTTAAACAGCTACATTCTCGCCTGAAAATATGTTAAACGTTTATTTTGTGACCCAGAAAGAATAATAAGTGTAATATTAAAACTAACTAGCTGCCGCCATTGTTGGAAACTGAGCAGGGCCACGCTATGAATTCTGGGATAGGTTGGGCCACGAAGTATACACCCGACCCATCCTTCAAATCTGGGGAAATGAAGGGCACATTTGTCGCCCTTCATTTTGTCGGAATTTGGACAGTCTTCGTCGTGTCGCTGTAAAGTAATCGGCCTACAAATGCGGGCACAGGAGGATGCGGTTCCTGAATTTGGACACAGCTACGATACCTGACACTGCTTCTTCTTCTTCGAGGTTTAACGGCAGCAGGCATCCTCGTACATGCAGTGCTGCCATCTTCTGTTTCAGTCCGTTATTACACTCTTAAATCCTACTACTTATTCCTGCGTCTTTTGGGATCTTCCAAAGCTTCAAACGACGCGTTGACTATTAAATTAGTCGTCGACGATCTTGATAGTCGACGTAATCGTGACTAGTCGACTAATCATGGCAGCCCTACTCTTTATAACTGTGAAATATAAATAAATGAGTGATCAGTCAAGACTTTTCTTACTAGACAGTTCAGCAAATTAAAAAAAAGTAAAACAAAATGCATTAGTATTATTATAAGAATGCAGCATGTCACACTCAATACGAACAAATGTTTTCCAGTTTGACTCTTATTGGTGCTTAATCATTTTAATGTGTTAAGAATCTATGGCATTGCCACCTAGGACAAGTGCAACCAGGCAACTGTGTTAACTGAAAACTATTTTTTGCATGAGTAGTTTATAAGGCTCCACTTAACAGTGTTAAACCAGTCTGTTAGCTTGTGTGCTCATCACACCCCAGTACAAGTATAAAGATAAACTTTTTTAGTTAATAGACCAGGACAGGGCATGTTCAGGCTTAAACTGGGAGTTCATTTGCGCTTAACCTCATAACAAGCAGTGTCTCCTGAGGTCTCTCAACAACCATAAGGCTACTTAAGGAGCAACAAAAGGGGAAAATGTGTGTATTAATGGGTTAATGAAGTATTAATTTAAAAACATGAGGGATATCAGATTCACTTCGCTTTCATATTAAAGCGGGAGTTTTCATTTGCCAGGTCATGCTCAGGCAGTGATCTGTGGGATGTCAAACAAGTCAGTGCTTCCTCCATTTTCATTTTGATAAGTTGAGTTGACAACAGTTGAGTATTGTTGAGTCATGGCATTTCACAAGTCCAAGTTCAGTCAGGAGAATGAGGCAAAATCAGCCAGCAGTGACAGAGACTGTTTAAGTTATGCAGTCACACAGTTGTGACTAATTATCTACAGTTTATAATCCATCCATATCCAGGTGGTTGTGATCAAACGGTTAACAAAAATGAAACTACTGATAACAAAATCAGATGCTCATTTATACGCTTGCCTGGGACGTGAGAGATAGCATAAACTTGATAAGTTAAGAAGATGAAGAGGGAAGAAATGGCAGTTCATAGCAAAGACAAAGGGCAGTGAAAATTGAGGTGTCAATTTAATGAATCATGAAATAATCACTTAGAGATGGAAATGTTATCGGCAAGAGGAGCATTCCTCTTGATTAATTTAGACTGTAAGAAGCGGAGGGTGTTGGAGCTTAAAATTTATGAAAAGGCTTTAAATTGCTCATTGTTTATATTTCCAATGCATTGGCGTGTACTGCAGTGTGGACATATTGTTGACTGTGCCATCATAACAAATGTGTTATATTTTTATTAATAACCTTTGATCAGTGTACAAAGAAATGTAATGTGACGTACTAATTAATAAACAGCATCTCCGTGACACAACTGCTCAGACACCTTCTGTTTAAAGCTTAATTATCTAGTATCATATGAATCCTCCTCATGCTGTAAATTCACAGGGGCCAAAGCCATTAAAGCATATGCCTCATTCATATATATTTTTTAACTTTACTACCTACTTACTCCCAGCAATCAGATTTTCTGTTACATCTAATTTGACTGACACAGCAAAACCCTCCATTTCCTCTTTGCAGAGAAAACCATTTGGTAACAGCTGTAATAAATCTTCACTGAGGGTCCACGTACTGCGCCGCTTTAAATCACCAAGCTGCCCATGGACATATAATTGCCCAAAGGATGTTATAACTTATACACTGATGGTGGGATGATGGCAAAAGTATGTGACATGAGCAAATATTACCGTTACATTTGATGGCATAAACTGTTTTTTCTTGAAAGAAAGGTAAGCGATACCTGAGACAAAACTTGTCTGTAATCGATCGATCACATTTGGTCAGAGTAAAACATGCACAGTGGCCAAAACATGTAGATTAACTGCTATATTTATTGCTATTCTTGTATTTTCTGAGATGCTCTGCATATCTAAGGCTATAATTTTTATCCTTTTCATTTGTTTCAGTGTAAATCTTTTTCTTTCTTTCCTTTTTTTAAAGCAAGGAAGGGAAAGAGGGAAGATGTGGGGTGTGCTATGATTATACTCAATCTCCTGGAGCAATCGCTACGAAGACATGTGTTCAATAGAATGAATGCTTTGCTGCAGGCACTTGATTGTATTGTTTCTTTGCTATTGATTTTGGGGGGGGGAGGGGGGGGGGGTAGTGGAGGATGGGATATCAAAAGGTACCACATGAGTAGGCACAAGGATAAACAACATCTACAGCTGCAGAGTGGATATTGTTTAAAATGCAGGAGGTATAAGGCAAAAAAAAGGCTCATTTAACCCCTGCTAAACAACAGAAAGCAGCACCTTGGGGTGTGAAAACTATTTTAAAATTACAGTATTTGTGACTAAGTGTGGGTTTTTCTCTGAGGTAGGCAGAGGAGTGGAATGCAAAATCAAATTAAAGATACATAAAAGATACGAAACGTTATTATATTATGGTACTGTGGAGTTTGGGTAATTTTCCCTGTTACATTGTATTACTTGCGAAATAAACCTGACGATGAGGCAAAAAAAATCTCCACTGAAGTCATGTTACCGGTGGTAAGCAGACAAGTTTGGAGCATCCATTTTTTTACCCTGTAGGCAAATCTGAATCAGTTGTCTACACTGTTTGCATATATGAATCTACATTACAGCGGTAAGTGAGACCCCAGCCTGACACCCCATGCCTACACACATTGCTGTGTGTGTAGGAGGGGGATAGGATGACAAGCCCAAGATATATAGTGCTTGAGTCAAGCTCACTCGGCGTTCCATTGTATTTCAAAACTAACATAAATCACACGGAAAGGTAGTTTTCATGTCAATACCCACCACGTGCCGACTTATTGTCTACAGTGATGGTCCACATTGCATTGCGGTGCATAAATAATATCCTCTTCTTACCAGCTGTGAGAGCTACAACAGCAAAGAGATAGATGAAGAGGTATCTCTTTGTGCCGCATCCATTTGATTCTGCACCCCCCCAGAGCTACAAGCAGAAGCCTTCTCCAGCTAATGATCCTTCACGAATTAAAAAGCTGCAGCCCTGAAACCAAAGCCCTCCCCTCCCATCCATCAGAACGTGCCTATCATTGGACCAGTCTGTATTAAATAGGCCTAATACTGTTTCCCTCACGCCCTGATGACACAAGGCTGCACACAAACTGCATAATCAGTGTGAGAGGACGGAGATCTAAAGACCAATTGATCATTAAAATTAACAGTCTTTCTATGACTGGCTGAGCATCTGGTCTATGTTCAAAGGAGTAGGTTTTAATAATTGGGTGCATAACAGTAACTTAACTGCCCTGATTACACAGGTAAATCAATGCAGGCTTGAAACGCATATAGGTAAAACCACTTCTCTCTTTTCCGTTCCTTCACACTTTACATTCAGATGTGATTACTGTGTCAGAGAAAATATTTGTCTTTAATTTATAGGCTGTGTTTATAATGACAAATGGCACCACATGGCAAGGTTTTTTTTCTGTCACCCACAGATTTGCCCTAAGAGCATTTATCATGGGTGGACAGGCTTGTTTGCCTTCCCGTATGCTATTGGTCATGGCAGCTTGAGAGTAATAGGTGGAAAGCCAAGTCCTCTTCCTCTGCCGTGTCCCGGCACTTCTCAGAGGCACCCAAACCCGCTGTAATCTCTCACACGAGTGAACTTAAATTAAATTGAAATTCTCAGGTGTCAGAAATGTATAAGTGCCCTCTTTGCAATGCTACTCTTAAGAGCTCACAGGCATGATTTTCTAGCTTTCTTAGATGCCTGAAGATGAATGAATGACAGCTCTCATTTATTGATGTTCAGTTATGCAATCATATGAATAAAGTGTGTTTATAGTTGGGCGCCTTAGTCATTTTGAAATAAATGCAGCTGAATATGTCGTCAATGGGAACAAAAATAAAATAACATATCGCAGAACACAGACTTCACAAGTGTTCACTGAGCCTTAATCTGGAGGCTCGTCTCTGCTGCAGATCTAGACCAAGACAGATAAATAGATTGTTTGCTTGGACTAAGTGAATGATTTGGGGCACAGTAGTTACTATGTAATGGAAAGCACACAGCCCATGTGTGTGTATGCCCCTCTGTATAGTTAGTAGGATTTCCCAGCACACTGTTAATTACTTCATTTGCCTCGTTTCCCAGGATGGATCATATGTTTTTAGTATGTTGTGTTTAATGCAAATCCAATTCTAAAAAAGTTATCATGCTGTGTAAAATGTTAATGAGTTTGTCAAGTGGTGAGCCAGGACCCAAATGCAGATCCAGAAAGGCTGAACTAATCCTGGTCAAAGAGACACTAAGGAACAAAGGAACATACTGTTCAGTCACAAAGACCAGGTCACTGAACAGTATGTTCTGACAAAGACAACAGTGAAGACTGAGACAATGGTCGTGTCCGAATTCATGGGCTGCATCCTCCTGAGGACGCATTTGTAGACCGATTACATCACAGCGACGCGCCGAAGGCTGTCCAAATTCGTAGACTCCTCCAAATGCAGCCGACAAATGCGTCCTCCTTTTCCCCAAATTTGAAGGATGGGTTGGGTGTGTCCTTCGTGGCCCACCATATCCCAGAATTCATAGCGCGGCCCAGCCAAACTCCAGTTTCCAGCAATGGCGGCCGCTACTAAGTTTTAAAATTACTCTTATTAATCTTTCTGGGTCACAAAATAAACTTTTAACATATTTTCAGGCGAGAATGTCGGTGTGTAAACTTCAAATATCTGCTCGGTTTATCAAGATATCGCATATTTGCAAAAGTGCTTCGACGTTTTCGGAGACGTCTGTTACCCACCAGCTCGATAGCTAGCCGAGAGCTCGAGGGTCACTAGAGCCGCCGAGAACGGCACAACTCCCGGCACATCATTTTCAGATCACCGCGGACTTTCACTACTCAGGTTAAACGTAATATATAAGTCACTTAGATGACCTAAAAATGTTATTGTTTGGCTTTTCTCAGTGTTTTATTTGTTCGTGAGTAAATCGGTTTGGCTGAGATTAAAGTTATTAGATTAGATTAGATAAAATAAAACTTTATTAATCCCCCGGGTGCGTTCCTCCTTGGTTTTCACACAGCTGAATAAACATCAAACAGAAAACTGATTAAACAGAAGTGTGAGATGGTCGAGAATTTACGCCAGTGTCCTGTTATATTTTAGATAGCAAGGAGCAGACGGCCGAGTTTATTAAACTCCACCGAGACAGCGGTGACGCTAATCAGAGGGCTAGACTGTCCAATTTCACAGCCGTTTACTTCCAGCCTACCCAACCTTCTGAGGACCCGGCCCACGTAGACCGCAAAGGCCGGGTCCTCAGGAGGATGCAGCCCATGAATTTGGACACGACTAATATATACACAGCGGGGTAATTAGGGGAAGTAGAGACACATGGGAAACACAGCAGGTGCAAATCAGGAATAATGAGACAAGGGAAGTAAACTTAAGGCACGTGAGACAGAGACTATCACAGTAAAACGGGAAATACTACAAAACCAAGAAGTATGGCTAGAATATATATATATATATATATATATATATATATATATATATATATATATATATATATATTAGGGGTGCAACGATACACAAAATTCACGGTTCGGTTCGGTTCGATACTTTGGTGTCACGGTTCGATATTTTTTCGATACAAAAAAATGTTCATGCTTTTTTAATTTGTCATTTATTAAAATTATAAATATATATTTTAACTCAAAAGTACAGTTTTTAAATTTAATGTTGCTGAAACGACAAAGTAATAAAAAAATAAATATCTCATGGAGAAATCCCTCATCTTTGGAAAAGAGAGTTTATTACAGAGAAATGGCTCTTTCCAAAATAAAAGCTATACTATACGCTTCTTCTGGGCTATATTCTCAGCAGCATATTAAACATATCAGGTCCCTATAAAGAGAATCATGTGCTAACGACTGTCTAAATGACTCGGGTAAAGTTTGTAGCATGCGTGCTTGTTGTTTTTGTCTGCTTCCACTTGTCTTTGCACTAGGATGATGTCGGAGTAAATGTGCAGTCATATTCATTGTGTTCCCACTAGTGCTGTCAGCGTTAATCTGAAATGACATTAACGCCACAACACCAAATCTCCGTTAACGAGCTACCGCGGATCGCCCCGTGCGTGGGGCTGGACGGCGTCAACACGTTAACGAGCAAACTACGCTAACGCAGTAGTTCCCACCCATGTAATTTTCGCATTGCGTGGCACATCCGACATACTGTTTTACTTTTGTCCATGACGCGCTTACCTTCAGGGTCATACGTCACATGAAGACCAAAATAGTTCCAAAGGCCAGATCTGAATGAGGGTGGGGGAGGTTCAATTTGCCATGTTGCAACGAGCTTAGCTTCTGTCTTGCTAGCTTGCGCTGCGCACAGTGGATCTGCGCTCGACAGTGCAGCCTAGGCGGAGTAGTCGAACGCAGATCCACAGCATCGTCAGAAGAAAAGTTGATAAAATAAATTAAAAATTTTGTATTGTTCGATACACATGCGTACCGAACCGAAAGCACTGTATCGAACGGTTCAATATCGATACGAGTATCGTTGCACCCCTAATATATATATATTTTAGGGGTGCAACGATACACAAAATTCATGGTTTGGTTCGGTTCGATACTTTGGTGTCACGTTTCTATATTTTTTCGATACAAAAAAAATGTTCATGCTTTTTTAATTTGTCATTTATTAAAATTATAAATATATATTTTAACTCAAAAGTACAGTTTTTAAATTTAATGTTGCTGAAACGACAAAGTAATAAAAAATAAATATCTGATGGAGAAATCCCTCATCTTTGGAAAAGAGAGTTTATTACAGAGAAATGGCTCTTTCCAAAATAAAAGCTATACTATACGCTTCTTCTGGGGTATACTCTCAGCAGCATATTAAACATATCAGGTCCCCATAAGGAGAATCATGTGCTAATGGCTGTCTAAATGACTCGGGTAAAGTTTGTAGCATGCGTGCTTGTTGTTTTTGTCTGCTTCCACTTGTCTTTGCACTAGGATGATTTCGGAGTAAATGTGCAGTCATATTCATTGTGTTCCCACTAGTGCTGTCAGCGTTAATCTGAAATGACGTTAACGCCACAACACGGCAAATCTCCGTTAACGAGCTACCGCGGATCGCCCCGTGCGTGGGGCTGGACGGCGTCAACACGTTAACGAGCAAACTGCGCTAACGCAGTAGTTCCCACCCATGTAATTGAGCATTGCGTGGCACATCCGACATACTGTTTTACTTTTGTCCATGACGCGCTTACCTTCAGGGTCATACTTCACATGAAGACCAAAATAGTTCCAAAGGCCAGATCTGAATGAGGGTGGGGGAGGTTCAATTTGCCATGTTGCAACGAGCTTAGCTTCTGTCTTGCTAGCTTGCGCTGCGCTCAGTGGATCTGCGCTCGACAGTGCATCCTAGGCGGAGTAGTCGAACGCAGATCCACTGAGCTCTCAACACAGACAGCATCGTCAGAAGAAAAGTTGATAAAATAAATTAAAAATTTTGTATTGTTCGATACACATGCGTACCGAACCGAAAGCACTGTATTGAACGGTTCAATATCGATACGAGTATCGTTGCACCCCTAATATATATGTGTGTGTGTATATATATATATATATATATATATATATATATATATATATATATATATATATATATATATATATATATATATATATATACATACATATATATATATATATATATATACATATATAACTAACACCCATCTCACCCCTGCGGGCGGTTTTTATCCTTCAAGCTCGGGTCCTCTACCAGAGGCCTGGGAGCTTGAGGGTCCTGCGCAGTATCTATATATATATATATATATATATATATATATATATATATATATATATATATATATATATATATATATATACATATATAACTAACACCCATCTCACCCCTGCGGGCGGTTTTTATCCTTCAAGCTCGGGTCCTCTACCAGAGGCCTGGGAGCTTGAGGGTCCTGCGCAGTATCTATATATATATATATATATATATATATATATAACACAAAATCCATAAAGAAATCACAGTCAGAAAGCGCCGAGTCTAAAACCCATGGATCCAAACTCATTTTGAGTTTGATAGCATCAAGAACGTTTCAGTGATGACTGTAAATACCTATACACTAAATGATATAATCCAAAGATCAAGACTATCATGATTTTGTCATGGAAATCATGGGCTCAGGAAAACTTCTAGAAATCACTGTCTGTGAACCATCCACTAATGCACATTAAAGCTCTAACATGCAAAGAGCATGCTTATTTAAAGAGCAAAGCTTATTTAAAATGGACTGAGGCAAAGTGGAAAAATGTTCTGTAGTCAGAGAAATTGAAATCTGAAATTCTTGTTCCTTTTTTGGACACTACGCCCTCTGCACTAAAGAGGAGAAGGGGCATCCGGTTTGTTATCAGCGCTCAGTTCAAAAGCCTTATTCTCTGATGCTATGAGGCTGCATGAGTGAGTCTGGACCTAGCAGCTTGTGTGTCTGAAAAGGCACCAGCAATGCTCAAAGGTATATCCAGGTTTTAGACATAAGCTTATCCAACCCATCCAGGTGATATTTTATTCAGGGAAGGCCTTGCATACTTTAGCAAGACGATTTTAAACAGCATCTATTCCAGCATGGCTTCACAGTAGAAGTGAAAGCATTTAATGCATCGTGACAAATATGACAAAGAAGAAACAGGACTGTTCAGCAACAAGTATGCTATATCAGACATCATCTCACCCAAGGTCCCCGTTACAGACTGTTAAAAAGAAGGGTGGATGCTGCACAGTGGTAAATATGGCCCTGTCCCAACATTTTTTAATGCATTGCTCTCAGGAAATTAAAAAAAATCTTGTTTATTTCCTAAAATGGTAGATTGTCTAATTGTTTAAACATTTGATGTTTTCTGTATTCAATAGAGATCAAATTATGGGTTTCATAACCCATAATTGAATGCATTCTGTTTTTCTTTACTTTTCACCCAGCAGCCCAACATTTTTGGAATTGCACTTGTGTATTGTTGTGTTTTCATTTCAGCCAGTCGATATGCCAGATACATACATGCTGTACCTTTAATGTTGTGTTGTTTTTAAATAAAAACACAGAGTAGGGTGTGATTATGTAGCACCTTTGTAGCCAGCCAAGTTCTACAAACAGCTTCATTGTTTCTCAATCATGCATTCACACCTAAACACTCACATGCCAATACTATGCAAGATACTGAGCTGCCACTGGTAGCCACCTAAGTATCTTCCCCAAGGACACATTGGAACATTAAGGAGCTGGGAATCAAACCACAAACCCTGCAATTTCTTTCCACCAAGCTTTAATATTTGAGCCATGGCTTCCCAGATTTTTAGTTTATAAGGTTCACATTTCCAATGCAATCCAATTTACTCTGACACAGAAGCACAGCCGTATTCTGCCTTACTGAAGCTTATTAATACTAGTTTCTGCAGGATGTTACTTCACATATGTGTGTTTTTCTAAGGTTTTAATACAATGCATCACAACCTCAGTAATATGTGTAATATCCTCCCTTTCATGTATGTAAATCATTGCAATCTGCAGCCTCAATATTATACAGAAAATCATACTTCTCTGACAGCATCAGGCAAATGTGGACAGTATTGTCTTTGTGAGATAAAAACTATGGCTGGGCTATTGCATTGGGTTTTACAAGGCAGCTAAATAAAGAGATCACTGAGTGTATTATGTAGAATAAATGGTCTTTAAGGAATCTTTTCTTCTCCCTATCACATTTATTTCAGACACAATAGAAACTATGTTTTGGCCCTGGTTAAATAAACATTGCCACCTGCTGCCAGCCCTTAATAATTGAAACATGGCACAAAAAGATTTTTTCTAAGAATTGCTTTTTTCCCCATTCACTATGTCAGTCCACTGCCTGACATTTAATTTTGCTGTCATACTCCAACAGATTGCTTAACTGAAAGGGAGAAAAGTGTCTTCAGCTACATCATCAAACATTTAGCTTTTCTACTTTGTGTTTTACAGATATACACAGCCAGTGCAGTTGTTTAAATGTAAAAGCTCCATCTCTGTTGGAGAAGCAGCTGAGGCCTTGAAGACGGTACTACCCAGGGGGTGCACTCAGCTTGTGGGGACTGTGACGATGGCGAGCGTTTGGTGGATGAACAGTGGAGATGCGCAGCAGATAGCTCTGAGGCACACAGGAGAGCTCGTTAAGGAGGCAGCTGAAAAGGATAATGGAAGCTTGTCACTTTACTGTCTGTTAAAAGGCTCAGACACACACACGAAATACTGCTCTGAGAGTAGACATGCACCCAATACAATAAGCTCCGGTGCTTTTTGCGCCCTCAAGGTAATATCAAAAGTGGCGAAATTGGGACAGAGACAGAGATACCTAGATATCAGTGAAGCTGTAAAAAATTGGAGGTAGCAGGAGAGGTCTGGTGTTATTACTTCTTTTCTTTTTTTTATCGCCCAAAACAATTTCCAGTTGTCTGATTTCCGAAACATGTTTCAGACACTGTGCACTATAACATTTGAGAAATTGGCGATCCACTTAACTTTAACTTAAATAAACTTTATGCAACCTCAGTTTTAGTGAAATTATTTGTAAATAAATGTAATTATTTTTAATATTAATTGCAAAGTCATTGCTGAAGTGTTCTTGACTTGGCTTGCAAATTATTACATGAAAACAACTATGCAGAAATATACTCTTCACCATGAAGGCAAAACATACAGACGACCGAAAAGAAGTAAATAAACTTTAACAACTAGAATAAATTGAGTAAAATGAACTCATTTAAGTTAAATAAGGAGAAAGTTTGCATTTACAGCTTGAATTCCTTTGGAAAATTGCTGTTGAGGGTGAAATGCTTCATATTTATAAGCCTCAATGTGCTTGCTTCTGTCCTGCTTGGTTAACCGTTAGAAAGGCTGATTTAGTTAATCCCGGGGGAATAAGAGAAGAAGGGTTCAGCGGGGTGTTCGCATGGATTAATGTCACAGGTTGTAGCTGAGTGAATGTTTACTTGCCCAGTTTAATTGAATTCCTCATGGTTTATACACAGCCATTACGGGTCGCAGATAGCCTGATTAGTTAACTCAAGCTTGCATCCCATTGACAGTTCTCTTCCACAGCAAACAATCAGATGTAATAAGGAAAGATTCTCGCAATCAGTAAAAATACTGACTCTAATTCCCCTGATTCCCAAGTGGACTTATGTCCTCATTTATTTTATCTCAGCTTAAAGGTGCCTGTCAGATATACACAAAGAAGGTAATTGGTTTCAGTGTGTTGTTCCCACACACAATGTGTCTGTCACGGCTCAGCTTACCAGAGGAGACCACGCATTTGTCTTTGAAGGTTTATTAACAAAACCAGGAGACAAATTTAAATACGTAAACAAGTAACTTCTGCAGTTTATCCAGTGCACGGATGACTGGGCAGATCTGTTTATGTAGCACTTTTCAAACATCAAAGAATTAAAATTACTTTAAGAAGTGTACAAAAATATTAAATCAGCATTTAAGATTTATTACAATTAGATCTTATAAAATACAAATACATAAGGAAATTAATGGTAATGCTGTTGGTGGAGTGAAAAACATCAATCATCAATCAAAATAAAATAGCAATAAAATTAAATTAGATGCCCAAATCTCCAAAAGTAGAGTGAAATTAAGACTTTTTTTCCCTTTGGTATTTTGCAATTAACAAGAAAGTCCACTAAATAAAGACAATTTATAAAGGTTGTTCCTTAAAAGCCTATTCAAAAGGTCCTCCTTGTCTGTTTTTACCTGAATTAAATGTCATCACGTCTTCTTATTTACTTTCTCTAACCAATGGCACAGCGGGGAATGTGTTACAATTTGTGAAAGAACTAAACACAAGTCTAAACCGAAACAACATAATGAATACCAGGGGAGGGATGGAGTGACTGATTGCCTCTGTCAGCCTTTAAAGTCGAACATCCAGCCAGCATAGGTGTCAGACGTCCCTCTGAAGGACTTCTAGCCAGTCTCCCCGAGAGAGAAGTGAGCAGACAAAAACCACGCAGCACTTCATGGTCATCAGCCTTTCCAGTAATTCTGTCTTTCTCCTGTTTCATTTTCCAGACAACTTTTAGACAGCTATCAAAACAATCAAGCTCCCTCCAGTAGTATATTAATTGGTCTGAAGCAATTTATAGCCACTATAATTAATGGCTGTGGGTGTGAGTCACAAGCAAGCTTGCGCTCTCCACGCAAACTTTACGCCTAGGCATTAATGTGAAGAGGGAGTAATTCTTTATTGACGTGCACTGTCCAATTCCTCTTTTTGATTGTCAGTGCTAATCCAGTTAGCTGACTTATACCGCAGTGCAAAGACAGGCACGGAGGACATTAGACTGTGGGGCCGCCAAAATTCTCAAGTCTATTTACTGGTATCAGCATTGCTTTAAAGATATCATACTGACTAAATACAGCAAACTACTTAGCTATAATGATGAGTGATAAATGGATTCCATCAGTCAACATCACAACAGATACTTCATGAATTTATTATGATTAAGAAGTAGGATGAGCGTGTTTCTCTGCTTGACAGAGGGGCAGAGCAGAAGAGCCTTGTCCAAAATATTTGTTCAGTCAGGGTTCAAAAGCGTCTCGCGGTCTTCACCACTGAATAGAATGTCTAAACTCTGCCTATTTACCAAAATGTAAAATCGACTGCTGTCGCTGTTCCCCAATTATTTACGTGACAACAACAGAGTACAGTTCATCTGCTAAGATGCTTCCAGCTTCCAGTTTGGATTCGGGAGACAGACACCCTCTCACTTTTTAGATTAGGCTTAAAACGTTTCTTTTAAATAAAGCACATAGTTAGAGTTGGATCAGGTGGCCCTGAATCCCCGCTTAGTTACACTGCAATAGGTCTAGGCTGCTGCAGAATTCCCATGATGCATTAAGTGTTTCTTCTTCAGTCACTTTTTTCACTCACTATGTGTTTGTACACCTCTCTACATTTAATTATTAGCTATTATTCATCTCTGGCTCTCTTCCACAGCATGTCTTTCGTCCCGTCATCATCCGCTCACCCCCAAACCGGTCGCGACAGATGGTCGCCCCTCCCTGAGCCTGGTTCTATCGGAGGTTTCTTTCTGTTAAAAGGGAGTTTTTCCTTCCCACTGTCACCAAAGTGCTGACTCGTAGGGGCTCATATTAATGTTGGGGTTTTCTCTGCTTTATATTATTGTAGGTTCTTTACCTTACTATATAAAGTACCTTGAGGCAACTGTTGTTGTGGTAGGTGCTATGTAAATAAAATTGAATTAGAATGCAGACCTTCAGTTCAGTTTATTTTATCAAACTACTCTTTCCATGGTCAAAGTAACAATGGACTGCTCAAGACTGTCCTCTTCTCTTTTTACTTTACTTTTAAGGTTCATTTGAAGTAGAAATACTATTAGATATTCACAGACAGCCATTCGATCATACTGAGAACTGCAATGTCATGACATTGCATAGCTGCAAAGGATATTTTTTTTCCTCCCACATATTTTGAACGGTGGAAAACAAAAGAGTGTAATAGTCTTTGACTTTGCAAGTTTCTCTTGTTTGTACAGTTTCACGTTGCCTAACCACACAACACATGCGTTACCTGTCTGGTGCACAGACCGTATATAAAAGTAGCCATCTTGCCTTTCCCCAGTGATTATAGATGTCTTGTTATGAAGCCTCAAGCTGAGCATTTTTGCTGTACGTGTAGCTACCTCGGTGTTTTGAAATGGGACGAGACAAACAAAGAGTGCATCTGACTGAGGAGCAGAAAGACAGTGCACAGACGTGGGTAGTGACTTGTCAGTTACAAAGCATTCCCCCTGCTTTATTGCCTTTCTCAACACTAATGGGGGCAATAATAAACATTGCTCATATTTTTTTCTGTAAGATGCTGGAGTTGCATGGAAACATCATAACCCATATGAAGATTTAAAATTGTAATTTTGTTGCAAAAACATGAAGGATGAAAAAAGCTGCAGTCTTCAATGCTAAGTGTCTTATTTTCCCTTCTTAAAGAGCAAATGAAAAGAACGTCTCTCATATTGTCTGTTAATCACCAAACATGCAAAACAGCACGACTGTCATGTTTTCTTTCTTTCCTTGGTTCCTTTGATTTCTCACATTATTAAAATAAGTGGTCACTGTCCAGCCTACAATGAGAGAAAGACTGCTCTCTTAACGGTGGCTTGTAAGTCCTTGGCTTCAGAGTTCTGGGTTTTTGCTGCCAAATGGATTTTTAAAATTATGATCCTGCCTACGTTATTGGATCAACCTACAGGGAGTTGTTTTGCAGTAAGATACCATTTTGATGCCTCATATTAGTGTGTCTCAAAAAAAATGAATATCTGGATCTGAAAAAAGATCTTTTTTTCATAATTGAAATTCCAAAAGATTAACTTTCATATATTCTCTATTCATTACATGTAAAGTGAAGCATTTCAGGCATTTGGTGTTTTAATTTTGATGATTATGTTTTATAGCCCATGAAAACCAGAACCCCAGTAACTCAGATTATTAGTATATTGCCTAAGAGCAATCACAAAACAAGAATTTACAGTACAGAAATGTCATGTACTCAGTACTTGGTTAGGGCTACATTTCCTCATGAGCTCCTGCATCAGTGTTGTGGAGGTGATCAGCTTGTGGTACTGCTGAGGCGTGACTGAAGCCCAGGCTGCTTTGATGGTATTTTGAGGTCAGGTGTTTCTCATGGTCTTCTCCGTAGAGTCTCTGTGGGTTCAGGCCAGGAGAGCTGACTGGCCAAATATGCTCAGTAATAACATGGTGGCGAGGTGCTAAGTCCTGCTGTAATAGGAAATCAGCATCTCCATAAAGCTTGTCAGCAGATGGAAGCATCAGGTTGTCTAAAATGCTCTGGTAGATTTCTGGTTTTCTCTGTATTATGTTGCCTGTACACCTTTTCCTGTGACGTTTCCCCTCCAGTGAGCTTAATAAGCTTTAATAAAGCAGTCTGCAAACTTTTCAGTACTAACCTTCTGTGGCTTAACCTCCTCATGGAGGATGTTGTTGATTGTCATCAGGACAACTGTCAAGTCAGCAGCTTTCCCCATGATTACTGTTACATTTACTGAACAAAGCAGAGAAATACATGCCATGTATACTGTGTGAAAAACAATTTACTCAAACTGTAAATTAAATATTCTAATAATTTGAGATATTTCTGATCAAAATTAAAACAAAAAAGATTGGAATATTTCACGTTGTATGTAATGGATATTGAATATATGAAAGCTTTCCCTTTTGGAATTTCGAAATTTTCCTAGTTGGGTTGACTCAGCCTGATGGGATTTTCAATAAACATTCTTCTCTATAAGAGGTACAACACTTGGACTCAGTTAGAGCCAGCACTTTGCTAAATTTGGCTGGAAACCAAGAAAAGGACCGAGAAAGCTATATTTAGAAACATCTCTCAGACCTAGAGACACACACAGTGTCCATGTTATCGGTGATTTCATCAAGTGGAGCTTCAAGTGGAGCTTCCTGGATATTTTTCTTGTGTTCATGGAGTCAGTGAACCTTTGAACAATGGACTATTCACTGTAATTTCCTGGAGCCCTGAGCCCTTGTTCAGGCAGGGGGGTAAGAGCAATAGATTCAGAAATAAAAGCTCCAACAATACCATGCAACACAAATTCCACTAAGTCAGCAAATTAAGACCCTCCCCTTCATTATCCGGATAGCCCTGGAGAAAAGTGTCTATTATCACAGGTTAAGGATCACCTCACATATTGTTAAAAGTAACCATTGATTCAATTTTAAGATGGACGTTTAATTTTAAGTTTCATCCTCAAAGATTAGAGAATTAAAGTGCTTCCTAGAAAGTGACCTGGACTTTTCTTATCCTCTCTTGAAGCTGAAGTAGTCCCTCATTCGTCAGACTTAAAAGGTCGTCTGGTGATGACAGCACAGGTTACAGGCTTGTCTTGTGTATGACTTTGAGGAAAATGGAGTTATTCAGAAAAATAGAATATTGTCTTATTTGAGAATAAAATGCTACAGCAGTGTTCTCTGACCCTTAGACAAACCTGTGAAATTAGTTTTATACATTTCTGAAAAGTTCACTCTTTGAAGAGGCCGGATGCAGACCATGCAGAAAAATGTATCAGATGGATTTTTTTTTGTTTTTTAAGATTTGCTTCTTGAGAGCGTTGTTTCCAAACTGCTCTCTTAAAAGGATAAGGGAAAAGTCACCTTTTATTCCCCTTAACTGTGCTTAGAGCTACAGTAATTGCTGTCTTAGATGGACAGAAATTAATTTTTGAAAGCTCTTTGAAGTACCCACAGTGAAGCTTTTCAGCCTTTCATACTCAGTGTGATTACTTTGGCAGCTGTATGAAGAACGCCGCTTGTGCCTGATGAATAACTGTCAGCATGGAGTTAGGCATTAAAACAAACTGGGGAGGGTTTCTGTCATTACTACGAAATACAAAGATCGTTGTCTCCTCTGAAGCCGTAATGCATGTGAAGCAAAGATATAGTCTACACCACTGCATCTTTGCAAGCGCCAATTCGAGCACCTTCCTTTTGCTAGTGTGACACCCATTTTATCAAGGATTCTCCTGTGTTTGGGTCAATACTGAAATGTTGAATTTCCTCATTAATCGCTGCCCATTTCCTGCTTCCCATAAGAGAAAGCAGCTGCGCTGTACAATCACTGAGGCTACAGACTCTGATTATTGGCATTTAAAATCTGATCACTTCTTATGAAGTGAAAGTGGACCAGTGGATGGTAGCCGCAGATACTGCGCTGGCATTAAAATGTGTGAGTAGTATGTAGTCCTGGCTTATTCAGATGACCAGTGAGTACTTCTGCATAAGTGCAGCATGAAATAAAGGCAAATCTAAAATTGTTTTCGCACCATAGAAGCTCATAGAAATGAGGTGTTTTGATTGCAAAAAGAAAATAAAATGGTGCTGGTCAAAGGGGAGCTCTTTTGTTAAACTGCAGCTCCTTGTTTTTATTCTGGCTGCCCCTAACAAATAGAAGGTTTTGAGGATCAGTCTGTTTGCACATTTGCACAAATTGCATTCATTTTTGCTCTGTTCTGATAAACTATTTACATAATCAAGTCATCATTTGAGTGCTTAAAAAAATTAAACATCCACTGCTTCGGGCCTGAACTGTGAATGTCTGTTGAAATTCCGAAGTTGTACTGAATTAAATATTGTGGAATAATGGACTTTTGTTGGACAGAACAAGCCATTTCCTGCAACACGCCTTGGGAAATTGTAATGGACATTTTTAATGTTTAATGTTTTATGATTTACATCATTGGTTCTAATGGAAATAACATTATGTGCAACCCAACAACAGTCTGTCAGTCACAGCAGTTGCATTTGCACACTTTGAAGAGATTAACAATGGTTAAAAGTTCTGGGAAAGAAGAGAAAGCAGACTATGAGTTTAGATCATTGAGTGGCTTTTCTTATTTGTTTTCTTCTGTTTTTTGTTGTTTTGTTTTTGTTTTTTGCTATTTAGCATTCAGTCTCTCCAGTCACTAAAAGACATCATCACATAGGCGAACCCTAAAGCCTAACTCCCAGACAGTTCGGGGGTCTGAGGTTTAAAACATTTTGAGATGAATTCCAGCATCCAGCTCTCACCCTGCATTTTAATGAGCCTATTTGCATACTTGTTCATCATTATCTCTGTAAAGCTTATTGATGTGAAAAGTGTCGTCACATTAATGTGTTAGCTCAGCACTTTCAAACTTGGCTCCTTTTCTATATTTTGATTTTGGAAATACTTGAAAGGACTTGTCGACATGTGATGAGAGGAATGAGGGAAGACAGTTGGGCAACACTTACATAAAGTCACTGTGGCTTGAATTCTGCTCATGCAGGACATTGTACCCCTCCCAGCTGTGACTGCTGGCCTTCCTGCCACAAAGATAGCAAGCTAATTAGGATTTTCGGAAGATTTCGGATGGGCAGGTTTGACACTTTACCTCCACAGTCAGTATTTAAATGAACCTTATACTTCAAATGATGTTCCAGTAGTCACCTATAACATTCCTTTTGTCAGATTCAGCACTGACAGTCTCGACACGGTCGGGATACAAAGTGGCTGATGAGAAGGAGGACTTGGATATCTGATATCAGTAACCATGACACGTGTGAATCCAGCCTCAGCTCCGTCTTCTTCTTGCTGTAGAGTGAAAGAAGGTGCTCCCAGGCCACAGAGAAGCCATGATGTACTGAACTGCTGATTTCTTGCGGCAGCGCATTAACCAGTACACTTAACTTAAAGCAGCTGGAAAAACTCCACAGTGTATTGATTGAGCAGTGGCTTGCACTTCACTTAGAGTGCACCGATTAATTACACAAATACACTGTGACAACTTTAGCGTTTGTTGTAGTTGAAGAAAGATAATTCCATTTCCCGAGAGATGATAGAGAAGAGCGGAGATGGTACTTACACAACATCAGTGCCGATTTTACTGAAAGCATAATGAAGAAGTCTCTAATGAATTCACATACAGAAAGTCTCAGTGCCTCAGCAAACTGTCTATACATTAAGTCATGGTTTAAAGATACCTTCTTTAAGTTGTTCTATCTGAACCCTTATAGTTTCACATTTTTATGCTTTTTTTTCTCCTGTTGGTTGAGGGAGAGGTTCCTGTTCTTTCTCCTTTACTAAATGCTATCTTCAAGGTTTAAAAGCTTTCTGGTTCCCTTTTTGTTTTTATGTACACGCACCTCATTGCTCGACTAAAGTGTGCTACACCTTTAAAGTATTTTCTGAACTTCTTGATTTCTTAAGAACTCCCATCGAGGTTTGAGGTTGTTTGTCTGTTATTTTATTGCATGTGTCAAATTTTAAATGGCATTTGGTCCAGCAGGCTGCTGGCCAACAAACAAATGATTAGTTTTTGTTGCATCCTGATGTTGCAACATAGCGTGTTGCCCGTCATTTCATGTCACGAACCCTCACTCTGACCTTTTATGTGTTATTTTAGTCTGTAGAATATTTATTTATAAAAATAATGAGTGAAATCCGCCCCCACCGGCATGCTATTTATACACAATCCTATAATATCGCTTTGTTTGTTTTGGATTCAGGAATAGATTTAAAATTAAAGGGATATTGCAGCATTTTTCACTAAGCGCATTATTTGACCTTAATCACTACAAACAAATATTTGCATATGAATGTGCGCAACTTGAAGCTTTTTGGTTCCTGCTGGTCGTTTGCTTTGTAGGCTTGAGCTTAATCTGGAGACTGAAAAAACACCACAATCTGACTGCAGTTTAGTTTTAGTAACACCAAAACTGTTCGGTCAATTTGAAACATTTTGTTCAATTCAATTAATTTTATTTCTTACTGAATTTAAGGCCATGTTAAATGACTTGACGTGCTAATTCAGACTGCAAATGTTTTGCCTGAATATTAATATCTTTGTTTCTGGCATTAGAACATTACTTTTACTAAGGCATTTGTTCTTTATTGACACTGAAGTTTATACATTTGGGTTGTAGTTATTTAATTAATTAATTCATGTATTTATTTTGCCAGTACTTAACTGGTGTATGGATTTATATATCTATGTGCCATTAATTTATATTAATTTAAGCAACTTATGACTGTACTGCTGTCCTTCTTAGACTGGACACTGTAAACAATCTTTTTAATCTCAAGAGCTTTATTAAAGGTTTCCACCTTTATATTGTAAGGTGAAGTGCCCACTATATTAGAAAACCAGAGGCTCTCTTATGAGCAACAATTGGGAACAGTAGTGAAGAAGAACTCCCTTTTAACAGGAAGAGACCTCCAGCAAAACAAAACTAGGCTCAAGGAGGGACAGAAAGCTACCAACAACCAGTTGAGGGGTGAGGGGAAGAGAGAGAAAGGAGAGAAGAGAGAGAAAGATTAAAACACACAAATAGTTGGCAAGAAAAGGCAAAAGATAATGCTGTACATCTATAAACAATGACCGAAGGGTGAAAAGGAAGTTTATCCCTGGATATGTGCAGCTACACAGGAATAATTGAAAAAAATCAGTTGTTGGCCCAAGAGGTTAAGTCAGCAGACTAGCCAGTGGGTTTGCAGACAAGCCTTATATTCATGGACATTACAGTTTGTGTCACACTGATCACAGAAAACGTGACAAAAAGCGTAGTGCTGGACGCCTTTTTTAATCAAAGAATTGTGAATCAAAATGATAAATATGAGTACATGTGCAGTATGCATGCAAAAGTACCATCAGTACTTACTGCATATGACTGATGGTGTACGTACAGTCCTTTTCCGGCTGGCACACATTAAATGATAGAGTTAGGGCTCTGACAGTGTTAAGTGCATATGGGGAGGTAACAACTTAATTAATAATGTTAGAGCTCTTAAAGCTGCACCGATCAATATTTTTACATTACCCGGGGAGTAAATGACGGTAAGTAATGAGCAATGTTGTTGTGTTGTTTGTCGTAATGTAACCACAGGAAGAGTCACCCTGCAGTTTACCCTCAAAGTGTTTTAGTGCCTTCAGTTCATTCGTTCGGTCGTATTGCCCACAGCCTTTTTTTTCACATTCATTTCCTCTGCTTTCATAAGCATCAGGAGGCAGATTTTTTTTTCATGAAAGTCTGGTTCAGAATGATTCGCCTGCCTCCAAACTACAGAGAAACAAAAATTAGCAACTAGCTGGTGAACATTGTGGAACCGTTTTCAGGTGAAGAACCAGATATTTCTCCTGAGAGTTGGTGGGGACCAAAACAGAGGTGAGAGGGAAAATTAGAGTCAGAGATGTGTTGAAGCAACATCTTAAAATTTACAGGGAGCTTGCTATAGGACTTCCAATTGGTTGCAAATCCTTTGTAACATGGTTGTTGTTAGATGTGATGAATAAGTTCTGCTGTTTCACCCACAAAAAGCAAAAACCATATCTGATTTAAATTTTTAATTTTTGATGATCTCCCATGTGAGGTCGTCTCCTTTTGCATCTCCTTTGCACATGCTGCTTAAAGTCCAGTTTTCACCACATATGATGGTGAGTGACGATTGCGTTGGTGTAGCCAATAATCTCCTGCCTTTTTAATACACTA
This sequence comes from Pelmatolapia mariae, assembly GCF_036321145.2. Classification (NCBI taxonomy): domain Eukaryota; kingdom Metazoa; phylum Chordata; class Actinopteri; order Cichliformes; family Cichlidae; genus Pelmatolapia; species Pelmatolapia mariae. The sequence continues at coordinate 19,494,640 of NC_086243.1, forward strand.
TGAGGGGGGCACACAATGGCATGTACTACAGAGGAGGCTGTTGGGCTGACTGGTGCCAAACCTCGGCTCAATCGTTTTGGTTCCCACCCAGCTCTCGTCACTCGTACAGATTCTTGACATGGAAATCAGGTCATTTTCCTGCAGAAACTTTTTTTTTTCTCTGTGCACAAGTTTTAGGTATTTTGTAAAGTTATAGACGTACAAGTGGAAGTGTCCAGAACAAGATTTGAATAGATGGATCTAATAATGTTGGCACACAGTGCTGAAGTGCTCAAAGAGACAAATAAAAGTCAGCTAATATTTTTGCTGGGTTGCTGAACCTTCTAGATGCACATATCATGTATACAAGACAATACGGCTCACAGAAGTCAGCTGTCACTCACAGCAACTAAAGGAAGTAAGTGCACATAGCTGAATAAAGAAGAGGAACGATAAAGTGAGATGGAAGCATCAAAAAAGGGGTAGCCAAAAGGAAGTAGGTATAAATCAGTATAAGTAAATATAAGAGATTACTTAGTAGGGAAAGAAAGCTGGTCTGAACTGGTTAACCAGCCTTGTTATAAGTAGTCCTGGCAGGCCATTAAAGCTGTGGCTGAGGTCCCAGCATCAGTTACCTTATTAACTTTGCTTTAAATGAATGCTCCTCTAAGCTGATCAATTCTAGTCGAGACAGATTCTCACCAGGGTGAACTGAAGTAGCCTCAGGCCCACATTCTGCAAATATACACCTCTGTCCATGAGTTAAAAAATATGCAGGAGGGTGCGTTAATAATTGATGCAGTTACAAAACTCATGATAAGGAGACTGCGGCAGGATAGAAGATGATGTTTGCTTTAAACTTAAAGGATCAGGTATATGTGTACTGACAAGAACTTAGTGTACTTATTTTAACCCATTTCAATGGTTTAAAAGAAATAAGTCAGATATGTATGTTACCCTCTAACATAATGCTTTGTATGTAAAAAATAATAATAATCTTACCAGTTACACACTTCATAACATGATTAACACGGGTGTCATACTTAGATTCTGTCAGGAGGAATTAAAAGTTAACTTAAAACCATGAAAGAGCAATACTTTGACCTTTCAGAACAATCCCTATGCAGGTGCTATTAAAGAAAGCACTAAATTATTACTCCAGTGTAGCTTCTAAGGTGTGTGGCATCTCAAGCTAAATGTGAAGCTAATTGAGAATTCATCACATGTTGTAGCTTTAAAATGTCAGCTGGCTGTCAAAAAGCCATGTTTTTATCTGCATGACATCATATTTATGATGTCTCCGAGGGTTTTGACCGGCTGCCACTGATTAAATGACAGTGAATCATTCAGTTTGAGATAAAACAGTAAAAGTCCCCAATGCAAGCGTTAAAGGGAAGTATTCACAAGTTAACACAAATAAATGTCTGGAAGCTTCCACTAGAAAATGAATTTTAACAGAAGAGAATAGTATTTGAGTACCAGAGGTCAGTAATGTGCTTTACTTTCACGTTTGCCTTTGTGCTGCATCAATCTGGACTCTATCCACTGCTACCCACGAGGGAAGTGAGGCTTACTTCCCAGTTGAAACTCTATCTCTTGCGTTCAATGTGCCCTCTAAGATCTTATTGTGGAATGGTTGATATTGCAGTTCATTGCTGCTTCCCAGCTCCAGATATCCAACCCTTTCCCCTCCCTCGGGTGAGAAAGGGAAACCAGACACTGTCTTGTCCAGCCTCCCCTTGGTTGGCTAAACCTCTCTGCTACCATCAGTTTTCGTTAGGGCACCGCTGCAGCCACACGACATCTGACAACCACAAAACTTGACTGAGGAAAAATTTGGAGAAAATGGGAGCTCCAGAGGAGGAAGCGCCACGTCCCCCATCAGACATCACTGTTTTCGGGGCCAACTGTACGCTCCACGGCCTGAGCCACATATTTCTGCCCGGTGGAGTGACTTTCCGGCGGTTGCTCTGGGCTGCTGCATTCAGCGCCTCGCTTTCCATCTTCCTGCTCCAAGTGGCCGACCGTGTGATCGAGTATTATCAATACCCCCATGTTACAATTCTGGATGAAATGGACAGTCCCGTCATGTATTTCCCAGCCATAACCCTCTGCAACTACAACACCTTTCGAAAGTCCCAGCTCCGGAGGAATGACATCTTCTGGATGGCTGGACTCCTGGGTGTGGAACAAGGAGACTTTGATGATTTCATGGCCGCTATAGGGCAACCCACAGACAGCAACACCAAGTTTTTCCCCAGCAAGACCTTCAACATGCTGGAGTTTGTGCAGAGGACTAGTCATAACATAGAGGAGATGCTGCTTGACTGCAAATACAGAGGCAAGGACTGCGGTCCAGAGAACTTCACCACAGTAAGTAAGGCTCCTCATGTAGGTCTCACCTCTAGTGAAATCAGTGTAGCCACTTCTCAATCATTTAGGGCTAAAACAAAAAAATCCCAAGCAAGATCACAATGAGAGGTTGAACATGTTCTCTCTGCAATATTTCATAACGTCTCAGCAGGTTAATTGCTGATTCATTAATATTTAAAGAAAATATTTAATGGGAAGTGTCAAATCGTGTGTTAAAAATCTTTAATTTGAAATTATTAATAGAAAGCTTGAAAGCAAAATTTGAACAGAAACAAAGCCTCAGGCAAAAATACCAACAACTGTGAGCTGTTCAATATTCATTATAAAGCTACGATTCCAGCGCTTCATTTTGCCCGGGGGTGAAGTGAAAAATGAGTCTGTTTATGTTTAGAAACACCAGGAGATCTGCTCAAAGACGTTATATTTCCAAAATGAGCACTGTCATGATGTCATGATGAACATAATCATTCAAATCAGATATCGTTAGTAGAGGAGAAATCACTTTGATTCAAATTATGCTGTCACTGCGTAATTTAGCTTTTTTTTCTTACATAATCCCTATTTTTTTTAAAAATACTAGTATAAATGACATGTTTGTGAAAAGATAAAGTAGCTTTAGGAAGAACAATAGGTACGTGGGTGGAAGAGGAAAAGTTTCTGAGGAATACTAATAAAGCAGCGCCTTATCTCTGTTTACAAAGCAGGAATGTGTTTCGTTCGCCTTTATAGTGATGCCAATATTTATGCTGGGTCCAGTTCTTCACTTTGTGACTGCTATTAACTGTAATTTTTCTTGAAGGAGAAATGAGAGTTACTTTCTTAAAAGTGTCCTCCGAAACGTTTAATCTACTGAGGTGCCATATGGTTCAACAAATCTCTGCTGGCATCATGCATCATGCATTATGAAGCAAGCATATGCTGTTTTCAAGACCAGTAGGGTTTTTATCACGTTACTGTTTTTCTTTGTAAATACCTCAGAAGGATTGTCGTCTTCATCGTAGTAATGGCACCAAATGTTCTAAATATTTGTCTCCAATCACAAAAATCTAAAGCATATAATGTCACAGGAACACAGCAATGTCATTGTAGAGATGAAAAGGTAATTTGTCTTAACTTGTGTGCCTTCATTTTTTATTTTATTTATTTGTGAACTCCAGTTTTTCCCTCTCAATTTTCAGGTCTTTACCAAAGAAATAAAATTATGTCAGCAGAATCTGAGCGGAACTTAATCGTCCTGCTGCAGAGACAGGGGAAGGATTGTATTTCGATGAAATGGGCCATTGATTTGAGTGATGAAAACCCAGCCCTGAGACGGGTGTCTCATGCTGCACAATTTCTTTGGGAACCAGCAGTGAAACAGAGGCAAACGATTTATACTAATTACCTAGCGGTTCTAATGTAGCGCTACTGTTGCTATTTATTAATTTTTTTGTTAGTGACAGTGATTCACATTAAAAGAAAAGGTTTGGCTTTTCAACTCAAACCAAACCTGACACCTACTATGAAGACTTGCACATTTAAATGACTCATCAGGTTTGAGTCATATTCTCAAAAACAACACAGTGCATATGAGCTAATAAAGATGCATTTTGATATCGCTGTGATCAGTCAGATGACCTTGGCTTCTTCACATCCCTGCATACAAAGGGCAAATTTCAGCTAAATGTCAGAAACTGGAGATGCTCGGAGGGCCTAAGTATAGAGGGGACTAATTAAAGATTCATAGAGCTGCCTGAATTCCCCTTCCTCGATTCCCTCGGCCTGCTGATCTTTCTGTGGGAGGCTGAGAGGCAGGTCCTCTCACAGGAGATAAGATGGGATGGAATTGAGATTACCCATTATATACTTCAGCAACATCAACACAAAATGACTCACACAAGGTCTAGACAACATCCGACAATTAGCTCTGTGTATGTGGAAAAACCTGAGAAAATATATGCACTGAATCATTCAAATACCTCTGCTGATGCACTTAATTGATCCATTTTGGTATGGCTTTTAAAACATCATTAGAATAAACATACGGCTCTATTTTCCTATTTCAACCCCTTAGTACAAAGTTTTGTAGCTATTCAACCATATTAGTTGTAGCATACAACTAATACTTCACTTTAGTTTGATAACATTTTTCAGATGTCCTTTCGGATCTGTTTCAGTACATGCATGCATGTACGTATGTGTAACATTTTAGACAAAGTAACAGTGGCTGGAGAAACTTGGCATGCCTGACAGTGACAGGAAAGACCAGATGTTTCAGCTAATGAGCTGGGTATGGGTGCAGTCGTATTGAGAAATCTCATAGGGGAAATATCAGCGCCCCCAAGTGCAATCACTCCCTTTGCATCAAGTAATGAAATATTTTTTGGGGGGAGAGATGCTGTAATTTACTGGTGGAGAACGACTCTCGTATATTTAAAAGCTGGCAGATGGTAGAGGCTGGGAATGTTCTGCCCATGCGGTGCTCTAAATATACATAGAAACATAGCCTTGAATGTCCCTGGATCAGTCTGTGGTAACAAGCCGTGTTCAGATTACAGTTTTTGGTAGCTAGGACGCTGTATATGACACAACATCACATTAAAGAAAACCATTTTTAGATTATAATATATATGATTTGCCAAATAAGTGTCTTGGTGGAGGCTTTACTTCATTAACAAATTAATCTCATGCCTCCATCTTGGTGCCTTACACGCTGTCTGTGAACTGGCGTGTGATTGATTACCTCATTAATACTCAAAAGCGTAAGCACCCCAACACACCCTGAATCATTGCTGTGGATTAAACCTGCAAGACTGGCTCACACCAAATAAATCATCTGTCATTGTGTATATGCAGGATGCATGCCGAAGCTGGTGTAATATCATTTCAATCGATCACCAGCTCAGCACTTTAGCCGGCCCGTGCCACTGCAGAGAGCTGATCCTAACATGTTTATCCCGTTACGCTTGATCTTCTATGTTGTGACTGAACTTCCTGTAGATCTATTAGTTTATGGTGTAACAAAAGACCTTTGGTTTAAGCTTCCTTTTTAATATTACATTAAGTCTTGCCTGCCAAAGCTAGAGCCAGGAGCTGGTGTTTTACTTTATGCGCTGCAGTATCGTCTGGAGGCTGATGTTGGCTTTGGAGGTCAAAGAAAAGAGAAAGGTGAATAAAAGAAGCAGAAGACAGGATTGAGTGTTAGAGATGCAGACAGAGAGAGAAAATAGGCAACGTGGAGAAAAGTACAAAAGAATAGTTGCTTATACCAGAGAGAGGTGGAAAGGGTGAAAAGCGACAAATAGAGCTGAAGGGGAGCGCTGACACAAAATGGAAACAAATGAGAAAGAGAAAACAGAAAAAGAGGCTGCGCTGTGCTTAGATTGAGGTGGGACTGGGACTCAGCTGAGCACTGACACCATCACTGTGATTCAGCCTGCTTTGGAGCAGAGCCAGTGCCTCGATGCACAACTGGAAGCATTAGGAGAGATGAAAGGAAGAAGGTGTGTGAAGGAGCACAAAATTACACTGCTGCCTAGAGCATGAAAAGGAGAGTAGAGATAAAATAGAGTATAGTGCAAACAATGAAATAAACAAATCTGAGGCACCGAGCATAGATGACAGGCCAGATTACAAATACTTAATGTGTTTATTCCAGTACTCAGTGTCAGAAAAGATTACTGTGAAAATCGCTGTTACTCTAAGTGCAGCATTGGCAGTCCAGTCAATGGCACTGAGAAGGAATACTGAAGGAATTCATGGAGGGGATGCTGTGCGAGGGTGCTTTATGCTGACTTGCACATCCGGCATACGACCATAGGCAGACATCGGAGGTGCCAGTTGACAGAACCTCTTAAGTTAATTGGCTTGTTAGGTGGAGACACCGGACACAAATATGGCTCTGTCCAAAACCAATAGAGCCATTATGTTTTGTTGTAGATTATCAGCCTTCTGGCATCATGATATTCAAACAACAGCATGGATTGTACTCCCAAGTTTTCCTAATCTACTGAACACAGATGGAGCACAAATGACTCATGGTTCATATCACAAGTTCTTTTGATTTTTGATTACCTCAGAAGCCATATTTAGCTTTTTTTTTTCCTCCACTAATGGCCTCTGGGATCTACATCCTGGTATCTTAGCCAATTAACGTTATGCACTGCACCTTTTAAAGTGTGGTGTTGCTTTCTGAGATTACTCTTCAAGACTATTTGGTCAATATCATAGACTGTATATAAAAGATGAACCCACTGGTTTGTGATACCTTGTTGTGAAACATCAGCATTAGTAATTTGGCCACGTTTGTGCCATGTTGTTATTGTTTTTAAGGCAGAATTGATCATATATGGACAAATGGAGTATACTGTATAGCTCCATTAAACTGACACCATCACCAGGTATTATTGCTAAGTAACATGCAAATGAATGATCCACACAGCAAGCCATCTATTTTTTTTCTTTCAGATAAATCCACTAAAATATCTGAAAACACCACAAACATGCTGCAGAGATCCAGTTCAGTCAATTAACAGGGGTGAAGCCTACTAAGCCTACCAGTAGGTGAAATGGCCTAACTTTAAGCCTTAATACAGTTTAAATAGTACAGCTATAAATAATTTATATAATAATTATAATTATTAATTATAATTATAATAATAATTTACCACCTTTTTAGTCATGTTGAAGAAATAAATTACCCATAAATACCTAAATATTTTTGTACCAGGATGTGAACATGTTTACACTTATTTTTGTTACTTTGCATTGTCTTGATTTTTCAACTCGTTGCACCTTTAGACAGAGGAGCTTAGACATCACCCATTGTTGGAAATGCCTTATGTGGGCAAAAGTATTAGGCCACACCTCTTTCAATACAGGTGTTTTCACTGCCACGAGTATAAACTTGTATACAGTCAAGCACCTAGTAATGCAGTCTGCCTTAACAAACATTTTGAAAGATTATGCCGTTCTAAAGAGCTCACTGGCTTCTGTGAAATTTCTTTCCTCCTAGATCACTCAAGTCTAAGTGGTTTTTATTTTAGTATGTACTGTATGTTTGTATTTATTTGTTTAACGTTTATTTTCATAGGGAGAAGTATGTTACATGACCCATATAACACACCACACTGTTTATAGCCTAGACTACTTTCGAATGCTCGTCCTTAGTTGGGCCTTTTAAATACAAACCGAGAAAATCAACAACCTACCCAATCTATACAATAAATACACATGTTAACAAGACTCAAACGCAAGTAGGAGTAAACAGACAAAGCAACACAGAGCTCAGACTGCAGTATAGTAAGATTTAAAGTAGCTGAGTAGCTTCAGGGTTCACCTGAAGGTTCTGAAGGTAAATGAAAGAGACTCTAATATCTAAATGAGGCCTGCTCTGTGAATTGCCTCTAAATTTAACTTATGGGCTTCTTTCAGGACCGAGCCCTGGAAGAGAGGCAAACTGACAGTTTTATTAATGCTGAGAGTTTTAAAGTCGTGCTGCTATGGAATGTAAATGATGCAAAGAAACAGACGAGACATTTTTGTCTGAGACATATATCACCATATCGTCAGCATACATCTGTAAACCTGCCCCATGACTGCGGTGAATGATTTATATATTAACTGAAGTGGAGTGTTAGAGAGGTTAGAAAGGATGGTTTTTCATTATTAATAACAACTCAGCGATTAATGTGACATGCTGAGTTAATAACAACTCAGCATGTCACAGTCAGATATTATAAACGCAGTGTGACATGCTGCATATGAATGCATCAAAACACTATGTAACTCATTTATATCACACACACACATGCATACATACATAGGGTCTTAGCTTTACTATATAAAGTGCCTTGAGGTGACTGCTGCTGTGATTTGGTGCTATAAAAATAACATTTAATCGAATATAGATTTATAGGTTAGAATAAGTGATTACTTAGTATTATTAACATACTGTTTTCAGTTACAAAGATTTAAATCTCTGTAAGGTTGTCAGAAAAATTTAATTTAGAAAGCATACGACTAAGAATGTCATGATTTTATGTTGTGATTATGAATTGCAGCAAGTCAGCCACCAAGTGTCAGACCACATAAAGTACTGAGGCACCAATGTTGTGGTAACTCAGTAAGTGCACATCTCCAAAACTCCTCTGGCATCCTCTGGCATCTGCACAAAAATTCTGTGTTGGGAGCTTAATGTCATGGGTTTTCATGGCCAAGCAGCTCCTGTAGGAGTAATGTGTGGGTGCCCAGGTCCTTTTGCCCATATAATATACTTTATTGTTTGTTTTTTTCAGTTGTGATTTTTAAACTATGAACGTGTAATTGGCTTTCAAAATTTGTATTCTCTAATAAAAAGTTCTGTAAATGGTGGCGAGGGAGACATTTGGTGTATAGCCTCAGGAACGTTTAAGGATATGCTTTTTATTCTTAACACATACATGAGGGGGGCAAAAAAAGTTCCTGATGGAATGCTGGGTTACACTGTGGCAATTTTAGACTGCTGGCAAGTGCTTATCCCTGAATGGATTCAGGGTACCAAAAGCCTCCAGCTGAGCAAACAAGATGAGGAAAAAAAGACATTATCCCTGCAAAAGTACCGGTGAGGAAATTCGAGGAGTGAGTTTATCAAAGTGTGACTGCAGGCTGCAGAGTGAAAGCTTGAGTGACAGCGTTTCTTGGATTCTGCCTGGAATGGAACAAGGGAGAAAGACAGCAGGTGTAGCCAGCTGCATCTGTGTTTTATTGATACAGACTGCATCTGCCCTCCACCTGGTTTGCTTGGGAGGATATACTGTACATATGCTGCGCCAGAGATCTTTGTAATTACTCTACATTTTAAATAAGTAATGGGAGGGCACATTTTTAACTGAACCAGAAAAAAAAAACATGCTGCCTCAGCTCAACGAAACAGCACTTTTTTTTGGGGGGGGGGGAATGTAACAAAAAACAAGGACTAACATTTTTATGTCCAATAAATGTACACTGAATATGTTCCTTCAGAGCAGCTTTGGTGTATTTTTTTATTTAATTCTTTTTCCTACAAAGTGTATGGCAATATTTCTTCCTTTTGATGAATTTTATATGAGGCATTTCACAGTATAAGCCTCTCTTAGCAAAAATATCCACTCAGGGTTTCCGTGCACGACTGGTGCAGCATACAAAGTGGCTGTGTGAGAGGTTAGTTTCATTTAGAGGCAGGCCACAAGATGTCTCCCTCTGCTAAAGAAGCTGCCCGTCCAACAGAGTGACAGTCTGATTGCAAACATTTTTGCTCTGTCTGGCTGTCTCGTCCAGATTTGCATTTGTTTGGTCATTTTAAATCACAGTGTCTCTCGGCCTGTCTCTCAGCTGGCCTAAATCTAAAATTTGGAAATTCTTAAGGAGTTTTTCAAGTTTTCATGCAACGCCGAGTCTGACATGCTGCATGTCAATGAGGAATCCTGACCTCATAGAGAAAATGCTATGCTACTCAGTGTGCTCCGGCTTTATTTATTCAAGCTCTAAATAATACAGAGCTTTAGAAATTTTTATCTTAAAACTTTCAAGGCTGACAATGAATACTGTTTTTCTGTCAGCGCGGTTTGGCCTGCTCATCGGAAAATGTACTGAGTGGAATAAATCAAACACGTTGCAGTTGGTGTAAAATGCAGTTCAAAGCCAACACAGGGTCATTTCTGTTTACGCATTAATCCTTTTGTCAACTGAATAAGCAACTGTTTTGATAAGCTTTAGATCAGTTTAGATTCTCCGAGGCTGACAAATGTTCTCTGATCTCAGCTTACCAAATGTTTAGATTTGTGTCTGACTTTAATATATGTTATTTGACTGGCATTATTATAAAGGAGGCGATCCCATACTGAGTAGGGGAACTTTATATGATCTAATCAATACATCTTTTAATTAAAGGAAAACTATATATAGTGTGCATGAGAGGGAGAGATTATTTAACAGACTGATTAATAATACATGTACTATAATAGCAGCATCCTTTTTATGTGCATTTTCAGTAAGCAGGCATTAGGGCATTGGGACAGATGAATTAATTATTTTCATTATTAATTAATCTGAAAGTTATTTTCTTGGTTAACTGTTTGCACTCTCTATATGTTATAGAAGACTAAGAAATAACGAAAAGCTGAAAACAGTGTTTGGCATTTTTGCTTACGATGTTCCTAAACAGCTCATAAATACCCTAAATGACTAATCAGCTAATTAGCTAAGCTTTAATAGTGAGTGGACATTAATGCTGGGCATGTCTTGTGTCCAGCTTCTTCTCTTCCCCGGGTGCACTCTGTGCAGTTGTGATGTGCATCTAATTGCTGCCAGGATTTCATTTGGTGTTGAACATTCTCACTGGCCCTTGAAGGAGCTCTCCCCTTTACTCAGTCAAAACTCTGCTCCTCCTCTAATGAGACCGCTGGGGTTTGCCTCGGCTTTGACATAAAAGAGGATGGTTAGTGTCATTCCCTGACAGCCTGAGGGATCACCGAGTTGCTCTTTAAGTCGGGCTAGTAATACAAAAATCTGAAAGAATAGATATTTCAAATGGTTCTACTTTTCTTTGAGATGCTTATTTGAATTTGGTAATTTTTTTTATTACACAACAACCCTCTGATTACATGCTTCGGTACTGAGACACAGTTTAAATACATTTTCATCCAAAGGATGATAACAATAGCAGTGTGTGAGCAGCAGACGTTTGTTTTCAGTACGGAGGATAGCAATTTTATTGGTAAGAAAAATCATTACATTTTGCCCAGAGTGCTATATATGCTTGTGTCAGTGCAGCACTGTGTTGGAGGGGATATTTTAATTAAATTAATGATTTGGGAAAGAGTTGACAAACAGAGTTATGAAAGTTTGTCATATTAGAAAAAAGTTTGAAATCATTGCAGTGCTGTGATTACAGAGTCTGACACCAGATTTAAAGCTTTTGTCTTTATAACTCACGTTAGCCCGGGAGTACAAAGCCCCTTTTTAATGCGATTATGTTGCTCTTCAATTCAGGAAATCTATAATTATTTTACACAAAAATTAATACAAAGAATAGTTACATCTATCCAGTATTTACCTTTAAAGCTACAATACCTACTACTGTAAAATCCCAGAATTATCAACTGACTCTATGGAGCATTTTAGTGTTTTTGGCTGAGCTCTGACTGTGAGAACAGCAGCTCCGCCAATCTGCTGTTCAAACCTTCTGTTTGCAAGGGACAGCCAATCAGAGGGAAGTTGACTTATAGCGAGGGTGGCAAAGCTAAAAAAAAAAATCTGCATAAATGAAAAATGAAATAAGATTTTCAAACTGTGAGTCATGCAAAGCTATCTAGTAGAGACCAAGAATAGAAAAAGTTTTAGCCGGAAAGAAGCATAATAGGTCCCTTTTAAGTGCATGGTTTACTTTTGTTTGAAAATACCACATCGAAAAAAGGATGGATAGCCGCTGTCAGACAGAGAGCACATGTTAAGAGAGTAAAGATGATTGTCATGTATTGCTAGTGTGTAACCTCTGGAGATCAGAGTAATGAAATTGCGTTTTGGTTCAAACTGCTGACGAGGGATGATTCTGAGACCACGGGAGCAGCCTGCCACACGCCTCCACTACGCTTGAATAGAATAAATGAGCTCAAGCAATTAACTTACTAGTTAAATGCGCTTCATATCTATTGGCATCTTTCCAAAGACAATGAGAATAGAGGAAGTCTGTACAGCTGGTCAATAAATGGAGAAACAAGGCAGATAAGATGGTATTGTTGGGTGTCCTACTCTGCTGCTACACATACAGCATTAGTATTCTTGTTCTCCTTATTTTGCCTGGGTGACTTTACTGGGTCTGAAACAGAGGTTGTCAAGTGTCGTGTCAGTACAAATCAAATATCAGAATTTGACTGGATCGCTCTCACTGAAAAGAGCTCGTCATGTCAGTCTGGTTTTCCTGCCATGTCGTCTGCTCAATGTGAAACATTTCTTATTTATTTATTTTGGGGGAGCAGGGGGGTTGCTTGCCTTATTATATTAATAGGGCACATTAAACCTGGATCCTTCCAACCTGTACAGGTTTTTCACCCCATTCTATTATTCCATTTTTTTCTGATTTCCCTGAGTATACCCATATGGAAAAGATATATATAAATCTTATAAAGTTTGTATCTGTCTTGTGTGAAACTTGTATGAAAAGCATACAAGAGTGAAAACAGATATAAGATCCCTAGAAAAATTATATAAATGAAACTTGTATGTTTTGGATACTTATTAAAACAATATATGAAAGTGGCCACTTTCATGAGTAAATCATATAAGCCTTATATGATTCACTATATGAAGTAGGCCACATCTGATGGAAGTCTTTTATAAGTTTTTTCTATTTCTTTTCCATATGGGTAGTTTCTCATATGTGCACTTCTTCCTGCCCAGCTGTCATTATTCCGCCTAAATTTGTTAAAGAGGTCCGCCCCCCCCCCCCCCCCGCCCCCCCCTTACTTCGCTTTATTATCAGTCAGTCTCTATCATCTGGCTGCATGCCAGAATACTTTAAAACGGTCAGCATTTGTCTGTTTTAAAACCCCTCCCTAGATCCCACTGTTTTAGACAATTATAGGCCAATTTCCAAATTGCTGTTCATTTCTAAAATCCTCAAGAAAGCTGTTGCTCATCAGCTACTTGAAATAGGGTAACTATATGTTTGAGAAATTCCAGTCTGGTTTTCAACAAAATTATAGCACTGGAACAGCAATACTTAAAATTACTAATGAGATTCTTATGAGCTTAGATGGAGGTAAGTATTCCATTTGAGTATTGCTTGACTTATTTGCCCTTCATTTTTATTTACAGATTATAGAGTTTCTGGGTCAGTATCTCTGGCACTTCTCTTTTTCAAATTTCATATTTATAACTACATGTCCTCATCAGCTCCCCTGATATGTGGTGTCTCCCAAGGCTCAGTTCTTGGTCCAGTTCACTTTTCTTTCCATATGCTACCCTTGGATTATCTACTAAATAGCTTCAAAGGAATCTGCTATCGTTGCTGTGCTAATGATACATGACTGTAGTTTTCTGTTAAGCCAAACAATGGCCAACATTCCTACTACTGTTGACCAGCAAAGCTCATCCAGTCTTGTTTTCTGCTAAACTGCAAAGAAAAATTAGCCCTTAGCTAGTACTGGCTTCAAGTGAAATTCCAGTAACACTTGTATTCCAGAGGTTGGCTTCCTGGGTTGCTCTTATTTTGAAACCAGAGGTGATTATTTTGAGATTGTAGCTCATAAACTTTGGAACAGACCTCTTCAGCCCATCAGGTTGGCTGAATCTGTGGTTTATTTTAAACAAATGCTGAAAACTAATTTTTACAGGTTGACTTTTGCCCTTTATTTTTGGCTCTTGTTCTTCTAATGCATGTACGGAAGTGTGTATGCAGAAATTAATGTAAGACAATGCATCTGACTGTGTGTTTGTAAGATTGGACTTTTATATTTACTGCTAATGTGTAGTTTTATGCAAACTGTGAAGCACTTTATAACTGTGCATTTTGAAATGCACTATGCAAATAGTTATTCTAATTAAAGTTGTTATTATTAAAGATACCCTATTTCTCCAATTAAAAGCTTATCCAGTTGTTTTTATAGAATAAAGTGGTTCAGACATAAGGCTAAAAGAACAACGATACTGGGCATCTGTTGTGTCTGGAGGGCAAAAAGGATGGGTGGTGCAGACATGACATATAGTAGCTGTTAGAGCTAAATTCAGCCAATTAATTTACTTGTTTTGCTGCTGGAAAGCTAGAAAGGACACAGAGGGAAAATAACCATTATTATTACTGTATTGAAGCTGTAACCTTCTCTATCCTTTGTATTTCAGTATCCAGGCATTCATTAATCTTATCAGACTATTAATATCACGACTTTTGAACACAGAGGAAACAGTGTTGCTTTATTTTTGTAATGCATTTGTAAATTTGGCTTTAATAAAATGGCTGGGTAGAAATTGTTTTTATGTAATTCTTTCTTTGAATCACATTTTGCTTCTTTGAAGATTAATAAACGACCTATATTTATCCTGCAATAGTCAAAAGCTTTGTTTTTTTTCTAATCACACCTTCACTAACTTATACTTTGCTGTCAGCACTGATTTTGAGGACAGCACAAACCAAGACAGAATAATTTCCGATGAATATCTTGACGCGATCACCACAGACAGCACAATAATTTAATAAGACAACATGTGAAAATAGAAGCGATACCACAGATAAATTAGTGGTGTTTCTTGGCACTTTAAAGTAGGTTTGATGGCTGCTGGACTGCTTGAAGTGCCATGTGTCTAATTCAATGTGACATATCAGACTTTCCTGTGGACTACGTGCAAGCATTTATTTTGAGCCCATTTTGCTCTTACATGGGTAATTTGACGTTTATCTGCTTAGGTGTTATGCAGGGTTTTGCAGACCATCATTTATATGTTAAAGCGTCGTACTGCCAGGTGGCAGTGTCAAAAATATGTGGAACAGTTTCTTTTAATTGTGTTTATGTTGTTTATCTTAGCCCCTTCCACAGAAAAGACAGAGGTTGTAAAGAACTCCTTTGTAGGAAAGTGTAACCACTTTAAAAAAAACAAAACAGTAACTGATCCGCAGTCCTCGTCAGTGATTTTTATAAATGCTTTTTTAGAAGCTGCGTCTAGCTACTCCTTTCTTCACTAGGGATATCACAGTGGGGAGCTGTGTTTGAAGTAACATCAGATTCCCTTCCTGACACAACCCCAAAGGGTTAGCGTCTTCTACTGGAACTAAAGCAGGGATTGTTTGCTTATCAGGTGAATGTATAAACCACTACACTACAGAACCACTTATGTATATGTTCCTACCTCTTCTTCCTTAACTTTAATTTTTTACATAATTAGCATTCAGTCTATGCTACTATCGTCACAGTTTAGATTTTTTTCTTTCTTTTTTTTCTTTTTAGGACTAAGTATGACGCTGGAGCCAGTTAGCTTAGCTTAGCATAAAGCCTAAAAGATCAGGTGAGGCTAGCCTGGCTCTGCCCAAAGAGGACGAAATACTCTTAATATCACAATGAAATCATTTCATATTTATATGGATGATAGATTTTAGTTGGCTGTCCAAAGACTGTCTACACTTCCTTAGAAATTACACACTGAAAAGCAGGACGTTAAAAAAAAAAAACTGTTGCACAGCTCAGGGCTGATGCTCTGAGCTGATGAAGTAAAATGACCATGATATGTACATCAGATCTCAGTTTACTGCTCATCAAGGGGATCATTTTAGAGTCAGGTGTAATAGTTCGCTTTGTTTTTGTTTTATTAACATAAAAGGCCTGAGAAATTTCTGTTTGGTGTTAATACATCTCTTCAGATGTGGTGACCTCCTGGATTCTTGAGCAGCCAGGGCAGGGCTAGCCAACTATGCTTCACATTTACCCAAATACTAATCTCTATGCACATAAATCTGCCTGTGAAATGCACATTATCCCAAAAAAATAAACATAAATGGTAGTTTATGTTGCTGAGCGCTCCTGTTGCTCCTGTCGTCCTTCTCTTTATTTATCTTTAGGGAGATTAATGATTGTATCCAACAGTTGGACAGTGACCACTGGTTGCATGCAACTTATTACAAGGCATTGTGGGATACTTTAAGTCCACTGCAGAGGGACAGCAGCTTTGATTTCAGGAATTAGCTTAAATTATTAAATGATAGCCGATCGGTTACTAGAATTCTTCATTTGTAATATCTCAGCCTTTTTGCAAAAAGCCATGTTTATGCCCTCAAATACTGAAATAATTTACATGAATATGTTATTATTGTGTTAACAGAATCAGTTGGTAGATTCTCTCTGGCATTTAGTCAGTGAAACCCAGACTCTACGAAGCCCGAGAGTCATTTACACTCCTTTGTGTTATATTAAAATAAGTTCAATCCAATTATTTTTTATTATCTCCCACCATCTAAACCTGCAGATGACACCCTCTGGTCTAAGTCTGCGCAGTAATAAAACATTTTTTCTTTCTATTTTTAACTTTGCGCAATAATTTTTTACAACCATTTGTCACCTCAGCTTTGATCAGGTTACCCAGCCAATACTCGCATTACAGATTGAAATTATTCCAGCTAAAATAATGAGGGGAAAGTATCACTTTCTGCCAAACACAGTCCTCTGATAGTCTCACTAAATGGAGCAAAGCACCTTTAATATCAGCCAGAGCCGCATCTGCATGCAGCAGGATGTCAGCCCTCATTACTCTGCATTTGTGAAATTATACTTGAAACTGGAGCAAAAGAAGATCACAGATCGTGCTGTGACATATTTTTCTAACACATTTTAAAGGATATTTAGCTGTTTTTCTCCAACTTGCTGCCTCCCTTTCAGTCTTCAATTATATAGACATATCGACCCATGAGCGAGCGATGCTTCAATATTAAAGAACTTCAGACTTCATCTTTTTTTTTTTTTTTGTAGAGGAATTTCTTTAGCACAATTATTTGTACTTTGATCAATACCACCACCAACCCCCTCCTCTCTATACCATTGGAGGTGCACTTCATCACCGGAGGAAAACAATTTCATCCAGTGGCTCCACCTCATTCTCCAGTCGACTGTAGAGGGAGTGAGTAGGGGGGCAACAAGCTTTATATTCCTTTCTGCGGGCTTCAAGTCAACACACTAAAAAGCATCTCTTCAATCTGTGGAAAAAGGGAGGAGTTGGGTTCTGGGCAGCTACTGCACAAAAAGAGAAACCACTGAAATCTGCAAGTATTGTCTGGCACTGGAGAGGGGGGATGGAGGAGTGAAAGATCTGAGCAACAGGGGTAAGCCTCTCCGAATTTTCAAAGTGATTACCTCTGGGAGTGAAGCCGTCGCTTACATCTGCAATTATCACGTCCATTTGTCTATTGACGAAGGAGTGTGGATAGTTACGCTGGATGTTTTTGTTAATGGAGTGATTCAGCTGTTTTTCTCATAAAGGAATCATTATGTAAATCAATTTTACATCCCCCAAGGAGCACAGTTCCTTTGTTTATATCTTCATGGCAAAGTGTTTTCAAGCCTGAACAGTAGGACAGCTGCATGTTAGGACTCCAGTTGCTGCTACCTGGAATTTTTTATACACACACGCGCTGTTACACACATATTAAGATGCATGTGGAGAAAATGTGTAAATTGTAGTCTAGTGGGGGCAGCTGAGAAACTGCACTTGACAACGAAGCACTTTCCTTCACTCGCAATTAAGGTTTAAGACTGCGCATCCGAATCTGTTTCCATGGAGCCAAACAAATCAAGTGATGCCCAGAAGCCCCCTCTTCAGAACCCACAGTCCAGCTCGCTGAAAGCAACATGGAACGAGATCACGGTGGATTTCATAATGAGGACCAAGATCCACGGTTTGAAGTTTGTCTTCTCTCCGGACAAGTCGAAACCGCAGCGGGTCATCTGGATCATGGCCTTCTTCCTTTGTCTGAGTCTCCTCTTCACCTGGTCCTGGAATCGAATCCTCTATTTGATGTCCTACCCCGCTGTCACCAAGATCTACATGGTGTGGGCTCACAACATGTCCTTCCCAGCCGTTACCTTCTGCAACAAAAATGTTTTCCGGGTATCCTCTCTGACTAAAGATGACCTGTATCACAGCGGCTACTGGTTGGACCTCCTGTATCATAATCACACAGTCATAAAGAGGAGCCTGTCTATCCTTAAAGACAATCACAAGCAGGGTCTGCTCACTCTCCTGGACTTCAGCAGCTACACCCCACCCCCCAATTATCACACCAACACCACGGAGATGATGGGTCGGCTCGGTCACCAGCTCGAGGACATGCTGCTGGAGTGCAGGTTTCGTGGGGAAACCTGCACCTACAAAAACTTCAGCACTGTATGTACAAAAAGAGAGATGGTGTTTGCCAGGTGTGGATGTGAGTGTTGTTTATATGGGGTATTAATAATTCATGTTAGCATTTGACAAAGCTACAGCAGGCATTCTCTCCGGGTCTTTTAAGTCGTTGATGTTTCAGAGCTGCAAAACAAGCCTGTCCTGCTTTTTGCCTTTAAGACATGACAGCTGTTCCCTCATTAAAACCCATGTCTCCTTAAAATTCACTCAACAGCACAAACACAATGATGTGGCTTCAGTGTCTGCTGTATTTAAAGGTTTCGTATTTGGCTATGTTGACTGGCTATCTCCCGAGTCCCTCTAATGTCTTTTTTGCTTTATAACATGACAACATTTGGAAGAAAATTGAGCGCATTAATAATTCAGACGTCATAAATCAGTTCAAATTAAAATTTCAGCGTCTCTAATTAAACATCTGTTGGGCACGAGGAGGATATGCGTCAAAATATGCAGCTGAGTTTCCCATTTAAACGCACCAGACGTGGATCCATTAAAGCCATTCATCTCTGAATAACTGAAGCGAGAAAGTGGGTGACATTTGCAAACCATAGTCCCGCTCTTCCGCATGGTGATATCTTGAGTAAATACATTCGCACACAAACCGGTAGCTTATAACGTCATTAGAAAATATTAGCAAGGGCGACTGGGGAAGTTTCTGCAGTGGTAAGCCTGCGTGCAGAGGGACTGAGAATATTTTAAACCTGGCAAGACACATCCAGATATAAAACCCTCACCTGTCACAGGCGTCACATTTAGCTCCCTGCCTTTACTGAGGTGGGTCTGAACAGCTAGATCCAAGTCATAAAAATCAAACATGTAACTGTGACAGCTTCAGCTGATGTGAGACATTTACAGTGGGAAGTCTTACAGGCTGCAAGAGGTCAGCTACCCATGGTGGCTTCATTGCAACGGAGAGGCTTTAAAATCTTCAAATTCTCTGTTTTTGGCCAGATTGATGGCTTGAGATATGCAGGATTTACATTTTGGTATCTGTTTGTTGCTCTTAAGCAACTCGTATTGGGTCTGCATCATGGATGATTGATGCTCTCATTTGATCTAAACATAAATATGAATATTTTAAAACAGTCATAAATTGTATGATGTGTATAGGCACTCCCTCATTATATAGCCAGCAGGTGGGGGGGGGAGAAACAAAGCTCTGTCTTATCTGTGTGAGATGGATGTGAGTCTGTCTGGGTCTGGACATGGAACGCTGAATCTGATCTCTCGAGATCAGCTTTGCCATGCTGGCTGAGTTTTAACCAGCAGCCCTCTTTCTATGACCTTACCACAGCAGAAATTAATCCAAACTTCAGTCCTTCCTGCACATCAAAAATCTTATGCTAGAAGCACACATTTTTGTTACGATGATGAGAAAAGGAAGTCTATTAGGGCAGCTATGATCATTAAAACAGGACTTTAAGGTCTGTAAGCTTTCACTTTTACCTGAGATTGATTTCAATTCATCATTACATAAAATAATATTGTAATTCAAAAGTTTACAAGCACAGATTGCAAACTATACATTACAGAGTGAAACTTTGATAATGTAAATTTAAATTAATACTTCTGGATTGGCAATGTTTTTGAGAGTAAGAACATTTGCAACTGCCAAAGTTTCAGCGACACTCATTTTCATTTATTTATGAGACTTTTTGTCCCCTTTTGGCTTCCGTACTATGATTTTCTTGTTTAGCCATAACTTATCGCATTTTAATGTGTAGCTGTTGATGTGAACACAAACAGCAGATTGCTGCACACATCATGATGATGAACATCTTGAAATGCTTATAGTTTGTTTAAATCTATGGAGAGTCGATGATTTTATTTCTACATTTTGATCCTTCTGAGACTGATTTATACTTACTTGCTTGGTAGATGACATAGAAATTTTTCAATTATAGGTAAAAGCCATAAAATTGAAAAAGAAAAAATCACCTCTGGGCACAGAACCTGAAATTAAATTATTTAAACATAGAAGAAAATCTACTATAGTGATTGCACATCAAACATTAAATCCTGCTAAGCTTTCCTGGCATAGGTTTAGTCTATTAAGAGGTTTATAAAGCAAAATACAAAAATGTCTGCTTGTGTGTCCAGAGAGCTTCCACCTCATATGTTTCTCATTAAGTGATGGCAAAATAGTAAATTCAGTCTAAATCACTCAGCTGCTGCTGAGGAGCACTCATTACTTCCTCAAATCAGAGCCAGGTGCCTGTTTAAAACCTGCGCTGCCTTCTCTGATAATCACAAAATCTTTGCAATGATTACCTGTCCTGCACAATATGAGACTGGCATGTAATATAGCTCGTGCTGCTGCACTGTGAAAAGGATTGAACTTTTTATTTGTGCTTATTTTTCTCTGTGTGTGTCCCATTTTTCTTACAGATTTACACACGGTATGGAAAATGCTACACTTTCAACTCGGGATTAGATGGCAACCCTTTGCTGACCACGTTAAAGGGCGGCACGGGGAACGGCTTGGAGATCATGTTGGATATTCAGCAGGATGAATACTTGCCTGTTTGGGGCGAGACAGGTCAGTGAAGCATTTTTACAGTAACATCTGATTTGCGCAGATTTCAATGGAGAAATCTCATCAGTTTGTTGGTTTATCCCTGAAGTCCTGACAACTGCCACAGTATTTTGTCATCTCTATGACAAATGGATGCTCCACAGAGGAATGTTGTACATCTCTCACTTTACCTATAAATCTTTGCCTATATATTTTTTTGCACCACACTGAAGCAGACAAACAAGTGATGTACTACCATGATTAACCACTTATCATCTTGATATGTTTCTCCAGGTCTACAACTGACATCAGACCTAATAAAACTGCATTTACTGACTTATTGTTTCTCATTTATGGTGGGCCACAACATAATGGGACCATACATTCATAAAATAAATAGCATGTAATTAATTCTGGTTCTAAATCTGTTTGATATTGAACCGGCACACTGACACAAGAGTTTATTTCTTGTATTAGCTTCCATTAACATGATGAAAGCGGAGGGGTAGAACCCCTGGATTAATGTGACTGCTGGATCGCTAAACAGCACTGGTTTCCGTCGATGACCGTACATGTTGTTGTATTTTCTGGCGTGCTGTATCCACAGATGAGACCTCCTACGAAGCAGGCATCAAGGTTCAGATCCACAGCCAGGACGAGCCGCCTTTCATTGATCAACTGGGATTTGGTGTGGCACCTGGTTTTCAAACTTTTGTGTCATGTCAGCAGCAACTGGTACCTAACGTTCGGCCTCCTCTCTGACACCAGCGTCTTTTGCTCTGCTTCATCCTGTGTTCGTCTCAAAAACCCTTGCCAGCCAGTGTCCATCACCTCTGTGTCACAGAGTGCGGAGCAAAATCAGATCCAGATCTTAGTATTACCTTTGTGTTGAGATGCGCGTCTAATGTGTTACATAGACAGCCGATGAGTTGGGTTAGAGTAAATGAAACTTAGTTATAGCAGCCAAGAAGTACTGATAGAGCAGGGCCAAGTAATGATTGCATGCAGGAATATGAGCATACTGCGCTTATCAGAGCCAAAAAAGCTTCAGACTGCACAGCATGCAAAAAATATATAGCAGCTCAGGGTGTTTAGTTTACTTTTTTATATTGAGTCTTCATTAGTTGGAGCTCAGGAGAAAAAGAAGGACAACAGCTTTTTATTTGCAGCTCTGAAAATCATCTCTAGTGACACAGTCAAACAGAAGCCAGCAAAAAACGTTGAGGACTAATCCACACAGCCAACTTCAGCAGTCTTTAATCATCGGACATTATCGCTGATTAACTCTTTTTAAAAACCCACATTTTTACAGTTTTTAAAGAGAGACTTAATGTTTTCTTATGACTAACTGTTGGGATCAGCATTTAGCTAAAAGCTGACTATATCTTAAAGGAAATCTACTAAAACTGTCATAATGTTGTTTATGTCAGTTTGGACCATATAAAGGAGCCTGGTGCACCACTCATTACATTATTTTTTCTCCCAACACCAGTATATGGAAAAAAACGTGCGTTATTGGATGAGAAAGATGACCCACGGCTGTTTTGTAGACATATTTTAATATGTGCTATGATTTGATGACACGGTAAAAAGAGAAGCAAAATGGCCCGTGGCTGGTTTGTTGACCGAGTCCACGACACTGGCGTCACTGAAGGATGAAAAGTAATAACTATAGTTAAGCCCGAATTGATTGAAAAGCCCGTGTGCAAGGTCATAACACTCAGCTCACATGGATTTTCCATCCAAATCTAATGAAACAATACGGCACTTATGTGATCTGCCAGGAGAACAAATTCAGACTCTGTTGCTTTTGTCCACACTAGTGTAGCTCACAAAGACAAAGAAAAGTCTTTGATTTTCAAACAGAAACACTGACAGAATAAGGAAATATCCTCTGACAAACAGAAAAGCACTCAGTGTAAGTCCCAAGAAATTGGTGGTAGTGCCACGGAGGATTTTAGGTTTTTGCTGTGATTACCTTTGAGATCAAGTGTATTTGTGCCGCAGGCTCATTAAAATTTCCACCATATAATCAGTTCTTGTGAAGTCATGATGTAACGGACTCCTGAGCAGCGATTTAACTTAGTTTCTTTAGCAGTTAATTAAGCCTAATTTAAATGATTTTGCTCCTAAATTGAATTGGCTCGTTCACCTCACAAGCTTCAGCGTGCTAGCAGAATAACATGGGATGGTTGAGGCACGGTTGGTCTCGTGAAACAGACACATGGACACCACAAGAGATGACAAATGTAACTTTTGGGAACTTGCTTGGAAATGTATCTTTCTCTCATTTTTCTCTCCTTCTCTCTGCAAATGTTGTTGGTGCTCAGAGTGTATCATCATTCAGCCATTTCCAAAAAAAAAAAAAAAACCTGGTCTGTTACTCGCCATCACAGAGTTTCCTCCAGGAGGCAAAAGTGCATGGTTTGCCATTTACAATCATGACATGAGCGCCCACACCACTGACAGCTGAAAGACGTGTTTATAGCATAAACGATGTGATGACTTAATTAGATTGTCATTATAAACTCTGGTCTGCATTCGTTTCACTCAGTGTCCAACGAGTGACATTGCTCTCGGTGCAATAAGAATAATAGCACTCGTGATTTCGAGGCTTTACATTTGTAAATCTTCTGTCGGAGGAGTTTAATTTTTAATAAGAGACTTTGACTTGTGAGCAAAGAGAAACATCGATACTCCACCACCAACAGTTAGAAGCGATCTGTAGCTTAAGACTGAGTGAAAGTAAGAAGAGAATGGCTGAATGACAACCTACCAGTCCTGCTTGGGACTCTGACAACAGGATGTTTGCCTGGAGGGGTCATTTTCTGTCCCCTTGCCTTACTTTATCTCCTCTTATATTTCGATAATGATGTGGGCTGTGTTCCCTCACCCCTTACCCCTAGATGAGACGTCCTATGAGGCCGGCATAAAGGTACAGCTTCACACTCAGTCAGAGCCTCCTTTCCTCCACGAGCTGGGCTTCGGGGTTGCCCCAGGCTTCCAAACATTCGTTTCCACCCAAGAGCAGAGGGTAGCGTATGACTGACTGGGCTTGCTGCATGCCACAAAATACTGTATTGTACATACTCATTAACTTCCACACTTTCATCTCCTGGTCCTGCCCTCTCCAAGGAATGGACCCATGTGTGCCCCCACCACCCCCCACCCCCTCCTCTGTGTGGCTGAAGCAACGATATGTAACAGCATCTGCAGTCTGTCCTTGTTGCCATCTCTGCTCTCTGTCATCACCAGCAAAGAGCTGGAAATGTGTTTTATTTCTTTGAGCCATTCATCCAAATCTGTCTTTATCAGAGCTGTTGTTTGGCTTTACCCTTTCACATCCACATCTGCCTTTGTAAGCATTTTGTTTTTGTTTTGTTTTTTTCATTTTTTTTGCTTATATGTGTTATCGGGGTGATCCACTGGACCTCTGCTTAATCTCATCTGCAGGGACCAGACAATGTGATTCATTAGGTTTTATTACCCATGAGAACTCTGGCATGAGTTTATAGTCTTGATTATATTGCACTGGGGTTTTATCTCCAGTGTATCTCCACTTATGAGAGTCTGTGGTCTAGAAATGGAGTTCAATAAAGGCTTAATCATGTTTGCCAGTTTAAATCCACTTCTTTTGCGAATCGCACTCTATCTCTGTCACTTTGTATTGGCTAAATGACAGTTACATTGTCAGAGTTAGCACCTGGTTAGAGCTGGTGGAAATGATTGGGAATTACAGTGAACCTTAATGTGACAATGGAGGTGTAATTTCTCTGAGAAATTTCCCAGGAAGAAGCCTTTGGCAGAGATTGTTGGCTTGCTCCCCACTGCAGTTAGCGGCTGAATGCGCAAACTACCCAAGCATCGCCGCCCTTCATAAATAATTGGCTTATTTTTGTCATGAAAATAAGTAGCAGGCAGAAAACAAGACACTTAAAAGGGGGGCTGGAAGTCTTGTTGGTGGTTAGAGGCCACACTGTGCGGCACACCAGAGAGGAAGTCCCTTTAACGTCGAAGCAGATCTCACACAAAATGGGGCACGCTGCTGCAGCTCCAAGACGGATGGCGAGGTCTAATGTTAAGTGTGAATTGGGTCCTTAAAATTCACTTGTTAAATATTCTTCCCTAATGGATTCATTTAGAATTCTCAGAGTTATTCATAAATGTAATGACCTGCTCTCACCTTATAATGAGAGTTCTACCACTAATGAGACCGCAAACTGAGTGTACACTACATCTCCTCCTGATTGCTAAATTCATAGGGATATTCAGGGTAGTTGTGTAATAAACTCTCATGGGCGTCAATGAGAAAATATAGGTTGTTAATCAACAGTAAAACCTCTTTAGAAAGCTTTCATTGACTGGATTATTCATTTAGGTTAAGCTACCGTTATATACTACTTATTACCATAAGAATTTTTCTTTAAAAAAAGCTCTGTATGTTGTCTCATAAATTCAATGAATCCTCCAGTAAAGGGTAAACCGTTGATTGTTTTCAGTTCCGTTCTCAAGGTTGTAAAATTTGTCCATTGATTGTGGTGTCCTGTCTGTATCTACATATTTTACAGATTTCTCGTAAGCTTGTCTCTATTCCCATGGTACTCTGCTTTCTACCGGGGCCTAGACCTGCATCAGTAACGTTATGCATGATGTCTGCTTGCTGCTACACATGAGCGATGATGTTGTTCCGACTGGACGTTTTATGCCAGTATTGTCTGAGTGCACATTTTCATTCAAGTGCTTCTGTATTTTCTTTTTCTTTTTTTTATGTTTAAGACATTTGTGTTGGGTTTTGTCAGCTTGTTGTCTCCCTTTTTGAACTTCTGCTACACCGGGCTTGCATTATGGTATTTGATGTAATCCTGTGTGCTGATACACTGAGGGCAAAACATGTGCTGCTCACTCTTTCAGCTTCAGTACCTCCCACCACCTTGGGGAGATTGCAAGTCTACTCCCATAGACTCTGATTACTTCTCCACGTACAGCATCACTGCATGTCGCATCGACTGTGAAACACGGTACCTTCTGGAGAACTGTAACTGCAGGATGGTTCACATGCCGGGTATGAACTGAGAGTTACTTGACCAATAAAAAAAACCTATAAATCTCTGTGCCCTCGTGTTGCATTTATAAACAAGTAATCATTTTCACTTTTATGTTGGTTCAAACAGGAAACACAGCCGTTTGCACACCTGAGCAGTACAAAGATTGTGCTGATCCAGCTTTAGGTGAGCGCACACACTTTGTTTTATTGGATTAAGTGTAAAATATTAGTGTGAGGTATTTGCATTAACAGCGGTGCCACAAGCTTTTTGTATCCTGTAGATAGTACTTGTGTGAGCCTTAACTTCAAATTACTTTAATTCCAGATTGTGCTGAAACAAAAGCAATAAAGTAAAAATCATTGTTTAAAAATCCCATTAGGAAGATTTGTGATGTGTCTGTGCTTCGCTGATATCAAATAAATCCTGCTGAGTTTTTTCCCCCCCTCGTCTGTTTTATGGCTTCAGTCATTATTTGCTTTCATGGAAAGTGAACGATGGCAGCGAATGTAGCTCTGTTGTGCGTTGTGTGGGATATTTTTAGCAGGGCCTCTGGATACAGGTTTGTTTGATTCTTCATAGTGATCGCAATATTTTGAAATGACTTTGATCATCCACAGACTTTTTGGTAGAGAAAGACAACGATTACTGTGTCTGTCAGACCCCCTGCAACATGACTCGCTATGGCAAGGAGCTGTCCATGGTTAAGATCCCCAGTAAGGCATCTGCTAAATATCTGGCTAAGAAATTCAACAAAACTGAGCAATATATTGGGTAAGTATTATTAGCGAGTTATTTAGATAAAGGCCTCTTTTTCCTTTTCCTGTTGATGGATGGATGTACTGTGGCATAGCATGGTCTGAGTCTCCATCGTTCACCTTCAATGTAACAATAATGAATGATAGTTACACAGGAGATGTGAGTTATCATTTGTTCTGTTGGTAAAATGGCCCTGAGGGAAATCTGATGGATGTGCTCGTGTGTGTCCTCTCTCCAGAGAAAATATTCTGGTGTTGGACATCTTCTTTGAAGCTCTGAATTATGAGAAGATTGAGCAGAAGAAGGCCTATGAAATTGCTGGACTTCTCGGTAAGATTCTTGCAGTTTCATATTTACTGTGAGAAAAAAATAAATAAATAAATCTGACCTCAGAATCAGCACCCTCGGCGGGCATCCCCCCTGCCGCATATTTCACATCGTGTGTTCATCCCTGGTGCTTTGAGGTTCCCTCTTTGAACTCGTGAAACAGGCTGAGCATATTTTCATAATCTGATGCTCTTGCAAGGGCAGCTGTGTTTGTGAAGTTGGGGCTGGTTGGACATTTTTGACAATTACGCTCAGATTCCTCAGAGAGATACAGAATTCAGTGTGACAGCAAGGGGGAATGGTTTCACGCACCATTGTTTAATTACCCGTATCTGTTAATCTCTCCCTCTGTAGGTGACATTGGAGGCCAGATGGGGCTATTTATTGGAGCCAGTGTTCTTACAATACTAGAAATATTCGACTACCTATATGAGGTAAAGTCATGATCTTTGTTAAAGATTTCTTAGCAATAACTAAATGAATTCTTCTGTTTTTAGATCACATTAAATTCATTTTTAGTAACCTTTACATTTTTTAATTCAGTAGTAGAGAACGTATGGCTTTCTTGTGGAGTCTGGAGAGCTTAGCATAAAGCATAAAGTGACTGCTACTTAACCTTTACATGCTGTTCATATTAGCTGCCTTCACAGTATGGTCTGGGTCAAGAATGGTCTCATAATAAGTGTTTATAACAAACTACAGATCTATTTAAAATCCAACAGTCCACATAGAAAGACCTCAATCTTCTTGTTGTGAGGTGACAGTGCTAACCACATCCACTCTTTTACAGATTTAATGTCTGTGTTAAGGCACACTCTGACCCCTGTATGACCGCTGTTCCAATATATTGTCATTCCGGTGCAGTTTTACTATTTACTACTTTGAAATTCCCCCATGACTGTTCAGAGACCTTCAGGATTCCCTCAGAGACCAGCAAGTACCCGTCTCTCTGGGTTCCCCAGTATATGTTGTAGAAACACAGACAATTCTCATGACAGTGACAAGATTCCCATTGAACTCTGTCACCAGTGCCCACAAAGAAATGTCATGTACAATTTCACAGGTTTCTAAAACCACCATTTTCCTATATTTGACCCATGCTGTTGGATCCAATGCTGTAGATTCAATTTAATTCAGTTCAGTTTTATTTATATAGCACCAAGTCACAACGACAATTGCTTCAAGGCAAGCAAATGTCAGGTTACGATACTACAAACATGGATAATGTAATAAATGCAGTTAAACTGCAGAGATTCTGGTCAAATTTGACCCGGAGCACAAATGTAGAACAGTATAAAAGATATTTTCATTTTGGTGTATTTTGGTCTCTTTAGGAAAAGACATAAAATGTTTGTTTATCAGGAACACATTATATGTGATGTGAACAGTATGTAAGGGTTAAAATGTTAAATTGGAAATAATTCTAAATATACCCAAAAGTATTCTTAACCTAAACATCTTATAAGACTTCAAGTGAAAGCTTTTACTCAGTTTTTCTGTGCAAGATACGATGCTTCATCTTTATAGATGCTGTCAGGTGGCTTTGGATAAGAGAAATAGCCTCAGTATTGATCCTCTTCACTCCCCAAGAAAGCAAACTATTGGATGTGTGAATCTGTGAATAATGCTTTTCTGATGTTTTTTAGGTGTTTAAAGATAAGGTTTTGGGTTACTTCATTCGCAAGAAACGGCCACAGCGCTGTCAGAGCGACAATCTGGTAATTTTTTAGTCCCTAAGAATACACTTGATTGAGTGAAGTGAATGTGATGTACAAAATAAGCTCAGGAACAATGGTCACAGCAACATCAAAATATCTGCTCACACTTGAAATGCTTTTAATGAACAGCACCAGAGAGAAAGCAAAGGCATTATGCCATCATTAGTTTCAATTAGCCCTGCAGAAACAAAATATTTTTCTAGAAAACACAATCATTAATCATACGCACATATTTTTACTGCACAGTGGGAATGCATAATTAGAGTAGTATTAGACGCATACAGTACTTTTTTTACATGATGAGAAGCAGCATAAATTATTCCCTGTAATGACAAAAAATCTGGGATGCAGATAAGTATTCCAAAAGAACAAATTGACTTTGTGCCCCTTTTCTTTTTAAGCTTTTTCCCCAAGTGTTTTGCCACTTAGTGCGCTTAAATCTCAGTGCATGGAGAAGTAGAAGTAAAGAGTTTGACCTGGTTTCTATTGGATTTTAGTCATGACTCATAAACTCTGTTTATTGTCAGAGGTTATCTCATTTTATCCCACACACCAACCCAATTTTCAGTATTTCCACACTATATAGTAGCTTCTCAGCGTCACCCTCTTTTGTACTATTACAGAGCTGTTATTGTTATCCGGGTTTTACCACTTATTGTCAAGCAGTATGATTAGAGAAAATTCAAAAGAGATTTCATTAACATGGTAAAAACAAAGCAATGAAAACTGTAGTACTGCGAGGCGTTTCAGTCATGCCCTAAATAACAGCATTTTCATCAAACCCTGTGGTTTAGCACGCTGCATCCAGAGGCATCTCCACTCCTCCTGTTATGCAAGTTAGGAAATGATTAATAACATAAATGCATCGTTTTAGGATTAGCAATGAACTGTTGTTCAGTACATAATGTTAAATCAAGGCTTATAACTTATAGAAAGAGAGATTTTAATCACTACAGTCACACCCATGCAAATAGTGGGTGGTTTTTATATTTATCTAAACAAAATTCTTGAATCAACAAATTATTGCAAAACGTAGTTTAACTGCATATACTTTACTACTTCCCAAAACTCGCTGTAGAAATATCAGTGCATTTGACAACTGCTAAATACCTTCTGTCAAGCTATAAATAGATTTTATTGATCATATTGTGCGTAATGCCACTCTGAAAGAGTTTTAAAAAGGTAGAGGTATAAATTCAACAAAGTCCAGCTTTCTTTGTGTTTGCTGGCTTGACAGAACTTAAAACGCCAGTGGTTATCAGCTTTCTCTGTTAACCTGAGCATTCTGCACCATTCTGTGTGTCCTCAAATAAAAAGGGGTGTTTGACACGGCAAGCGAGTCTTTGTCCACACAAAATGATCCCTATGAGTGCTGCCTACTCCTGTCAGAGATGTTAAAAGATGATGATGATCATAATATAGTGGTAAATATCTATAAAGAACATAAAAATACAACAGTACAATGCAACACTGTTGCAAATAAGACAAAAGACTAATGCTGCAGAAAATCGTTAAACTGGTGATTTAACGCACAAAGCAGTAAAATAAACATTTTAACACTGAAATAAACAGTGCGGCTGTTTGTTTCTAATGCGACCACAGCACATTAGAGCTCTGAAGCTTTAAATTAGACACGTTTAAACATTAAAGGTTATTGTCCCATCGCCTAATAAAGGAGACTTCAGTGCTTTAGTTTGTCAATAGATCAAAGTGAAATTAACTTTATTGACTGAACAGGTATTCTTGGTGTGTTGCAGCTGCAGTTCCAGCATTGTAAACGAGATTTAGCAGCAGATTAGGATCACCTATAAAACGTTATTTCTCTTTCAGCAACATGGAAATTCAAGTGACAAAGGAATGCACAGTTTGCATTGCAGCAACTTTACACTATTTGTGATGTTAGCTAAACAAGTTGCACATATGAAATATATTTTACCAGCAGATAATCTACGGTTCACTTAAAACACGCTCCTCAGCCAGCCTCCTAAATATTTTCAACCAAGAAAACTCGGAATCTGCTGTTATCCATGTTACCACGGTGATTCAGGCAGGTAAAAAAAAGCTACTTTCTTGACATAGAAAAATCTGACTTTTAGCTCGACATAGCTCCCTAAGCCATGGATCTCACTTTGTAGTACACACCTCAGGGCTGGTTTAAGTTTTACCTCTTTGATAGCCAGGAAACTTCTTCAGGCCTTATATTAAATTGTTTAAGTCTTTAGGAGAACTGCATGTTAAATTAACTTGTCTGAAAAGTATATGCAATCAAAAGTAGTAGTAAATGTAATGTATCAACCTTTCTACTTTAGCTGACCTAATATATTTCTGCTTGCAGTATGGTAGCCAAAAATATTTTTTAAAAATCCACATTTTCTCAAACTCAACTTTCACTGAAAATAGAGCTTGGTATAAGAACATAAATAGTGTAATTTTTTTAGCATCATCATTTTTTCTTTATATTTAGAATTCCATTATCTTTAAAGCTACTTGAGCTAGGTTCTTCGATATTTTTAAGGCAAATATCAGATACTTTCAATATGGAATCTCAGGGCTGTAGCTCAGGTAAACTGATGGGTGCTTGAAGTCCCTAAAATATCTGGATGCCTGATCTCTGACAGCAGTTTCAGAGACTGGTAGAAACTACAGTTTTCCAGATTTGAGACTGATTTTGGTTCATGCCTTGGAAATATTACAATGAGTTTTGGTGAAATTGTGTTTTTTCCATGTTTAAGCTTTAATATGTATGGAAGCCTTTATTTGATTTGGATTGTGCTGCATAATCTTATGTGCTCTGTATATGAGAGAAGCCATAACTAAAATATCTGTCCCCTACCTGCAAAACAATGTTTTTTACAGGCCTCAAAATATGCAGTCAGAGATTGGGCATCCAAATATTATAAAGGATCTATCTTTCTGTTAACTTGAGCTACACTGCAGAGAGTCGACCTTCACAGAGATAGTTGCACTAAAAGAATTTGAAGGACCTAGCTCAACAGGTTTCCTAGATAATGGAATTTTTAAAACAGCCCCTTAAAAAACGATTATATAAAAACATCTAAAAACACTACCTAGTTACGGTAGGGACCTGTCGTTTATTTCTTTTAGCTAATGAAATCAGATAAAAACCTACCTGCAACATCTCTTCTTTTCTGGTGCTGTCATAATGAAAAGCATTTAAGCAGATTTTTGTTAAGTGCAGAAATTGTCTTTTGTCCCTGAGTTTATTCAATCTGCCAGTTTGCATTCCTTGGCTTCATGTTGGAAATGAAAGCTGTGCTCTCTGTCATACATTATTAGAGGTAAAAAGACAGCATGCAAAATAAGTTGTGGCCAATTCTGTCTTCAAATCTGTTTGAAAGTTGTGGTTTTGTTTCTGCATGGGGGCTGTGCTCTTGCATGCTTGGGTCAGTATTGAGTTTGTTGGCTGTTGTAGAGGAAAAGATCAAAAAATATGTTTAATGTCTTTTACAAAAGTGGAAGTGTATAGATTTTAAACAAAAATATCATGAAGGAGATTCTTTTAGTCTTTTTTTTATTAGGAAAAATACTAAAACAGCAGGAAAGAAAGCTTTCATTTAGTGGGCTGCACTCAAGCTTTTATAGTGTTTTCTCTTCTGCACTCTGCTCCATTCATGTCATATGTTCACCTCGTTACAATAAACCATCCTCTGTACTTCTTTTTTCTCACATTTAATTATATTTTTTCAACTAGTTCACTGTCACATCTCCACTCAGACAATCTGTTAATGAAGCGCTTTAATTGTTCAGGAGACACCCTTCTGGGTGACACTGACTTTAGCCTTCCCTGCTCATTAAGAAACCCCCTCAAATTTCATTTTGAACGATCATCTTCCTTCAGTGCTTTAATGATATCACCGTGTTCCCTCGGGAGTTTAACTGATAGCATTTACATTGTATTTTATTTTCATTTCAGTCACCCTCACCCATCTTTCTTTTCATCATGTCTATTCCAGGAGTTTCCAGAGAACCCAACCAGCCCTGGTGTCACGCCTAATCATGCCCCCAGGTAGCACATCCCATTGATAATAGATGCTCCCTCCCATGCTGTCCCTCTCTTTCATACATACTTGAGATCATCACATTCATCATTTTCTCCATGGTTACAAATGATTTGGTTGGCAGTCAACAAAAGAGAGGGGTGATTATCCAGCTGTAGCGAGCACTTTAATGTCTGCCGCCATGTAAGGACAGGTTAGTTGTTGTCTGCTTTGACAGAAGGGTGCTGGGCCGACAGAAGGCTGAAGTTGGTTGGATTCTCCAAGTGCATAAAGATCTTATTTTCTGCAAAACTTGTTCCTTCCACCGAATAATGATGCTTTTTTCCCCTCGTAGGATAAAGTGTACTCCTGTGAAAGCATATCACATATTTATTGAATTGCACAAAACTCTGAACAACATGAGATCTATTTGTTTCCCTGCAGCACTAAGGTCTATTTAGAGGCAATGCATTGGAAGGTCCGAGCCAGATAACATCACTAGATGCATTACTTTGTGATGTTATCGCAGGCCTGCATGCAGTGAGTTTGCACAAAGATAGAAGGTCCTTTGTCGATGGGACTACCGGTGTTTGTTATCCACATATCAGCAGTTATCTGCTGAATAAGCGCCTTTGTACATGACGAAAAATGCAGACATATGTGGATGTTACTACTTGCATAAGTATCAGAATTACACATGCTAGTGTAAAACCAGGACTAAAAATCTGCTGTTTTCTTTCTCTTCTCCCTCCTTTCATTCATCTTACCCCATCATCTTACCCCCTCAATTTATCTTCTCATTACATATGAAACATATGCAATGTGGCTGATCTCGAAACCCCTGAATCTGTTGTACTCTTTGCCTCATAATTGTGCACATATGTTTCTGTCATTCATTATCCTTTCATTCACAATCATTCCCCCATTTTTTCCTGTTTTTGATCAATTTCTCCTTGTTACATTGTTTGTTTTTTCTCCCCTCTGCATCCCTCTATGATTGTATTGGTTCCTCTCTTTTTACCTGCGGCTCATTTATTTCCTCCATCATCGACATCATCATCGCTCCCTGCATCGCTCCTCCCTTAACCCGGTTGAACTCGTCTCCCCTCCTCCCCTCCTCTCTGTTTCTTGCAGAGCACCTGTGACACCCTCCGGAGTCACTCGGACAGTCTCGGATTCACGCCGAACATGTTACCTCGTCACCCGACTATAGGCAACTTTGAGGAGTTTGCTTGTTGACAACATAAAGCAGGGGTTGGGGATGGGGTGGAACATCTGGGTACTTGACAGCAAACTGTGAAATCATTTTAACAGAGAAAGGCTCTTGAGTGTATGCTCACAAAATGCGTAGTACAGTTTAGCAATGCCTGAATAGAAATAGAATACTATCATCAGAAACAAAAGAGACCACTTCCAAAACAGAACTCAGGTTTAACTGCCGTGTCAAGGCATCCATGTTAATTTACTCATGTTTCATTCAGTAGATTTCTTTATGTTATCGAGTATACAATACGTGAGGATAAACGTGTTCAAAAAGAGGAATCTGAACTGTGTTGAGATGAGTCACGTGGTACTGCTGTGCTAGTATTGATGTACGTCAATCAGTCTAATTAAAAAAAAAGCAACAACAAACGCATGTGGATTTGTATGTGTAGCAGCGTTTATCAGTGTTATGCCTCCAGCATCTAACCAATGCTGTATTGAGTGACCTTATAGCAGTCACGTTTTAACGGAAGAGCCTTTTTAGACATCTGCTCCACTTTTAATGAGTTGATTGTTGACATGAATTAAAACACTAGACTAGTGTTGAATGTTGCCTTTTGCTACTATGGGGCTTTAAATTGTCTTTAATTAGACATGTGTGCTTACCCACCTTTGAAACACGAGAGGAACTTGATGATTTGTATATATGCTGTTTTGAGACTCCTGAATTACATGGTTTTGTTGACTTTAGGCTTTTTTTAAGACAGTGAGGGTAAAAAAAAATCAGAAGGCAAAAAAAGGCAGTTGATTGTACTGTTATATTTCATTTTCAGTCATATTTCCATTTTTTATATAGTTGCTGCAGAAATTGTCCCCATAAAAGCTGGCCCTGTTTTCAATTGAATTCGCTCCAACAGAAACAATCTGAATTTCTTTTGCCTTTCCTAATAGTTCAGTTGTTTTCATCACAATGTCTTAAAGATTCATCAGCACAATCCCCTGTGATAGTAATCTATTCTCTATTGAAAATGCTGTGAGTAGAGTTTAAAAGGCTTGCTGGTGACATTCCTAAACTTGACAGAAATTTGTAAATACCCACAATCAAATGCCATGAAGAAATTCTACATTGCTCATGTGAAACATGTCATATATATACATATAAATATAGATATATAAATTTAAAATACAAAAAAAAATCTTTCTTCATCCGTTCTTACACCACAAGGAATTTGGACTTTCTATCTAGGTGGACCATCAAGTGTCTTTGAGTACAACATGGATGGCAGACTTTATTAGGTACAAGAGACTTTGCCTCAATACATCTACAACTCACTGCACCTCAGCCCCATTCAATTGATTTATATTAGAAATGCATTGTAAAATTTTACCATTGTAACCTATTATTATTACGATTATTATTATTATTATTATGATTACAGAATATGTAATAAGTCACAAATAACAGTTTGTGATGTATAAATGATCAACTATAATAAACTCTATATTTACTCATCTTACTCCTCATGTACACAACTTTTCTTCGAACCTTCGTGTCAGTCTACTTCCTTTTTCATTTAAATAACACAGAGCGTGTTATTTAAATATTTCGGTTATGATTTGTAGGTACTATAAATACTGGGAACCTTTTTTTTTCGTGAAACTTTCATGTATAACGCCAGTCAAGTGAGTGGTGTTCATAACTCTGTAGCTTTATTACTCTGTTGTCTGTGTATTAGATGACTGTTGATGTGAAGCACAAACCCTTGGAAATCAGCCATCACTGGAAAGCCAATGACTGGGCGTCTATCGTTGTAACTACCTTTTGTGGCTCTAGATTTAACTACACACTGTTACGCGTGGTGTGCTCACAGCTCCGGCGTTATCAGGAACAAGACTGGTAATTTAAACGGAGCCAGAGAGCACCTTGTGGAAGGACTTTATCCAAATGGAACTTTTGCCTTTCAGGAAGCAGACACTAAGAAAAAAAGGGTTAGTCAGTGGCATTGTGTTATGAGCAATAAATGCACTGAATCAGACAGCACTGTTAGCAAACTGACCAGAAAAAGATTGATTGAGGATCCAAATTATCAGTTTGTGATGTATGAAACAGTTGTGATGGATGTAAACCGAGCAGCTGCCGCCTGCAACAATGATGTATGATATGACAAATAAACCATCATGAACTCAATAAGAGACGCAGATGCCAATTCATGTTACACAATGATGCTCCTCTGATGCTGTATTGCCATGATGATTTTGAGTGTGTGTGTGATGCTGCTGGGTTACAAATGACCCAACATTACCGCAAACTGTGGAGATATGAAGGCTTTACCTCTCTCTCGCCCCACCCCCTGCCTTACTACCAGTCAAAGAAGCAGAGTGTATCTGAGCTGGCAGAAAATATTAATTAACTATTTATTCTCATTAACTAATCTTTCATGGATATTTACAGCATAGTTACGGCCAAGTAGAAAAAAAAGTCCACTATATATTTCTGCCACCAAATACCTGAATTTGATTGATTTTATCCTAATAATTTACAGCACATCACCCATTTTCTTCCTTGCATGTGTATTCCTATTATCTCTGATCTATTAATGTAATATTAGCTATGCTATTCACTTTGTACTGTTCAAAGTGTATTTTCTTTGGAGTCAGATGAATCAAAATAGCATTCTCCACATCCTGCACTACAATGTCCTGGATCATTATGATGTAAGAATCCTCCTCTAACCAGGCTTGGGACTGTGCAATACACAGAAGAATAGTTTTTGTGGCTTGATTAAACTGTGTGGCTTGAAATCAAACTAAAATGTGCCTTTAAGACAGGTTCTTACAGGTAACAAAGATTTTCCTGTGCCAACACACACATAGACACACACACACATACACACACACCTGGAGAACAAGAAGTTGTTTCATCTGGCTCTATATGCTATATGTGCATTTTATTGTAGATATGTGATTTTAACTCTAAGCTGTACATTAAATAGTTAACACACTTAACTATGTGTAACGTAGTCAGTTTTAAATAAAACTGTATTGGATGTTTGTTCGCTTTTTAAACAGTACTTACAGATGATGTTATGTGCCAGCAAAACAAGGTAACATCCAGCTTAAATAAACCTGATAAAGTCTACAGGGTAGCTAAAGCACAACAAAATATTCTAAACAGGTAACAAGGGAGAATAAATACTGCAAAGGAGGGTTTGTTTTTTTTTACCACTAGTGGTAATATGATAGTAGTCGTTTTGCCTCTGTACTCTATCACAGTGCATTTTAAATCACACAATAGAAGTTTCCAGTTTTAATTCAAGGGGTTTTAGAGAAAGTTTTCCCATTAACTGTTATAATATGTGATTGAAGTGCAGACTTTCTCTGCAACAAAAGTTTTACATTAGCTGTTGAGAAATTACAGCCATTTTTAGACCCTAGTTTTTTCATAGGATCACAGTAATTGCACAAACTAGCATCATTTTAATGATTGTTTTTAGCACTGACTGGCACTGACTGCCTGAAGTCTAGTCTGTGCCAGGCATTTACTCCAGCCATTTTCAGTTTGTGCATCTCTCTGCATTCTCTTTGTATTTCATAACTGAAAAGGATGCTCCCTTGGGTTGAGATCAGATGACTGATGCTCAAGTTAACCTTGGCTTTAAGTGACTAAAGGTTGTTTTCTGGAACTGTGCAGGCTCTAGATGTTTTCTGGTAAAGTCTAATCTAGCCTTCTGGTTCTTGAGTGTAACCAATGGTTTGTACCCTTGTTGTAAAACATGGCCAGTTCTTGGCCAATCCATTCATTAGTTTTAAGAACATAGCTAACTGTTGATTTGGTCCCTATTAGAAGTTTTTTGCGGTCTCTCTGAAAGGTTTGTTTTTCAGCCTAATGATGATTTCCCTCACTTGAGCTTCAGATTTACAATTACAGTAACCTACAATACAAAACTTTAATTTAACTACTGATATCATGTTTGCTTCCTTTATCTTTAAATAACAGGTGAACAGGCCTCACCTGGCAAACAAACGGCTCGTCAGTCAACTGTCCAATTAATTTTCACCCTCTAAAAATGGGGACTGTGTATAAAAATAGCTGAAATTCGTAAACAGTTCATGCAAAACTTTAAAAAACAACCTGAATTAAAGCTGAGAGCCTTTATTGATTGATTTAAACGCCGCTGTAATGGTGTGAAGAGGCGAAACTACAAAAATTATATGTTTGTCCAACAAATTATGGACCTTAGTGTATAATTATTATACCCACACTCCTGTCCATTGTGTGTGAAATCAATCACAATTATTTGGAGAGTAAAAATAATTATTCGTGTGTCTGGATGGTGAAATTGCACTCTTTTTAAACCTCAGTGATGTACAAGGTGAGACATCAAGAAACCTGTTTCAACACATGGAATCTACAAGAAAATGTAGAAAACAAACTGCAAAATGTATTTCAACCTTTACAAACATCAGCATTATAACCAAATTTACCTTAAGTGCCACTGATTATGCAAAATATTATTTTATTGTATAATGCATTATTGCATTATTAATGTGTGGTTTTGATATAGGCTGGAGTCCTTTCATATTTGCCTCCAAAATTTATTGGACTATATATTAGAAGCGTGGCAGCAGAAGAACATGAGAAGTATACAGCACTGAATAACATGTATTTAGTTCTACTGTCCAGTGATTTTCATTATAGATGATTGTAACGTCTTCTCATCTAAGATAATAACTGTGTCAATAACTGTGCACAAAATGACATGCGAAGTTAAGACCCCTCCCCCCCAAATTACTGAATAACCAAGCAGGAAATTCATTTTAAATCAAAGGAAAACTTGTATTGATGTTGACTTTACTGAATACTGAGTCTTATCAGCTGAAATATACATAAAACATTTGCCCCACAGTCTACCAGCAAAAGCAGAGACTAGACAAAGTGCAAAATCCACTCATCGTTCAAATTCAATTTTAAGCCGTTTAAAGTCAAATGTTCTGCAAATGTTCTGCCAATACAAGTGGATGAGTGAAAACACGTTTTGCGTTTTTCATTATAACTTAATCCATACGCACACACAACCTTCAAACATTTGAAAATCCTAAAAAGAGCCTGCAAAACACAATAGACTGGAGCATACTCAGATCATTCAGAGTTTTTGTACTAAATGAAAGTGTGCTACATTAAAAAAAAAATAATTAAAAAGCGGATATTCCATCATTAATAAATACATGCATCAATTATTTTGTTTTACATCAGCGAAAAGAAAATGAACCCCTTTCCTACTAAGACAGCTACTTCAAACACAGCTCATTATGGATGATTTCTATGGGATGACTAGAAGCTCTGTAACAATCATAAGCAAAATAATACTGCGAGCTGTTAACCATGTTATTAAGTAACTGAAATGGAAACAGCTAATGGTGCAAAAACAGTCATTACACAAAAATACAGATTATCAGCAGATTATCTGGGTTTGTTTTCCCATTTTTAACTTAACTGTTAGAAAAGCATTTGAGAAAAGTGTTAGTGTCATGGTGATAGAAATGTAAAAAACAAATAAAAATGGTCAACAATGGTCCACTAGTCATTAACACATATATATTAGCCCATTCACTGTTAATTGGTATAATCCTGGCTGTCAGTGTTCAACGTATTTTAAGGTAACGACAACTAAACAATCGGACATAAAACTATCACAAAGTGCACAAAAGATAAATACAAAATGAGAAAATAAAAGCCTGAGAAACAGAAATGATCAGTTAGCCTCCCGTGCTATCCAAAAATCTTGTAATAGGTAATTGGAAAATGAGTTTTAGCGTTGGTATGTAAAATATCAGAAAACACAAAAGTGTGTACAGCCCAAGTAATCAAAACGGTCTCTAATTGTCTCACTATTTTCTACATTGTTGCCAGTCAGTTTTTAATTTGGTACTAGCTGTAGGAAAAAAGGGTCATTTATTCAACAGATACACTTACAGTTAAGTCTGATTAACAGCTAGCATTACCTAATGAGTAAAAAGAGTGATTAAGGTAATTAAATTTAGCTTTTAACTGGGGGGAATTCCCATTTCCCTTTGATTACTACCAAATGACATATTAATATTCAGGAAGCCCCCACGGAAGCTTTTTGAAAGCTTGTGTTACAAAAACATTGACTTATGCCTTAATCATTTTCAAATGAATAGCATGACTCTAAAGCCCACAAATCTATTAATGCAGTCTAATCGTAAACGGAAGCTCTGTAGCATTAGTGGCCTCTGGAATGTGTTAAAAAATATTAAATCAGTAAATGTATATATGATGGCTAATAGGTAAACAGCTGTACAGACATGCCACATAAGAGTATGAGATCATTTAGAACACCACCATTAAATTAGTCTGTCCACACATGTCTCAGCCATATGTTTTAATAACCAGATTCAGGTGGTCAATATACCATCACATATTGTAAACTTTCAGATATAAATATTGGAACTGGCATCAAAACCTCTACAAATGATAAGACTTCAAATCTGCTTTGAAAACAAAAACATAATAGAAACAATATATTTACAAAGGCTTTTTAGGGGCTACTGTACTGCACTAAAATTTTAGTTATTCAAAGTGAATTCACCAAATGAGATTACCACAGATTCTAAGGGCCATTTTTAATTGTGATATACCGCTTTCACAGGTATAAGGTTTATGCGGTCCAACGTCGTCCCACATTTGTGCCAATCAACTGGAAAGTGTGTATGTGCCAAATTAAAAATAGGCTTTCAACTTAAAAGAAGCTAATAAATCCTTGCAGCGACACTAGGACTTTGTTCCTCACAGAGGCACAACAGAATGAATAGC
This sequence comes from Pelmatolapia mariae, assembly GCF_036321145.2. Lineage (NCBI taxonomy): Eukaryota > Metazoa > Chordata > Actinopteri > Cichliformes > Cichlidae > Pelmatolapia > Pelmatolapia mariae. The sequence continues at coordinate 19,535,265 of NC_086243.1, forward strand.
AGGGGGAGTGTTTGAAAATCCAGTGAGGGATTTGCCTTGTTTTGAATTTGTCCTGAAGTCCCAAAAGAGAGCGGGGATGGTTGATTCTGGCAGCTGACGTTTATCGAGAGGCAGTTAAGCATTTATGGTGGGCAGAAATCAGCAAAGTAAGGATGCTGTAAGGCCTCTTCTGCAGAGATCCTCTGGACAGGATTACATTTCAACAGGTTCTGGGTGAGATCAAAGGATAGATTTTAAATTAGTGAAAAGAATTTAAATTAGTGAATAGCAGTATCAGATTTCCTACAGCAAAACCTTTAGCTGGGATAATCCATCTCAGATCATCATATTTTTTAAACATTTTCTGCTTTTTTTCCAATTTTTATTTATTTATTCTTTTTAAATGTTCTGCCTACCCACTTCCTGCATCTTTTTTTCCCAATACTTTGGAATCCAAGGCCATTTTTAAAATTTTCACTGGTCTCCTTTACTATAAAAACAAATTATTGAATATTTGCTAGTTTAAATTAAACTAAAAGGTATCATATTTGAGCGTATACTAAAAAAAATATTATTGCAAAAGACATCGAGTGAAAATTTTTGAATGTTATGTAGATGTTTTTCACAGTAATGGAAAATAAACATGGAATTCTTTGTCACAAAAATAGAAAAACTTTATTCAAATTTCATGTTGGATCGAGCGAATGTGACAAGTTACACCACAAAAATGTCACTAGACAGTCTAATCTAAATACAATAAAATTCTGGGGTTTCCAGAGGGTACTCTAAGTATAACTGAGAAAATAATTTTGTTAAATATAGGCTTATTTTTGCATTTGCGCAATCCACTTTGCAGGCATGCACATTGCCATGGAGGAGTCTGATAATTCAGATTTAGTCTAAAATGTACTAAGAGGCAATAAAAATGCATAAACTATAATTGCAAAAGATTATGTTCATAGAAATTAATATAGCAGAATAATTAGGAGTGATAAAGAAGGGTTTAATAGCTCACGTGAGGAGCCTTGCAAGGCCAAGTTGCTGTGTCCACATGGAACAATATGGTTAGGGTAGTCTGATACAAGACCCTTACCCTCTAATAGGGCTGCCACGATTAGTCGACTAGTCACGATTACGTTGACTATCAAAATCGTCGACGACTGATTTAATAGTCGACGCGTCGTTTGAAGCTTTTGTAAGATCACAAAAGACGCAGGAATAAGTAGTAGGATTTAAGAGTGTAATAACGGACTGAAACAGAAGAGGCGAGAATATAACTGTGTAAACCTCAAATATCTGCTCAGTTTATCAAGACACCACATATTTTCAAAAGCGCTCCGACGTTTTCGGAGACGTCTGTTAACCACTAGCTCGATAGCTAGCCGGGGGAAAGGTTCACTAGAGCCCGTGAGAACACTGGACTCCCGGCAAATCGTTTTCAAACCCACCGCCGTCTTTCGCTACTCAGGTTAAACATGCATAAGTCACTTAGATAACTTAAAAATGTTATTGTTTGGCTTTTTTTTAGTATTTTATTTGTTCCTGAGTAAATCGGTTTGCCTGCGATTAAAGTTATAGTTTTTACACACCTGAATAAACGTCAAGCAGACAACTGGTTATCAGAAGTGTGAGATGCTCGAGAATATACTCCGGTGTCCCGTTATATTTTAGATAGCAAGGAGTTTATTAAACTTCACCGAAACAATCTGCAAATTTCATTAAAATTTAATAAACTATCATCTTGTCTTTATTTTTAGTTAGCACAAACTTTAAACACTTAAAGCTGATAGTTATATAAGAGCAGATGCATGCTGGTGCAATAAGCTGTACGTTTTACGTCCAATGGATGCATGATCTGATTAGTCGACTAATCGCAAAAATAATCGGTGACTAGTCGACTATCAAAATAATCGTTTGTGGCAGCCCTACCCTCTAACCCAGCCATGACTGCAACAGGCAAGCAGGGATCATGCTATCCTCATGATCACCATTTTAAGAATTGCAATATTTATATATATAATTTTGCATTTTTATGTTAACATATCCACATCCAAATATTGCAACATATTTCAACATGTGAAGAAAAAAAAAACATGCTAGAATTGGACCTTGAATTTTTTCCACGCCAATTTTGTAAAATTGGGGTGGAAAAAATACAACAACAACAAAAAAAACCACACACACACAAAACACTATCTTGAAAAGTATCAAGTAAAACTTTACTAAAAGTCGTCTAAAGTTTTTCAGCAAACCAGAGGTGACTGAGCAGCAGGCCCACAATGATTTTAGATGAAATAACCCAGCTACAATAACAGATTTCCATCATTTTACTGTAGCTACTCAAATATTGCACAAATTTGTTTTAGAGTACCTGAAGTAGATCCCGTCCTGTGCTACTTAATTTAGGGACCACATTCACCAGTGAGGTGGTGGCAGGATACATGGGATATGGCTAAAGGACGAAAAAGAGTTTGTAAAGAATAAAAACAATTCAGTAAAAGCTCAATGCAATGGAGGTTTTACAAAAGAAATGACATCAAAAAAACGTACCTTGTAATCTGGGAGTTTTGTCATTGTTGGCCACTGTTCCTCAGTTGGTGTTCCCAACAATGTACAGAGCAGTTAAAGACAAACTTTTAACATTACTTTTAAGACTTGCTCATAAATAATTCAAATATGAGTAGTTCTGCCTGAACAAACCAGAGACCCACATACCAAACTGTATATCGTCAGTAGGTACTGTATTAACATGGAAAGGATATCTGAAAATTCTTTTCAACTGGTCATCCACGTCATTCCCGGGGAATAAAGGCCTTCCAGCATTAGCCAGCTCTGGAAAAAAAATAAAATAAATGGCATCAAATTAAGTTACCATTCAAAACACAAACACAAAAAACAACTAACTATCCTTTAAAGATCCTGGTCTCAAACACTACACAATATAACTGTTTACTTAAATGTTGAGTGACGTTAAAGAAGACTAGACAAGAAAGCAGGGAGAGGCAGCAGGGACAAGCGGCAACTCTTTAACTTAAATCTTTGTTTGCACATTTATTACTTGTATATAGTATTACTTCAATTATTTTGTTACTTTATTGATAAAGTAAGAGCTTTATTACATTCCTATAAATTATTTTATTTATTTTTATCTTATTAAAATATTGATTTTTATTTATGAATGGCAAAAACAAGCCATCCATATTAGCCTCTTATTGTACAATATAAACATTGTGTTTATTTATATGTACAAATGACAATGACACTATTTCTGCATAGACTTCAAAGGCCTTTGGGTTGGAGTTGAATCCAGGCTGCTGTATTTAGCTTTGTAGCTTATGGTCACCTGCTCACACTGTGACCTGAACTGGAACCTTCAAAAGTATTACTTTAAATATTAATAATATTGTAATATAACATGAAACTACCAAAATCCTAAAAAAAAAGATACATTTGTGGTCTTACCACCCAGCACCGAATTATTGGATTACTTGTTTAGTTTTATCCTCATTTGATTCCACAAACCACACACACAGACCTGCAAATATGCATCCAGCAGACCACATGTCGATAGAGGTAGAGTAAAGTTTGGCTCCAAACAGCACGTCCGGAGGCCGATACCACAATGTCACCACCTAAAAACAAATCAAAACAAAAGATATTATCACAACCAGACTAATCTTAAAATAAATGCTGGGCATAATGACGGCTCTCTGAGGTGGGTTTTACATTTGGTGTGTTTCACAAAGAAATGACTTTGGCAACACTGTTACTAATACTGAATGGCACATTTAAATCTCCCTCTGCTTTCCACCACAACTCGTTGGCATTTTAAAAAAACTGCTGCTGTGTCACACACTCATTTTTCCAAGGACTTATGAAAATGAGTCGTCTGTAGGGCACCGCAGGAGTGAAAAAAAAAAGAAAATCAAATGCAATTATAGAAAAGTTCCACTTTTCAGAGCAAATGTGTGGGCTGACTGCAAGTGAGTATGCTTCAGTTTAAAAAGTGCAAAAGTTCACCTTAGTAATTGTTTTGCAAATTACTAAACGTGACTACCTGCTACAAAACAACTACTAACTTTTCTTTTTACAAAACTTATACTTATAGAGCTTCCAGCTAGAAAAGGATTTCAAGTTTTTCAACTAAGACGGCATTTCATTTGAAAAAAGTACAGTGTTGTTAAGTACTTGCCTCTAAATATGATAAAACTGGCTTTTATTAGGGTTAGCTGAACAATATTGTGGATAAAGTAAAAACTTATTAAAAAAACAAAACAAACCCTATACTACGTTTAAGCTGCTCGTACTATATACATTATATAGTATGTCAACGTAACAAGAAGCAACTGTGGAAGCCACAGAGCAATACATCCTCTTAAATGTAAATGATATTTTAAAATCTCAATGCTTCAAACTCAGGTCTCCTCTAGATTTTCTGTTTATTACATTTTCAGATCAGCAGCATCAACCTGGGTCAAAATCCCCATGAGAATCGCTTGCCAGGTTTTTAGGTAAGCCTCGCCCGTCATTTCTCTCAAAGCTTTAGCAATAACAAAAATCAAACACCCACATGCTGAGACATGCGTCACTCCATTTCATCATTAATTAAACAAATTAATTTGAAGATAAAAGAAACAAATTGAGGACTTTAACTGTGTGCACATGAGAGACTACAAAAAAAGCACATTTCAAAAACCTATAAAACACTGAGAAAATTGAAGGGAATCTACTGGTTAGATGTTAATACTGTGCTATATTCTGGCTTCCTTTTATATTTAGATCTTGAGGTAATTAGGTCAGTGCACTTCTCAAACAAAGCTGGAAGCTTTCATTTCACTCAGGAAGTGTGGTTTTGTTTTAAAAACTGAGAAAGTATGTTTCATCATAAGATTGTTAACATCTTGGATACCAATACTTCTTGGAAAGCCAAGTTTAAAGTATTCTTACACCATTAGTTTGCACAACATTAAAAATAAGTTGTCCTCTCTTTAGACACAGCAGGTGCCAAAAATGATGCTTTTTCACACTGGTCACATGTCTTTAGCTGAAAGCAGTGAGCTGTTAGTACCTTTTGCATTAATGATGTATAACCTACCTCTGCTGAGTAACACCTCACAGGAATTCCAAAAGCTCGAGCCAAACCAAAGTCAGCCAGCTTCAGCTCGCCGTTCTACAGACAGATAAACAATTCTTACTATAATTATCAAAGCATATAAATGGATACATGTCTGTAACCACATTCTCACCTCCCTGAGTCAATCTCAACAAAACTTTGACGTTAATACGGCAATATTAACACCTTTATGTTTTTTTTAAACTTTATTCTAAATCCCACTGCTTTTGATTTATATTATGTATATTATCATTTCATCATCGCCCCGTGAATGCAATCTCAGTATCACACGTGGTAAACTAAGACACTAATAAGCTGCACTGCTCAAATGAATGAACTTCAAAACAAAAGACATTACACAGAATCTCAATGATAAACTCAGTGGTGTTTGTTTTCACAAAGAAAACCAGTGTCTAGTGCTGGGCGATATGGAAAAAATGTTTATCACGATATGAATTATTTTATATCACGATAACGATATATATCACGATATACGACCTGACCTGTGGTCATCTGGAAAGTATGCAGTCTGTAAACAGCGAGTGGAGAGGGTGCAGCCTTTGTTTTGAGTTACCGTAAAGCATGTCGCAAATCCGGGGGCACGTAAAGCAGCACCATGTCGCAAAACCACAAGACGGAGTTTCTTTGCGAAAAATATCATTTTTTTATACTTTATTTTCTCTTGCATAAAGTTAAGGGTATGTATAGTGACAAGACAGCACTAATATATTTGCCACAGGCTATTTAACCTTTTAAGACCTACCATAGAACCAAGTCCGAAAGAGCTTATCTTTACATTTTACATGCTGTAGTGCCATTTGTGGGAGCATTTCAAGTTGCTATACATCAATACAACTGTTATAGCCCAAATTTTAATAATATGTATGCATTAAGTCCATAGTAACTGCATAAATTGCAAAAAAGTGCAATAAACTACAAAAAAATTGAAAATTGTTTTGTTTTTTTTACATATATTTCTAGTTAGAGAAATTTAAGAGGCTTATCCCTCAAAACTGTAGATACAAAAAGTTGCACAAAATAGTTTCCAACCACGAGAAATTTATTTTGAGTGCGTTCATAGTTTTATGTTTGAGATACACAAATTTTTATATACTACAGGAAAAATAAAAATAAATATTATAATGCAAATTTGCAAAAAAAACAGCATGTGCATCAAAATAAACTATTTCCAACAGTGTAATTTGACTTCTAAGCATCCCGGAAACGATACAGAAAAGCATAAAGTCAAACATGACTTTTAAAAACACCAAAATTTTGAAGGTAAAAAAACCCTACATTTTCCGCGAAAATGAAGTCACTTCCGGTTTCGGGCAGGTAATGGCGGACATACGATAGTTCCCGCTGACTTATATTCCAATGTGGGAAGTGTTATGAACAGCTGATCGGATCGGCAAAGCATGTATCTGGAATATTATATTTTTGTTGCTGCAAGTGCTTTTTATGCAATTTTTGCAAAGCTACATGTGGAAGGAAACCGTGACCTAGGGCAAGCTAATGGAATAAGATGTAAGTACAACTCCTCCAGTTTCATATGCAAAAAAATATATATATATATTGCGCTACCTTACGTGGTTCCAGTTCTACAGGGATTTAAAAATATTTAGGCAAACGGTTGTAAAGGGTTAATGATATATTATTATAATGATATAATAATTTATAAAATTAGGGTTAGAAACGATAGAAGACAAATGGCACGATAGACACTTTTCTATCGTCCACACGATATATATCATCATATCGCCCAGCACTACCAGTGTCCATCTCACTTAGTTTTAACTTTAAAGAAATAGTATACCGATGGAGTCCACACAGTAATGAATGTTTATCAGCCATCAAGTCCAAATTCACCTAAACACTCACTCTGTTGATGAGGAGATTCTGCGGCTTCAGATCTCTATGAAGAACATTTCGACTGTGACAGAAAGCAAGGCCTTTCAACAGCTGGTACATGAATGACTGTACAGGAAAACAAACAGCATCAACAATATGGAGTTAATTTCAAATTTTAAGCATAAAACAGGCTTTTAAGCAGGCAGGTTTACATAGTTTAAATGCTCTTCATGTTTATGTCTCACCTTCACAGTTTCAGGATCTAGATCCCCGTTGCAGCTGTCGAAATACTTCTTCAAATCCTGCAGCAGAGAAGAGAGACATATTAGCCTCAGAAGGTACATATTAAGATATAGTGCGTTTTAGGGGTGACCAACTCACCTGATCACAGTATTCAAAAACCAAGGTTAACTTCTTGTCACTGTGCAAAACGTCATGTAGTCTAAAAAAGGCAAAATAATATTCTGTTGGTGTTTGTTGACATCAGGGTTACATGCAAACTGGAGGCATTCAGCTCTTCTGTCAGACTTACCTGACAATGTTTTTATGTTTCAGTTCCTTCAGAAGACAAATTTCTCTCAGAGCAGAACTAGGCACCCCCTAAAAGATTTTTTTTATTTAACAAAACAAAACAAAACAAACAGCTTCCATTTAGTACTAGCGTGCTATTAGCTAACAAACACTCTCATATCATTTTTATAAAGAACAAACCTCGTCGTCGTCGTCCAACCTGACCCTTTTCAAAGCCACAATTTCATGGGTTTCCCTGTTTTTTGCCTTAAAAACGGTCCCATACGTACCTATGGAGCAGACAAAATTTATTTAACCCACATATCCCGATGAATGGGCACAGCTAAGGGGTCCTAATATTAGCTCGCTACATGCCCACCGTTAGCTAGCGTTAATATAGTAAAAGTGGAAGGCAGAGCTCTTCGGACTGGTACTGTTACTAGCACATACTAGTGCGAGTAAAAACTCGCAATTTTTTCCATGTGGTTAACTGGGGCATACATTAACGAATACATATTGCTTACAGATTAGCTAACTTTAGCCTTCGAGCTGCATGAATGCTACATTAGCATGCTAGGCTAACTAATATTAACCTTGCGAAATTAACCAAAACGAAAGTCTGAAACTTACCCTCCCCGATTTTTTCAAGCTTTTCATATTTCTGCATGTTTGGCCAGTGAAGCCAGCCTCGAATACGCTAAAAAACCAACGAATGACGACACCCCAAATTGGGGTGAAAAGAAAATGTTATTGTAGCTAGCGTTAGCTTAAATCTGTCTGCTATTGCTGCTGCTCTTCGGATTGCAGCCGAGCATGTCTTGTTTGTCATCTACAGGCTGAAAGTCGAATTACAGCAACCTTGAAACTAACCTGCTATAATGAACAACATTTTAATAAGCAGAATCTCGTGTCCTTAAAAGACATCATTTGTGAAAATCGTGTAAAAGGCAAGTTTATGTACAAACGTAAAGTAATCCGTAATAGCCATTAAAGCTCAGATGGCTCATTCAGGGAGGTGTTGCTGCAGACAAAGTGATAATATGAACATGGTAGAGATGTGATGTCTCTTATCTGGGGCGATAATTACTAACATAATCTTTTTTTTCTTTTTTTTTGCCTGTCCCGTTTGGTTCTTTTGCCATCAGAATTGTTGTCTAAAGGCAAAGAAAGATGCCCAGCGGATTTACTTTACCAAATGGACCATCCCAGCCTTGCCGTATTGGTCTATTTGATCACCTTTGCTTTTATTGTTTATTTTATTTTCATTTGCTGAACACGGGACAGACTTGACTGGGGAAAAGAAAAGGGAGAAAGAAAGAGGGAAAGAAAAAGAGCGGGGAAGAGGGACGGTGATAACGGGCAAAAACCAACAAAACAAACAGACAAAAAAATACATATATCAATCACCTGGATCACCTGTTGAGAAAGAAAAAAGAGAAAACAAGCAAAGAAAAAGAGAGCAATATAATAAACAACATCATCGCGATGATCTATGTGAATATAACAGTAAATACTAAATATTAAATATTATTGTGCAGCACGTAAGATCGACAGTGCACAGGACTGAGCCGGTGGGTACCTGGACGCCCATCCCCGGACACAAAGAACCACCAATGCACCGATGTCTGAGGGCGTCTGCCACTGGCAGGGGGAGTGGTGGGGGGGAGATAGGCCTCCATACCTTGGAGGGCCTGAGATGTCCCTAGAGAGGTGGCGTCTGATACCCAACCTGACATATAGACACAAACAAACAGGCACACACAGATACAAACATCCAGTCCCACCCTCATGCTCTCATATGCAATTACTCAGCACTCACCCAACGTGGAGACAGACATAAATAGACACTGTACACACAATCACACTCTCCAAGCGTACTCTATACCCCAGGTCTAGGTACCCTTGCCCCTGGAGGGGGAAACTGCACCCAGACCCAGGTAGTGTTACCCTTTTCCCTGGGGTGGAGAGAAGCAGACCGCCCCGACTCCGCAGCAGCAGGGAGGCCCCACATTCCAGAACTACTAACATAATCTTAAAGTGCAAATGTATTCTAGGAAGTTGTGAGACTTAATTTCTTCAGTAGACTTCCAATATGGCCTAATATATGTGTGTAGTGATGTAAACACAACTTTATTAATTTTACCTCCTTTGTGGTGTGGTCAGCAAACAAGCCCATTGTTCGGAATACTGATTGCTATTGTTTATTATTACACAAGAATATGTCAGCAAATACAGCTGCAATCCCTAATTTTTTGGACAAAAGAACAATTTTTTGGTGTTGCCTCTATACACCACAGCAGTGGATTTTAAATCAAGCAATCAAAATCAAGCTGCATATTTCCCGCTTTAATTAAAGGAGTTTTTACAAACGTTTTGCATTCACTGTTTAATTACAGGCATTTTCTATAGTCACCCATTTTCAGAGGCTTAAAAGTAATTGGGCAATGAATTGACAAGCAGTTTCATAGCCAGGTGAGGCCTGTTCCCGTGTTCTGTCATGATAAGTGAACAGGACATAATATCCACACTTGATTAAACATTTTAAGTTTATATTTTAAAGCTTTTTGCTGTAATTTAAAATATGAGACTCAGAGATGTTAGTGCAAGTGAAGAAGGCTATCATAAGGCTAAAAGTGACAATAAATCAATTTTAGGGGAGGCCAATAGAATAGAATAGAATAGATCTTTATTGTCACTGATGTAAGAACAATGAAACACAGTTTGGCATCTCTCCGCTTGCAGCTTGTAGAGATGCCAAAATGTGTTTCAAATTAATAACCTGGTTCATTATTAAACATAAGGAATGGGATGGCCAGCTCAGCAACACCAAAAGGCCTGAGTGAGTGCAAAACTAATGTGGATGATGACAAAACTATTTTCATGATTAAGAAAAACAACTTCACAACATCTTACCAAGTTAAGAACACTCTCTAGGAAATTGCTGTATTATTGTTGAAGTTTATAATCAAGAAACACATTCATGGGTTTAAAACATAAGTTTACATTCAAGAACGGGTGTAACAACAAAACATCTCAAAGAGCCAAAAGATTCTTTAGTCACAGAAACCAAGATTAACTTGTACCAGAACAATGCTAAGTAAAAAGAAAAAGCTCATATTCATGCCTATATAATAACATGGAACCAATGTTATAATATGGGCATGGTATGGGCCACAAAGTGTGATTGCTGACAGGATTAGCAGGATGAATTGTGTGCAGGGCTATACTCTGCTCAGGTTCAGCAGGGTAAACTGAATGGAGTGAGCGTAACGATGCAAACAATGATCCAAAGAATGCTGCAGAAGCAAACCAGAGTTTCTACAACTATCAATGTCTTCATATTTAAAATTGTTAGTTTGTCCAACTAGTCTTGAGCCTCTGAAAATGAGGCACTATGTATAAAAATGGTTGTAACTCCTACAGTGAATAGTTAATGAAATTTTTGTTAAATGTCTTGAACCTTTAAGTCAGATGTAAAATCCACTGTGATAGTGTACAGACAGAAAACTACAAAAAGTGTCTTTGTCTAACAAACTATGGACCTAACTTTAGTCTTTTAAGAGCACAAGGCATATGTGCTGGCTGTGAAGTTTCTTCTTTACATGTGGCCTGGATGTAGTAAAACTATATATACAAATGTATGTGGAGGAAAAGAAGAATCATGTGAAAACAGCAACTCCTTCCCCAGAGTTTAATTTTAGAATAATGTCAGTACTGATCACTAGTAAGGGTCTGTGTTGAGTTTCTTACACATTTGTGACAAGAAAGGTTTATTGTCACCCACAAACAGATAAAAACACTTTAAATTCATCAAAAGTAATTTTAATATTTTGTCCAACACATTATAATCTATCATTCTATCAACAACACTGGAAATAACAGTGCATACAGTAGTGTAATTTGTTCATCACAGGCCGATCCACATTGGTCCATTTGTTCATACACATTTGTAAGTTCTCATAAAACTAGTCACAGAGCTGGCAAATTTACAGTACATTTTAAATAATTAATTTTCCACACGTCTTGCTATGCATTTCAAAATAAACGCCATTATACAGTATTATACAGCTACTGTAAACAAATATGGGTGTGGTCATTTTTGCCCCTCAGCTCTTTGCCTGCGGATGAGATCAGAATAATATCCTCCTTTGCTCAGCAGTTCCACATGTGTCCCAGCCTGTAACAAAAAGGAAAAAGGTGTTAGATATAATAAAAATTGATATAACACAATTGACTCAACAAGGAAGCTACCAGTATGTCTATATGTATTACTGAATACTGAAAGAATTCAATTTTATTAAGTACATCTCTGACATTAAAAGCTAGAGTAAATTAGCTGGAGGATTTAAATGGAGGTCAGAGTATGTCCTGAATATTCAGCCTTCTCACCTCCACAATACGACCATTGCTCATCACGCAGATCAAGTCAGCCCCTTGAATGGTGCTTAATCGGTGGGCGATGATGAGCACAGTGCGACCCCTTGTGGCTCTGTCCAGAGCCTCTTGCACCACTCGCTCTGATTCTGCATCGAGAGCACTTGTGGCTTCGTCCAGCACCAGAATACTGGGGTTCTTGATCAAAGCGCGGGCAATGGCAATGCGTTGTTTCTGTCCACCTGATAATGTCACACCTCGCTCACCTGGATTTAAAGATCTGGAGTTTAGAATGAACAAGCGGCACCGTTTCTTAACAGTCGCAAAAGCTCAAATGGGAGCACATACCAACCACGGTGTTATAGCCGTCTGGGAAACCCGTGATGAAGCCGTGAGCATTGGCTTGCTTTGCTGCATTAATGACCTCAGCATCTGTAGCCTCAGGCTTTCCAAAACGGATGTTCTCCATGACGGATGATCCAAACAAAACTGGCTCCTAAAAGAAAGAAGAAAGAGGAAAAAAAGGAAGTTGCAGTGAAAATTGTTAGGAAGTAATTATTTTTAAAAATTGAACATGAAATGATCAGCAGCCTTGACCTGATTGATGAATCCAATAACTTGGCTCCTGAGCCAGCAAAGGTCAAGTGTTCGAATGTCGAGGCCGTCCAACATGACTACACCGCTGGTAGGGTCATAGAAACGCTCCAGCAGGGACGCCACTGTGGACTTTCCTACAGGGTTCAACATTTATCAGATGACCCAATATTGTTTGAATGTCGCACAGTTACTGAATGAAATGTCAGAAATTACCTCCTCCAGATTCTCCAACAATGGCGACTGTTTTACAGGGTGGTAGTGTCAAACTGAACCTCTTCAAGACTTGATGGCCTGGTCTTGTTGGATAACTGACAACATATCAATAGAAAACAATACATCATTCACAAAACATTCTTTGATGTCTGTGCTCAGTTGTAGTTTTAAACTTATATTTGATTTGGAGCTGAATTAGAAGGATTTTAACCTGAATGAGACATTCATGAAGTCCACTCTTCCTGTGAGTGAATGGTATGGGATGCGTCCTCCTCCAGAGAGGGGGATAGTGGGCTGCAAAGCAAGGTATTCAAAAACCCGAGCCCCAGAGCTCATTCCTCTTACCACCTGCGGCAAATGTTAAGAGATTGCCAGCAAAATATTTGAGGCATTTGGAAATGTTCACATATTATAATACTCCAGTTTCAAATCTGGTTGGATAATCAGATAATCGTAGTTTTTACTTACTTGACCGAAAAGTATGGAGATACTGGCCAAAGACCTAAACATAAAATGAATGCATGACTTGTAATTAACTACTTTTGAAAGAATACATTTAACTGTAAAAGAGAAATCATCGTGGAGCAGGTTGTGTGTTTTTACCTCTGAACAGTCTGAGAGGCAACCAAAAAGGACATTAGGTCTCCAGGAGACATTTCATTGCTTGAAATTAAAGTTCCTCCAGCAAAAATAGTTCCAAGGACAATGCCTGTATTAACACGACACAAAAATATTAGCATAATGTTGGTAGTTTACCAGCCTGCTAAACAGTGTGTCAACTAATTAACATTGTAAAAGACACTCACAGTTCAGGGCAATGTTTGACAGCCCTTGGAAAATGGCAATCCCAGTACCAAGATTTTCATTCATTTCACATGATTTGTCAACTTCATATGCATATAACCTGTGTAAAAACATTACGGAAATCAAAACATCGTATCTCTGTCATAGATTTAGTGCTTTTCTGAAAGTACAAACGGTAGAAGTATAGCAAAAAATATTCTCACTTACTGGAGCTCTCGTTCCTCCATCGCAAAAGCTTTTACTGTGCGCACATTACCAAGTGCCTCATCTGCCACCCCTGTCGCCTTTGCTACCTTGCATTTGACAGCATGAAGTAAAAACATAGTCAGAGAGCAAATTATACTAATTTTGCAAATAATAGCTCATGCAGTGCTTTTTATTGGTTGCTTTGAGTGCCAGTGGCACTAATAAATTAAGCACTGCTGCATACGTTTACATTTTACTGCATTTCAAAATAGGAGTTCAAACTTAACTAACATCTGCTGGCAGTAATTAGAACAAATCTTGAATTTATTAAGACAACCACTATATGCTTATAATACATGAAATATAACATGCATAGTACAACACCTGCTCTTGAGCCAAGCGGGATAGTCTGCGAAGGAATGAGCCAATGAGAGCTCCTGCTCCCACTAGACAGGGGAGGACAAGTACTGTCAAACCTGTGAGTTTTGGAGAAATGACATAGAGGGAGACAAAACATCCGACTGTCTGTGTAATACTCCGCAGACCCTGAAAATATACCAAAAAAGTGCAAAAAAAAATTGAATTGGAAGCGTAAAACCAGAAAAACTTTAGTAACAAAATCATCACTGCCGGATCATTCTTGTGTTATTACCTGAGAAATAACCAGTTTAAAGGATGACTTGAACTCCTGAATGTCAGCAGTCAAACGATTCACCAGCTGCCCGGTTTTATTGGCATCGAAGAAAGCCACGTCTTGTCTGAATTGAAAGAAAGCAAACAAGACAATGTGTATAGTTGCGTGTATTTGGATTATGACACAGTTTTTGCAGTTGTGCTTCTGTACACCACGACAAAAACTTTAAATTAGACAATCAAAGTTCAGACTTTCAAAAGGTTAATCAAAGATTTTGCACTAACTGCTTAGAAAGCCATTTTTACACATAGTAATTGGATTACTTAAAATGCCCAGTTGCTTTTGATCTTTTGAAAATGGGTCGCTGTGTTAGAAAAATGTCTGTAAATAAACATTACAGACATAAATTTGTTAATGCAAATTTCAATCTGAAGTTAACTTGGGTCTTTATGTTTTGAGTTAAAATCCTCTGTGGGGGGTACTTAGAGCCCAAATTACAAAACTTTTGTCATGGTCTAAATACTTCTGCACCAAACTATACATAACATTTATTGCATACATCGATTTTTTTCCCTTTGTGTCAATATGTATGTATGTACCTCAGTAAGGATGCAAAAAGGGTCTTTCTCATGTCTGCCGCCACTCTTTCTCCCACCCTCGAGAGCAGAACAATGTACCCACTCGTCAACAGTCCCTGCACAAAGGAGGCAATTAAGTACCAGTTAAATAAACTATTTTCATTGAATAGATTAAACAAATAAATTATACAGTGAGATCTTTAAGTGCCAAATGAGTAAGTTGAGAGAAAATGTGTGTGTATACGGCTACACAACAATTTAATATAGTTAACTGAAAACGCACTGACTATAGCATTAGAATGACTGCATTATAAAGCTGATAATTGCAGACTTCACAACTGCAGTATTTATTTTGTGCTTGACTCATATTCACAAGTAAGTTGTGCAACTAGTGAGATTTCACGTGCACTTACCTGGATACCATACAGTCCAAGTAATTTCAGGGCTGGACCTCTTATCTCATGAACATAATTCCCAGTATTTTCTCTCAGGTAGCGTGCCACAACATTTACTAGATCACCGAGCATCAAGGGGATTTGAATGTTCAAGATAGCAGCACCAAAAGCGAGCTGAGGAAAACAAAAAAAACCCCCAAACATCAATTTTAAATGATAAGCATAAATGCCCTAACTGGCTAAAATCTTTTGCTTCACCGACATTCTTGATCAGTAAACAGATTCAGTCTTACCACAACAGCACAGACGAGAGCGAACAGCTGAGGTTTTACAAATTCCCACAGAACGTGCCATTTGAAGTCAGGCACTGGGTTTTTGGCTACAACTTCCACGGGGGTGTTATTATTCACATCTGCCTCACAGTGGGCTACATGGCAAAACAGTCGAGCTGAAACAGTAAGTACTGCTGGTCCCAGGATAAACTTCAAAGCTACTCCCGGGGGTTTCGATGTCCTGGTGGTGGACTGACGGACAGCTCTCTGAGTCAGGCTCCAAATGCGACTGACAGCACCGCCACGCTGCTGTGAGGAGCTGTTTGCATTAGACCCTGGGGATGTGTACCACCTGGATACAGACCAGGACAGAAATAAAATCAGGGAATCAAAATCATGAAGGTTTTGCAACACTAATGTAACAAAAATCCTGGCCGTTATCAGCTAATCAATTTTAATGAATTCGTTCCCCTGTGTTACAGTTGAGTAGCACAAGGAAATGTGGCCCAACTGAAACAACATTTTTGTTTTAAATATATTTTATTGACAACTTCGTATTAATAAAATATACATATATATATATATAAATATATAAATGTATATATATTGAGAAATTAATGAGACAGAAAAAAACAAGAAAGCAAACAATGTTAAGAGAACCTGTATTTAACAATTATAACGAAGTGGCACTATAATCACAGTTACACAAAAGAAAGCATAAAGTATAAAACCAGTATAAAACTTTCTTGTCAGTTTTATATATATATGTATATATATATATATATATATATATATATATATATATAAGTGATAATATGTGCAAATACAACGGATTTGCTCTATTGTGTTAGGATTACGTACGGCTCGTGTTAATAGGTGCGGTGATTACAGCGATTGATGAGCCTTTATCTACATGTGGGAATTTGAGTATAAACCGCAAATTGTTGTTTTTTTCTTCCAAAATCCAAAGTTTAATTTAACAGAATGCATTTACTTGAGTATGTTAATGCTACTTCACTATATTTTTGGGCAAATGTTGAAGTTTTTATACATTTATCTTACAGTTCAGGAAAAATTCAGGAAAACTAGTCGAAATTTTCAGTTATCTCAAAAGTTAGAAAGAAAAATCTCACATTTGTGTGTTTATAATTTAATATTTTTAATGTGGTTTTGTTTTGATTTGTTTTACTGTCACAGTACTGCTTTTTTCATAGAGAAAAGATCTGAATAAGTCTGGCAGTGCTAAAGGAAATCAAAGTAGGTCAAGTGTGACAGTGAGGAGTACCACATATATGGGATTATACAACTGGTATAATCTACAGGTCGGCTGTCACTGGCTAAATTAGCTACCGGTCACTTTAACCTACCGTGAAAACTTCCATAAGTCTGCACTTTTATTGCACCGGCAGTGCAACGACAATGGCCGCAATGGTGCAGCAGCGATGTTTGCTCTACAACTGAGCAACTGAAGCATGCTTTATTCCTTTTTCAGTGATAATAAGCTCATGAGGTCAAAATAATCTTTAAACTCTACAGTAATCCAGCGAGACTCTGCAGGCTGCCATGTTCAAACTCTCCCAGGATGCATTTCAGCGGGAAAGCTAGGACCGTTGCTTTAAAATGAATTATGCTTTGTGAAACCCACAAGCAAGACGAATAAATGCTTACTTTACAGCAAGCTACATATCGATATTTGGGGCTATTTGGACGACGCTAAAAGCGAAAAAGTCGGACAACAGAGGGTCTGCCATGTGAAAATTATCTAAAAAACTACAATTGCTACTCGGAAATGGCGTCAGTGTGATCAGAAGTGACGTCAAAGTCGTTTTGTTGACATTTGTTAGCGAAAGACAAAAACAGTGCACAAGCACAGGTTGATGTATTTTTGGAAATCAAGTAACGGACCTCGGAACCGACCGAAGACAGCCGTGTTGTAACTGAAACGAAGTTGTGTGAGATAAGCGAGCTCTGATGAAGATGTGGACTCTGAGCAGCAAACACTAAAAAGGGATAAAGATCAGCAGATGAACCGACGGCAGACGGGAACAAAACAAACCGTGTCACCCTGACTACAAGACTGGCTGAATCATTCACAGGTTAGCCAGCCGCTGCACAGTCATTTGGCTCAGGTAGTAATCTTTTATGAACGTAAGGGACGCTCATTACTAACTATACGGAAGCTTCATGTGCTGAATTTTTAACTCCAACGCAGAATTTTACTTGTCATCATGGTCGTGTAGGGTTACACAAGCGCCGTCCGTTAGAGGAGCAGGTTAGCAGGCTAATGTTAGCTGTAGCTATCCTTTCTTCTTGGAGTGCTCGAGCTGCTAAGTAGCTAGCTGCAGGATGTAGTTGTGGTTGCTAGTCTGCTTTCGTTTCGTATAGTCTTTAGTACAAGTAGCTCGTTAGTTGTGGAGAGGTGACCTGAAGAATGTGAAGCACAATGGCCAACTTTGAAGCTTACCAGGAGTATCAGAGAATTGATGACTACGAGGAGGACTCACCACCAGGAGAGGAGGATTTACTGGTGCACGTGCCTGAGGGCCTAAAAGGTAAACATATTAGTATTGCTTACGTTAAAAGTGGTTTCTAATGTATGTTAAAGTTTTGTACTTAATAAGGGTAAAAAGGCTGGCCATCTGCTGGCAAATGATGCAACAAAATAAGAGGTTAAGTAAGTTGTAAAAGACTTCTCCCTTTCCAATGGTCTCATTTCTGTTTCAGACTCATGGCACCATATCAAGAACCTGGATAACTTCTTTACAAGGATATCCTTTTAAACTCTGTGAACAAACTGGCGAAAGCCAGAATGATCCCTTTTACATCATTTGAATGTCACTTCTGCTGCTGCTGCTGCTGCTATGGGATCAAATATGAATATTTAGATATTGTGTTACACTGAAGATTGTTATCACTTCACTGTGCAGTCAGCTTACTTATAGTGAATGTCCACACCTAAATACTTATAGTTAAAATAATTGCCTACCCGTTGTAGGGCTGTTTAAAATTTTTCCTTAACCATGTTGTTCACATCTATCATTTTCATCAAAAAAATGGCTTTGCCTGTATGATGTTGTCCGAGTTCTTTGAACTTGCGTAAGTACTGAGTTGCACAGAAATACTCACTATGTTGAGATGGCTAAAATATTGCACCATGATAGCAGGTGATACACGTTGAATGCAAAACATTAGGTTGATGTGTGTTTGCAGATCTAAGAGGAAATGTGTTTGGCCTTGTGTATGTGTCTGTGAGTTAAGTGCACCCCAGCCTTTGACAACAATACTTTTTTTTTAAGCAATTCCTTCTCTAAATGTTATTTTGTATCTTTTTTTTTAATGTGGTCATTTATTCTGTTATGACTTTTTCTGTTAGGATTAATCCCTTCACCAGCCGCCATGTTAATGCAACATATTTTTTATACTCCTGCTGTTTGTGCTGCTGCCATGCCTGTATGACATTTGTTATTCCTGGTGTTTATCAGATGGGGCGACTTTCCTTAACTACAGTGTTATCCACTGATCAGTTGTTGTAGTGTATTGTTTATAACCTAATTATTTATAGCAGTTAAACATTAAACAGTTTTTATTGTTATCTTTTGGTTTTCTTGGTATTTTCATTAAGTGTGAAACCTAATAACTCTCTTTTTTTTTATCTCACCCTCACAGTCAGCTATTATTTGTTGTCACATTCACAACGTTCCTTGTCAACTGCGTGGAATACGATGTCCTGTTTGCCAATCGAGCGGTCAACCACACAGGGCCAATCCAGAACCCTTTGGACCGGAACAAAGTCACACTGCCAGATGCCATCCTACCAACTCAGGAGTGCACTGCAAGGTAATGATGGCATATTACAATCCTACAGACAGTTTAGGTGTCTGAAGGAGGTTCTCTTTCTTTTTTTTTTCTGGTGGGAAAAGGATGAGTTGACTTAATCTGACAGAATGTACAGGCATGAAAAGTCATGCACATTCCAGGAAGTTTGATTAGACACTTTGTTCTCAAGCAGAGTCCAGGATTAGAGACAGGCCTTTAGAGGGATGTCATTATTCTGACTTAATACAGCCGCAATTAGACTTTCACACTAAATCTCTTTATGGGCTGTATACGATTTGGCTCAGAGTGCAAGATACAGTCACATACTCTGAGAAAAGAAAAAACCTATTTAACTGTAACCAGCATGTTTTTTCATTTAATCTAGAAATCTGTTACTCACTCACTTGTATTTGTAATGCAAGGCAATGGTTTGTCATCAGAATAATTAGATTGGTTTCTATATTTCATTCAGTGTTTTTTTGTTTTGTTTTGTTTTTTCATTTTTGGTGTTTAATTCACCCTGAGATTAGTAGCTTCAACATTTCTGCAACTCATGGTTACTTGGAGGGAGGTGTTTGTGTTGAGAGCTCAGCCTGGCTTTGGAGAACAGAGCGATGTAATTGATAGCTATGGTGAGGTACAGCTAGCCAACCGAGATGCTGACAGCTTGGCTGGGACAGCGAGCTGACTACCACATGACACTTCACAAGCTGACTGCAGGAGTAAGCCCCCACCTACCCCTCCCACCACTCCTGTGTTGTCACATTTTTTTTTTGACAACATGTAGCCTAGACTCAGCTTGACTGCAGCTCAATAGTTGTTTATATCAAAGTCAATGACGTCCGACTGCTTGGATTTCTAATTTGGGAACAACTTGTCCCACAGTTTAGACTCTCTCTGTCCTCTTCATACCCCGTATCTAATTTCCCTCATAAAGCAGCTTTAAAACGCTCGGACTGAAAACAAGATTGTATTTTGTTTAATACATCTGAATGTTACCTCATAAAGAGCTTTTACAGTTGCACTGAAATTTGCTAATGTTTGTTTAGACACATGGGAACATTAAAGAGTTTCCTTAGATTTAGAATATAATGAGCAGACATCCACCACTGTACTTCAAACACACCCCCCCCCCCCCCCCCCCCCCACCAAAAACATGTAAACTGGAGTTTGCTAGATTACTCAATCTAAGATCAGCTGTTGCATACTTCATATAAATATTATGTCATTAGATAATGAAGAGCCAACTTAAATTATCAGTAGAGGAGACGGGAATGTGTGTAGATAGATAGATAGATAGATAGATGAATACTTTATTAATCCCGCAAGGGAAATTGCTGTGTTACTGCAGCATGATAAAGAGTAAAAATAGTACAGTCTACAATAAACGACAAATAAACAACACAGTTAAAATAAAAGTGCCACAGATGCCCAGTACGGGCCTTATACTGAGATAGTGCAGGAATTTTATACACACAACAGTGATTAAAAAAACAAGTAAAAGTATAAATGAAGTTAGTTAAAAACCATAAAGTATGACCGACATTGTGTAAGATTTTACATTTTACAATGACTCTACATGGTGTACAATGTGTACTATGTATAAATTGATACGTGAAGTTAGCCATGTTTGAAAGGGGCTTTTGTTTCTGTTCAGGATTCAAGAGAACAGCTGGATCATATTCCTTCTCATCATGGCTGCTATATTCTGGATCTATCGTCTTGTTAAGGTCATTTGCAACTTTTTGAACTACTGGGAGATCAGGCAGTTCTACATCAAAGCACTGAAGATCAGAATGGTGAGTGCACCAACTTGAGATGAGTATTAAGGTCATTCAAACAATTTTTTTTGACTCATGTTCATTGGTATGAAGAGAGATGATAAATCTCAGTGTTTTAAATTGTGGCTTTGTCTCAATGTGAGTGGGTTCCTTGTGTCTTTCTCCCAGGATGAACTATGCAACTACACATGGCAGGAAGTCCAAGACCGTCTAATCAGCCTCCAGAGGGAACAGCAAATGTGCATTCACAAGAAAGAGCTGACAGAACTTGATATTTATCACCGGATCCTACGTTTTAAGAACTACATGGTGGCCATGATAAACAAATCCCTGCTGCCGGTGCACCTGCAGCTCCCCCTGCTGGGCAATGTGGTCTTTCTAACCCAGGGTCTGAAGTACAACTTTGAACTCATCCTTTTCTGGGGCCCTGGCTCACTCTTTCAGAATAAGTGGAACCTGCACCCCAAGTACAAGCGCAGTGGAAACCGCCTGGAGCTTGCCCAGCAGCTCAGCAGGGTCATCCTCCTGATGGGTTTGGCCAATTTGCTGCTATGTCCCTTCATCCTAGTGTGGCAGGTGCTCTATGCTTTCTTCAGCTACACAGAAGTGATCCGCAGAGAACCTGGGAGCTTGGGCGCACGCCGCTGGTCCCTCTACGGTCGTTTATACCTGCGTCACTTCAATGAGCTGGACCATGAGCTGCACGGGCGTTTGGGTCGTGGCTACAAACCCACTTCCAAGTACATGAACTCGTTTACATCGCCACTGCTGACTGTGATTGCTAAGAACATTGCCTTCTTCTCAGGCTCAGTGCTGGCTGTTCTCATCGTACTTACAGTCTATGATGAGGATGTTCTGACAGTGCAGCACATTCTGACTGCTATCACTGTGCTGGGGGTGACTATAACTATCGCAAGGTGAGTCCTCAAAGCAAGCCCACCCAGTCAGTCATCGAAAAACAACTACAATGTACACTGTTACAATTTATTTGTCTATTTTTATTTCATTTATTCAGCTGAAAGCTAATAAATGAAGTAATTCTTTAAATAACTCGCATTAACACTATGAGCAAGTATTAGATATTCTTCATCAGGTACTCCATCTGAATTTTTAACTTTTTATGATAAAGCTTTTCTCTTTTGCTTATCCATTTGTCTCATATGTGCAGGTAATGCACGGCTGTAATGCTAACATTTTGTACCTGTCCCACGCCAGGTCTTTTATCCCAGATGAGCATATGGCGTGGTGTCCAGAACAGCTGCTGCAGTGTGTGCTGGCACACATTCACTATATGCCAGACCACTGGAGGGGCAACGCTAACAAGAGTGAGACCCGTGACGAGGTGGCACAGCTGTTCCAGTACAAAGCGGTGAGGAATGCAGAAACTCAGTGGATAGGAACACACTTGTCACACTCAAGTCAGATTGTCAGACTGAAATTATGTGCTTGTTCTGGCTGTGATGAGGGT
The DNA here is from genome assembly GCF_036321145.2 of Pelmatolapia mariae. NCBI lineage: Eukaryota > Metazoa > Chordata > Actinopteri > Cichliformes > Cichlidae > Pelmatolapia > Pelmatolapia mariae. The sequence goes on from NC_086243.1 coordinate 19,557,836, forward strand.
TTTTAATCCAGGACCTGGGTAATGCTAAAACTGTCAGATTGGTCACAGTCATATTTTCATAGGGTGTACATAAAATAAAACGTACAGAACCAGAAATTCATGTCATCTCTGTCCACTCAGGTGTTCATCTTGGAGGAGTTGCTCAGTCCTATTGTCACACCCTTCATTCTCATCTTCCTCTTGAGAAACAAGTCTCTAGAAATCATTGACTTCTTCAGGAACTTCACCGTGGAGGTCGTTGGAGTTGGTGATATCTGTTCCTTTGCCCAGATGGACATCAGACGCCATGGAAACCCAACAGTAAGACCCATTCCTTTTGTCTTGCAGGACTAGGGATGGGTATCGTTTAGGTTTTATCCGATACCGGTGCCAAACCGGTACTTTTGAAATGGTGCCGGTGCTTAAAGAATGGAGAACACAAAATTGGTCCAAAAACCTCTCATGTTCAGCTGTTTTTTTTTTTGTAAAAAGATAACAATGTTAGCCTTTTCTGCAGTTATAGGGCATATATGGTATCACTCTTGGCTGGAAGCAGTGCTTAATCAATGGAAAAAACACAAACTTTGTCCAAAAACCTCTCATGTTTAGCTGTTTCCCACTTTTTCTTTGGTCATTTTAGCCTTTTTGGCCAGGGTGAAGGGAGTATCTGCCATCAAACAAGAAGACAGCCGCATGTAACTACGACGGTGTTTGCTAGTTCACCTTACATGCATTAATGTAATAACGTGGTTAGCCTATTCAACATAAATTACACACGAACAACATTAAGCTACTCACGCAGAGAAGAACGGCTGCTGCTGCCATCATCATCCGTCATCATCTCTGCTACACTGGCAGGGCTTGGGGCCAGGACTCTACTCTTCGGGTTCTTGGGGGTTGTTGCTAACTCCGGGTCCGATAACAGGCACCACACCCGCAGTAGATGTGCTCGGTGTGAGGTCTCGCAGCAAGCTATCAAACACGGCGCATTTCTCGGCTTTAAAAAAAACGCTATGCGTTGCCAGGTGTTTCATCGGATTTGAGGTGTTACCTCCTTTGACAGTATCACAGTATCACCTTAAAGCACTTGTTGCAGGCTGCTGAGTTTGCATCTTTTGCTGCGAAGTACAGCCAGACTTTTGACCGCTTTGCCTTGGGCGTTTTTAATCTGTAGCTCTGCTCTAAAAGAACGTACGCACCTGGACCCGCCTACTATCCTCGGAAACGTAAAATGATTGGCTAGAATTGGCTCAGGAAAAAAAAGCACCGAAATAAAGCACCGAAATAAAGCACCGAAATGTGCGCTGCTTTTCGGTCTGGTTACTACCGTTTATGTCAGAACCGGTACCCATCCCTAGGCAGGACTGAATGAACAAATGTCTCAGTGAATGAAGACTGTGGAAAAAAAAATTATATCAAAAAGGTGATGTGTCTATTGATGTTTTTGCAGTGGCTGTCAGAAGGACAGACAGAGGCATCTGTGTACCAGCAGGCTGAAAATGGCAAAACGGAGCTGTCCCTCATGCATTTCACCATAAAGAATCCACGGTGGCAGCCCCCTCAGGAGAGCTCAGTGTTTATCAGCCATTTAAAGGAGAAGGTGCACCATGATGCACAGGCCGGCCCCTCCACTCAGCTGCTGCTCTCAGAGGCGCCTCTCTGCACCTCACTGCAGTCCAATGAGTCTGGCACTGGGGTAGGAACCAAGTCGATAACACAAACAGCAAGAACTACTTATTTGCTCAAAAATGATATAGGCAGCTAATGTAAAAAGAAAACTCAGTAATCCCTTACCATTACGATCATTTATATTAATTTAAATAAGTCTATAAATAGTTTTTCCCTATAAATACTTAATGCCTAAACTACTAGAAATTTGATTACTGATAATTGCTTCATTATGAAATATATTGTTGTAATTTCTATTCTCATTAATTTTTTTTTTCCTTTATGTTTTTTTGTAACTTTCCTGACATTTGTTGTTTCCAGGCTGATAATCTTTTGGCCAGTGTCCTGGCTCACCCCATTATAACTGCATCTGGACTGCAAGGGCGAGACCATCGCCTCATCCCACCAAGCACCGCTGCTTCTGCTGCAGCCAGCGTTCTCGCCTCTTTGTCCACGTCTCAGCTCGCGCATACCAGTCGTGGCCGGTTACACGGCCTCCTGCCCTCATCCGTCCACCCTGAGACTACCATGTACCACAGTGAGCGCACCGTAATTGACAGGTATTTTCCACTATTACATTTTATATACTTCTATACTGAGCTTATTTATGACAAAACAAAAGCAAACAAAATCCAAATGCTTGTTATCAGCTTTGAAAAAAAGTGTTTGGCTTTTTTTTTTCCAGTATGTCTAACAGTGACTCTCGCGTCCGGAGCAATGCACTGCAGTCAGAGTTTGCCTCAGCCGAGATGAGTCTCCATGCCATCTACATGCATGAGGTAATTTCCTGTTCATGAACTATAGCCTCTAAAACATATATGTGTGTGTCCAATGTCCCTTTTTTTATCTCCAAAATTTTAGGTGATATGTTTGCACATAGACATGCAGAAACATGCAAATCTTTACTTTGGTCTCTCATGTATCATCATAGCTTCAGTTCATGGTTTCATTTTTAGTATTGCTTAACAGATTTAATGCTCGAAAGGCACATTTTGAGCCACAGTAATGCTTTTAGTATCTTTTGTAGTACCATTAGTTTAGCACCCCTTTCTGCTGCACACTGAAAACTGTTTGTCTCTTCAGCTCCACCAGCAGAGCTCCCACCCACCACGAACTTCAGGCCAGTGGCATAATCCAGTGCCAATGAGAGATCTGCACACACACACTGGTAAATGAAAGTGTTGATTTTTAAGAACCTGTTATTTTTAATTCACCAAAGATTATGAATATTAGTTTGCAGAGGACTTTTATAATATTGTTGGTGTTAATTCAGAATCAAATGAATGTGACAAAAATTCTTGTTGTGCTGAAATCCTGGTTCTGATGTGGATACCATAATGATACCAGCAAACCAATAGATATTATACCCTTCTTCTCAGGTTACCAGGCACACAGCGGCCTCAGTTCCAGCATTTCTGTGCCCACCACTGTCCATCTTGGTGGCTGGCAAGAGGTAGAAGAAGAGGAAGAAGACGATCAGGAGATTAATAGTGGATCTACTCCAAAACAGGGCACTGAGGGTAGTTGTTGAAGTGCCTTTTGTCATAAGGTATATGCTCTCATTTCAATGCTCTGTGGTTCTGTATTTTTGGGCATTGTTTGTTCTGAAGCTACAATGCCGTGATCACTTCTCTTCTTCTTTTTTTTGTGTTTTTGTTTTGTTTTGTTTTTTAGTGTTTACATTTTACTTTCTTCAACGAAAGTTGTGGCCTTAGATGATCTTCATGGAGAATTTAGCATGGACCTTTAATACACCATTCAGCGTTTTTAGGAGGGACTCATTGAATAACCACAGTCTCTGCACCTCTACGCCTCATCCTGTCATATCAGGCAGACTATGGCATCAGGGAAACCATATGTCTTCCGTCCACATTGTCACAATTTTCTTATCAACTTGTAGGAACTTTTCCCGAAGCTCGTATGACAGAAAGATCGATGAGGTGTAGTGTAATCATAGATCCACCGTGCGACGATGGGTGCGAAACGCGAAAGGTTCATCACAACTTCTGCTGCGCACAAATCGAGTATTTGAGCATCACAGGGTATTACGGTGCAAGTATAATTGAAGTTTTCCACAGAATAGTGTCTCAATCTGTGCCACAGCATGAAGTCTGCAAATTGTATCTTGTCTGCCTGAACAATTTCAGTCATGTGGGCGGCGGGGGGGGGTGTAGGAAAAAAAAAGCATTTCAGAGTTGTGCTATTTGACTCTTGTAAAATGTAAATACACTTTTGCATCTTGCTTGTTCCTTCAAAGGTCACATTTTTACTACTAGATCCAATTCCTGCAAAATATACCAAGTATTGAAATGATTAAAAAGTTCACTATACAGTAGCCGCACTGCTAAAACACTATGTGTATCTGGGTGTTCCTTGAGCCTAAGCATGCACATGGTTTGATGCTGCTGTCTGTGTTTAGTGGTCCTAAACACAGATTTTTGTTCAGTGTTGTTGTTTCTGCGGCTCATCTGTCAAGACAGTTGCTTTTCCTCAAAAGCAGAGCCGTAGTAATGGGCACCAAGTACACTTGTCTTCGAAATCCCAATGCAGATAGAAGATGTAATTGAAATCTGTTTAAGCTGGACACAGCCAGCGTTATGCCTTAACACCGATGTAAAAACATGTATTTAAATCCTAGTTTTCCGCATTACCTCAGTTGTGGAGGAGAAAAAACGAATACACAAATCGATACCTCTGTAGTGTATTTACTCTTGTGTAAATATTTATTATACATATACGTTTTTTTCATTCTAGAGGTGCATCTTTCGACTGCATTTTGATTTTAATGGCAGGTGTAGGTGGAAACCATTTTTAAAAGAACAAAACAGTAAGGTGTTGCTTTTTTCAAATACTTTGTGTGCTTGTTACCATTTTTTGTGCTTTCCCTCAAACTGATCATATAAAAATGGAACTTCATCATAAGGGCTGATTTCAGAGTGCGTGCTGCATAAGGACGGCAGTTCTGCTAAGACTTTATATTTCCAAAGTAAGATCATTATATATATTTATTTCCCCACATATGTAATTGATACAGGTATATAGAGAGATATAATTTATTTAGGAAAAAAAAATTAAACAATCATAAACTTTTACGAATGGAAGTGGTGTGTGGCCCCACTTACAGTGTGGTTTTTGTCTTTAATTTTGGTGTTATTGCAAAGATGCCATGCCCAGCGGCAAGATGGTGAATGCAATTAAACCCTGAAATAAACTGGGACAAAATCTCGTAGTTGATCTAGTGATGAAAATATCAACCCAGTTTTATTGCATTCTGCAAAGTAATATAAATTGAGCCCTCCACCTCTATAAGACTTCAGAGTGTGTCCTTACCCTTTCGTGTGTTTAGAAGCTGTTTCACTCTCACGTTGAGCGTGCATGCGTCTGTGGAGGGAATGCATTTTAACATCTGCGTAATTATGCTAACACTTTTGCACTGATTGAAAAGCATTTTTAATGTGTGTGTGTGTGTGTGCGTGTATGTACTTGCATCCTGATTTAACTTTATAGCTAAGCATTGCATCAGCCTGTGTTGTGTTGTCATTTGTCCTCAGCAGACTATAAGGAAACACTGTGGCCAAGCACATAATGTTTTTTTGGTGTTTTGTTTTTTTTTTTGTTTGTTTTTTGTTTTTTCTTCTGCCGCTGGTCAGTAAATGTCTGTTTCCCTCACACGGCCTTAAATGTGCTTACATGCATTTCTTGTGGTCGCAGTTCATTTGTGGTGTTTTTTTCCATATGAGATGAGTTTGTGTTGTAGAGACACTGGAGCTCAGCTTTGAACACAGAGTTTTGATAGTCTCCACATTTACACGCCATGGTAGTGTCTAATGTTAGTCGTTTTATTATAAGCAGTGCCTTAGTAATAAGGATTAGCATTTGCTCTTTTTAGAAGCCGTCTCATGTTAACCAACAGATTTGCTTTCACATATTTACCAGCACATAGGATGTACAGTATTTTTGATTTCCATGCCATTGTGTATAGCATCGAGTGCATATAGTGAAACTGTGGATGTGTCTTGTTAGCTGACAGGTCAGTCTGTTGTATCTGACAGTGCACTTCTTTTGTCATGGGACTGCACTGTCTTTAACATCCTGAAGAAGCGGGAGCATCCCTTGTAATTGGCAGTGCCATTATGGCAAACCTTCTGATCATACTATGGTTTCTTATCCACTATATAGACCAGTCGAAGGATCACAGTGACTGGAACAAGGTGCTATGTTTTCATCCTGAAATGGTGAATTTGTTTTCTTCTTCTTCTTCTTCTTCTTTTTTTTTTTGTGGTTACAAAAGTTTGTCTGTATGTTTTTGTTCTGTATATTGAGCAGCATTAGCTGAAATATGAAACATGCCAAAAGAACTTGTTTTCAGCACAGCTTTACAGTACGTGTTGTTTTCAGAGACTGAGTAGAGAGGCAAATACATCTAATTTTGAGTGTATTTAATCGTTCTGTGTGTGGTTGATTATGTAATGTTTATTTAAAATAAAAAAGAATAAAGTTTAATTTTCTTTGTTTTTGTTTTTGCTGTTGCTTGGAAGTAGTTTTTCATGTAACTTAACTTGTAAAAACTTAAATACTTAAACAACTGGATTCTTTACCCTCACATTTTCCAACCAAAGGAGTCTACTATCTTTTCCATTTGTTTGGTTAAATAATAACTGTAGACAAGAGACATTATATATAGATAGATAGATAGATAGATAGATGCCCAGAAGATTGAACTATAACACCTAAATCTATATAACAATAAAAAGAAAGTATTTAGTGAACAGCTTCTGAATGAATATAAAGGTTTTATACAGACTTATTCACATTTTGTTACTACTGTCATATATATGTTTTCCGTGCTTTTGTCCTTTGTCTCTTTCTCCCCTCTGACTTACTCTATGACTCTTTCTAATCAGTTGATTCTGCTCACAGTCTTGTTGGAACTTATGAAGAAATAGCACATATACATGGTCCATTGATTAAACGTCATTTTACATCATACAGCATCAACAGCTGCATAAATCACATTCAGTGACCCTCATTTCTAGAAGAGTTCAGTGGCAGTGTTAGGGTAACCTGTTGATCAAGTCTTTTTTTTTTTTTTTTTTTTGTAAATCAGGACTTTTTGTATGGAATAATTAAGGTGAGTTGTTTTCTTTAACAGCACCTCACTGCCATGTGTTCCCACTATTGTCCTGTGCTTGCTATAATACTGTAAATACTATCAAGACTGTAAATAAATATCATGTGCTTCTTTTTTGCTAGTTCGTCTCATTTTTTTATTTAATTGTTTTATTTCAAACATATAAGTAATATAAAAAAATATATCGGATACAAAAAAAAGAATCGCTCTACCATACAATTTACATGCTTCAAAAGGGGTAGGATAAAGCTTACGCCTACTTGATCCTGCCCACCTTATTATTACTTGTTTTTAATGTTGTCCAAGCCCCTTGAGTATTTTGGAGAGGACATGCCTGCCATCTGCTGTTCAGTCTTAGTAATCTTAATCTTTGGTAGAACTAACATTTGTCTCACTTGTCATCTGCCATGTAACTGTTCTTAAGGTAACACCCATGTGTTTCAAGCTGTGAACATGATACAGCTATGACCTTATTCTCGAAATGGCTGTGAGGTCAAGTGGAAGGCCACGGAGACCGGATTGGAGAGTATACATTGCTTCCATTTAGCAAAAAAAAGAAAAGTCTCATTACAAAGACATGTTTTACTTGGTGTTTAATCTTTAGGTTGCTAAATTATAGCCAGGCTGTTGGTAGGTCTGTCTGCAAGTGAGTTTTAAACATTTACCAAAAAGTTGCAGAAATATGTCGTGGTGTTGCTTTGGTATATTAAGTGATTTGAAATCAAGGAACCTAGCCTGTGCTAATTTATGACATAGTAGCGCAGTAGAAGGTTTGGACGTATTTCATGCCAACACAGAGGATAGCATTATCTAAACTATTTTCTTCCTCAGTACACATACTCTAGTTAGAGTATGGAAACTAAACACAGTGGCCAGGAGAGGATGAAGCAGAGGAAAGCAGCAACAGTGGATTACCGTCTGCTAGAGTTTCTGGGAGTTTAAATCAGGGTCCAGGCTACCTGCTGCTGTCAGTCACTGGCACTGGGGGGAAAGCCCACACTGGAAGAGTAAGAAAATAATATGGAAGCCAAAGATTGGGGCCAAAAGGGTTAACACTAGCTTTAGTCACTTTAAGTAGAATGATTTTTTCCTAAAAGGAAATTGAGAGTCTATATTAAAAACGTGCACTGCAACCTGAGGTTTGTTGCCATGCTTTATCAAGTGATTTAATCAAAGTGAATACTTCACTAAGGATACATTTAAAGTATTACTGCATTCCAGGCCTTTCCACAATATGGACAATATGAAGTCATAACTTCATTCGGGGCCTGATGAGCTGGGGACAGCAGCTGTCACAGTGGATGTTGTGGAAAACAGTCTGCTGCAAGCTCAGTCAACCTCTCAGCCTAATCATAAGCAGATTAAGTGGATTTATTATTCACTACAACTACTGCAAATGAATGAACTATCAAGAGAGGCAGACTGATAGATTTATGTTTTTGTTCAGAGATCAGAGCGGGTTTTAATTCTATAAATAAGCAGAAGAATGAGGAAGCTGTTTGTGCCTTTGTCACCACTGAAAATGTTCAATGATATCAGAGCGCAGGCCGGATTCTGTTACTGGTAATATGATGACAGGGACTGGATTTGTGATGCAGTATCTAATGATGTCTTGGTGTTAATTACCTTCACATTTAACCTGGCACATCTTGAGCTGTTGTAAGCTGAGGCAAACTTTCATTAAGTAGAGACAGAGGTGGCAAGAGATTGATTTGAGCATCTCAGATTTGCACATCTAAGAAAGTCTGAAACAAGTGAACAACAACAAGCGAAGAAGTGGAGGTTCAGTTTTGTTTGCAGCGCTGTTAAGTCTTCAAATCATGAATAATCCCCTACGGTACATAGTTTTCAGAATTATACCCTGCCTGTGAATTTAAAACCAGGCATGCCACCCAAAATGGGGGCTCAATTACCTTGACTATCCAAGTACAGAACATAAATCAAACTCATTTTACATTCAATGTACTCTTAAGTGAAAAATCTTAAAGGAAACTCATCTTTCTGTCAGGATAAAGAAGTTTAACTGAACATTCAATCCTTGAGATATCTCAATAGGAGGAAAAAAAGAAGCAGAATTTGGATTTAAAAGTACAAAAAAGCGTAAAGTTATTTAATTACTTAAATGAATAAAACTGTTTATCTGTCACTTCATTACTTTGGTGTAGTATGAATAGACATGGGGGGATTTTTTGTTTCGGAGTAGTAAAATCTCTAAAACCACAAAAATACAGTAAGTCCAAAATTTATGCCCTCCTTTACATTGGAGGGGATAAATGACAGGTTTTGAATACAGTTAAAATGATATTAAAACAGAAGTAGTTAATAGGTGTTTAAACTTGTGTGGTAAAAAAAAAAAAAACTTGGGGGGGGGGGCACTAAAATCTTGGGGTGGCAAACCCAAAAAAACATGAACAGTGCATGGGTGCAGCGTGTGATGATGAGAAATCGTGAGGGATATATAAAGTGACGCCCGGGGGGGCACGGCTCTCTCTTGGTGGCGCCCTTGTCTGCCAGAGGTTTCTAACTGTTAAAAGGGAGTTTTTCCTTCCCGCTGTCGCCAAGGTGCTTGCTCATTGGGTGGGTCGTCTGATTGTTGGTGTTTCTCTGTATTATTGTTGGGTCTTTAACTTATAATATTAAGCGCCTTGAGGCGATTGATATATAACTAAAACTCAATTGAACTGAAACTCAATAAACTGCTCCTGCTTGACGTGTCCACACGCGGCACATTTGTTTACGACTTGTGTCCGTATTGTGGTCTCCAGCCTGCAGCAGCAGCAACCCAGCAGAGGCCAGGCCAGCCTGCTCTCCTTCCCGAAGCAACCATCAGGCTATCTCCTATCTCCAAATGACAGGTCTATTTTGGAAAGGAGGCTGCGCCAAAATAGGCACGTCAGCTATGTGGCATCATGAGGCACCAGAGAAGAAAGAAAAAGTAAGTCTGCTCAACCGCCCACTGCAGGAGACGGGGGGGATGTTTCACTATCTTGGATTTACAACCATTTTGAAATATATTTGAAAGAAGACTTTTTCTTGCCCCCCTGTGGAGCCCCTGAACGCTGTTGGAGAGGGCCATCATCCGGAAATCCTGACGGGCTATTGATTGTTTGGCCCACATGATTCAGCGCCTGAATTTCCTGAGCGGTTAAGGACTCAAGGTGAAGAAGCAGTAACACAACAGTTAACTCATTTTCTTACATTAAAGTTTACATGGGAACTTGGTCGAAGTTAGAATTTCTTTTCTTTTTTTTGTTGGTTAATTTGAGCTTAGGTGCAGCTCAAAGAGGTAGATAACTGTTATTTTTCACCTGTGACTATTACAGGGGCTGATTTGAGTTCATTAGCTAACCGCATCATCCAGCTGAAGTTTCTGTTATATTTAAGTAAACACAAGCTCCTTTGCCGAATTTTTTCCGTGATTTTTTACTAGCCAGAAGTCGTTCATTAAATTCCAGTGTCTTTTTTACGAGTTTTCCTCAGCTGGTAGAAAACGGACAGTGCTAGAAATGAAGTATGTTTGTGAAGTGGGAGCTTTATCAAACAGCTGATGTCCCTTTCGCTTCTACAAATGGCAATGGACAGAGACGGAGTCTGACAGCTGAGGTTATTTTTGGGACAGGCAGTTAAAGCGGCAGAGGTGACAAAGCTGGTAAATGTCACTGTTTGAAAGACACATAAGCGCTCTTTCTGACCTTGTTGTGAGGGAATTTGTTTGCTATTTAGCTTCTTTCCCTTAGGTCTTTGTATTGATGAATGTCCGCTGAGGCAGGGCAAGGATATGTTGACTGACATATAGCTACTGTAACTGTCAGCTATAAATATGCCACCCTAACTCTGGATTTATGTCTATTTTCATAGCATAACATATTTTTAGAGAACACATAGCAGAATGCCAGATTTTACAATGGGTTTGTGTAAATTTGACAGGTGTTTGTGGAGGAATATGATCTACAGGAAATAATAGAAAATATATTTATTTTTCTTGATATAGTTTTGTAATTTTTACATTTGTTCTTCCTGGTTTATTTATACTTGCAGTTGAATATTGGTGTTTTTAATAAAAGTTATTAAACTTGTACATATATAACATCAGTTTTGTATTTATTTATTTAATTTTTTTATTGTTTCAGTTACTTTATTTGTACCCATGGGTAGATTTGGTCTGCAGTAGAGAGTCATCCATCTTCCATCCATGCACACATTGTCAGTGCAAACACAGAAAATATATAAGCTTAATAAAAAATACTGATGAAATAATTATACTATAATTACAGAGAATTCACTCAGCATCATGTAGGATAGCAACGCTATGCTCGGTTAATCTGAGTAATGGCTGCTGCAACAAAGTTGTTTTGTAAACCGTATTGTTTTGCACTTTGGGACGAGAAGCTGAAAGTCACTATGCAAAGGGAGCAAATTGTCCAGTAAAATCATGCCCAGCAGACGCTATAATTGTGGTGTACAGCGATGCTGAGCTCAGCCGTGGCTCACCAATCTGCCCTTTATTCACAGATAAATATCAGTTCAATTCAATTTTATATACATAGCACCAAATCACAGCAACAGTCACCTCAAAGTGCTTTATACTGTAAAGACTCTACAGTAATAGAGAGAAAACCCCAACAATCAGATGCCTCCCTATGAGCAAGCATGTGGTTACAGTGGGAAGGAAAAACTCCCTCTTAACAGGAAGAAGCCTCTGGCAGAATCAGGCTCAGGGAGGGGCAGCCATCTGCCATGACTGATTGGGGTCAGGGTTAGGTTGAGGGTAGGGCGAAAGGACAAAAGATACATTCTGAGAGAGAGGCAGAAATCAACACCGTGACACCAAATAAAAAGGATAAAATAGACTAAAAAAAGCAGGATGAAACAAATGGTTTTATCAGTGTGGAGATTTTTTGCACACATGTTGCTTCAAAGTTGAGTTTGGACTCAATAACTGTTCCAAGATATTTATAAGACTTATAATATGTGTAATATTTGCCCTTTGTTTTATCACAGGAGCAAACGATGGATCAAAACTTGTTTGGAGGGGCCCCCAGGTTTCTCACTCGCCCAAAGGCATTTTCAGTGTGTGTGGGCAAGGATGCCACACTCAGCTGCACAATTGTGGGCAGCCCGACTCCACTGATAACCTGGGAAAAAGACAAGCTGAAGCTGACGTCCGGAGGCCGCTTCAAGACTGTGGAAGATGGAGACGCTTATCGCCTGACCATCTATGACTTAACTTTGGAGGACAGTGGACAGTACATGTGCAGAGCTAAGAACAGCGTCGGTGAAGCTTACGCCGCTGTAACCCTCAAAGTGGCGCTGCCGACAGAGATGTCTCAGAAGGCCCCTGTTTTCATGGTGAAGCCTGCCTCTGCACGTGTTGTTTTGGGGGGTGATGTTGTTTTCCACTGCCGAGTTGCAGCTTACCCTGAGGCCAACTTTGAATGGGAAAAGGATGGCCGCTACCTGGGGGAGACCAACCGCATCAAGATAATTTCTGAGAGCGATGGCAGCACTTTAAAGATCCAATGCATACGAAACCTAGACAGCGGCACTTACACCTGCAGGGCCCAGAACACTGTTGGCCGCGCACAAGCTGCGGCTGCCCTCGTTGTAGATGCTCAGGATTCCCACCGCCAAGCTGTAGATAAGAGCACCTCCCTTCTCTCTCACCTACAGAAGCGCAAAGAGGAGATCTCCATCTACCGCACTGAAGAAAGCAGCACCTCCATTTCTTCCTCCTCCACGGCCAAAATCACGGATGCTTTCAGTTCTCTGGGCCTGGAACATGAGCTGCGAGCATCTGCCCTGGCGAAGCTTCCCAAAGGTGTTTTCACTCGTACCTGCACTGTGACTGAGGGGAAACATGCCAAACTCAGCTGCTTTGTGACCGGTCACCCCAAACCCCACATTATCTGGAGGAAGGATGGAACGAACATCAGCGAGGGCCGCAGACATGTCATTTATGAGGACCAAGCTGAGAACTTCATCCTGAAAATCCTGTACTGCAAGCAGACCGATAATGGCCTCTACACCTGCAATGCAACCAATATGGCTGGGCAGACCTACAGCGCTGTGTTAGTAACAGTCAAAGGTAAGCTATTACCATTTTTGAGCAATCGCAGTTAAGAAAATCCTCCTGAAGTAAGTTTTTAGTAAAGATATGTTTGCATACTTCTAATAAGTATGCAGGGAAATATTAAGGCTGGCTTTACCTTATTTTTTGATAATGCTAACAAATCTCAACTCACTTTCTCTCTGTAGTACTCAGGTCAAAGACCCTAACCCTCTGAAGATACAAATGTTTATAAAAAGCTCATATTTATGTACATATTTAATAGTTTAGAAGTCATGAATCCTTTTCTAGGAGAAGTAAATGGTTTATTTGATGAGGATATTTTGAGCTGCATATTAATTTATTACACTGTTCATAACACTGTCATGGTGTATCTATAATCTGCAGCATCCGTTGTACTTAAATATCGTGTCCCCCATGCTGCAGTGTGACTCATTTGTATATTTTAATAGTTACAAACTGAGAGCAGTGCTTACTGGGAACTGTAATTACTCTTCTGAATCTTCTGGGTCTTGTTGTTTGCCTTTTAACAACAAGACTGAATTCTGGTTCATCTCCTGAAGTAAGGTGTTGTGTTGCAGCTATTTTCTGCTGGCGATGAGTAGTTCACAGTTGCTAAGATGGTCACTCACTCAGTAGATCACTTTGGCACACTGTTGGTGTGACTTCCCTCGGGAAGATGTTGGTTCAGGATATGAAGCTGTAGAGTTGCAGATTTTATTTCAGATATTAATTTCCAGTCAGTGCCAAGCTGCCGATGTACCAGCTGAATTCAAAGTGCAGGGAAATTGGTTCTTTGTGTGATATTTACCCGGCAATTTGGCACTTTACTGGAGTTTTGCAGAAAGCTTTGAAATGGAAAGAAGTTTTACTATATGTGGCTAGAAAATAGATGGTAATGTAATGGCAAATACAGTATCCAGCACATGAACTGCATGATATTCTTTATATACCATTCTTTATATATGCACTGGAGAAGTAGTTTGCTAATACTCATCCACTTTCTTTAGTACTTGTCCAGTTTAGGGTTTAGGGTTGAAGTTAAGCTGGAGTCTACCACAGCTGTCAACGGGTGGATAAGCTGGATACATCCTAGACAGGTTGCCTGTCTACCACAGGACTAACATACAGAAAAAGAAAGCTATTCACACTTACATTCACACCAAGAATCACCAGTTCACTTAAAATGAATGACTCTGAACTTTGAGAGGAAGCCGGAGTGTCCGAGAGAGAACCCACACAGGCAAGGGGAGAACATGCAAAATTCACACATAAAGGCAGTGGATTAGAACAAGAACAAGAATATGAGATGAATAAGAGATGTTAACAGAAGGGATCCCATTCCTATCAGGGCACCTTTTCTTTTTCATGTATTCTATAAATGTGACAGACTGTCCATCGTGTAACCTGCCCTTTGGATTTTGAGTTTATTGCCACTTCCAGTGATAAAAAGTAATCTTCTGTTTGCTTTGGAAACCATCCTGTATTTGAATCTTTGCAGTGCCTGTTTGGATGCTATTACAACCATGCTTGAAGCAAAAATATTCAGCATGTCAAGATGAAATTAACTCACTTGTGGAGAGCACAGTTTAAGAAACATATTGGAAAACATGAACGCAAATGTTAAATATTTTATATGGCTATACTGAGTGCTCAGGTTGAACATATCTCACTTCTTCCGTAACTTAAATCAGATTTTCTACACTTGATTCCTGAATTTAAATTTTCTAGTTTCTCTCACTTTATTGATATTGCATCAGCCTGACATATATTTGAATATGTGGGTAAATACATGTAGAAGTTTACAGTGTGATGTAGTTCAGCTTTGGTTGAAGATTCTGTCATATTTCCTTGTGCCAGAACCCAAGGTGCCATTCAGGAGAAAGCTGCAGGATGTGGAGGTGCAGGAAAAAACCTCAGCCACACTCATGTGTGAGGTGCCTCTTAGTTCCACTTATACCAACTGGTTCATGGAGGAAACGCGACTGCAGCAAAATGCTAAATATCGCATGGAGCAGGAAGGCACCCTCCGTCGCCTCACCATACACAACGTTACCACCAACGATGATGGAGTTTATATATGCGAGATGAAAGAGGGCAGTCGCACTGTGGCTGAGCTCACAGTCCTGGGTATTGTAGAGACTCTTTTTCTTTCCACTGTTCTTCTTCATTGTTTATCAAGTGTAATTACAATTGCCTATATGGGTTTAATGTAAATATTACATGCATCTCATGTGGATACTTAATGCGGCATGACCTGGTCTGTGAATGTTTACTACATTAGACCATTATTTACTGCTATGTCTATGTGAAAAATGCAGTTTTCAGTTCTGTTTTCTTCATCTCAAATCAGTTTCTTCTTATATCTCAGGTAACATAACTAAGAAGCTTCCTCGGAGGACAGTAGTTCCTGTTAGCGACACTGTCATCTTCTGCGTGGAGCTGGAACATCCCTATCCAGACGCCTACTGGACTCGCAATGGCGAGAAGTTAAAAGAGGATTCACGTATTTCCATTGGCTGCGTGCTTAGACAGTACACACTCACAATTAGAGATTGCCAGGCAGAGGACTCTGGAGAAGTGGCGTTTGTGGCTGGAGACTGCAAGACATCCACCCGATTCTCAGTTACTGGTGGGTTAAATGTTGTTTGATACATTCTGATGATATCTGTAGTAAATATATACAAAATATTTTGTGGAACCAGACATTTATTGAATTATACAAAACAGTGTATCGCGATATATTTCTTGTTGTTAGGTCAAATATCAGCATTTATTAAATACAAAAGAAGAACTGAAACTAGTACTTCAACTAACATCACAATATTTTCTCTAGCTGCCCGGAAGCATCCTCCCAATCCTCCAGTTGACGCCGTGGTGCAGAACAAAACAGAGTCCTCCATCACCATTCAGTGGTCTCCTCCTGACAGTGACCGCCCTGTCCCCATCAAAGGCTACGTTGTAGAGCGAAGGAAGGTTGGTACCCAAATGTGGCAGAGGTGCAATGCTGAAGAAACCATTGTCGCAACAGAGTTTACAATCTGCAACTTCACTGAAGAAGCTAGCTACCAGTTCCGTATCTCTGCCATTAATGACTTTGGGCAGAGTGCCTACCTGGAGGTACCTGGAACCTTCTACCTTGGTAAGACTGAATTCTCTGTGATTGTTGTCATTTATGTCTGTGTTTGGTTTTTGTTCTTCTTTCTTAAAATCCTGTTTGCGGGCCTCTTTTCAGAACCCACTGCAGAAATCAGAAAAGGTCTGATTAACAGCACTGCAGTCTCCAGTGAGGAATTCTCCATCTCTGTTGAGCTGTCTGCTGTTTGCTCAGGCTTCTGGTCCCTAAACGGACGCCTTTTGCGCAGCGGAGCCGACTACCTCATCACCAGGTCAAAAAACATACACACATTGCTCATCCGAGTTGTGACCATGGAAATGAACGGAACTGAAGTCAAGTTTGTGGGTGGAGGCTCACAAAGCAGTTGCACCCTCAACGTGAAGGGTACGCACTAGAGAAATGACCTCAGTCCTATTAATTTGTGTCTTTTTTTGTGTTTTTTTTCTTCCAATCAGTTATACCCTCTTACAGTGCCACGTTGTTTTCAGCCCCTTCTGTTAGGTTCACCAACAAATCCGATCATCTAGAGGTGGTGACCTGCAGTGCCCAAGCCACTGCTCAGCTGACTGTTGAGGTGTCAGATTATGACACACAGGTTAGTGATAGAAATATGTCAATAATTTGTTTTAGTTTTTGCCTTTACAGACTCTATTAAAACAGCTGTTTTAATATAACGTTTAACGTCTTTTTGAAAGAGCTTTGTAGATGTGTCAATAGGATATTTAATTATCCTAATTATACGTCTACATATTATTATTGTAGGGTCTACCTTACAATATAAAGCTCTTTGAGGCGGCTGTTGTTGTGATTTGGCGCTGTATAAATAAAATTGAATTGACCTGACAAACACAAAGAGCTTTACTTGAGTAATTTACTTAAGTACTGGTTTAATGTACTTGTATTTTAATTTAAGCACTTCTGTGTAGTGTTACTTCCTGCTTCTACTCTACAATATTTTTGATTCAAATTCGACATGATTAATATGCTTACTTTAGGTACCTCTAATATATTTTGACTATACAACTTGTGCACTATTAAGTTACTTAATAGGATTATAACTTTTACATCTGTATACATTTTTTTCATTTTACCTAACACAAAATTCTGTTTTAACTCTTGTGTAACACAACTTTTCACTTTTCATTAAATACTCAAATTTCCTGTGACCGCCTTGTTCTTTGTCCTCCCATGCTACACCCTTGGTGCACCCTTTTCTGAATAATCTGCAAATGAGACACTTTTGTGTTTGAGTAATTCCAGTTAACACTAATAGCACATGTATGTATTTGTGTGATCCTAAAACGTCTAATTTGGAAGGCATTTCTGTATTTCTTTCTTCAGGTGGTTTGGATGAAGAACGGACGGGAGCTAAAAATGGGCAAAAAGTATGAATATGTGATTAATGACCGCAAGAGGATCCTGATGGTACACAACGTCACTGAGGAAGATGTGGGCATTTATGATTGTGTGTTACCTGATGACAATATGTCCATGCAACTCACTCTTAAAGGTATATGTAAAAATTGCAGCTAACTTATCATCATTTATTGCTTCAAATGACAATTAGGATTTTCCAGAGATGATTTTTGTAATAGGAACTAGGTTCAGGGTGCAAAACACCTCAAATGATTTACTTGAATGTGAGCTGCTCTGATTGCTTTTATCTTTGAGGCATCAAACAGATTCATTAGCTTGTCTCAAAAGAAACTGCCCATGCTTTCAAGGACAAAATAAAATGGGCAGAAATTGTCCGCTCTAACTCAAGTATGCTCTCTGTTTATTTTTCTGTTTTTAACTGTAAATTTCCACATTAAGTGACTTCATCCTTGCTCTAACCCATTACCCGAGTATTCCTGCCATTAAAAAAACAAAACAAAAACACCCCATAAAAATGTGAAAGCCTAAAAAATTTAAATGCAAGAAAAAAAACATCCATTAATTACAGGTGACATGTTTTAACAGTTTTTTCTAATGTAAATATCTCATAAAAACACTAGAACAACATTCAGGTTCAGTATAACCAAAAATTCTGAATCAGACTGAGAAAACATCATCCACATGTCACATGATATGGACCCACAGCAGTATACAATTCAAAGTAAAGTTAAAGAAAGTTTCTTCATCCTTTGCTGATCAACCCTCTGACCTGTGATGTGCTTTCTTATATTTAACGGGTCACTGTAAAGTGGTATGGGCTAAAGTGCTTTTGGCTGGAATTCATGTATGATAATTTAATAACTATTCCCTTTTACTTTATTAGAAAGGAAAGGAAAACATGTTTAGTGTTTTTGTTTATTTAAATGTTTATTTTAAATTAATTGAAAATAATTTCTGAGAAGAAACTGCTTCTCAGGCTGGTCCTGTTGTTGGAAGTGGTTGGGCCGTGGCCAACCCTCTTCCTAAACATGAGCTCCTGCGTTAACAATCCAACCAAACTTTAAAAAAAGACATTTAATTTTATTATTACACATAAGTCACATTGTAACTTCCTATGGCTTTTTCCCCCCTAAGATGAACCTGCCAAATTTCTAAACAAAGCCAGAGGTACCATGGGAATGTCATCGACTCTCAAAGGCGATCTTGAGCTGAGCTGTGAGGTTTCATCTGCCAGTGCTGCTGTTGTGTGGAGAAAAGATCAAATGGAGATCACTGAGGACCAAAGAACTACCATCATCTCCAAGGGGACTCAAAGGAAACTCATTATCAAGAGTGCCAAGAAGATTGATGAAGGACATTATTCGTGTGAGACAGCAGCTGACAAAATCACATTCCAGGTTAAGATAAAAGGTAACGCTGCATGATGGCACAAGGCTGGGTTTTTTTATGTTGATTTGGGAGTATTTGATGGCACAGAAACTTCTTTTTTCCTCACAGAAACTCCAGCTGTAGCTGCCTTCTCCAACAAAGAGTCAGTCCAAAAGGAAGTGAAGGCCACTCTCTTCCAAAAAGCAACTCTTACTTGTAATGTGTCAGATAGCAAGACAGAGGTGAAATGGTACAAAGATGGCAAGCTGTTGATATCCAGTAGGACCATATACTCAGAAGCAAAAGGCAACACTCGCCAGCTGGTGATTGAAAAGGTGGAGAAGAGTGATGCTGGAGAGTATACCTGTGAAGCTGGAGGGGACAAACTAGTCTTCAAGATATTTGTCACAGGTGGGACTGCCTGGTTAATTCATTTGTTTCTAAAGTATTTTAATCATTATAAATGTATAAAATTCATAGTAATGTTCATGGTGTACATTTAATCATCTAAACCATCCACTATGTTGAAGTGCCAAAAATATATATATTTAGATTTATAATATCATCCTATCAAGCGCTAAGTGTGTGTTTCATATTTTGCCTCTAAATTATTCCAATCATCTATGATTTTTGAAGCTTATGACAGCACTGCTCTTCTTACTTGTGTTACCCTCAGATTCCCAGTCAGCTTTCATCAACAAGGAGTCCATTCAGAAGGAAGTGAAAGCCACCATCTCCCAGAAGGCTGTCCTGAGCTGTGAAGTAGCCGACGCCAAGGCAGAAGTGAAGTGGTACAAGGATGGCAAGTTAGTGTCTTCCAGTAAGACAATCCATACTGAGTCAAAGGCCAAGAATCGTCAGCTGGTGATCGACAGTGTGGAGAAGAAGGATGCTGGAGAGTACATCTGTGAGGCTGGGACTGAGAAGCTTGCCTTCAAACTACAGGTGGCAGGTAGGGGCAATGACCTAACTGGTTTGATTCATGGGGCTTGCAGGTGCTGCAGAGAGACAGAAATTTATCATCCATATTCATGGTCTCCTCAGACACACAGGTCCAGTCAGCTTTCTCTAATAAGGAGTCAATCCAAAAGGAGGTAAAAGCCACCCTGTCACAGAAAGCTGTTCTAAGCTGTGAGGTATCTGATAACAAGACAGAAGTGAAATGGTACAAGGATGGCAAGCTGCTGACTTCCAGCAGGACAATCCATACTGAGTCAAAGGCCAAGAATCGCCAGCTGGTGATTGACAGTGTGGAGAAGAAGGATGCTGGAGAGTACATCTGTGAGGCTGGGACTGAAAAGCTAACCTTCAAACTACAGGTGGCAGGTAAGATTTTTTGAAATCATAGCATTACTTAGTTTCTATGTTTTGAATAAATATCACCTGATATTTTTTCCTTTCATGACTCCTCATTCAGAGGCCCAATCAGTCTTCTATAATAAGGACTCTATACAAAAGGAGGTGAAAGTCACTTTGTCCCAGAATGCCACTTTGAGCTGTGAGGTATCTGATTCCAAGACAGAGGTGAAGTGGTACAAAGATGGAAAGCTCCTGTCCTCCAGCAAGACTATCCACACAGAGTCTAAGGGCAAGAATCGCCAGCTGGTGATCGACAGTGTGGAGAAGAAGGATGCTGGAGAGTACATCTGTGAGGCTGGGAATGAAAAGCTCGCCTACAAACTACAGGTGGCAGGTAAGGGCAATGCCCTAACTGGTTTCTAGTTTTTCCTCTTGAGTTATGCGCCTTACAGATATTAAACCTATTTGTTTCTGGAGAGCAAAGAATTTGAATTTATTTTCATGGTTTCCATAGACACACAGGTCCAATCAGCCTTCTTTAACAAGGATTCAGTTAAGAAGGAAGTGAAAGCCACCATCTCCCAGAAGGCTGTCCTGAGCTGTGAAGTAGCCGACGCCAAGACAGAAGTGAAGTGGTACAAGGATGGCAAGTTAGTGTCTTCCAGTAAGACAATCCATACTGAGTCAAAGGCCAAGAATCGTCAGCTGGTGATCGACAGTGTGGAGAAGAAGGATGCTGGAGAGTACATCTGTGAGGCTGGGACTGAAAAGCTTGTCTTCAAACTACAGGTGGCAGGTAGGGGCAATGATCTAACTGGTTTGATTCATGGGGCTTGCAGGTGCTGCAGAGAAAGAGAAATTTATCATCCATATTCATGGTCTCCTCAGACACACAGGTCCAGTCAGCTTTCTCTAATAAGGAGTCAATCCAAAAGGAGGTAAAAGCCACCCTGTCACAGAAAGCTGTTCTAAGCTGTGAGGTATCTGATAACAAGACAGAAGTGAAATGGTACAAGGATGGCAAGCTGCTGACTTCCAGCAGGACAATCCATACTGAGTCAAAGGCCAAGAATCGCCAGCTGGTGATTGACAGTGTGGAGAAGAAGGATGCTGGAGAGTACATCTGTGAGGCTGGGACTGAGAAGCTGGCCTTTAAGATACATGTGCAAGGTATGACTCTATTAATGTCACGCTTATAATAATGTAGTGTAACGTCTAAAATATATTTTAGATCATTTAATGCAAAGGCTTCTTCACAAAAAAATGTTTTTGTGTTTGCATTGAATACATTGTTGGTTGCTTCAGTTGTGGGATGCAGTATTTGGTTTAATTTGATAAAAAGTGTTCCAGCCTTTGAGTAGAAAATTGAGTTATGTTGTTCAAATGACTTGCTGAACTCCATGTTTTGGTCTCTGGTTACAAGATCTGGTATCTTTAGCTGGTTATTTGCCAGGTTCTGGTTATCTGAGTTATCATGCATTCGCTGTGCGTTTTTGTGTGCTTTCAGTTGAACTGTTGTTTTTGTACAGGTAATTGTACTGTCACCTTACTCCATTATAGTTAACTTCTGCTGAAATCCATGCTAAATCTATTTTCCTCAACAAATAGTCAGTCTACAAGGAACTTAAAGCTACTGGTTCTCAGAAAACAATCCTGAGCTGTGAGGTAGTTGATAACAAGACAGAGGCGAAATGGTACAAAGATGACAAGCTGCAAAATCCCAGCAAAGCAGATCACATGGATTCAAAGGGCAGGATTACTTAAATGGTGATTGACAATGTAGAGAAGAAAGATGTTGAAGGTTATATGTGAAAAGCAAGTGAAAATTGGGGTTGTAACATACAGGTTAAGTGTTTTAACACCTAGAAGAGAAGTACATGCAAATTATATAACAAAAACTATGTAATAGTTATTGTCATTACTGTTATTTTAGTAACTATTAAAAGTTAATATTACAGTAACTCACTGACTCCTGAATCATCAAGCATCATACATCAATGTTGAATTTAAAGAAAAAATTGTTGCTAGACAGATGACTGTCTAGGCTCTTTGTGTTGCTCTGAGTGGAGCCGAGTTAAAGCTGGTGGGCATTAAGTTTGGAGCTTTTAGGTGGGGCATTGTAAAGGCGCTGTAAGAAAAAGAAGAGTACTGGAACACAAAGGAAGAACATGACAATAATCATGCTCTTATAATAATCTTTGGTTGTGAAAATTGTAATTTAAACATTATAGTCAATCAGCTGATCTGACTTGTCATTTACATAGATTTATACATTTATATAGATTTTTTAAAATACTTTATGAAATCTTTGTTTAGGTTTATTTTCCTGACACCTGAATTGAGTAAAACTGGAACAGAAACTCAATGAAAGATTTAGAATTTTTTGTTTTTGGTTTGGTGAAATTGCAGATGTTTTCACATATTTGCATATTTTGTGGTCACGTTAGATTTTAGCTGTGAAATATTGTTCTCTGGTTTTGGCTGTGCTACGTATTTATCCACTTTGTTGCTATGAAAATTGATTTTCTAGGTTATATTTATCTCACATCACACTTAAACTGTTAAATGTTAAATGAAATTATTACATTGCCATGACATTTTTCACTGTTATTTCTGCAGAGATCCAAGTGAAGTCTGCCTTCTCCAGCAAAGAGTCTATCCAAAGGGAGGTTAAAGCTGCTCTCTCTCAGAAAGCCACTCTCAGCTGTGAGGTATCTGATATAAATACAGAGGTAAAATGGTACAAGGATGGCAAGCTTCTGACTACCAGCAAGACAGTTCATGTAGAGTCAAAAGGCAGGAGTCGGCAGCTGGTGATCAACAGTGTGGATAAGAAGGATGCTGGGGAGTACATCTGTGAGGCTGGGTCTGAGAAGCTGCCCTTTAAGATACAGGTGTTAGGTAAGCTCAATAAGTTATCCCTAGTACTTTTCTACTGTATGTTAATGAGCTTTAAAATAGTCTTGGTGTGTAGTATTTCTGCCAGATTGCCTCGTTTGTATCCAGTAAGTAAGAGTCATAGTTGCTTAAAGTTTTTTGCATTTCACATTGATTGATGTTTTTTTTTCTCCATTTGCTGGTCAGAAGCCCCAGCTGGCTTCTCTAACACGGAGTCAGTCCAGAAGGAAGTGAAAACTTATCTCTCACAGAGAGCCACGCTTAGTTGTGAGGTTTCAGATTCCAAGACAGAGGTAAAGTGGTACAAGGATGGCAAGCTGCTGACTTCCAGCAAAGGAGCCCACATGGAGTCTAAGGGTAAAACTCGTGAGCTGGTGATAGAAAAAGTGGAGAAAAAGGATGCTGGAGAATATACTTGTGAGGCTGGAACAGAGAAGCTGGTATTTAAGTTGCAGCTAACAGGTAAATTTATTTTAAATATAACACGTTGCCAATGGATTACCACTTATTTGTACAAAGTACTGAAAAGAAGTTCTTCTTTCTAGATTTAGCCATAAAGTTCCAGAAGAAATCTGTCAAGGACACATGTGTGGTTCAAGCAAGTGAAAGCATTGTTTTATCCACTGAACTGACCGCAGAGGGCGGTAGTGTGAGATGGTTTAGAGATGGCGTGGAGCTCAAGGAGAGCAGCAAGTATGAAATGAAAAAAGAGGGCCTTTCTCGTACCCTGATAGTGAAATCTGCAGAAATGAAAGACAGTGGAACGTACTCTTGTCAAACTGCGGATGATAAACTGGAGTTCAAAGTTCAAGTTAAAGGCAGGTCATAGAAAAGTCTTAAACACAACTCTCATGCATCTGCAGATGCCAGATTTTTCTTTGAACTTTTCCCTCTCATGCTTTCTTCTCAGATTCAGCTTTGAAGTTTGTTCTCCCTTTGAAACCTGCCACAGTGGAACTGGGAGGTACACTAAGCCTGATTTGTGAACTAAATCAAGCTTCAGGGGATGCTGTATGGCACCATAATGGCCGTGAGATTAAACCTGGAGGCAGGTTCTGTGTCAGAGCAGATGGTGCTAGGCGAATTCTCACTGTGACTGGCATGACTAAGGAAGATGAAGGAGAATACAGCTGTGAATGTAGAAATGACAAGACATCTGCTAAAGTCTCCTCTAAAGGTAATTAACTAGTTTAACTAAAAAAACATCTTTCCAGGATGGAAGCCTTTTCTTTTATATAATTATGCTTTATTCCTTGCAGCACCAAGATTAGTGAGGCTGGTCACCAAACTGAACAACGTGGTTGCAACAGAGCGAAAAGATGCGGTTTTCAAGTGTGCCGTCAGCCCAGCAGACGTCAGCGTCAGATGGTTCCACAACAGTATCCCCATCATTGCTGGGCAGAAGTATAAGCTTGAGCAAGGTGGTGGCAGCCACTCACTTACCATCACCTCAGTCACTCAGAAAGATGCAGGAGAGATAAGTGTTGATGCAGAAGGCAAAAGCTGCAAAGCTACACTACAAGTGCAACGTAAGATGATAATGGGAATTATTGTTTAACTGTTTATATAAATGAACACATACTTCCATCTAACATTCTTTGTGTCCCTTCCAGATGAACCTGTGACTTTCAAGAAAAAGCTAGAAAACCTGACAGTGGAGGAGCAAAGCGAAGTGAGGATGGAAGTGGAGCTCAGTAAGGAATCGGATGAAGTCAGGTGGATGAAGAACAGTGTAGTGCTGCAACCTGCAGGAAACATGGAGATTCGGGTAGAGGGAGCTAAGCAGGCTCTGGTCTTCAAGAGTGTGACTTATGCTGACCGTGGCATCTACTCTTGCGAAACTCTGGATGATAAGACCCAGGCCAAGCTCAGCGTGGAGAGTAAGACTCATCAAGATTAATGTTCTAAATACAGAATATGATGTGCATATCATACAAGAAGAAGAATGTCATTGTCATGGCGCTTGTTATCACAAAATCAGTCCTACATGTTAACACTCTTTTCCTTTTCCCTTCAGTGAAGAAGATCCAGGTAATAAAGGGTCTAACAGAAACCAAGGCACGTGAAACTGAGACAGTAACACTTGAGGTAGAACTCAGTCAGGCCAATGTTGAAGGCTCCTGGAACAGAGACAGGGTCAAATTAAAGTCAGGGCCAAACTGCCATATCACAGCTCTGGGAAAGAAGCACGTCCTGACGTTGTCCAGTCTCAAGCAAGAGGATGCAGGAATGATTTCCTTCCAGGCAGAGGGAGTGCATACTTCGGCTAAACTGATCGTCACAGGTAATGGTGGGCTCATGTTTGTCCTGATGAGGTCTAGGTTTCCTAAAAAAATCCAGTCTAAAAAAAGTCTAATGTGCTGATTCTACAGAAGCTCCTGCTATGATCTCCAAACCTATTATGGATATGAGTGTTCCTGAGAAGGAGAAGGTTACGTTTGAATGTGAGGTGTCCAGAGCGAATGCAGATGTTAGATGGTTCAAGGTGAGAAATGATTACTGTCTGCTCATTTAAATGTGTGCAGTACATATGTAACATTTTGAATAACACCGAATCTGCAGGATGAGGTGGAACTAAAACCGGGAAAGAACTTTGCTATTCATTCATTGGGCCAAAAGCGCACTTTGGCCATCAACAAATGCTCCCCTGAAGATGGAGGCACGTACATCTGCCGTACTACTGATGATAACACCTCCGCCAAGCTCACTGTTCATGGTAATTACTAATTATGCCACAAAGTAAGGAAATCAGTAAGGTACAATTAATCTGGGTTCAGTAAAGTTTTCTGTACTTGGCCTCTTTTTCCTGCAGCCAGAGATATCAAGATCATTAAGAAGCTGGAAGATTTGGAGGTAATGGAGAAGGAGAGTGCTAAATTTGTCTGTGAAATCTCACACGATGAAGTGGAGTGCCAGTGGTACAAAGGAAACACAAAACT
Source organism: Pelmatolapia mariae (assembly GCF_036321145.2). Lineage (NCBI taxonomy): Eukaryota > Metazoa > Chordata > Actinopteri > Cichliformes > Cichlidae > Pelmatolapia > Pelmatolapia mariae. Next base: position 19,583,680 of record NC_086243.1, read on the forward strand.
CAAAGCCACTGACAACATAAAGATGAGGCAAGAGGGTAAGGCCTCAAGAAATTGGAAAACCATTTTAATTAAGCTAAGCATGTAATGCTACAGGATTTGCCTTAATAAAGATTGGGAATAATAAGGATGTTTTCACGATGATGTCTGTTTCTAATTCCAGGCAGAACTTATGTGCTGCTTTTCAAGTCTGTTACCCCAGAAGATATGGGTGAAATTAAGTTTACAGCTGAGAAAGCATCTTCAACTGCTAAACTTAAAGTGAAAGGTAAACGAATATGTGTTCTGTGCACTAAAATCACATAACACTGAATGCATGGTTGCATGGTAATAGCTTATCAGTCCAACGCTGTTACACACCGCGATGTTCAGTGTGGCTGCAAATGGATTATTTCTTCTCACTGTGTTAAGAGCTCTTAGAAAATTGCAAACAATAAAACACACATTTAAATTTGATGAACAGCTTGACTTCTGTTAGTCGGTTATTCTCCCAGAATGTGTCCACATCATTTACTGATACAAACAATAAAACTTGAGGAAATATCGTTCTAAGAGAGTCACCACATTGTGCCATTCTGCATATATTTATTCTTTATATTGGTAAGATATAAAATCCATTTGCAACTTCACATTCACATTGTCACTCCTCATTGAAGCTTGATGGCAAAATGAGCACTCAACAACAGCACAGCTTTACAGTTTTATAATTTTATTCCAGAGGAAAAGCATTCTTTTTCTTTTTGTTTTTAATGTGTGATGGCTTATGAAGATTGGATCTCAAAATCTCCAGCAGTACAAGAATGTGATTTAATTGTGAAACAGATTACTTGTACCCACGATGCAGTATTGTTTCACCAGTATTTTAGTCTGTTGCTATGTGATTTCTTGGCAACATGCTGGCACCATAATATATGTTTTGTGGAGCAGTTCACGGCATGAAGGTCCTGGGTTTGAATCCACCACCTGGCCGTGGCCTTTCTGTGTGGAGTTTGCATGTTCTCTCTGTGGCTTCCTCCAACAGTTCAAAGACATGCAGTTGGTGGGATTGGGTTAACTGGTGATTCTAAAGTGCCCACAGGTGTGAATGGTTGTCCATCTCTCCGTGTTAGCCCCGTGACAAACATACAGGATAGCCTCCTGCCCTATGACACCTATGATAGGCTCCAGTCTAGGCAACATAATGACATCAACAATATGTGGTATAGATAAGACTTCAGGGGCCTAAGATGCATTTGTGCCAATTTTGTTTGATCAACTCCTGATTGTGAAGGAGGATTTTGTGGGCAAACAAACAGATTTTGTGTGTTATAGTAAGATGTACGGTGGCCCTGAGAGGCCAAATGGACTGCAACTTAAGAAAACACCAGCAATAAGAAAAACGCTGCAAAAGCACAAAAAACACAACGGAAATAGGAAAAACGACAACGGAAATAGGAAAAAACAAAACAGAAATAGGAAAAACGACAACAGAAATAGGAAAAAACAGATTTCCAAAAGCACAAGGAAAGTGTTTCTGGGGAGACAATAACCTGACGGACCAGATGCAGGAACCAAAATATGCTAAGAATTGCACTGGGAGACACTTAAAAGATGTGGAGGATCTATCGGTTTTGTGAGGAAACAAAAGATGAAAGGTAAGTGTGTTAGCCTGACTATTAGCCTAAAAATCCATCATCAGTATTATATGAATCATGATAAAACACACCTTCAATGTTTTGGGTTCCTGCAACTGGTCCGTCAGGTTGTTGTCTCCCCAGAAACACTTCCCTTGTGTTTTTTCCTATTTCCACTGTCGTTTTTCCTATTTCTGTTTTGTTTTTTTCCTATTTCCATTGTCGTTTTTCCTATTTCTGTTTTGTTTTTTCCTATTTCCGTTGTCGTTTTTCCTATTTCCGTTGTGTTTTGTGTGCTCTTGCAGCGTTTTTGTTATTGCTGGTGTTTTCTTAAGTTGCAGTCCGTTTGGCCTCTCAGGGCCACCATAAAGATAAGATATTTAGTGCATCTGATTCGTTAATTTCTATTAGTATGAAAAGATCATTTGATTCTGAAAGAGAATAGCTGTCTACTTTTGTATCAGTTGCTGTAACTTGCTGTAACTTGCATATATGGGCTAATTTTATGTTAGTGCCATTATATACTCTTTCTTTTTTCTTTAGCTTTTGCAAAACATGTTATATCTCAATGCAAGCATTAATATATCATCAAAAGCATTAATATGCCATACAATTCATATACCATCTGAAATTACTTTAACTTATGCATAGACACCGGCAAACCCTTTGCAGTAATGTCCCTTTGCGGCACACATAATAGTTTTCATTGATTAAGTGTTATTGTTACTGTAGAGCTGCCTGTGAAGTTTGTGAAGCGACTCAGGGATAAGATAGCGATGTATAAGCATCGTGGTCATCTTGAATGCCAAGTGTCACGTGCCAGTGCAAAGGTGAAGTGGTACAAGAACAAGACGGAGATCAAACCCAGCAAGAAGTACGAGATCAAAAGCGAAGACCTGTACCGAAAGCTCACTGTTAATGATGTGGACTCTGGGGATGAAGACACGTATACCTGTGATGCCACTGATGACAAGACATCCTGTAAACTGCTTGTGGAAGGTAAAACAGTGGATTGTGACAATAGTTCATTTTAAACTTAGTGCCACTGTAAATGTAAATACTTTCTCATTATATCCTCAGAAAACAAGCCATCAGTGTCCAATTCAATGAGGCGTATGCCAATCTGAAACAGTGTACTAATGGGAAATATGTGTATAATAGGTTGTTAATATGTTATCTCTCAGTTGTTCTATAACAAGCCTGACCTACTAAATTAATTAACATTGAAGTTGAAATTTAAAGATTTTTCTTAATCTAAATGAGTAACTAAACTTTAGTGCAACCTATTTTTAGTTTTGCTGATGTGTTGAAGTTTTATGTTGGGAATTTTCTTGCATTAAAGACAAAAGGGCCTTTGTGCATGTACCACAGTGTGGGGTACAGTGTTTGAAGTCACAGGATGTTAATTGTCCTTTGCGTTGCTCTGGATAAATGAAAGTCTTATACTTAAATACAGTTATTTTGCATATGATGTGTGGTGTTTCCATCCTATAAAGTAAGATTTATAATTCCAAGCCCATTGCTAATAGTCGGTAACGATAATAGTTGCATGCAGCATTAGAAAAATAAATCCCTTATATGAGCTATAGCTCTCAAAATTCACATGTGGACTTAGATTAAATATGGGCAAGCATATAAGCAGTCATATGTGTAAGGTCATTAAACTGTCATATCATATTTGAATATCATTGATGAATGTTTACACATGCTAATGGATCATGCAGACGGTTGTGCAAATTTTAGCCAGTCAAGTAAACAATGTGTAGGGCTAGACCAATAAATCCTAACGGTGAATACATCAGATAGCATCACGAGAACATGCTATAAACAAATCGTGTCTGTGGAGAATATTGATGAAGTTATAGTTTAGCACATGAAACACATCTCTCAATGTGAAATTTAAAAAACAAACAAGCAATAAAACAGTAAAAATCTGAGGGATCCCTATCAAGATTGTTTGCTTATATTTTGTTTTGACCTTTGAACTCTCAGATATCCTTATCAACCTTAAATTCCATTAACCCTAAAGCTACACTGGATAGGTGTGACCTCAGGGTTGGCCTCAACCTTTAGTTCATTTCATTTACACACACAGCCCACTTTGGTTTTGTGTAGGCCAGACCGGTGAAACTCCCCTATCTGCCACTGTACTGAGCATTAACTACAAATTTAAGCAATGAGATCATTTTAATATAAAAAAAGAAGCAATTTCTACAGTATGTCTCAGTTTTTCTACATGGTATAGAAATGCTGTTGTAGTAAATGAAATAAATCTGTCAGCACAAATTTTTCGGCTTAAAATTGTAAGTAAATGTGTAAAATTACATAATTTCTATTGTTTAATTACTTTGTTGCCATCAGGGAGGTCTTTGTCAACTGGAAACGCTGTAAAACATATGAAAATACAATCCTTCTTTACATTTTCCAATGTTAAACAACGGGCTGGATTGGAGTCTTTGTGGTGCTGATTTCTATTTCTATTGTTTAATTACTTTGTTGCCATCAGGGAGGTCTTTGTCAACTGGAAACGCTGTAAAACATATGAAAATACAATCCTTCTTTACATTTTCCAATGTTAAACAACGGGCTGGATTGGAGTCTTTGTGGTGCTGATTCTGGCCCCTGGGCTTTATGTTTGACACCCCCGCTTTAGTTCTTGTAAAATGACTTTCATGCAAAAAAAATGGATGCCATTTCTTAATTTCTGGGAAAGAATGTGAAGTATTTGCAGTTGATAAATTCTTTTCACTGAACCATTCTCTTTTTATGATCCCTCCAGAGCAGTCCATCAGCATAGTGCGGGAACTTAGTCCAGTAGAAGTCACAGAACCCTTTGCAGCTGTTTTTGAAGTGGAAATCAGTATGGAACTGGTGAAACCTCCTATATGGACTTTGAATGGAGTTGCTCTGCAGGAGGGGCCTGATGTTGAAATGGAGAAAGAAGGCACGATGCACCGTCTCACTTTCAAAAAGACTAAAGCAACAATGACGGGAGCTGTACAGTTTACAGCTGGGAAGAGCAAATCTTTAGCCCAGCTCACAGTTAAAGGTAAAAGTTTTCAGTGTTATGTTCACACAGAAAATTCTGTATGTATACACAGAAAACTTCCATTATATTTGAGCTGAGTCTAATCAGGCATTGTTGCTCTTATCCAGAGCGCCCACTTGAGATTGCAGAAGCCATTAAAGATGTTAAGGCGAAGGAGAAAAGCTCAGCCATACTCAGCTGCAAGTTCTCTGCTCCACCCAAAGAGGTTAACTGGTTCAAAGGTCGAGTACCTCTGGCAGCATCAGACAAGTACAACATCAAGCAAGATGGTACACGCGCCCAAATTACCATTCACAGGCTCACTGAGGAGGACAGTGGAGAGTACCGCTGTCAGTCTGGACCTGCTGAGACCAAAGGCACACTTACTGTTGAAGGTACGTTTTCCAACTTTAAATTGTCAAAAGACTGTGTTTAAAATATGGATGAAGCCACTGTGACGTCAGCCACCGATTAGTTCCCCATTGTGAAGCCTCGAGCTCAGTGTTTTCACTATCACCATCCATTTTGGTTCTTTGAAACCAGATGTGAGAATCTGACTGAGAAACCGTTCTTTGGCTAAAGATTTTCTATAATAGTTAAAATTGATATTAGTGTCATTCTAATATCATTCTCAAAAGACTTTTATCCAAGCAGAAGTCTCTTTGCAACCAATAAAATGAATGCAGCACTTCCACGTTTGCTTTTTATTTCAGATCGAGAAGCTACATCCATCTTTTATACAGTCTGTTTGAATATCACAGAGTTCCGCTAGCATAAACCATAAAACAACTGATTTGAAATATTTTGTGATTTCTTTTCAAACTGAAACTGCTGTCCCGATTCGTCTGCCTAGTGCGTGAAATCAAAATCACCAAGCACTTAGCCAACACAGAAGTCGATGAAGACAGCGATGCGGTATTCACCTGTGAGATTAACTACGCTGATGAAGAAGCTCAGTGGCTTCTGAATGACAAGGTGCTCTTCACAAATGAGGTTAACACCATCGCTCACGAGGGGAAGGTTCACAAGCTGACACTGAAGAACCTGGCACCTCAAGATGGAGGAACAATCACCTTTCAAGTCCGCAAGGTCAAAGAGTCTGTCACACTCAAGGTTAAAGGTGAGAGCATTAAATGCAGTTCCAGAGTTATTTGATATTTCACAAATGAGGCTTTTATTTATCCCTCAATCACTGTTTTACTTTCTGCAGAGAAGCGCGCTGTGTTCCTCAAGTCACTAGATGATGTTATTGGAGAAGAGAAAGGCATGATCACTCTGGCGTGTGAGGCATCCAAGCCGAGAGTTTCCCCCACATGGAGAAAAGAGGGTAAAGTCTTAAAAGCTGGGCCAAAATATGAGCTCCTTCACACAGGCAAGTCTTTGGGCCTGATCATCAAGGATGTCACCAAAGACGATGCTGGGGAGTACAGCTGTGACCTTGGCACTGAGGTATCCAAGGCAAAGGTTACTGTCAGAGGTGTGTTTTTCTATAAGTTTGTATATTTATTTGTACACACTGCTTTTCGTATATACAGTTAACTTATACACAATTTGGTTTCTATCATAGAAATTGGTATTGGAATAACTAAATGGCTGAAATCAGTTGAAGTGAATGAGGGAGAGACATGCAGCTTTGAGTGCATCCTGTCTCGTGAGAGCACAGATGAGTGCTCCTGGACTGTCAATGGCCAAGCTGTTACAAACAGAGGCCGCTTTAGCATCTCCACCAAAGGACGCAAATACATGCTCACTATTAAAGATGTCTCCCCTGCTGATGCTGGTGAGGTAGTCTTCAGTATCAAAGACTTGAGCTCCAAAGCAACATTAACAGTTGAAGGTAAGCTTGATATCAGTCTTTAAGAGGCTTTGGCAATGATTCAAATCATAAAATAAACATTTATCCTCTTATGTTGCAGGTAAAGCTTCATCTGTATCAAAAGGACTGCAGAATATTTGTGTCGTTCAAGGGGAAGATGCTGTATTTTCTTGTGAGGTGACACAGGCTAGTTTTGTTGTAAAGTGGGCCAAGGATGGTAAAGCCATCAAAAAGAGCCAGAAATATGAGCTCAGCCAGCAAGATAGAGTCATGAAACTGACCATCCATAATGTGTCTGCTCAAGACTCTGGAGAGTACAGCTGTGAAGTTATTGGAGGTGCAACCACCAGAGCTAAGCTAGAAATCAAGGGTAAGACTCTAAGAAAACTGAAAAATTGCCTTGGTCTAATTTCACATTTCAGCTTTGATGGGATACCATTATTCTAAGTTTTGTTTCGATTTTCCACACACAAGCAAATAAACACCACACACATACGTAAAGTATACACAAAGGTGCTTGTGGGTCAGTCCTTCTGGATGCAGCACCTAGTGGTGGCTTTTATACTAGTTGGCAAGAGGACCTTTAAAAGGTCTTTGTGATTATGATTTAATTCATCTGGAAAATATCCAAGTTAAGGCATGTAAAGATAAAATGACAATTGTAATTATATAGCACATTTTATTACACGAAAACTTAATCTGTTTAACGAAGAAAATCAGTCCACATTTTCTCCAGTATGCCAGCTCAGGTGTGTATAGGTGCAGGAATTAGTAATAATATTCCAAGTCTTAAAACGTTGAAATATTTGCTAGACATAGAATATGTTCTGGGGTCTTTTTTAAAAATTAAACTATAGATTAGTGCTGTAGTTTCATACTGTGGCAAACATTGTCACAACGAAGTTTCCTTTTTGCAGAGCCAATCCATAAATTCACTAAAGCGCTAAAGGACAGTGAAGCAGATGAGAAGGGCTCTGTGACTCTGCAATGCGCAACGGAACAAATCCCATCCACGGTTGTATGGCTTAAAGGTCACACAGAGCTCAAGGCTGGAAGGCGATATGAGATGTCTCAGAAAGATGGCGTCTTAACTCTCACCATCAAACAACTGGAGGAGAACGATACTGATATCTACACTTGTGACGTGGGCACTGCCAAGAGCATGGCCAAGGTGACCGTTAAAGGTGAGAACTTTAGCATGAATGAAGGTGAGACAACATTTTGTTCTTACTTACATCTTACACTGCAGAAAGGTTTGAGCTAAGCTTTCTTTTAATTTTGAGAATTTTTTTTTTTTTTTTAAGAAATTGAATCCAAAAATTACAATTTTACATTTTGTTCTCAAAACATACGGACAGTGGTTACATTGTGTAGTACCCTTGGAAGTCCACTCTGTCACTCAAGAGGAGTCACAGGAGATCAGAGCACATATGCAAACAACTTTGGTGCCAAACCAGCTGATACCATCCAAGGAGTTTACAAGCTTGTGGATTTTTATTTTTTTTGAAACTGCTGTGGATTTATACAGTTCTGTTGTGTTTTTCTTGCAATTTTCAGTCATTTGCAGTATTTAGGTTACTGCAAGGAATGCTTTGCTTTTGTGTTAAGTGGCGTTTATATCTTTGTCTGGTATATGTGTGTTTGAGGTATTGTCTGTACATCCACAAACTGTGAATGACATTCATTAGCATGCATTGGCATTTCTGAGTGACCATTGCCCAAATTCATTGGATTGTTCTCCTTTCATTTAAGAATTTAAATTTTTTTTGTGCAGTAAAGTTTGGGTTTTGCTCCTAGATTTTAATCCGCTGTTCAGAATCAGCTGCACTGTTCCAAAGACTAATGTTGGACAACTGGAGCACCTCAACTCCATCTGCCGTCCTAGCTTCCCATTATTCATTCTTCTTTACAACCCAACAAAACTCAAAGTAATTTTCCATTTTGTTTTAGCCCTGCCCGCCACTTTTATTGAGAAGCTCAAAAACCAGGAGAAAAAAGAAGGGGAGAGTGTGACACTTCGCTGTGAGCTATCAAAACCTGCAGCTGTCGTTCAGTGGAAAAAAGACTCTGAAATTCTCAAACCAGGAGAGAAGTATGACATGAAGCAGGCAGAGGGCGCTTGTATACTTCAGATTCTGAATTTGAAGATAGAAGATAGTGGAGTGTATACATGCGTATGCGGGGACGAGAAGACATCTGCAGCCTTGAAAGTCACTGGTATGGATTCATGATGCTTTTTCCAGCATAGTTTTGGAAACATTTGTGTGCGAATTCTCAAAGAGATACAATTCTGTGGCCTTGTAAAAACTGTTTGTATGACCTAATTGTGATGAGTAATGAAAACATGCTTGTGCAGCATTGCCACCAAACTTCACACAGAAGCTGGAGAGTCAGCAGGTTGAAGAGGGAACTGACATTATTCTGCGCTGTGAGCTCTCTAAAGCTGGAGTCCCAGTAGAGTGGAAGAAAGGAACACAGGCCCTGAAGTCTGGAGAAAAGTACCAGATGAAGCAGAAGGCCTCTGTTAATGAACTCGTAATCAAGAAGGTGGTGCCTGAAGACAGTGGAGACTACAGCTGTGTGTGTGGAGACCAGAAGACCACAGCTAGCCTTAGCATAAAGGGTAGGAAGGGGATTTTCACAGTTAGTCAGCAAAGTGTTTTTATGTTTGCATGTTACTGCAAATCAGTGTTTCTCAGAATCTTTCATGTGTATTTTTATGTTCTATGTAAAACACTGGCACTGTTTTCTAATCTGCTAATAAATGTTCAGCCAAACCAGTCACCTTCAAACAGAAGCTGGAGAGCCTGGAGGCCGAGGAGGGAGCTGACATTATTCTTTGCTGTGAGCTCTCTAAAGCTGGAGTCCCAGTAGAGTGGAAGAAAGGAACGCAGGCCCTGAAGTCTGGAGAAAAGTACCAGATGAAGCAGAAGACCTCTGTTAATGAACTCGTGATTAACAAGGTGGTACCTGAAGACAGTGGAGACTACAGCTGTGTGTGTGGAGACCAGAACACCACAGCTAGCCTGAGCATAAAGGGTAGGAAAAGGATTTTCACAGTTAGTTGGTGCAGTGGATTCAAATTTGCATGTTCTTGTGGATCCTTGTTTCTCACTTTGTTATTTTGTATTTTTGTTATGTGATATTTATGTTTTCTGTAATGGCCTGCCACTGATTACTAACCCACTAATAAATGCTCAGCCCAACCAGTGACCTTCAAACAGAAGCTGGTGAGCCAGCAGGCCGAGGAGGGAGCTGATATTAGTCTGTGCTGTGAGCTCTCCAAAGCTGGAGTCCCAGTAGAGTGGAAGAAGGGAACGCAGGTCCTGAAGTCTGGAGAAAAGTACCAGATGAAGCAGAAGGCCTCTGTGAATGAACTTGTAATTAAGAAGGTGGTGCCTGAAGACAGTGGAGACTACAGCTGTGTGTGTGGAGACCAGAAGACCACAGCCAGCCTTAGCATAAAGGGTAGGAGGATATATACTTTTTTTTGCTTTTGTATTATTTTTATGTCAAGCTGTCAGTGCTTTGTCTTTTGTGTTTTAAACCACTTTTGTAAAAACAAAATTTATATGTTATTTGGTGGCACGCCACTTACCATTAATAAACTAAAAATGCTCAGCCCAACCAGTGACCTTCAAACAGAAGCTGGAGAGTCAGCAGGCAGAGGAGGGAGGCAGTGTCACTTTGCGCTGTGAGCTCTCTAAAGCTGGAGTCCCAGTAGAGTGGAAGAAAGGAACACAGGTCCTGAAGTCTGGAGAAAAGTACCAGATGAAGCAGAAGGCCTCTGTGAATGAACTCGTGATTAACAAAGTGGTGCCTGAAGACAGTGGAGACTACAGCTGTGTGTGTGGAGACCAGAAGACCACAGCCAGCCTTAGCATAAAGGGTAAGAGAAGATGTATTTATTTATTTATTTTTGTTTTTGTATTTCTTTTTAAATTTCAAGCTGTCACTGTTCGTCTTTTGTGTTCTATGTTTTAAACCACTTTTGTCCCCCCCAAAAAAATATATGTCATGTTGCGGGATATAACTTACTGTTAATAAACTAATAAATGCTCAGCCCAACCAGCAACCTTCAAACTGAAGCTGGAGAGCCTGGAGGCCGAGGAGGGAGGCAGTGTCACTTTGCGCTGTGAGCTCTCTAAAGCTGGAGTCCCAGTGGAGTGGAAGAAGGGAACACAGGTCCTGAAGTCTGGGGAGAGGTACCAGATGAAGCAGAAGACCTCTGTGAATGAACTCGTGATAGAAAAAGTGGTGCCTGAAGACAGTGGAGACTACAGCTGTGTGTGTGGAGACCAGAAGACCACAGCTAGTCTCAATATAAAGGGTAGGATTTGTGATTTAAATCTGTATTTAAAGTATATCAAATTTTCTTTGTAATACAGTAACAGTTCTCACCTTTTGTTTTTTCAGACTCCTTAACTTTTTTGTCACTACAACCGTTGTGTTTACATTTAAATGCAATGATAATGACTGGATTAAACTGCATGGATGATTGTGTTATATTTTGCTGATTTTATCTCAACTGAAGCGCTTGTATTGTGGCACTTGCTTCTGCTTTGAAATTTCTCCGACTGTCTGTTTATTTAGTTGTTCTGTTTCTGATGGATAATGAAATGTCATTTATGTGGGTGTTACTCTGTCCTTCACATTTTAGTGCATCATCAGGTTGAAACCAGTCTTCGCTTGAATTGCTTTTCTGCAGTGTACCTGCGTTTTGACAGTCTGACTTTTCCTTGAAGATTTCGCTTTGAAATTACCAAACAAAATGGCTTCTTCTTTTTCACTTCACCTATTTCAGGCAGCCTTACTTGTTGCTGCATTTTTGTGAGTTTTGGTTGTTTTCATTGGTGGTAGTCTTGGCACTGGATCTTATATTTATGTTGGTCTATAAACCTCTCTTGTCTGCATTTCATCTGATCTGTTCTGCCGTGTTATATTGCAGTTACTGGCTCTGTTTTATGGGGTCTAATCATTCCTGAAACTCCCTTTTGTCAGATGATAGTTTTCAATTGATATATTTTTGAAGTACAGTGATCTGAAACAAAATTATTTCCTCTCAGCTGTGAAGCTGGCAGCTCCTCCTTCAGCTGCTACAGAATCTAAGAGGCAGGAAACCAAAGAAAAAGGTATGAAAGGATGATGGTGATGTAATAACATAACTGTCAGTGTTATGTTGCCCTGTTCAGCTGCCCTGTCCAGCTTGATAATGGTCTCTGCGCTGCCATCTGCAATCCTCCTGTAAAATGCATGATAGATATATTTGTCAGTATGCTGTTTCCTATATTTTGGCTGTATCGAATATTCCTTCTGTCATACAATAGAGTATTTAGGTCTTTTTCCCTTAAGGCTACAATGTGTACTATTTCTATATCTATATAATATTTGTATTTCAGAATCTCTGTCTGTAGCTGCTAAAGACAAGCACAAGAGGCAAGAGATAAATGAGATGGTAGAAGGTAATTTTCAATAGTTTCGGCTTGTTTGTTGGTTTATCCTGTTTTAATTGTGCCTTTGCAGTGAATCAGTGTGTGCACTGCAGCTCTTTGTTGAAAGGAGTCACAAATTAAGTAAATGAAGCCATTAGGGACTTTGTACCTCTGTGTTTGGCTGCTGACCTTTGCCAAAGAGAGAAAGTTGTTGGGTCATGACTTGGCTTAAATTGTCTTGTTGCTTTCTGGTGTAATTCCTATTTAGTTTGCTTTGTTTTTTGTGGGACTGCTGGAAGATTTGCTGCTGGAAAACTGCTGTTGATTTGCACTTACTGATGTTTTGGTCTTTGTCATGTTTTTGTGGTTTGAGCTACTGTTGCAGGAAAAAAAAACGGCAATATTTTCAGTCTCCACATCTGTGGATTTGTGTGGTCACTAGATTATTTTGTTGCATGGAGGCTGACTTAGTATGAAGATATGAAGCTGTCTTTGATTCCATCAGCTGTTTGTTTTTCTGCTCTTGATGAGACTTGAATTACATGTTTCTGCTGCTTTATTATGACAAATTCAAATGATGGGACCAATGTTGTGTTCAATCGTTTTAGCGGTGACATTGACAACAACTGAACAAACTCCTAAACAGGATTTTCAGGGACGTTCAAGAGAGCTTAAAGTGGGAAGTGAAGGTAATGCAGTGCGTGTTTGCATGGATTTTTCTGGACACTACAAGAGCAGTGAGAAAATTCAGTTTCAGTCTTTTAAAATGTTGTGTGCAGTCCTGTCAGTCTTTGCTTCAATGTGTGCTCATCTATATCTACTGTGAGGTGAATGGCAAAAATACAGAATGAAGTTGGCTTTCGTTGTATGTTTTTATTGTGCCAGTTGGATTGTGTTCTGTGTTAAACAGGGAACATTTTGTTGCTCTGTGTTTGTGACGCATTTTGTGTCGGATCACTGAGATAATGGTCTGAGGTGTTTTTGTTTTTTGTTGTTGCTTGTAGGTTTTGGTTTTTTCATTTTGAAATATTTCAGTGCTTCATGTCATCACCGGCTCTGTGTGTGTGGTGTGTATTGTCAACTTACAGAATAAGAATTTAAAATATCATACTCCTATTAATCTACTTCAAGATTAATCAATTGATCTGAAGGTCAAAGCTATAATAATGCTATATAGTGCTATTTAAAGCTGTTTAAACGTCATTTTACTGTCATTGTTTTTATTGACAACATATAGGGAATGATATATGGAGATCCTAAATATCATGTTACATCTGATCTCTTCTTCAAGGTTAAATAACAATAAAATAACTGAAATAAATTTGGATACATTTGATGAAAATAACAAAAAAATCTTAAAAAATTATGCTTAAAATTCTAATGACTTTGTTTGGATCGTATACATTTAGGAAATGATACCGGTAAATGGGGATTGTAAATATCACATTATAGTTTGCATTCAAATGTTGTGTCACATTTGACCTCTGACCTCACTTTTATGTGTCACATTTACATTTATTTCAAGTTGACCCCAAGATGTGTTATATTTTTCAAGACAATATTGTCAAGAGGACGATAATGAGCTGCCTTGATAGTTGGAAATATAATAGCTATCTAATAGGATGATATTATAAAATAAGGTCAAATTATTAATGTCTAGTTATTCACTCTTCCTTTATTTCCACTACCTATCCCTACATGTTTGTGTAATCAAAGTAAACATCTGTCCTGCTGTCCTTATCTGATTTATACTGCACTGCTTATTAAAGTAGCTTTAAAAAGAACAAAGAAAACAACATGAAATTACACAAAATACAATCCTATTCCCTTAAAATAAATCGTGACTAGAGAGTGTGCTGCCTTGGTGGAGGTTTGTACTCTCTGAGAACTTCTTGTTGTTTAAAGTATTCAGTTTGCACACTTGTAAGCGGATCACATAAGAATGTGCGAGATTCGTGTTTCTGTCTGTGCCTTTCTAGTTCTGGCTCTTGTGTTAAAGTTACGCTAGAACTCCAGTTGTAAGGTTATTGTGTTTTATCCCAGCTGATAAGCCTTTTGCTGGAACCACTGACAAACCAGCTACTCAGAGACAGGGGACCAAAGAGCAGCTCGCAGGTACGCAAAGACTTGACTTTTGCATTGACCAGCAGGTTTCTTGCTGTACAGTACACTTTATTGCTACATTACTCTCATTGTTAGTTTTGCTGCATGCTTGTGTTTTCGTGACATTGTTTGGTGGATTGAAATATGTTTGACTGTAGTTTGTCTGAGTGACTTTTTAAAAGTTAGTTAAATTGATTTCTAAGGTTAGGTCAATTTAAAAGCAAACAATACGATGTTGTCTGAGTTTTTCTAAAGAACTTGAGCAGTAACAACTTTAATTTACTCTATTTTTTGATAAAATTGCTGGAAAGTTGTTTTTTTTATGCAGGTTAAAGATTTGTAGAAAAATCATTACTTTTATGCTTTCATGTTATGATATATTCACTGATATTACTATAGTCAGTGATATTTGATATATTTATGATGAAGTACTGGAGACCACGAACGAAGAATGGAATGACTGATCTTACTGGTTCCTAATGGACTAGTGATCTACCAGAATGGTGATCACATTATACTTTATATATTAACTACTTACTTAATGAAGTAATGGTAATTGCTTTCATTCATACAGCTTTAAGGCTGGTCTGGTGTTTCCAGAACTGCCAGCACACATTTGGGTGAAATAGGCAATTTCTATTGAAATGTAACATTATTTTTTCCAAGCTAGTCACCTTTTAGGTATTTTAATTTGATTAGAACCTATTTTACATACTTTGTACCGTCTGCATTTAATTGACTTTCCACCAGTTCTGTGACCGATAACTGGACCATAAAAGATAAAGCCCACTTGTGTCCAGTTTACTGAACAAAATGTAGTATGTAATAGGAGACTACAAACAAAGAATGATTGATCTTACTGGTCCTGAACAGACTATAGTATTAGTCATCAGGCAGAATGGGGATTTTGTCCTTTTTTATACGCTGAATACTTATTCATGAAGTAATGGTAATTTGACTCGAATGCATTAGTTAATGATCACAACTAATACATATTTTCACCTGAGGCACTGAGTAACTTCATAATTATTCAGCCTAATTAATTATGAAATAATTAATTACATCATTACTTTATACACAATTTATTGTTTTGAATATTTTTACTTTCACTTGAACACTGGGTTTAACATAATAACATGAAGTTTTTCACTACTTGCCCTCAGGAATCCTATCAGAATGGAAATAGATTTCATAATATTGAGTTATATGGAATAATTTTGTCTGTGGCTACGCTGCTATGGAGTGTTGTTTTTAAACTGTCCTATCCCACGCACTGCAGTTTGCTTCTTGTGCTTCCCGTGGTTGTGATATGTTGGCAGAAAGATTGCTGCAAAGAGGTTTGTTGCAAGAAGGTGTATCTTAAATAATGGATACCAGTACTGATATAATACCAGTCTCTTGTCTCTCAGTCTAGTCTTAAGTCTTTTTTAGTTTGTGAGACATAGTGTATATTGTTTCTTGTGATCATGTGCCTCGGCCTGGCTTTGTAAATTCTCCTGTGAAATTAAATAAAAGTTTGCCATATATTTACAGTAATTATAATTACCTATATTGTGGTCCCATTAACCTGATGAAATATGGAAGATAAAGTTAAATAATATAAAATCTGTACCTTAGAAATGCTTCTTGCATTAATGCAGTGTTCAGTGTGTCCATATGAGGATGCTGAGTGCTATTTGTCATGGTGTGTCAGTACTATTTTAAGATACTGCATTTCCAATCCAGTGCACGAGTCTGTGTGTTATTTTAAAAAAATGAAAGTTAGGAGCTTTTCCTCTATCAGTCACTGTCAGGGTTAGGAATCAAGTGTAGGTGAAACTTCTGGATATAAAAGCATGTTGCTTTTGATTTGTTGCATCAATTATTCTGTTGTTGAAGCTGAAGTTCTAGTTAATGCAAGTCAATTAAAACCAACTAAATAAATACAATTACAGCACAGACCTCAGCAGTGACCTTGACAGTTGAAGCTGAGAAGCAGGACACCCTAAAGAAAATTGAAGGTATGTGCTGGCATTCTTGACTACTAAAGAGTTGTCACAGGAGTGTTGTATGAATGCAGGACTTTCGTCTACAAATATGAAAGACGCTGAATAAATTCACAGTTTCAAATCTGTGGTCCCGTCACGACCTTCTCAACTCCCAGCAGAGACAAAAAGGGTACAATGGGCAGCCTGCCTGCCTTTAAAGACACTCAGCACTCTCACAACAGGCAGCTGGGGGTCTGTGAACATTACAAAAACCTTTTAGTTTGCAGCCCAGTTAATGTTAAGCAGAAGGATAAACACCTCAAGCTTTGAAAATCCGCAAATGCAAAGCACAATCCTTACATAGCATCACAGAAAATAACATTAAATGTTTGAGCTTAAAATGAACTACATACTTGGATATGTTTCATATTTACTGATATTAGTCATTAAATATAAATATATTTACTTTACATTAGGTGTTGTTTTTGGGGGGGAATTCTAAGTGCACACTTGGGCTTGTTGCGTTTTGCTAAAAAACAAGCTGCGGCCGCACAGGCTCTAAATTCAGGCATCGTTGAGTCTTTGTCTCATTTGTTCTTGTTGGCTGACAAGTCTGAAGTTGTGAATCATTCACTGTTGATTTTTATAGACTTTCTTCTGTATTTTACTAGTTTGTTAACAAGCTTTTTCTCTTATTCATCTGAAACATCACCATTCTTCTCGTGTTTGTTCGGTACTGTGTTTATGACTGTGAAGGTAAACCCGCTGGTTTTGATGTCATCCCTCTGCTACAGCTGGATACCAGAGCGCTGGAATGAAATTAGTGGCACTGTGCATTCTTTATTCTCCTTGTTTTGTTTTTATTTAGCCTGATTGGTTGTTACTCACTTGTTATTAGCTCTAAATACCAGATTTGCAGAATTATTTTCTTGTTCTTCTCAAACAGGAATAGTTGAGGGCTGTATTTTACAGACTTTTAAGTGCTATGTTTCGAATAGGCGGATGTGTACCTGCCCTGACTGTGTATCAGTGTTATTTTGTGTTTGTGCAATAGAGCAACCATGTTGGATGCTTTTTATATTTTCTATTTTTGTTTTTAGTAGGTTAAAAAGTATATTTTTATACCAAACTAATCTTTTGTTATTAAATCCTATGGGTTACCATAATACATACCAACAGATTATTTTATCTATTTAATCCCAAGTTCTTCCAGTCATATTCATTCGAGACCTGGAGAGCCAAGTAGCTGAAGAGGGAGGTAGTGTTACCCTGCACTGTGAGCTATCAAAACCTGGAGTCCATGTAGAGTGGAAGAAAGGATCAGAAGTCCTGAGCTGTGGAGAAAAGTACCAGATAAAACAAAAGGGATTCTGTCATGAGCTGCACATTCTTGATTTGAGGCCTGGAGATACAGGAAGCTATTCCTGCTCTTTAGAGGATACAATAAGCTCAGCATCCCTGGTTGTAAATGGTAGGATGAAGCTATCGCATGTTTTCTTCTTCTTCCAACAAGTCCTTCATTTGTTGCTTCATTTCTCCTTTCTTCATCATCCCTGTTCCTTTTTGCATAATTACTCCATTTTCCCTTTTTTTGTCTATCAGCTCTTCCAGTTATTTTCACAAAAGAGCTGGAAAGCCAAACGGCTGATGAGGGTGACAGTGTCACCCTGAACTGTGAACTATCTAAAGCTGGTGTTCCTTTGGAGTGGAGGAAGGGAGAACTTGGTCTTTGTCCTTGTGCAAAGTATGAAATTAGACAAAAAGTACACCTGGCTACACTAATAATCCATGATGTTGACTCAGAGGATTCTGGGAGTTACACATGTGATGCCGGTGATCGTCGTAGCACTGCACAGCTAGCTGTGAAGGGTATGCTGTTGTTAGTAGTTTAAACATAGTGGCAATAGTGACTTTTTGGTTTATCTTTATTAGAATGTTGCTCGAAATATCTGACTTGACCTTAGGGTTAATACTCTAAACTATAAACTAAAGTATGTAGATTTGACTCCAACTTCTGCTGCTTACTTCTTCACATGTGCGAGTTGAAGGCTAAAACTTGGCCTAAGTGTATTCATTCTTTCATTTCTCCTAAAAATTTTCCCTCATTTTTTTTCACTTTTCTACAGCCAAGCCTGTCCTTTTCAAAACCCAGCTACAGAACCTTGAAGGACAAGCAGGAGAGAGCGCCTGTCTTCGTTGTGAAATCACAAAGCCGGGGGTCAGTGTGGTCTGGAGGTGTGGTGATCGGGTGCTGGCATCCAGCAGCAAGTATCACCTGAAGCAGGAAGGGACTGTAGTTGAGCTTATCATCTACAAACTGCAAGGAACTGACTCAGGAGAGTACTCCTGTGATACAGGCAGGCAGAAGACTTCAGCTGTCCTCACTGTGAAGGGTAGGATTTTTTTCTATTTAAGACTCCTCTTCCCATGCACTCTCTTGAGCTGGAGCCCAGTCATCCTTCATTTCCAACATACTCCCTCTTATTGACCATCTTCTCACAGAGCAACACTTGAGCATGAAGTGTTTTCAGTGTTCAAGAAAACTTGCTCGTCTCATATTCATTAGCACCTCACTCTTTTGTGCACTTCTTGTTATTTGTACGCACTTTTCTCTTGAGCTCAATCACTGATTTCACCATTTGAGCCTTTCACATTTCTGTCTTCACAAATATTAACAAACACTACTCTGTTTTCTTCACTTGGCACTGGTAATTGTAGCTCAGCAGAAATCTTCATAAATGATCAACTTGAACTTCACCAAACGTTGTGTGCTTCTAAACTGTATTTGTCAAACAGAGGTCGAGGTTAAAATACTGAAATTCTTGGAGAGCTGCGTTGTGTACGAGGGTGAAGATGTCTGCTTTGAGTGTCTGGTTTCTCATGAGGAGGCACCAATGGCACTGTGGAAACTCCAGGATGTCCCTCTGCAGAATAATGAAATGAACCTGATCAAGGCTGAGGGTCGGCTGCACAGCCTCACACTCAGAGGCGTCACTACAGCTGATTCAGGGACAGTAACTTTCACTGTGGGAAACCACACTTCCACAGCTTCTCTGACAGTCAGAGGTAAGGGAATTGTAGGCAATGTATTCCTTGGGAACATCTTCTAGTTGGCTTCTACAATAATTTTGGGATTATCTTCTGCTCATTTGCTCTCAGTCTTCTTGTTTTTGGATACTTTCTCTCAATTTTTTCAGAAGTTCTAAAAAGCAACAACTGTCTTGTTATCTTTTCATCTTGCTATGGCATCTAAAGAAAATTCTCACTTTCCATTACATTTCTATTTCCAGAGTACATGCATGTTTACCTTACTTTCCATTGAACTTGGAACTAATAAAACTCTTTTACTTTTCATTTTAGTACTAAAATTACATATTGGTCTTGTTGATCAATGTGTTTTCATCCAGTACATTTTTATATATCACCGAATGCTGTTATAACTGTTGTTTCACTTTTCTTCAGTTAAGCTGAAGCTGGAAGTGTTGAGTCTTTGACTTTTTCATGTTTGGGGTTACTTGGATTAAGGATTTAAGACATGCACCATGCACCACCAACAGCAAAACTGTTCTGATTGTTGAGTTTTTTCTGATTAGTTGTATTTGTGACTTTCTTTAAACTTATGAATTTGTGGATTGTAGGTCTCCTTGGAGCACATTGGTTGATTGTATGTAAATTTTGGAAGGACTGTGCTGCCTCGCTGTGGATTATAGTGTGTTTTCTGGTGTCAGTGTTCACTTTCTAAAGTTTTAAAGTCTGTCATCGTAATGAAATTGGTGTCTCTGGCAGCTGCACCTGTAGTATTCAAGAAGGAGCTGAAAAGTCAAGAGGCCAAAGAAGGAGGCGAAGCCTCTCTGTCCTGTGAGGTATCAAGCCCTGATCACAAGGTGACCTGGTGGAAGGGCTCAACTCTTCTCACACAGGGAGAGAAATACACCATGGAGCAAAGAGCAACCACTCACATTCTGATCATACACAAGCTGATCATGGAGGATAGTGGGGAATATACCTGTGATACTGGAGACCAGAAAAGCACTGCTACCCTGACTGTAAAAGGTAACAGAGCACATCTTCATCTATCATCTGTCTGTGTCTCTCATCTCCTCTCCTCTTGTCTTCATCCTTCCTGAAGTTCATATTCACCCCATTATCAAGTACTGGAGAAAAGTGTATCCTCTACTCGCAACTAATTCTCTTGGATTCACAGATTTAGAGAGTCCAGTGTCCTACTATGGAATTCAATTTAAATTTTCCTGCTTTACTGGAATTTATCTGATTTTATTTATATGCATTGTTGATAGTTTAGTAGCTCTAGGTTGTTAAAAAACACCACTAGATCCATGTTTCTTAGATCTGGGAATGACGTGTTGAGTAAGCATATGCCCTCATAGTCATGATGTCTGGAAGCTCTGCACAGAACTGATCTCTGATCTCTCATCATCCCATTCACCCTCAGAGCATGTGCGAATCATTCGAGAACTCTGCGACATTACTGTGACCACTGGGAAAGACGCCGTCTTTGAGGTTGAGCTGTCACACTCTGGTGTCACCAATGGGGAATGGTGGCTTTCAGACAACCTGCTTCAAAATAATGATCTGAATCAAATGAGCATTATAGGGAGAGTGCACCACTTGGTCCTCAAGATGGTAACCACGGATGAATCTGGAGATGTTGCATTCGTGGTGGGAGAAGAGAAGAGTGTGGCCTGTCTTCTGGTGGAGGAGAAACCCAAAGGTAAAGGAGATGAGATGGTCATTAGAGAGTTTTCACCCTCAGAGCCATCTTCATCAAAAACCACAAATTATTATTATTCTTTTTCAAATCCACTGGCATTTTACATTTTTTGTATTTTCATTAAATATATTTTATAGTATTTATTAATTTTAAAGGGCTGATAGAGGTACTTTAGCTCAACAAAGCAATACTACTGTAAATTGTATGTTTTAAAACTGGGTAGTTTCAGATACATAATGTAGTTCTGCAGCATAGTTATTATTGTGACTGTATTTCCCATTTGGTGAGGTAATACATTTCTTGCATTAGTCTTTGCTGCCCAGCCGTTAAATTCTGTATGTAATTTTCATCCTTGTGCTTGTTATATTAGTCTAGCTAGACATGGATTTAAAGTAAATTTGACTGCTTGCTAGAAACATACAAACACAAGACAGTAATTCTACTTTTTTTTAATTGTCATATTATTTTATGTATAATTTGTGTTACAGTAGTGCACAGAAATCAAGAATGAAAGCATAATGCCAGTGCAGAACGGAAAAGGTTGCATATAAATGCTACTTGTCCTGTATTTGCAGTGCTAATATTAGAGAACCCACACAACACTGTTGCATTAGAAGGTGAAACGGTCACTTTGGCCTGCACCATCTCTGACCCCAGTGGTAAGGTTACCTGGATCAAAAACAATGTGGCCCTCCAAGCGGGTCTCAAGTATGACCTGAAGAAGAATGCAGCATTTCATCAGCTTCGTATTCACAACCTGGTGGCTGAGGACGCCGGAACGTATACCTGCGACACTGGGGATGCACAGTGTGATGTCACGCTGACTGTGGAAGGTAAAAACATTGGATTGAAATGGACAACTATAATATTCTTGAACTTCCACCTCCTTCAACCACCCAGTATAGTCTGAAGCCCTCAGGGATGTTTCTCTCATCATCTCCACTATTTGACATCGAACTTGCCATCTCAATATGTTATATCAACCTTTCTTACTTTAAACTCTCACCAGGTGCCCCAGTCTTCTTCCAGACAGAGCTCAAGAACCAGGATGCCATAGAGGGTGATGATATTACTCTGCACTGTGAGCTCTCTAAGCCCGGTGTTTGTGTTGAGTGGAGGAAAGGAGGATTAGTCCTCCGGCCTGGTAAGAAGTATGAGATGAGGCAGTCAGGGTGTATTCAAGAGCTCTGTATATGGAATCTGGAGCCTGATGACAGTGGCTACTACACCTGCGATGCAGGAGACCAGCTCACTACAGCTTCTTTAGCAGTGCAAGGTAGCCTCCCATTCAGTACTGTTGCAGTTTTTCTTAATTGTGAAACTTCTATCTGGCTCATATGTTGTGTGTTTTTTGTTTAGAGTTGGCATTATGATGATTGTGAGTACATTTAAGGCTCAATGTATTCATATTTTCCACTCAACAGCAAAAGAAGTCTTCATTGTTTCTGGCCTTAAGTCCACCGATGTTTTTGTTGGCGAATGGGCAACTTTCTCCTGCCAGCTCTCTGGTAAAGCCCACGGCAAGGTGCAGTGGTGGCTGGATGGCAGCTTGTTGGAGAACAGCCCCTTTAGTGAGATAGGGCTGGCCCAGGGCCACATCCACACACTCACCTTAAAGAACCTGGCCACAGATGACTCTGGCACTGTCACCTTCAAAGCTGGCAGTTTAACATCAACAGCCAAGCTCTTGGTCAAAGGTATCATAAAAAATGTTAACTGCAGACTGAGATAAGCTTTTTCCCAGGGACTGAGCTAAAGCAGTCTCTTTTAGTCTTATACAATCTCTAAGGATCCTGCAGTGTTTTAATTCTACATTTAAAATCTTAATGGGTTGCCGTCACTACAATAGTCAATTTTCCTACTTCAGTATTCCTTATTATTTTGAATTAAATAGTAGAAGCAGGAAACTAATATATTTACATTTTCTATTTAATAACTGGCATTTACTACAAAAAATGTGCCATTCTTTGTGAAGAATATGGGGTTATATACTATGAAATATAATCATATTTTTACTGCAGGGTTCCATCCAGCTATTTGACATATTAGTGCTCCATCATGCATGAGAAGCAGTAGTTTGCATTTCATTAATAATAAGAAGTTATGTTTTATGCGATATGCTTTGATATAATCTAAAAAATACAACTGGGTGCAGCACCACAGTAAAGTTTTTAGTAACCTTTTCGACTCAATGACCTAGTATTAAAAATGTTGCTCTTCTTTTGAATGTAGGGCTGCTGAAATGATGAAAAATAATAATCACGGTTATGTTTCTCACTTTGAAACACAATCAGATTTACTAATTTTGTGGAGCATTGTTATACCTTAATCATTGACGTGTAAACAATGAGTATAATTACACAATAGTGAAAAGGACAACTAGAGAGCAACTTGCAATGGGATCACACAAGCCCCCACACCTGGTCTGACTAAATCTAGCAACATTGTGACAGTTTTGTTGATAAAATCCTTTACAAACAGATATCTAAACACTAGTTTTCTAATGATGCTAGCCTTATATTGTTCACATTCAAGCTACAGTAGACAGACCTCACTTTGAGCCTGGTGTAAAAGAGAACGCAAAATGATTGATTCAGAGTGACGCTCTGGTCTAAAACCTCTCCCAAGGAGGTAATGTTTTTAGAGGCATTAGTGTGCATGTGTGTTTCCTACAAGGTCAGTAGATCAATCTGAGGGTTAAAGTGACATTAATGATATATATGGAGGTATTTAAAACTATGTTTCTTACTGCCATCATTTGTATTGTCAGCATATAGGCATGTGTGTGGGGATTCTAAGTTTGCATTGAGTTCTTCTTCAAGATAAAATAATGTCGAAACTTAATAATGATAATAATGTCTTTTATCTTTAAAAGTATGCTTTAAATTTTACTGCCTTTGTTTGTATTGACAACATTTGGGAAATAATACTGGTATACGGGGATAAAACATTCTAAATACAACATTATAGTTTGCATCCAAATATCATCTGAAATTTGAAAAATAATTCTCAAAATGATATCAAGTGTATTAAAATGATTTTAACAAGGGAGGTGTCCAAAAGTACTTTTAGAAAGAGCAAAGAAAACAAAATGAATATATACAAAATACAGTACTACTCTCTTGAAAAGTAAATACTGCCCAGGTTTGGACTCTCGGAGTGCTTCTTATTAGTTTAGTCTTCATTGTGAGTCCCTTGTGGTTTAGTCAGTCTAGCTATCAGGCTAGCTGACCTGTTGGCTGGTGGGTGGTGTTTCTGGTCCACATCCTGTGACTTTTTGTGTTTGATTTTCCTGCTTTAACATCTTGAGGGTTTTTTCATGCTCAATTTAAGGTTATATGCCCAGATTCAAGCTCTAATTACACTCGTATCTATACGGTATACTATTATGCATATTCTGACTGCAAATGTTGTAGCCAAACAGCTATTAAAGTTGTAAGCAGCTCCTTTTAACCATGCCTTCAACAACAGGGAAGGGAAGACCAATTAATACAAGAATGCTGAAAACAAGCATCATCAATCTGGGATTTCTTCATTCATTTTAAGCTTTTTTAAGCATGATCGTGATTATTATAATGTTAACCTGCAGCCCTAACTGTAAGTATCCCTCAGTAATATAAATAACAAGCCTGTCTTATTTGATGTTTGGATTCAGTAAAAAAACAAACATAATCTAGATCTGGCTTCCGTCATGTTAAAGTTCACAGATGGTGAACCAGAATATTGAAATGCTTGAAAGAAAGTGCTGCTCCACCCATCCATACAGGCCGGCTGCTCTCAAATAGTCATGCTCTATTCATCTCCTCTGTCCCATCCTAGCAAACCCTTCTTCTAACCTTCCAGCATTAAAATCTCTGACTCTTGTATATACACCTTGAGTTTGGCATTTCTATCTACTATCACTCCCTTCTTCTCTATGAGCTGCCAGTAAGTCTTGACCCTTGGTTGTGAACTTTGACTGTTGGACTTTTTGACCCCCTGAGAGCTTATGTAGTTTAATGCATTGGACGATTTGAAAATACATAAAAAATATACATAGAGTATTGGTACCTTACAATCAGTAATTTCAAAATAATATCACTCACATATTTACACTCAGACATGCTTTTGGGGGTTATAAAGCTCTTATGTCAGTCGGCATGGCCCGCTTTTATCCTTACATCTCATGGCCAGGATTTGATCCTATGATCCCCTGACCCCAACCTCAGATCCCACAGTTGAAGTGGTGAGCGAGATGGAGGACCTTCGGGTGGTTGAAAACCAGCCGGCTGAGTTCATCTGCCAGTACTCAAGACCAGTGAAGGCTCAGTGGAAGAAAGATGGGCAGCCTTTGCAGCCTGATGGCCGAAGGGTGGTAGTGGAGCAGGACTGGAATGTGGCTCGCTTGTACATTAGCCATGTGTCTGCTGAGGACAGGGGCACATACTCCTGTGAGGCAGAGGGGACCTGCGTGGTCGCTTCACTTCATGTGGAAGGTGAGCTTCCCTCCACATGGAAAGAGCACCAGGCTTTAGGGGATCTTCTCTGCTTCTTCCCAGAAAGACGTCTTTGGAAAAAAAAACAAAAAAAACAAAAACAGGCCTTTTACTGATCATCACAGCATTTTTGCTCTTGGTTGACAAAGGCTTAACTATTTTACTTTTGTCTTTGAGAACTGCAGTCCTTTTATAATCTATTATAATTAAGTTACCATGGTTTCTTGCTTTCTACAGCCAAACCCATTACCATTGTTCAGGGCCTGGAGAATGTGGACACTTTTGATGGAGGCGAAGCGCTCTTTGAGTGTGCCCTGTCTCGTCCTGAGAGCAAAAACTGCCAGTGGCTCCTTGATGGCAAACCACTGAAAGAATCCCCTAATGCTGAGGTTGTATCATTCGAGAGCGGTCGTCGCCATCTGCTCCTGCTGAAAGAGCTGCGCGCCAAAGACAGTTGCACGGTGACTTTCAGAGCTGGCTCAGCGTCCACATCTGCCCAGCTCACTGTTAAAGGTAAGTCATCAAAATGAAGACTGTACAACAGTGAAGCTGTAGTAATATTATAACCTTGACTTTAGTCAGATGTGAATTATGATTTTTCCCATGTAAGGTTGGCAGTTGGCCATTGTGAAGGGTTTGGAGGACAGAGTGGCTGCAGTGGGGGAGAAAGTCGAGTTCTGTGTTGAGCTCACGGAGGTGGTCCCTACGACAGAAGTGGTCTGGTATGCTAATGGAGTTGAGCTGAAGCCCAGTGACCTCTGGGCTATGAGGGCCGATGGTCGGTCTTACCGCCTTGTCCTGAGACAGGCGCCTCTTTTGCCCCAGCAGGAAATTACATTTGCTGCCAGAGATGCTATCTCTCTGGCCAAGCTCACCATCATCAGTAAGTGTTTAATGAGTAACATGCCTAAGATTACTTTTAAACAGTTGTAATTATAGTGTTTTTAATCTTCCAGTTAGGTGCTTTTTTATGTTTTTGGATTGGAACTGTTACAGTAAATGATACATAAATCATAAATTCAGTCTGCTAACCATATCTCTGTAAGGTATTAGACTATCTCTCTGCATATTTATTTATTTCAGTTATGTAATCTGTCATGTCTATGAAAAGATTAACAAATATCCCTTTAAACCTGTATATAGAGTTTACTCCAATTTTTTGTAATTCTGAGTTTCGACCAGGGAGCGCAGAACCAGAATTAAAATTTTGGACAATTCAGGGTATAGTAGGAAGCTAAGGTAATAAAAAATCTTTTGAAGAACTATGGAGCAGGTATGGCATACCATCAAAGCTTTTTCTTAATACCTCCAACTATGAAGTTTTATATTAGCTAGGCAGTTCAGTAGTAGTTTGAAGCTCTCTTCTTTATCCACAACTGAAGATTTCACTTTAAAATTTGTACAGTCTAGTGGCCTGGTGTCCGTCTTAAACAACATGTTTGCTAGTAGGTACAATGTGTCATTTCATAACATACTACATGCCACTAGTATGGAAAACAGATTTCAAATATTATGTAAACAAGAAACAATGGTCAGAAGTGTGGTCTTAAGTTCCAACACAAACTAGATATTCCAAATTAAGGCAATATAAATGGATAAATAGGCAATGCATTGCTCCAACAAGGCTGTCTTAACGCTAATACTTTCAACACTTGCATTAAATGTAAGAATCTTTGTTCCCACTTTATGTGGGAATGCCCTCTGATTCAATCTTTTTGAAAAAGGCTGCTGGAAATATGTAACCAAATTTCTGAGTAATAGATTCCTCTTAATTCTAATTTATGCTTAGTAAATATTTATCCCAGACGGTGCTGTGATCTCTAAGAATATCAGGTCTTTACTTAACTTCTGCTTTTTGGAAGCCAAACAGCATAGAGCTTTCTCTTTGAAGCAGCAGCACACCTGTGCAAATTTACAGCCGCCTAAGCGAAAGACATTCTTTAGAAAAGATAAGCTATCTAACAAAAAACACGGAAAGTTCTGGAGCATTTGGAACACCTTCCATATAACTTTCATAACAGATTAACACTTTAGAGTATTTGGTTTTTAATTAGTGTTCACAAATATATCCAATGGCGGTTTTTCTTTTTCCCTTCCCCATAGCTGTGCCTGATCCTCCAGAGGATCCGGAGGTCCTCAGTAAGACAAAAAAGTCTGTTACCCTCTCTTGGTTCACACCTTTGCATGATGGAGGAAGTCCCATTCTGGGCTACAGAGTGGAGATCCGAATGGTAGACAGTGCCCTCTGGCTTCCATGTCATTCTGAGCCTGTGCGTAACACTGAATTTGTGGTTGAAAATCTCAGTCCAGGCAGTGCCTACAGGTTTAGAGTGGCAGCCATCAACAGAGCAGGGATAGGGGAACCTGTTGAGCTGCCTCAGACTGTTCAGCTTGGTGAGTGAATGTACGCTTCACTTAACACAACAGTTTAGCTGCTTTTTTCTGTGACGTTGTGTTTATAATTGCAATTGCAGTTCATGTTTTATGTCACATGGTGATATGAGATCGAGCTTTATGCAAGTGCAACATTCTAGCCAAAGATGTAATGCTAGAAACCAAGGAATTTTGATATTTTATAAACTTTAATATCATTTGTTTTTCTTCTCTTCTTGTAACACAGAAGCACCTCCTCCGCCACCGATTACACCAGGTAGGTCACTGTACACTGTATATGTGGTACTTTTTGTATTTCTCCACAAGCTCTGCTGTAGCCCTAATGTAGCCCTGCACATAAATGTTAAACGTTAGGATTAAGCACCAATTAAAGAGGGCGTGGTGCTGCATGGACCATAACTGTAACTCCATTGTGGTATATGTGTAGATGCAAAAGAGGAAGTGACCGAGGTACTGGGACAGCCCAGTCTTCCTCCTGAGGCTGCTGAAGAAGGTGATCTCCATGAACTTTGGGAAGCATCAGCCAAGAAACGACGCATGAGTCGGGAGCCAACTCTGGACTCCATCTCTGAACAACCAGAGGAGGATGGCAAAAGGGGTCAGAGCAAATTAGACCAGAATCAGCTTCCACAATCTGAGAAAGTGGAAGTCAAATCAGCAGAGAAGGAGCAGGCCATTGTGTCAAAGAAGCAGACAGAAACCAGCCTGTGCACCAGCTCTGAGGATGAGTCTGTTTCTGGGCGTTCGACACTTGTTTCTTACCTCAAAAAGAGCAGCAAGACTACTGAGACAGTGACAAAGGAAGCAGATACTCTAGCCACTGAGAGGTTCTTCGCACATTTCCAAATGTCAGAGCAGAAAACTGTGCAGCAGACAGAAGTGAAAACAACTGTAGTTCAGCAAACTCAAGAAAAACACGTGTCTACAGAGGAAACTAGCATCATGGAGATCGGTAAAGAGGATGACCCTGAGCTCAGAGAAGCTGCTGTTAAGATTCAAGCTGCCTTCAAGGGCTACAAGGCCCGCAAGGACATGCGTCCTGTTTTTAAAGAAGTCTTCAAAGACCAGACTAAAGAACCTAATGGGACCATACATCTGGAATGTGTGACAGAAGGGAAACCTGATAAGGTCCGCTGGCTGAAAGATGGAGAACTACTGACAGATGGCAAGCATCATCATATTGATATCTATAATGATGGCACCTGCTCACTGGTCATTACTGCAATCACCACCAAGGACACTGGAGTTTACACATGTGAAGCCACTAACAAGTTTGGGGTAGCTTCTCACAGTGGTAAGGTGACTGTGGGAACGGTAAGAGAATCATCGGGCCGACGGCCGCTTACTGTAGGTTACAGTGCTGACAGTGAGCCTGAGAGCTCCTCCGGAAGTGAGATGGATGAGTCGCTGAGACAGGCAAGCAGACGCCTCCGGCGCCTGTTGCGCACGCGTCTCCCACCAGATGTTGAGGAAGAACCATTTGTCAGTGCAGATGAAGGAGACTTGCGAGCCCCAGACCCACAATCTTACCGTGAAGATGACAATTATATCTACATTCGTTTTGATTCACGGACAGAGGCTGAAGTTGCCTCTATGAGATTTCAGGAGATGTTTACAGTCCATGGGGTTCCTGTGGAGACCACAATCTTACCTGCAGGGCCTCACAAAGTGGAGCTGCGAATTAAAAAGATGGGCTACATACAAGATGGTTCACAGACGCCCACACAAGATAGACAGCCTCCTGCTTTCATGACTGGAGCTCCAGGTAAGAAGCAGCTTGCTCTCTGTTAATTATAACTTTCTTTATTCTTACACACATTTTGTCTGGTTAGTAATGCACCAAGTTCAATACACCAAGAATAGTTTCTCTGTAAGGGGTGGGATTTTTATTTTTGCTTTCCGTTTGCTCTTGTTGCCCAGCTGCACCGGTCTTCTTAACCGAGCTACAAAGTCAGGATGTTCCAGACGGTTATCCAGTCAGCTTTGACTGTGTTGTGATTGGCAAGCCACCTCCCACTGTTCGCTGGTATAAGGATGGCAAGCTGCTGGAGGAGAATGACCATTACATGATCAATGAAGACCAGGAGGGCTGCCACCAACTTATCATCACCACTGTGTTGCCTACTGACATGGGGGTCTATCGCTGCACAGCTGAAAACAGCAGTGGCATTGCATCTACTAAAGCTGAACTCAGGGTTGACAGTAAGTGAACAGATGATACAAGAAACACACATTTGCTTTTTAAATACCTGTCCTGGGATAATTGACTAGGCAAATTGTACAGCATCTGTACATCTTTAATGACTTAAAAAAGGAGAATTTGGTGCACAAATTTGAATTTATTTTGGACACCAAATTCTTGTTTTTTGAAGTCATTGAGATGTATGCTGTACATCATTCCACCCTGGAAAAAGAACAATTCAAAGACAGCATTAAATGTGGCGACTGTGGTTCAGGGGGGTTGGGAAGCTTATCTTGTAACCGGAAGGTTGCCGGTTTGATCCCCAGCTCTATCTCCAGCCCTATCTGTCTTGGACAAGACACAGACCTACTGCCTACTGATGATGGCCAGAGGGCCTGATGGCGCGATATGGCAGTCTCGCTTCTGTCAGTCTGCTACAACTGTAGCTTGCCTCCACCAGTGTGTGAATGTGAGAGTGGAATTTTAAAGCGCTTTGAGGGTCTCGAAAAGGCTATATAAATGCAATCCATTATTATTGTTATTAATAAAAGGGCAAAATTACTACAATATTCATGCCTGTAAATACATGCAAACTTCTGTATAGCTTGTTTTTTTAAAACAGAAGAGAACTTCAGACAAAGTCAGAGCAAAACTAGCATGCAGAATATGTGAGATGGACCTTGAGCCTCCCCTAATATAAAGGCAGGTTTCTCACCCTGCCTTTATATTAGGCAGGGGTAAAAAAACAAAAAAAAAACAAACCCACAAAACCTACAGCTATACAGATGTAGCATTTAACTGAAGCATGTTTATAAGAAGCATGAAGCTAATTTCCGAACCATAAATCAACATCTTAGAAAAGCAGAGTCTCTTTACACCTTAAGCATTGTATAACACTATAATAAAATTCCTCCATCAGTGTCTTGCAGCTCAGATTATGACACTGCTGCTGATGCCACTGAGACGTCTTCTTACGTCAGTGCCAAAGGATACATGTCCAGGTAAATTTATTTATGTTTATTTATTTATTTATTTATATGAACTAAACCTTTATATTGAGGCCTTCACATACAGTTATAGATATACTGGAGCTGCTGTGCTTTACTCTCCTCCAACAGGGAAACTGAGACCTTTGAGTCTGTAGCTGAAGATGATCAGCTACCGCAGGTTGTGGAGGAGCTTCATGATGTTCACGTCTGTCCAGGTTCACCTATTGCAAAGATGCAGCTTAAAGTAAAGGGTAAAGTAAAGATTTATTAATCCATCCCAGTGTTCTAAAAACATTGCATATGATTTAAGAATAATGTTTGTAAAATTTTTGTTGTTTTCCAGGTTTCCCGAAACCCAGAATATACTGGTTCAAAGATGGCCACCCTCTACGACCTTCAGAAAGAATTCATTTGTTAGCAGAGAGAGACGTTCATGGCGTGGAGATCACGGAGGTGAAAAAAGAGGATATGGGGGAGTACTCCGTCTACATCAGCAATGCAGCCGGTTCTGCTTACTCCTCTGCCCGGATGATAGTATTGAGTATGTATACACGTGCCTGAATACAAAATGCAAATCTCAAATGAAACGATGAGATACACTTTTATACATTTGCAACACTTTTTGTAACAGGTCCTGGGGAGATTTTACCACAAGAGAAAAAGGGTAATTTAACATTTACCCTACAAACCACAGCACAAGTATATGTACTTTCAGTAGACATGTCCATATGTTCAAAATGTCACGTTATACACTTTATTCTCACAGACCCTAAAGAGCCCCTGGTGCCACCCCGCTTCATTGAAAGGTTCAGCAATAGGAAGGTGAAACAAGGAACAAGCATCACTCTGTCTGTGAAAGTAGAAGGTGCGTTACTACACTTTGGGCTCTACCTGCCACGCAGCATTATTACAAAGTCTCCATATTCACCCTTCTTCTCTCTTAGGATCTCCTACTCCCATGGTCAACTGGCTAAAGGAGGAATCTTTGGAGGATGTCCTGTGGATCAAGCCTGACACTAAAGGATACAAAATAGCAAGCTCTGGGCGCCAGCACAGTCTCATCTTGATGGACGTGGGCACGGAGTACACTGGTGCCTACACCTGCATTGCAACAAATAAAGCTGGACAGTCCATCTGCACTGCTCACTTGGAGGTGGATGAGAGTAAGGAGAATAAAGTCATCAAGACACTTTATTTTGAAATGACAGGTTAAATGAGTGTCTTCTTATATCAGAAACACTTAGCAGAGCACTTTTCAAACCACCCTTCCGCTTCTTTTCTCCCTCCTCTCTAGCTCCTCAGCCCAAGAAAGAGACAGCGGCTTCAGAGTAAGTTATTTTTTTAAACCTTTTGATTGCCTTGCACATAAAAAGATGTCTGTAGTAAGTACATTTAATATAAATGTAAATACATGACAAATTTTAATACTGAAATCCACTCAGGGTTCTTGGGATTACAGTTAGTCCTCCACAGGAAGACACTAGCAGAGGAAAAGGTAAGACATACTAGCTAATCATCAGGCCCAGTAATGTTTATTTTTGATAAGATATATAAATGAATAAAAATAAATGTTTATGGTGTTCTTTACTTTTTGCCAACCCTTAAGAGGGCAAAATGCCTTTCCTAGGTGAAGTAGGTTCAGAGGAATTCCTCATGAAACTCACCTCTCAGATCACTGAAATGGTATCAGCCAAGATCACCCAAGGTAAGTGGACCATTATAGCTCTGCATTAAATATTCAGAGACTAATGAGTTCATAGTACTTTATAAAATACAAACCTTTATGTCCATAAGGCATTTCAGAACTGGTCTATTCCGGCTTCAAGTCTGGTTTAAACCAAGATAAATGAATGATTATGCTAGCATTGGACTGTAGCTCCCTCTCAACAAGTCTCATAAACAGTTTAGATTAGGATATAGTTAAGAAAAACAAAAGGTTTCACCTCAAGAGAACATACATTCTCAGGAGAACAAACATTAAATTATATGACTTGAACGATCACAACACCTTCAATCTCTTAAATTACCTTGTGTCTGTAGTTGGACTAAAAATGTGCAGGTTAACTATCCATATTCCCTCTGCAGTGACTGCATTTGGTAGTTACTAATGCTGAAGACTGAAGTATGGATCATAAATTATGTCGCATACAGTGCTTCTGTTGCATTGCTCTGTTATTTTCTTGTCAGGTTTGGTTGAATTCTTTGAATTCATTCTGGCTGTTTAAGAAATGTTTAATCCAAATGCTTTAATGCTTAAATACTGAACTGGCTATCACTTTCCTTTGTTTCTGAACACCAAACCTGACCGAGGAATGTTTCTTAGTGCCATGTTAGTGCTTGTCTAGTGCACGCTTTAGTTTATTTATGCATTTATGACATAAAATCTCCCATTCCTTCATACAGACATCATTTCCTAACCACCTTTACACCCATTAGTTTATCACTCCCACTAAATAAATACTCATTAAATGATTAATTTGTTATTCAGACAGTTTACAGAATCATGAAGTGCTCCAGTGGATGAAATCTTGGCCCAAATCTGCCAGTATGTATCCCAAGTGCATCAGCATCACAGATACTCTGCAGCTTTCCACTGAAATATTTTCTATCTATTAATAATGACTTTATAAAACAGTTTTCCTTACATTTCCTTTTACATACAAGAAATATTTAGTTATACATACAACAACTCTATTTCAGTGTCAGCTTAATAACATCTAAGCCATCCCCTTTTATTTCTATTAGTGCCCTCTATATCTCCTTACTCATCTTCAATGAGTTTTCTCATCCTTTCTCTTGTTACTAAAATAGTTTTTGCAATAACCTATGAAGCTTCTGTATAAGTGGAATACATGCTCACCAAGCAGACATGTATGTGGAGAGCTGAGATAAAAGTGTTGCTGCCTGTTGTCATGATACTAATACAGTAATACATGTTAGAGCGTTAGAATAATTAACCACTGTGGATTTCTCCCCTCTGTTTTTGCATCGTAAAAAATATATCGTTACTTCAGTATACAGAAAAATTCAAATTGACCAGGTAAATACAACACTGGTACACGCTAGCACACAGTTATGTTTTTAAATATATATTTAAGCTGATGGACCTGAGTGAGTGTGGGTACTAATACCTACTGCATAGGTTTAAAGGACAGATTATACTAATGGGACATTTCCACACGACTGACCTGTCTTCCTCTGACTTCCTCCTTACTGCTCCAGCTTCATTACGCGTACCAGGTGGTGACAGTGATGATGAGACCAAGACACCTTCTCCATCACCTCATCACGGTCGCTCCCGTCCTCCCTCCCTCATTGCTGACTCCTCCTCTGAGTCTGATGAAGGAGATGCCAGGGGAGAGGTGAGATACAAAAAAATTCCATTAAGTTCATAATGTTCATAAATATTTGGCAAATAAAAGGTTTATATCAGAATTTCATCAAGTAAACACTGACACACCATGGCAGGATACTATATAAAACAAGGAAATGAAAGTTTTAATGCAGCAGTTTTATTTGAAGAAATAAAGGGAAATTCAATTAAGTTTTTTTATACATAGACAGGTGTGAATGGTTATCTGTCTCTGTGTGTTAGCCTTGGGGCAGATTGGTATTCTGTCTCTCACCCTCTGACAGCTGGGATAGCTTCCAGTCCCCCTGCAATCCTGTCATTAATACACACACATATATATATTTTTTTATAGATGTTTGATATCTATGTAGCAACAGCTGATTACAACCCCATCGTGGCGAGCAAAGATTCCATCTCTCTAAAAGAGGGACAGTATGTTGAGGTTTTGGACTCGGCTCACCCACTCAAGTGGTTAGTTCGGACCAAACCCACCAAAACGACACCATCCCGCCAAGGCTGGGTCTCACCGGCCTACCTGGACAAAAAACTCAAAGTATGTCTCAAGACAATTGCTTCCAGCTCGCCACTGCATGTTGCATGCATTGGGTAATATTTTTAATTTTTTTTTAAATTTGTATTACAGCTCTCCGCTGATGCTGGCGATCTTCCAGAAACAAGTGTGGAAGAGGTGTCTGAAGGAGAATACAAGAGAAAATTATTGTAAGTAAAGCATATTTGTCGTGACAAAGCAAACCAACCAAAGAACCATAACAAACTATTAATATGTGCTTCTAGCCAACTGATCCAGGAACTGATAAACGGAGAATCAGAGTTTGTCAAGGAGGTGGAATTCTTCACCTCCCATCACCTAAAGCATGCAGACAGTTCTGATGCACCGCCTGATGTCACCAGTCAGAAAGAGGCTATTTTCAGAAACATTGATGATATCAAATCCTTCCATAGCAAGTGAGCTCACCTCTTAAATGTTATTTTCAGCCATTTTTTAGTATAATCAGAAGTATGCGTATGTGAATGCATCATTCTTATGATTTTCTTTTTAGGGCATTCCTTCCGAAGTTGAATGACTGCGACACTGATGACGACATAGCCATGTGTTTCCTGAAGAACAAGGAGGGCTTTGAGAAGTACCTTCAGTATCTTGTAGGTCAGAGTCAGGCTGAATCTGCCATCAGTGACAAGAGTGTCCACAGCTTCTTTAAGGTAACAGCAGAATTGTTATTGCTATACTATGAATTACAAATGTGCCAACTGTTAAAATCTTTTTTTTAAAACCCCAAAAAACAGGAATATACTGACACAGCGCAGGCTAATTCAGACCCTGCAGATCCACCAGTAAGAAGCATAAATGCCTATCTCCAACAACCACTGGAGAGGATTCAGAAGTACAAGGCCTTCCTGAAGGTAATAGAGTGCATGCATACAATCATCTTAGAGTCAGTTATTTACTTTACAGTCATTTGCTTTTAGAGCCTTTAAATTATGTCCACGATCAGTGTAACTTCAGTTTTGTTGAAATTTCTGCTGCAACATCTTCAGGAGCTCATTCGAAACAAAGCAAGAAATGGTCAGAACTGCTGCCTGCTGGAAGAAGCTTTTGCAATGGTGTCTGCACTCCCTCAGCGTTCTGAGAATACCCACCATGTCGCCATGATTGAGAACTATCCTGCCACCCTCGAAGTTCTTGGAGAACCAATTAGACAGGTACCACGTTGCTGCCGACTGTGCAGGGTCTCGATTAGACATAAGCGTTTGACTGTCTGCATATGCTTACTCTCTCCCACCAGGGGCCTTTCCAAGTGTGGGAGGGTGCTCCTGGAATTAGAACGTCCTCTAGAGGTCACCACCGTCACGTCTTCCTCTTTAAGAACTACTGCATTATCTGCAAGCCCAAGAGAGACAGCAACACTGATACACAAGCATATATTTTCAAGAACATGATGAAGGTAAGTGTTTTTAACATAATCTAGTTTCATCTTTTCTTTCATGGTCAGCGGCCTAAATGATGTTTGTTGGTTTCTTTATCTTGTTTCAGCTGAATAACATTGATGTGAATGAGACAGTGGAGGGTGATGACCGTGCCTTTGAGATTTGGCATGAGCGCGAGGATTCTGTGAGGAAGTACACTTTACAAGCCCGAACTGTTACCATCAAGAACTCATGGCTGAGAGACCTCAGAGAACTGCAGCAGCGATACAGCATGCCTGCATGGAGTGAGTGGGACTCCATGCAGTTTTACTTTTTTCTTTACCTCTCTATTGCTTGGAATTTCTAGCGCAGCTTTTTATACCAAACTATTTTCCAGGTTCCCCTGATTTTGATGAAATTCTGGCAAACTGCACAGCAGAGCTGGGCCAGACTGTTAAGCTGGCCTGCAAAGTTACTGGAGTACCCAAACCTGCGGTTACCTGGTACAAGGGTGAGGCATTTCCTCTGTGGTTATTAGCCATGTGGGGTGACATTCAAAGATTGTTTCATGAGTGGTTTTGTTTACTTGTTGGATGCAGATGGACGCGCAGTGGAGGCAGATCCTCATCACATCATCATCGAGGACCCTGATGGTTCCTGCACACTAATCCTGGACAATATGACTGCAGATGATTCTGGTCAGTACATGTGCTTTGCCACAAGTCCAGCTGGCAATGCCAGTACTCTGGGAAAGATCACAGTTCAGGGTAAGTGGCACATCATACCTATATATAGGATGATCCTAAGAGTATTCTTTTCTACTGCTTCATTACACTTTTCTTGTGAAAAATGATGAATAGTCTAAAACATAAAACACTGTCATGTGTTTCTTTTAGTACCTCCTCGCTTTGTAAATAAAATAAGGAATGCCATCTTTGTTGCCGGTGAGGACGCTCAGTTCACCTGTGTAATACAAAGTGCCCCCAAGCCCAAAGTGAGGTATGGATACCTTCCTTATGTTTTCTTCTTTCCTTCATTTTGATTCAGTTTTGCAAATTTTTTCGAATATCAGCCCCGTCCTCTAATCCTGTCTGCATGTGTCCCCGTTCAAGGTGGTTCAAGGACGGCAGGCTGCTGACTGACCAGCAGAAATATCAGACCTACAGTGAGCTCCGGAGTGGCGTTCTGGTTCTGGTAATCAAAAACCTGACAGAGAGAGACCTTGGACACTATGAGTGCGAGGTTGGTCTAGACTAATTCATTTCCATTTATCTGTATTAGTTTTGTGACATTTCAGAGTGTACATAATCTCTGGGCAATCACTTAGTAAGGTTAAGACCATACAACATTACATAGAGAGATCCAACAATTTGAAAGCCCTGTTGCAAGTAACAGTAAAATAAATACATTTAAGAGGAAGAAATGTCTGACATGAAGAGGCTCTGGGAGGGCAGTTATAATATGTGAGACAGGGAGACTCGTGAACCTCAAGTTTTGTACACTTAATGTTAAATGATTGACAGAAGTACTCGAAATATATTAGGATCATTAAAACTATTAAGATCTATTTGTTCAGAATTTGGAGTACTGTAAGAGGTCTCAATACAAGAAAATATCTCAGATAATTACAAAAATAACATTTCCTTTATTTTTAAGGGTCAATGAGGGGAGATTTTAATGCAGGTCATGCATTTGCCTTTGTGCCTATAAATTAGTTTCAAGATAGTTGATATTAATTAGCAGCAGTGAGTTACATTTACGACTCTAAAAATATATCTGTTGGATTTCAGTTGTCGAACCGTCTGGGCAGTGCAAAGTGTGCTGCTGACTTGGTCCCCCCCTCTGCTGTGGCTCGCTCTGGTGAGCAGGCCATCACCATTGAAGGTAGCAAGTCTGGCTTTATCCATACAGTCTTACTCTTTTTGGACGTTTTGTGGTTTTTAATGAGCAGAAAATGCTTTGAGTGCAGCTTTAGCAATGCATAATAACCATCATGCTTTGTCCATGTTCCTCCCACAGTTACCGAGCAGGAGACGAAAATGCCAAAGAAAACCATCATCATGTAAGTACGATCAAAGTAAGATGAATGCTGTCAGGTAGGAATAGTTGGATGTTGAAAAAT
Source organism: Pelmatolapia mariae (assembly GCF_036321145.2). NCBI lineage: Eukaryota > Metazoa > Chordata > Actinopteri > Cichliformes > Cichlidae > Pelmatolapia > Pelmatolapia mariae. The sequence continues at coordinate 19,621,808 of NC_086243.1, forward strand.
CTTGGATTTTCTTAACCTAACACTACAGTATATTTTAATAAAATAATTTCTATATAATATATATTTTAGGAATCTTTAAGGGGGTTCTTTTAAGATAAAGTTCCACTGCAGTTTTTGGGTTCATGTATCCGTGTAGGTATTGTTTTATTAGATAACATTGCCCATCATAGGGCATTTGGGGCATTTTTCTGTATGTGTGTGTGTGTGTGTGTGTTTTTTTTCCCTCTGGCTCCATGTATGCATTGTGTAGTATTTATAGCCTCGATGCAAAAGGAATCTATCACAAGGATAATGAAAGGGTGGACTGTTCTCATCAGGGTGCTGTCTACTTCAACTGTCAGCCTAATCACTGCAGCTTATTACTATCCTATTATTTTTAAATCCAAGACTCCAAGCAAGGTTGATTTTATTTACATAGGCCTAATGCACTTCTTATTCCAGTGAGGAGACTATAACCACCGTGGTGAAGAATCCTCGAATGAGAAGACACAGATCACCTGGCTTGAGTCTTGCTGGTGTCCACCGCTCTGAGACTTCCACCCCCGAGCCTCCTACAGCCAGGACAAGGAGGATGCCCACTCCAAGAAAGCCCACTATCCCAACTCTCTATGTTACTGATCCCCAGGGGGCGGAAGCCAGGGGAACAGAGAGCAAGCCCAGGTGGGTTGAAGTAGAAGAGGTCATCGAGTATAAGGTTAATAAGTCTCCCAGGCTGTCCAGGAGGAGAGGTATTTCACCAGCAGGGTCTGATCGTGCAGGCACTCCCTTGAGACCCAAAAGGTCTCCAGTGGAAAATCCAAATGCTAACAATTCCAACAACAAGCTTGTGGAGCAAGCACAAGCCCAGCTGCAGGGAGACATCAGCAGCCAGCCGCTCTCCTGGGAGGAAGAGGTGACTGATGCTGCATCTGGATCTGCTTCTGGAGAGCCGCACGAGCTCTCTTCTGTCCTCGCTACAGCTGGAGAAGATGACGACGACCTGGATGATCAACAAACTGTAATTTTTGAACCCGATGACAAGGAGGATACATCTGCAAGAAAGCAAGAGCCTGTGTTCCTAAAACAAGGAGATCGTGTTTTAACCTTTGAGGACTTGGAGGATTACGTCCCAGAGGAAGGAGAGACTTATGGCTCCTCCCACACGCAACACGTTGACGAAAAGCCTTGTGAGATCTCTGTGCTTCAGAGAGAGATTGGCGGTTCTACAGTGGGACAGCCGGTACTTCTCAACGTGGGCCGGCCTGATGTGGTGCCCCGGCAAAGGACTGGCTTCTTTAGTCGGTTCAGGGAGAATCTCTCCAGCAGCCTTTTCTCATCTGCTGTCCCACCGCAGGCCAGGGAGGCTCGGTCCAGGGCGGAGAAGAACGTGCCTATTCAAGTGAGCCATGCAAAGCTGGAAGTGAAGCCTTCGTACTGCTCAGAGGTGCAGAGAGTTGAGGGCAGGCAGCAGAGTTTTAAAACCAAAGTGTCAACTCAGACCTATGGTTACACATCAGTTGGCAATCCTGTCACTCTTCAAATTAGAGATGACCTTTATCAGAACCAGTGAAAAGCAAACATTTAATTTGGCATCACAAACCCTCTTAGTCTTAAATAGGGACATTCACTATACATAAAAATACAGATCGTAACCTGAGCAACATTTACTGCATTTGACAAACCATTCCATTTTTAGCCTGCCAATCAGATAATAGCGTCATCCTTAGATATTTTCTTGACAGATTGTTAGACTCTACTGTCTCTTACAGATGAGATGGAAACTATAGGGATAACGGTTTCACTGTAGGCAGGTTTCAGTCTGATGCTGTTCTGCTATAAAACATATACATGTTGTGTGATGTACAATATGCATGATGGGCAGAAGCTAAGAAAGGTCTGACATTTACTGATTAAAACCTTCATATCTAATGGTGAGTTGAAGTCTTTAAATAAAATAAATGTTTTTTGGTTATACATACAGTGATTGACAAATTTATGAGACCGCCACCCCCAGTGTAAGGTTTATGTCACAGCTCCCTAAATTAACAGTACTGGTGATTACCAAAATCAGTTTTATGTTTCTGTTATGGTTAATCCACTGGTATGCCATATTACAGTTATTTACTCGCATGATTGTTATAATTAATTTGTGACTGCAGAGAAATCTAGTGTCTATTTTTTATTGGGCTTTATTGGGTATAAAATGCAATTTTGAGAGATAACAAATTACAGTGATGTTTAACAGTGTACCTACGCTGAATGATCAGCTTTACTCCCCAGTATTAACTGATCCAGATGTAATCCTTAGTCCATTGCTACATACATGAATAGGATTTATATTTTTTCAGGTTTTACTTTGGTACCATTCAGGCCATGCTATGGCACTTTGGATTCCTGGAGCTGGAAATATTGGGAGGTAATGAGATGCATGTTTCAAGTAAGCAACACTGAATATAAAAGTAGTGTAAACTTGGGGACTGTTGTGTTTCAGGAGCTGTTAGTTAATCAAATTAGAGAATTACAAGTCTCTACTACATTATTTTGTGGTGTTGTGAATGATTCCTTAGTGAGCAGTTTATAAACACGACATTTGTGCGAGCAAATCATTTGGTAGGTGAACAGATGCCTGTTTCCAAGTTCCTACCATCAACTAACTGAATTTTTTACTCAACTTCTTTGGCATTTGTGTGCTAGTGCAGTGAAACAGCCTGTAAACTCAGGCTGTTACAGGGATATTCCTATGCAAGTGACAAATATGTAGATGAGTGACTGCATGTATTTGCTTCTCCAAGACAGATGTGTTTCTCTAGAATAACCAGTTGTCATCTTATATTTGATTGAGCGCAGATGTTTATGCAAAGTACTTGAGCTTGCAAAATTTACTACCTTTTTAGTGCAATTTAAAAGTAACTAGAGTAACTTCCTAATTAAACGTGTGGTGTTTGTGTTGATCAAAAGGTGTCTGTTAAAAGGATGATTTTATGTAATAATTTTAAATCACAAACTGATTGTACTTGCTTGTACTGTACATGTGTAGTTTTGGACAAAACATGGTTGAGTACAACGTGTTCAATTGAATAAAAGTACTGCAAATACGCCACATAATTAGCTTCTGTAGTAATTTCTTTATATAGCACAAATTTGGCATTGTTGTATGGTAACATATTTACTGATGTTTCAACAGAAAAGTCATAGTGCTGGACATTAACTGAGTACATGTTTACAACAAGCACATTTCTATAACAGCTAGTTTGGTTTTAAAGAGGCCTTCGTGTATTTGTTCAGCATGAACAAACATCGTAACATTTGCAAGACTTGAATTTAAATGGTAGCATCAGGAACATAAAGCTCTCTGTGCAAAGGAATGAATGTTCCAAGGTACAGGAATATAACGATTTAGGCATAATTGACTATCCAATCTATAATGGAAATTTTTTAAATATTTACTGCTTCCTCAATTCTAAGCAATAAAAAAAGCAACAGATTCGCTGTCATTTTACTGTACAGCTAAAGCTGAAAACTGAAACTTACACAATATAAAGTTTTCACAAATGTACAACATTAAATAAACACGTTATACAGGAATACAATGTAGTTGTACTGTTTCTAACTCTGTGATGGGATTCAATTATACATGAGCACAGCAGTATTTATTGTTTTCCAGCAAACAAAGAGTGTAAGGAACCAGGACATTACCTGGCAAGTTATATAACATAACAAAAAAATAAAATAAAAAGGAAAAGCGTTTACTAACTCTGGAATAATGTTACTGTTTCAAAGGTATAGCTGACTTGTATGTGTTCCCTAAAAGTAAAGAGTCACCACATGTTCCTGATAGGCTTGGGCGATATAGTCTTTCTTACCTTCCTCACATTTCACCAGGTATACGATTACATTTGTGTAAATAAACTAAAAGCTGATGATGACAGATGACACTTCAGGTAGGAGGGTGAAAGATTAGCTGGCTGAATGCTTAATCTCTCCAACCCTTGCTAGCTGGCACCAAAAATATTAGTTTATGAAACTCATGAACATTATCAGAACACAACACTGGTTCACTATTAGGTTAAGCGGCTATCTGCCACATTAAAAATAAAATTAAATCAGCTTCCCTGATTATTTTGATCTTGACAATGAACAGTTGTGTCAGAATAAACGGCATAACTACACAACCAGAGCGTAGCAAAACACTATGCAATACAGGCAGGTGGTGCTCACTTTGAACTATTACAATCTTTAGGCATAAATCTTTCAAAGCAAACTGTTTATCTTTAGGGAGATGAGACTAAACTCAAAATCCACCCCAACATTTGCAACTGCCATGTTACACAGCTCACTCAGCTCAGCTGTTAATCAGAAGTAACTGCCCTCTGACGAGTGCTGTACATTACAATATGACCTAAATACATCACATAAGCATAACACAAAGGAGTGTCTGTATTTTTAACAGTACAGAAAGTACTCTGTCTAAAATAGCCTGGTACCACACAATACTAAGATACTGCCCAAACCTACCTGCCAAATTTTGAGGGGCCCGAGTGCTGGTTTTAATCTCTCACTCTGACCATCACCTGTATATTTCACTGCATCTAAGACATTAAACATCAACACAGTGTAGCTGGTTGCAAAAGACGGAAAGAACACCCCCCCCCCCCCCCCCCCCCCAAAAAAAAAACAAAAACAAAACAAAAACAAACTAATCCTTGAAAAACCAGTCTGTCCAGATGATGGAATGAATCGTACTTCTGCAAAAGAATACGGTTGCACACAGTATTTTCTGTGTGCATCAAATTGTTCCTGCTTATCATGCCAGTTGTACTTCAAGTAAGCGTTCTCGGGGTGTCTTCTCTTCAGTGTAAAAATAAAAATGTGGAAAGCACTTTGTCTGTAAAAAAAATTAAATAAAAATGTTCCACTTTACACCAAGTTATTTATTAGTAACTACTTCTAAACAAAAGCTGTTTGTATATCTGCTGAAGGAAATTGTCCTAGTTTCACAGACCACCATCTGAGGGAATGTACAAGAGTGGAATTGTGAGGTGGTGTTGTGAGGAGTGGCTGAACGAAGACCACGATGCTGCTTTCTCCTATGAGGACACTTTCTTGACCTTATCAATTTCCTGCAGAAAAAAAAAGGTTTTATAATTAGTCAGGGAACACATCGATCTGTGGCAAGAGACTAAGAACATGAAAGCAAGCCTATGCAACGTTTGCTGAACAATAATCACTCTGGCTGCAAATAGTTTTTACAGGATGTGGTTCCAATATTTTGTTGTTATCCATAACCTACCAGTCATACTGGACAAAATGGCTAACTGGATTTGAGCTAACTGGATTCAGTAAAGGTTTATTCTTCATCAACTTTTAGTAACATCTTTCTGACAAACATCTAAGGTTAAATACATTTTATACAACTCCAACTAGTACAGAGGGCTTACTATATATTTAAAAACCTCTCTGAAATGATTGGAACCTGTAATGACTGCAGTCATTCTCAATTTGGTGACAGTTTGATTAGATTGCCATCCGATTCATAAAGTTAAGACAGAATTTTTGTTTCAGAGGTTCCAATAGGTCCTGGTGGACTGAATGTGAACAGTTAATATCAAATTTCTGTTTAATGTGAATTTCTTTGTATGCAGATGGCAACAGATTTGCACTTTTCACCTGTTTGTTACAGTTCATTGCCATATTGTTAACAAAAAAATTGCATGCATTTGCTGATATGCCCCTATTCAACTACACACCATCTCCGTCTTATTGCTGTTTATAAATCACAGTTTTGCCATTTTGAAAGAATAAATATCCCTATTTGGATGTTTAGTTTAGAATAAAATAAATTGAATAATTAAAAGTGTTCCTGGCATAACATTTAAGGTTTATGTTAAAACTTTATTTGCCAAACTTTAAACTGACAGATTGTAAAAAACAAAAAAAATAAATAAAAAGTGTGTGTTGTGAAATCGTAACTCACCTCCTTAAGAGCGTCTTTCAACTTCGCATAAGCATCGTCCAAATTATCATTAATGATTATAACATCAAACGCACCAGGTTCTTTGCCTAGAAGGAGATCCATTCATGGTGGGTTATGACATGCAGATTTATAGTTTGTAACTTTGATCTGTTGAGAGCAAATCACAGCTACTTACTAAACTCCATCTCTATTTTGGCTGTCTTTAAACGCTTTTGGAGGCTCTCCTCCGACTCCGTTTTTCTGCCTCTTAGACGCTTTTCCTGAAACAAGAACAGGTTCAACCTACAGAAGCTATTCAGAAATCTCCACAGAGCAGCCAAAGCCTGTTTTACCTGATCCCCGTGATGCAAATTTAACTGGTGATAACACCCACTTGTTTGGTGGCAAAAATGGAAAACTACAGACACGTGCTGTACACTTCAAATCTTATGTGCTTACCAGGATTTCCATGGATGGTGGCTGGATGGAAATGAACATTGGATTGAGGTCTGTCTTTTTGATGTTCTTCACACCCTGCATATCAATGTCTAATAAACAGATGAGGTTCTTGGATTGGACCTCTTGGACAGCTGCTTTACTCGTCCCATACAGGTTCCCGGAAAACTCTGCACTCTCAATAAAATCGCCATTGTGGATGCCTGCCTGCATCACATCCCGCGTAACATAATGGTAATCTAAAACCCGGGAGGAAAAAAGAAAAAAGAAGAAGAAGAAAGAAAGAAAGTATACAAAAAAGGACAATTGAGAAAAAAATCCAACTGTTTAATCAGCCTGCTTTCAGGTTCATTGGTTGTGAAAGAGCAGTGACATGCCGTACCTATGCCGTTCTGTTCTCCAGGTCGGGGTTTTCTTGTCGTATCTGAGAACGGATAAGACACTTCTGTCACACTAGAGTTTAAAAATCTGGCCCTGCAACAATTTGTTACTCGCTTAGGGAGAAAATAAAAGCTTTACTCATGACTAACAAACCTCAACAGCAAAATAATAAATATTAAAAGTAATGTGAAATTCTTTACAGGGACACAGACAGACACACTTACGTGAGATGCTGAAGCCAAAGACACCTTCATATTCCTTCATGAGCTTCTTCAGCAGAGTGCTCTTTCCCACCCCTGATGGGCCACTACACACCACGGGCCTGGGTCCAGCCATAACTGAAATAACAGCGGAAAAGAAGAGTGTGGTTTGTTATAGGAAACAAATGGGCGAGGCTGCAGAGCAAATCTGTAACCACACAATATGAGTCATCACTGGACCAACATTACTCTGTGCAGTCACAAGGGTTTTTTCTTCTTTTGTTAGTAAAAGGCAGGTAAAGAGAAGCCTTGGCGAGGCAAGGGACACACCATAAAATGCTAAGCCAGCAATGTTTAAAAAAACCCTCATGATGAGAGCAAAACAGCCCTCAGGAGAGCTAAAGCAATCAACTGGTAAGCAAGCTGTGAAGTTACCATAGTGCTGTCGAGGAACAACTACTAATTGGAGCACCCAACTCTAGTTGTGAGTGTCAGACAGAAAAGGAAATTATCTTAAATTTAATTAACAGATATTTCTATTTACTCAAGCTACACCTTAAACAGCCTTCAAACTAAAATCTGCAAACATCTTGTGAGCAGGCAGTAAGAGTTCTTTGTTTCTCTACATCGCTCCTTTTCTTCCCTGTTACATCACATTTCTTTTATTACAAATTGCTTGACTATCAACCAAAAGTAAAGAATTAAGCAATGAGTCTCACGTTCCTCCTTACCCCCTTACCTCAAAACACACAGAGCTGACGCAGACAGGAAAATCAAGTCAACAGGAAGGGAACGATTGTGTGTCTGTAGATTGTGTTTAAAAGCAGATGGGTGGAGAGACGGGGAGTGGGCAGGGCCAATTTTACTGCACTAGTGTTTTTTTTTAAAGTTCCATCTTATGATTCAGTTTAAATATCTTATTACTTGGTAGTGACTTGCTATAATGCAACCATGTATGCATTTTGGTTTCAGCCCTAATGCTCAAACAACCTCTCATTAAAAGACACTCAAAGTGTCTAGAAAAACACTGAACCTAGTAAAGAAGATAACGCAGCATAATAAAAGGCATTAAGACACCAGTTTTAACTACACTACTACGTCAAGGTGAGGTGTCGGATGGGTCTGCAATTAATCCAAAAATAAGGTTTTCCGTCACATGATTCATGCACTGAATCCCAATAAAGTCTAAGCAATCTTTTAAAATGAAAGCAAAAGTAAACTGATCTGCATGTTGGGACGCTCATGTGATCTTTTAAGAGCAGAGAATAAAATTCACATTATTATGAGCCTTCTGATTTCCAAGCAGTTGTCCTCCATCACCTTTCGAATGCTTCCCATAAACAGAATCATGGCTAATAAAAGGATGTAGGAGTTTCTTTTACAAAAACTGGATTCTTTAAACAATTTATAGGATTTTATGTTTAATATTTGATTATTTATTCCAGCAGGGCTGGACTGAGACTGTAAATCATGCAAAGCTACTCTAGCAGAGTCCAAGTATGAAATTATCAAGCTATAAAGAGCATAGCGTGCCCCCTTTAAGTAAGAACACAAGACACTAAAATAATTGACTGCAATCTAAATGTAAAACAGAACCAGCACAACATCGAAAGGCACTTTTTCCTCCCACATAAAGTCATACCCACAGAACACCTTTCCTACATAAACAGAGCAGCATGAGAGGAAATGAGAGCCATGTGAGTTTATAATCAGCACACAACATTTATTGAAAGCTGCACGTTGCCTGACTTTAACCATGTGCACTAAATTGCATGTAATGCAATAATTTCCTGAAGCGCGATTTGAAAATCACATGCAATGTTGCATTATGGAAGTCAGAGACAATCCGCTTCATGTTCAGTGGGAACGTTACAAGAAATAAAAATCTGGATATTTTTCTTTAAAGAAGGTTTATGCAGCCTCCTTTTAAGCAAATATTTCCTGATATTTTGCATATTTGGGTCTTATATGGGCTTAAAAGACATTATAATAATATCCCTGGTCTCTGGAATTTTGGCTAAACCCACCCAAAACAAAACAAAAATAAACATGTCAATACAAACCACCTTGAGGTGACTGCTGTTGTAATTTGGTGCTATATATTTAAAACTGAATTGAAAAAAAAAAACTAATTGATGTCTAACTGAACTTCTGCCTCTGGGAATATGTGATTGGAAAAATCAGTTACAAAGCTTTAGTCCATCTTATAACAATCCTGTAATACCACGCACAGGATGTTGGGTGAACAGATACAACCAACTAAACGGGGGGAAAAACAATGATGGGAGGCAGTCAAATAGATTAGTGCAGCTTTTCCAAATCTCTTACTAAGTAAACACAATAAGGATAAAAGGCAGCTAAAGTTAAGTCTTATAGTCTCATGTGAAAGCTTTTATATACACTTTTGTATTGTCTCTTAGTTCAGCTTCTGTTCTGTCCAGTAACAGTCTTTCAGTTTCTGCAGGGATCCACAGATTGGTATACATTTTTTTTCAGCAGTTTTCAGGCGATTATGATACACACAATTTAACTGCTGCTTCATTTTCTCAGTAGTATTTTCCACTATATTCATCAAAATCAGGTTTGTAACTTTTTTGGGGGGAAGGGGGTAATTTGTAATTTTCGCTGATGGGCACAACAATAGATGGTTTACTTCATTTGACTGTAATAAGAAGCCTTCCCTTCATATGTACTGGGTAAGACACAGAGTTTAGAAAAGTGTGTGTCCCGCAGACCCAGCCAAAATGTGGGACACTGTCTCAAGATGTGTGAAAGGCAGGAGAACAAAAGAGGGGACATCTGGTCGCCCCAACACTATGTAACATCAAGATAACAGTGGCTTTGTTCCAATCAGGAGGACAAACAGTTCGTATCTTTTTCACATAGTGAGACCTCGTCATCTGTTTTTCATATACATTTGATGTTAATATATAGCACACAGGAACTGCAAAGTCTGTATGTTATAATCATATAAAAACTGACATTATTGTAACAAGGAGTTAAAGTTGTTGGAAGTGAAATGGGGATTTAAAATAGGCTTAAATGCACTTCTTACATTATTCCATGCCTGAATCACATTTCCCAAACATGACTTGCTAACTATTAAACCACAGGTAACATTGCGTCAGCCATGTTAATTTAAAACACTCTGGTAAACACATGAACCATCTTCTTCTCTGTTGGGACTCCAGGAATGAATGGCACGCTCAGATATCGTGATACAACACACAATTTGGAGAGAGCAGAAAACCCCCACCAAACGTCCTCATTCCTACCTGAAAACAGCCTGGAAAAATGTCTCATTATGGGGAAGGAATAGCGTTAATCCACAACTTAAAGCACCGTCTCCTGAGTGTCTTCTCCCTCCCCTGCTGTGCTCCGAGTCTTCACCGCGAGAGCCATTAAAGATACCCGTGCTGCCTACGTCATCACCACAGGCCAAAACACCAACAAGTGACGTTCACGAGCGTCAAGAATGCGCGAGAGAGAATGCTGAAAAAGCAGGGCTTTTAGCAACATTAGCCAAACAAATAATGACGAAGAGGCTGATATTTTAAAACTATTATTATTGTGAATGTATGTATGCTTTCAACTGGAATCAGGCAGCTTCTTCAAAAGCGGCAGTACCGACATGTGCGCGGGCTGGCAGTAATTACTATAACCTAAAGACGCATATTAACGATTTTAAGCTAACTAGCGTTTAAACAAACTATTTCCCCTGCGCTCTGCGGAGACTTGGGGAAACTGGAAGCAGTGCCTCTAGGCAAAGGAAGCATTACCACTAAGAAGCAAGCCTCTCACCAACAGGTCCTAGTAACCATAGGGAATTTAAACTTACCACAAAAACTCCCCGGATGAGTGTTAGCTGAAGGCCTAGCCGGTCGCGCGGGTCATGTGCTAACGTGGCTAAAAGTTAGCTCATCGCGTTAACAGGAAATTGTTTTTGCCTTAACTTTTAGAGATACTCGACTAAAATGTTCGGTTCCTCGAGATCTGGAGGTGTACGGGGAGGTCAGGACCAGTTCAACTGGAATGAAGTGAAAGTCGACAAACACAGAGAAAACTATCTCGGTAAGTACAGGAGATAGTAGCCATCTGTCTGCTATCAGCAGCAACCAGATGCGGTGCTGCTCATATCGCTTTAACGGAGCTCTTAAACTACGCACACCACGGCCTCACATGCAACTCTCCCATACCTTTTGTTGTCGTTTCCCTCATTACACGAAGTCTGGATGGGTCTAATGGCTCGGTTTTCGCCTTGTCTTTCAGTCTACACAAAGCAAGTCCTAGCTTTCATTGCTCCCACCCCTGAGCACAGACACGTAGTCTCTCCGTTATGTGAGCCTACACAGTTGCCAGCATGCCAAGCAAACCAACAGCAGCTAGCCTACATAGCGGCCACCACCGATGAAAAATAAGACTCTCAAAAGTAACCCTACTTAAATTGTTCAGGAAAGTGCATTTTGAAAAAGCACTCAAGGAAAAGCATCATATTAATATTATTGTACAGTAAGGGCCTCATTATACATGATGTTAGCAGCAGATGTTAAAAATGTATTGTTTAAACACGTGGCTGTGGAGGGGAGGATGCAAACAGAAAGATTAAAAAAAAGTATTTTTTTTCTTTTTAAGTTGTACATAAAAAGGAAACTTAAAAAACGATAATACTAACAATACCAAAATCATCTTTGCCATGATTAATGAATAAGTCATTTTAGTGTGGGGCCCCTAACATCCAATAAAGTTTGTGTTTGTGCACATTTTTTTGTACACACACAATTATGGTGTGTACACAAGACATTTTTTAAAAATTCACTTTACCCGCCTATACATACTGTAAATAATTTCAAAACAAAAATGCACAATTCTTGACTGTTTGAGGAAAAAAAAAGTTGACACCATCTGGATTTCTGTAACACAGGCTTTATTCAATGTTATGCTATGGCCCAAAACACACTCACTGTGATATCACTCCTATTAAAATTAATAGGGTTACACTGATAGTGGTGGCAGTATTTGCATACATTTTGGCTGACCCAAATGTTTAAACTGTGTAATAAAGAGCCAATGACTAAATAAAGATGTTTTTTGTGCTAAAAAATTTTCTTGTTTTTCTAAGTCAAATTAAAAAGCTGTCAAACTGTTATTTCAAGTGACCTTATTGGCCAAAATTGTTACAAATATTGGATAATATTACTTCTAAAGGATACTATCTCCATAAGAAAGGACTGAATTTTTTAAGCTGAATTGAGATGTACAGTATTTTAGAAAATAATAAATACATTTTCTCTTAATGCTTAAGAATTAAAAGGAAATTATCATACATCATATTCTGGAATCTCTATCTGTCATCTTTATCACATGTCATCACTTCCTCTGTTTCCAGGTAACTCGTTGATGGCACCAGTGGGGCGATGGCAAAAAGGCAAAGATCTGACATGGTATGCAAAGGACAAAAAAGGTGGTGCACCTTTGTCCAGGGAGGAGGAACTTGCTACTGTCAAGGCAGCAGAGGAAGAAGCGTTGATGGCTGCACTGTATGTACAACTTCCCATAAAAGAGATAAAACGGGAAGTTTAAACTGACCAGTTTAGTAATTTCTCATTTTTCATTATCAATTTAGAGGGCACAAGAATATAAAGAGACAACCGACTGGTCTAACCAAAGAGGTGTGTGACTTAAATTATGAATGATTTTTAAAAAATTAATCTGCTATTTTTCAAAAGCTTAGTGATGTGAATTTTTATTTGACTTTCTATGGCAGGACCTTGTAGAGGTTTGCAGGAGGGACGAGGCTGATGGTGATGAGAGAAATGTTGACCGTGTTTCTGGTTTAGGAAGCTCCAGGTGACTTCTTTTTATGTTTGTTTTTTCCACATGAAACAGTGATGGTTAAAGGTGCTTTATTTTTGGAGTAAAATAAATAAATATGGAAAAGCAACAACATAAAAATAAATGAACATTTGTTAAAAGGACAGTATGCATCACTAAGGTGAAGGTAGAACCTGAAGGTGAAGGTAGTTTTAATCTTTATCAGGGGCTCTTGTTTTAAATCAACCATGCACTCACTGGTCACTTTATTAGGTACCCACTTGCTAGTTCGTTGGGGGTTATTAGGGTTCAACGCCATTTTGCCTTCAGAAATGCTTTAATTCTTCGTGCTATAGATTCAACAAGATGCTGGAAACATTCCTCAGAGATTTTGGTCTATATTGGCATGAAAGTACCTCACTGGATATCTTACGTTTTAAGTTTAAAAAACCCCCACAACTATTCTCTGTAAACGCTAGAGATTGTTGTGTTGGAAAATCCCAGTATATCAGGAGTTTCTGAAAAACTCAGACCAGCCCGTCTGGGACCAACACCCATGCCATGCTCAGTGTCACTTTTCTTCGCCATACTGATGCTCAGTTTGAATTTCAGCACGTTTTCTTAAACATGTCTACACATCTAAATGCACTGAGTTGCTGCCTTGTGACAGGTTGATTAGATATTTGTGTTATTGAGTAGTTGAACGGGTGTACCTAGCAAAGTGGCAAGTTAGTGTATTTGATAATTCAGCAAAAATTTAAACTGTCATCATGGAGAAAGTGGTGTCAAAAAGCTTCTTTTCTCAGTGTTTTGATTCTAAAGTGTCTTATTGTGTTTTCAATGTTTCCTTCTGCAGTGCAGGGTCACGGAGAATGGTCCTGTCCCAAAAAGAAAAGGAGGTTGCTAAAATGGGCTTGCCGGTTTTTACAGTAAGATTGTGTTATTACCTTTTTTGGGGTAGTGGTGCTTAGACATTACTCTGCTTTGAGGCATTTTACACTCTGTGCAAAAATTAAGAAATGCTTTTTGTCCAGCACGTCAGGACTGAAGGTCATACAGAAGCTTCAGCAACAAAAACAAATGAGAGTGCAGTAAAACAGGAGGAGGAACAGAGGTGAGACTGGATAATTACTACTTGTAAAATGTTTCAGACACACAAACTTTTAGATTTACTGGACAAAATCTGACCCTGTGTCCAGTTTCTTAAGTTTTCTTTTAATAATAGCCAGTGAACAAATGAATGAGAATGCATAAATAATAATAATACATTTGAAATTAAAAAATAATGTAATTTCTTGAAATGTAATCTTCACTACTTTCTTTCCCCTCTCTGCAGGCATGACAGTAATAAGAAAAAGAAAGAAAAAAAGAACAAAAAGGAGAAAAAGAAAAAGGAAAAAAAGAAAAAACGAAAAAGGAGAGACTCATCCTCCTCCGATTCTGAAGACAACAGGAAGAGGTTGGTTTATTTCTGCATTTAATGTTCAAACATTATTCAGCGTGAGTCTGGACCAAACTCAAAATATGTTTTTAAAATCGTGTTTTTAAAGACAGGGGCTGTGGAGGTAGATCAACCTGGCTGCTCCCACTTCTAATTGGAAGTATCTTTGGGCAAAGAACCCCAATCTGCCCTCAGTGCGTCCATCGGAATGTGAGCGTGTGCGTATTAGGTTAAAAGTGCTTAGACATTTAAAAAAAAAAAGCACTTCCTCAAGTAGGTGTGTGAATGGGTGAACAAGGTTTACATTAAGAAAGCAAAAGAAGCGCGTATTCTCGGATTTTCCGGGAATACGCGCTTCTTTTGCGGTGGAGGAACACCAAAGTATTTGCTTACGGAGCTTGCTTCTTTGACATCTTTAAGAGTTCTAAACAAATGTCTGTCCTCCTCCAGAACATCTTATGTACGCAAACGTGCGTTCCAACTTCTTATCTGGTGTGCGTCTTTTATTTTGACAGCGGACCACTTATGTGTAGCCCTGTTTATATTTTTAAATTACATTGCAGTCTTTTTGTTGGGAGCCAAATTGTTGTGTCAGCACTAGAGGGCAGTGAGGCACTGTCTTACATACAACAACTTCACTTGTTGTCTTATGTATGGGGTGCATGCGTCACAAGACTTTATTTATATTTCAGTTGAAGAGGCATAGCAGATTAAACATTGTTATTTATGTGCTTCAGTAACTTGTGTGGTAGGGAAAAGAATAACAATAAACTTGAACACAATTTTATCAAACAAAAAAACAGCCAGTCATTTCCACTTGCAGGTGCCGTTTATTCTTCCATACCCTCACAGCATTAATCCCAACACTATTTGTTTCCTTGTACTTTTCAGGCACAGAAAGGACCACCATCATCATAATCCATCATACGTTAGTCAGAGCGGAGCCAGACCCCATGACAGCCACTCAAGGGGGGGAGCAAAGGCCGAGCGACAGCGCTCCGACCCCCATCATCGAAGGCAGCGGCACGACACAGACTCCTCTGATGGAGGATCTCCTGTCCCTCGCAACCCTGCCAGCCACAAGAAGGCCCCTGCTGGTGCCACACAAAGCCACAGGCGGCGCCATGACACAGACTCGGACGAGTAATGTGCCCACCCCCACCCCCGATTCAAACATGCATAATATGGACAGAGTGCTCTACAGCAGTTTGACAGACCCTCAAGACCTTATTTACTTGAACAGCCAAACAGACTGTGGATGGACTCTAATCAGTGTAACAGACTTTAGCCTCAGGTTTTAACTTCTTCATTCAGAAGGTTGCTCATGTGACACTGGTGTTTTGGTTTGACAGTTTTTGATCACGTCGAGTTATTTAATCATCAAATATCAAGTACTCTGTATTGCTTTAAGCTTTGTATTTTGGGGGTTTTATCTTAGATAAATATAGAAACTTTTTTTCCAAAGCAAGTGGAATGATTTTCTTCCTTGTCCTCAAAGCTTTTACAGTTCAGGATATTTAACATTACTTCAACCCAGATCATTGTTACTGCAAGCACACACAATAATCCCTCATGGAAATTCTTACATGACCCTGTCATGACTCATTCAATTATTTACATGAACGTGTCTTTTTTTTTTTTTTAAGGTTACCATAAAGACATGGTGCAACTGGCACTTTTTGCACAGGAATGTGTTGCTTCAAGGGCTTGCTGCCAAAGAAGCCTTCTACGATTATAATCAAACTTGTAAAAGAGTGTATGTTAATAATAAGTATTTCTTTTCTTGAATCTAAGCATGTAGTTTTGGTGCCTAACCAAACAGTGACAGGGAGAAAAAACCCCATAACAAAACAAATAAAACGCATAGACTTGAACCCCATTCTTTTGAGTGAAAGTTCTATTTGAGCTGTTCTTCCAGGATAGCCTGACTCACCTGACTGCCTAAGCACTTGCCGGCAAAAATCCCTCAACACAAACTTATATTGGTTACATTTTCATATTGGAAAACCTAAACATTTGCTCCTTCAAGATGCTTCTTGACACCTTTTTTTTTTTCCATCTATACATCTCCGTCTCATCCTACTACTCAGACACTGGCCATTTTCCTTTCTAAGTAATCCCTCGTCATTCTAGGTTCAGCTCCGACTGGTGCGATACCATTGGAATGCTCTTTACTGGTCATAATAGAGTAGTGTTTGCATTTGCCTTGAATTGGTCTGAAAGAGGGTATTCTGTGGACTGGCACCTGGGGGGGTACACTAAAAAAAGAGCAAGGCATTCATAAAGAAGAGTGCAAAAAACTAGGCTGGCCCTTTTTGTTTTTTTATATGGCCGAGTACCGTTAGACCGCCACACACAAACCAAGCTGATGAAGCAGCAGGAGAGAAGGCTAGACAAAGCCACCCTATGAGGGACCCAAGACTCAAACTACCTCCTCTTCCACTACTACCATACTCTCCTGCCATGTTTTACAGGCTTGGCTGCATTAACCGTAGCAGCCTAATCAACCTGCAAGAATGTGGTCCTAGATTGCCACCCTTACACAATGTGAAACAGGGTGTGCTCTTCACATAACTGCTTTAACCTAAGCACTGGGTGGTTTCATCACCTTGGGGCAACATATTTCTTCCTAGGGTCAAGGGGTGATAGCCTTATGAAGTCACAGACACAAGTTTGGGGCCTTTGTAACAAATTTCCCACGTGTGGGACTAATAAAGGTTATCTTATCTTAATTCTATTAATGCTACAACTAAAATCAATTGCCAATTAATTGCTGCACATACGTGTTCTCATATTGTGTTTTAGATTGATTTGCTGAGCAGAATAAAATGCCAAGGTGATGCCTAATCCTTTCGTCTAAATAGTCTAAAACTTCATTTAATTCTGTAATAGTTGATGTCAAGGGACAGCCTACAAAAAGCAGCATAAAATTAGATTTTATTACATGGTGTGAAACAAAATGAAATCAATTGCAGGATCAAGCTTTACATAAGAACACGGACAACCTTAAGAGAATAACATTACATTTTAGGCAGCTAAAAATCAAACGATGCAATCAGTTAAAACACCCACACCCTTTACAAATAAGTTTTGGGGGGAGTGGGGGAAGTGATGTGTCTCATATAAAAAAAAAGGCATTTATGGACGGCCAGTTTACCAAAAAAAACCCCAACGTGCTGCAAAGGAAAACATTGGCACTAATGTCATAGCTGCACAATGCAAATTCCCAGGTTTGAGTTCAATAAAAGGAAAACGTTAATAGAGCCCTTAGTGAGGATGCTAAGCCGCTCCTTACAACAAATTAACAGTGTATGGCTATAGTAATTAGTGGGCTAAGAGTTCCTTTGCAGCTGTATGATGTAAACACCCAGTAGATAATAATGCATGCCCTTAAAGACAAACAGACTACATCATGCAGTTTTGCTAACAAGTACAGTGCAAAGGCAGCACATATTCAACCTGAGACTCTAAAATACAAGAATTCAATGCAGGCTCAAGAGGCTGGCTCCTCCCTGTTACCCCAAAGCAGGTAGATGTGAGGTCAATGCAACATTTCTTAGTTTAAAATAACAAAGGCTGGTAGGTGTTCACAGACTGTGTGTGACGGAGGTGGGGGGGGGGCAATGTCAGTACATATAGTCAATGCCAGTGTTTATACTTATTTTGAGGCGCTGGTACTTCTAGTTACTGATAAAAGTTACCAGTAGTAGTTGCAAGTAGTGCATAATCAGTGTATGATTCTTTATTGTTTATAATAAAAAATTAAAATCAGTCCTTACAGTACGTGTAACCTCAACTGCATTGATTTTGTAGGCCAATATCTGCTGGTAAAGTCCCTGCCTTTGTTTTTCTATTCAATGCACACATGGCTGCCCAACAGCCAGAAAGACAAATCACCACAGTAGGATTTTAAAGCGTGCAACAAGCTGCCCCATACCAAATTTATTTACACTTACATAAAATATGAAAAAAATAAAAATAAAGCTGCTTTACAAGAATAGCCCACCCCCACCACTGGCCTTCATGTTTGTGGTAATAACAGCTGACACGAGAGCAGCTTCCAGTACAACGTAACTCAGTTTAGCAAGATCTTAAGAGTAAAGAGCAAGGTCAGAGATAGGGGTGGAGGAGATTGGATTTTAAAATGCCGTAATCATTAATGGTTCTTGAGCTGATTAGACAACCAGTCCAGCCCTTCATAGAGGCCATCTCCGGTGGTGGCACAGGTTGCCTGGATGTACCACTGTCGGTTGCGCAGGGAATGAAGATTGAGCTTGTCTGTGAGTTCTGCTGCATTCATAGCATTTGGGAGGTCCTATAAAAAAGAAGGTGAGAAATCATTAGACATGTGCCCTGAGGATAAAGGAAAGGTGAAAAGTGTTTATGATGTACACCTGCTTATATAAAAGACTTGATGACTTACTTGTTTGTTGGCAAACACTAGCAGCACGGCGTCACGCAGCTCATCCTCTGCCAACATTCTCAGGAGCTCTTCACGAGCCTCTCCACATCGCTCTCTATCATTGCTGTCCACAACAAAGATAAGACCTGGAGCAAGTGCAATCAAATAAATGGGTGTAAATCTTCTAAATACAAACCAGAAGACATGTTCAAATAGACTAACATGAGCCATCAAATGTCAGGCGATGAGGAAAAAAACGTACCCTGAGTGTTTTGAAAGTAATGACGCCACAGCGGTCGAATTTTGTCTTGACCGCCGACATCCCATACTGTGAAACTGATGTTCTTGTATTCTACCGTTTCCACATTAAAACCTGGAGATATGAAACAAATATTCAAATATTTATAGTCTTTAGGCTTCCTTCCTGTGTCATGTAAAACAGTTTTTGTCTTACCTATTGTGGGGATGGTAGTCACAATCTCTCCGAGTTTAAGCTTGTACAAAATCGTTGTCTTTCCAGCAGCATCCAGACCCACCATGAGTATCCTCATCTCCTTCTTCCCGAACATTTTAAACAGTCCTGCAAACATATTCCCCATGGCGGCTGGTGACAGGAACCCAAAAAGGACAAAAAAACAAAAAGAAAACCTGTGAAGAAAGAGAGGAGTTGTTCAGCTCCAATACAGAGACGTGCTGCTGGTAAACATAAGAAAACACCAAACCGTGTTCCAACCTCCCAAATGACGGACAGCAAACTGAAGTTCTGAGTATGTGTTGATCACACCATCCAGGCTAGTAAAAATTGCTAAGCTAAAATTTCAGTGAACAAACTTCAATATCGCCATACATTAAATAAAAAATATTGTGTGCAACTTAAATACGGTTTTAAAAAATACATGTGTATTACTATTATTATTACTCCCACTGCACTTAATATACATATAAAAAACAGTGGTGCATTTTTCTGCATATAGCAATTTGGTATTTTTTGTACACTATTTTTTTCAATTTTTATTTTTCTAATATATATCTCTAACTTGCTTTTTCTTCCTGTCCCTTGTACTGCTGTAACAAGTGAATTTCCCCTGCGTAGGATTAAATGAAGTCTATGTCCATGACTAAAATTTTGATAGCCTCATCTAACCAGTGAGATGGATCTTATGGAGTGATCAAATCATCTTACAGACAGCTACATTTGCTTGTGTCAAAATATTAAAGGTGAATGTTTGAAATTTTGCTGTTATTGAGTGGCGTGGGCAGCATGGGAGTGCAACTGTCCACACCTCACAGCAAGAAGGCCCTGGGTTCAAATCCAATCTTGGGTGTTTCTGCGTTTCCATGTTTTGCCTCGTGCGGGGTCTGCGTGGGTTTTCTCCCACAGTCCAAAAATATGCATGGGGTTAGGTTAACTGGTCATTCTAAATTGGCCGTAGGTGTGAGTATGAATGGGTGCCTGTCTCTGTGTTAGCCCTCTGACAGACTGTCGACCTGTTCAGGGTGTACCCTGCAATTGGCTACAAATGTGGAAAATGGAAATATTGTCACTAAAAAATATACTGGACCTGATACTAAGTGGCACATATAGTTCGCACCTTCAGATTTTTGGAGAAAAGCAGCTGTAAAGGCTGTTAGACACTTTTAGGACATTTTTAAATACCCTCAGAAATCAGTATGATGCTACTGTTGTGTAAACACAATTATCTGTAAGCAGTTTTCTATTATCGCACTCGCATTAATCAGTGTGATGTATACTATACGCAATATATGAGCTTCTGAATACTACTTAAAGCCAGAAACTCGTGGTAGCACCAACCTCGATAAAAGGGACGTTAAACACTCCGTGACTCCTGAAAGCTACTAAATGAAATTATAAAGAAACTCGCTAGCTGTCACACTGTACCAGTATTTGTCTTTTCAGTTTATGCAACATGTTTGGAACCGAATACTTTTTGAAGCCTCAACGCGGCTTACTGGAGCATTTTTAATATTTAGCTCGGAGCAAAAACTTTCAGAGCAGGTAAACAAGCGGTGATGCTAGCTTGTTACGGTGCAACGCTAATAGTCGTCCGACCCGCTCAGATTTTAAGAGTACCAACTTGAGAAATAAAAACAACAATTGCATTTCTATTTATGTGTTTCCCAGTTACACTCAATATGAAATCATGTGCGAGAGAGTAAAAAAAAACTCCAACGCACACAGAAAGGAAGGACAGACTCGTCGATTCAGATAATTCCGCTAACAAGCTGCAAGTCAGATTTTTCTGACTATGGTGATCGGAATCGCACACACAAAAGCCGATTCTGCTTGACAACACATGGGGTTTTGTACATT
Source organism: Pelmatolapia mariae (assembly GCF_036321145.2). Classification (NCBI taxonomy): domain Eukaryota; kingdom Metazoa; phylum Chordata; class Actinopteri; order Cichliformes; family Cichlidae; genus Pelmatolapia; species Pelmatolapia mariae. The sequence continues at coordinate 19,642,763 of NC_086243.1, forward strand.
TACCTTCAGATATTGTAAAAGCTACCTTTTCTTTTTTCTTTAACAAAAAGTCTCTCTTGCACACTTACTCAGTTGAAATGTTTTGTTCCCTTTAGGCGTTTCCTTCCTTAGTAAAATGGCGACAGTCTGACACGTCAGAGGTTCCTGCAAAACTCCTGCGTTCACCGTGCCGGGAGAAGTGTCTCCCCCTGTGGTTGAGGGGAGAATCACACGCACACCTGACAGCCTCCACTGTGAGTTCGGGTTTTTTTTGGTTTTGTTTTGTTTTGTTTTAGTTATGGCACTATTTAGAGTAAAAATAGCTTTACCTTGGACTGGCAAGTACAAATGCACGATAAGCATGCTGTGTCTATGACCTGTTGACTTTAATTTACTATTGAAATTTAATCTTAAATTTCCCTGAAAACTAGGAATAGGAATTTATAATGTTTTTTTTTAATATACCAGTGCCATCATTGAATCTGCTCATCAGCCTAGCCCTTATTGATCCTTGATCCACTTTTATACATAAACAGATTTTCAGCGTCATCAAAACTGATTTTTTTTTTTAAAATCCCAAACAAACTACTGCCTATTTCTAGATGTAGCATCAATCTCTCAGTTAACATCTAAAATCGAGTAAATAAAGGCATACTAGTATGGCATTCATTTTCTTTCAGGCTTTCTTAGTTAAATAAAATTTTTGTTATACATCTGCATTGATGAGCTGCTCAGTTGGGAAACTGTAGCGGTAGCACTTGTGGTGCACATCAAATAAATGACACTCCTTGAAGTGAATCCCATGTTGCGTATGTTGCTGGTGTTTCCACCCCGCTTGAAATAATGATGTTACAGACATTACAACTAACACTGCTATCATCTGTCTTCATGAAGCAATGCTTTGTAATCATTCGTCCTCCCTGCAATGACTCTTTTTTTATGGCAACACTAGACACGCATCTATGACATTGCTGATCTGAAATTAATGTGCATTGCCAGCAGCTACAGGGATTGATAAAAGAATTGATAAGTTCAGAAACATACAGTTCCAATCCTTTGAAAAACTTGGAAGCGGTTCCCAAGTGGCATCATTTTTTTTAAATTCCTATCCCTGCTGAAGACCCACTAACTGCTAAAGTTCCCACGAGTAGCTTATTAGTTGCTCGAGGTTCACCTCCTTTCCAACCACACTAATCAAAACCTGAAACACTTCATGTATCTGAGTCCACAAGTTACTTGTGGTTAATCATTCAGCTTTATAATATTCTTCTTGACTGATAAGATATGAAAGGAAAAAAGTCAGAGCCCTGTCTTATGAGCTCATTTCAGCTTCTCTTTGGCAGAATCTGTTGCGATGGCCACCATTAATACAGCTACTAATTTTTCCTGCAGAGACCTGACCACTGGATTTTCCTACTTCTATGAGCAAGTTATATATAATTCATTTTGAAGTTTCCATCTTTTAAGTTAAGATTAAACAAGAAAATCCGATCCACCTTCTCACTTGTGAATATTGGGAAAGTTTTTAAAAGCCATGTCAGCACTGGACAAGATGCTCAACTGGAAACTTCAAAACAGACATCACAGTGCCTACATCTAGCTTCTACATACAGTCTATACTGTAAGCATTGATTAAAACAAGTAATTTTGACTCGTAGTGCATTCCAGTGGTAAATTAATTATCAATAAAGAAAAAATTGTTTTGAAAATCTAAGAATCGCTGGCTGTATTTATTTTTAATAGACTTAGGTTCCACATCTGAAAAGCAAAGCCAATGCAAAAGTGTCTTAGACCTGTGTTACCTCTGATGGCCAGCAGTGGGCAGCTCTTCTGACTGCAAAAAGAAGTCTGATGTATAGAAGACTATCTGAAGCCAACCCACCGTCCCAGTTTAGATATGACCTCAGGAAACAATTTTCTGTTGAAAATATGGTGGCAGTCACGAGCTTCACTTTATTCAGCAGTTAATTATGGTGACTAGTTTATCCTTAAGGGGGGGTATACTGATAAATTAATCACACACACCAAAGTTGACTCATGCTGGGGGTGGATTGCTGGAGGCTCAGACATGGAACTTGGTTAAAAGCGACTGCCAACAGTCTGTATACCAATTATCATTATTATTACTATTATTACTATTATTATTGCTATTGCTTCCAGTGGATGCCACACACTGTAATTGAAGAGGACAAAAACCAAGCTAAAGATGTAAGAAAGAAGAGGTACAATTTAGGATTAACGATAAAACCACTATCTCCCGATGTAAGTAAATGATTCACTGCTGGATTTAAAAACTGTAAATGCATCCAGAGTACTCACAGTATAAACCCAGGACACACATAATTATATTTAAGGCCTGAGCAATTTTGCTTCACTTTTCCTTTTTAATTATTTTAAACATGTGCATTTATACTCAAAGCTTGCTGCAGCGTGCATCATTTTCTATAGTCTATCATAATTTTTTGATTCAGATTCATTTGAGTTTCTTTTTCTTTTCTTTTCTTTTCTTTTCTTTTCTTTTCTTTTCTTTTCTTTTTAATTTTGCAGTTTCCACTTCCTTTTGTACCATGACCAGGCCAATAGGAGAAAAACTAACCATATTATTACCGGGACAGTTGAATTTTAACCAGGGTCAACTATGCGTGCTAACCCCAGCAGAGGGGGCAGCAGGAGGGGAGAAGGCCAGGAGAGAACAGCAGGAGGGGAGACTAGTGAAGGACCACACACTGAAGGCTCATAATGCCATTCACTCTGCCACCGTAATTTGTGGTTTTGCCCCGCAGAATGCCATAGAGATCGCTTTCAGCATATTTTCAAAGCAACAGTTGTCCTTCTTTAAGGGTGTGGAAGGTGTTTAATAGCAGCAGTTAAAAGTTTCTGCAAAGTGTTACTGTCTTTTTAGTTTGGCCGTCATTTTTCGGACAGCTGTTGGACATTTGAAATCAACGCTGCCATCCAAAACAAACGAAAAATAAATACATTTTATTATATATAGTTATTAGAAAGAAGCAAAAACCCCAAAAAGACCCCACTATGTTTCTGTTTGTTTGCTTTTAGAGATAGAGAGCACACAGAGAACTTTGTTGAGACAGTCAGGGAGGGGGAGCATATTGTCAGAGTGTATACTGCAAACTGTTTCTGTCAAAGCAAACACGCTGCTAAGTGACAAAAAAAGGCCAAGAGTTTCTGTTTTTCAAAAACAAATCCTGACATGTGCCAGTTTGCATGACTGTCATGCTTTGAATGACACGCTTTTCTTAGATATGTAAAGATGATGTAATCTGTGCTTTTCTAAAATGAAAAAGACCAATTCAATTCATAACACAAGGCGTGGAAAAAAGCAGGAAAATGAATGATATAAATCTGATGAGTAAACTGGCATTCTTACTTTTAGAACATTTTAAAGGCAAAAGAATACGTGGTGTATATTATAACAGTTGCTATGCTCATTTGTATCCACAACATCTGTGCTCACATTGTGGATGTGTCTTTCTGTCGAAGAATGAACACTGTACAGTCTGTTATTACCTGTAGTTAGTAGAGTAAATTAGAGGTTTGTCCACGTTTGTGTAGTACTAACAAGATTAGAAAGCATAACAAAGCATTTCATTCTCCCCACTGTACTGTCATTATGAACATCTGAAGTGAGTGCAATTAAAATATTGATATCTAATGCCATAACAGAGAGCTCCTTTTTGTAATCCCAAGACAAGCTTAAACTGTTGCAAATTTTCTCGTTAAAATACAATCAAATACTGTCAGCTAGCGTTGCCAGCATTGCACTGTTATTATACAGAGCCCTTACTGAAATCTACAGCAGTTTCTTTTGGTAAAAAGTAATAGTGGGCTTGAGAAATAGTTCGTTAATCTTCCCAAAGGACTTTCAAACTTTTTCTTTGGACATGGGCTGCTTTTTCACTCCTTTTTCATCCAGCCCTTGTACTTCACAATTTTCAGATGAACAGTTTTTTTCCCCTTTGTTTATTGAACCACTTAACACTAACCTATGATTCATTCAGGCATACAAAAGACACCGAACTCATGCGATCAAGCAGTATCTACACCTACCAGAGAATTTAGCAAAGAACCAATTTTAAATGGCATCTTTCGTCATTTAGTTACTAGCAGCCTGTCACAAAAACAAATTATTTCTTCCCATTTCTTTAGATGAGTCTCTGAAAAAAAAAATAATGGAGACTGACATGCATAAAACAGAGTTTCTTCACCAACCAAGTGATTCTCCAAGAGTTCTTATCCAAAAAACTTGGCGTGGTGTGCAGTGTGTCCTTAAAGGAGGAAAGTGGACAAGTGGAGAAGAAAATAAGGGATAGCAGACCCAAAAAGCTCTCTATAGAAGATGAAAAGTGTATGAAAGTCAGGAAAAGGAAGGAACAGAAGAAAAAAAGTCCTGACACAGGACCTGAGAGATGCATCTGGCACTTTAGTTCATCCATCTGCAGTTTACTGAAGCCTCAGCAGGAAAGATCTCAGCTGAAAGTTGGCTGTCAAGAAATAAGATAAGGGATAAAAGGCTGAGGTACTGCAAATTGCACACTAATTGAACTAAAAACGAGTGGCAACAGGTCTTATGGGGCGAAGAATCCAGATTTCAAATAGCTGCATACATAATCAAATGCTTGTCAATATTGAGGAGGTCAGCAGAGAGTACAACAGTGAGTGTCTACATTCATCTGTAAAACACGGTGGAGGCTCTGTTATAGTTTGGGGCTGCATTTTACCCAGTGGTAATGGGGATCTTTTGAAGGAATTACTAATGCTGGAAAGTACTATCAGATTTTGATCCAGCATGAAATACCATGTGGAAAGTATAAGATTGGCAACATCTTCATTTTTCAGGATGACAATGATCCCAAACACACTGCCAGTGCAGTAAAAGCACAGCTGGATAGAAAAACACACAGTGGAACACTAGCAGTCATGGATTGGCCTCCCCAGTGCCTGGACTTCAATTTTATTTCATCAGTGTGGGATCATCTTGACAGAGGACAGAACAAAAGGCAGCCAGCATCCAAAGAAGAGCTTTGAATGTCCTTCAAAAGCCTGGAGATTTCTTTTATATAAAAAAAAAAATCACAAGAAAGCTTGGACAAGAGAGTTCATGTTGTGTTGAAGAATAAAGGGGGTCACACTAAATATCAACTTTCACTTTGTGTGTTTGCAGGTGTTTCCAAGATTCGCTGCACCTATCTCGTGTTTTCATATCAAAATATAAAGAAATTAAAGGTGACTCAAGACATCTGCACTGTACGGTATATTTTTATTGTCTGCATTTTCCACAGCAACAAAACAATGACTGAGTGTTTTTGCACTACTTTACTTTGCTGCTAAATAATTGTTCAGGATAAATCATCAGTAGCCCAGTGAGAGAAAAATTCAATCACAAAGACAACCAAAGAGTTATCAGGATGATTTAGAGATTCACTTTAAAATTTTATACTTCCAGACATCACTGATGTTCACCGCTGATAGGTTTCACTTGTTGAAAAGAAACATTTTATTTAAAACGTTGCACGAATAAAGAATTGCATTTCAAAGAGTTTCATGTTGTGCATCAAAGTTTTTTTTTTCTCAGATAGTGAGAAATATTCATACCTAAATACTTGTCCTTTATCATATCCTGACATATATTTCTATGATTTCTTGTACTATTGTATAAATCACCCTGAAAATGAACGCTGGCTGGAGGTGATTAATTGCAACAGTAGTTTCATCATGGTGACCCATCGCTAAATCTCCACAATCTTCACACATCCACGAAATCAAAGTCTAAACATTAAAACATTCATTGAAGATAAATTGTGCAGAGCTGTCCATAATCTGAGCAACTGCCTCCTTAAATTCCAGAAACAGAACTTTTACTACTTTTTGATTTGTTTACTTTGAGGCAGACTTGTTGCAAACTGTTGTACCTGGATGACTTAGAAGGCAAACAACAGAGTAAGATATGAAAAAGAAAAATATTGTATTAAGTAAAGACTGAACATTTGGTTACTGGTAATATTTTTCCCCTTGAGGAAATCAGCATTTAGCAGCATTCATAAAGAGCCGTACATTTATTTAGAAAATCTCCTTCATCCAGGTAACCATTGACACTCTTAACCAGCTAAGCAGCCATCTGAATGGCTTTCCATTCACGTTTGCTGGTCCCATCTGGACCAAGATAAACCACAATACCTAAATCAAAGAAAAATAGAGAGCGAAAAAAGAAAAGAGAGTAGAGAAGATGGCTTTATTTGTGCAGTGAGTTTGTCAGCTTCATCTGTCAAATATTCTCTACTTTTTTCACTATGAAAATGTCACATCTCATCCCACAAAAAGTTTGCTAGAAGTTTGGACTGGAAGTAAAAAAAGTAGCATTAAACCTTTCTTTATTTCAAATGTACTCCATAGAACTAAAGAAAAACCCAAAACAAAATCAAGTCCCAGTTTTTCTCTTTACATCCAACCACAGCGCAGGTGCAGGTGTTGAGATGTGACAACTGAGATTAGCACAAAAAGTTACAATGCAACTTGTCAAATTCATATTTTATAACTAAATATTGTCCTACATGATTTAGCCAAGTCATATATCTGGACTTGGAGATAATCCCTTTCGCTGGAAAATTATAGCTTCGGGCTGAAAACAATATTGTCTGTGAACATCTGCAGACAAATAGGCAGAAATAAAGCTAGATAATCTGTTAACTTAAGGATCATAATAATACGGTGTTATCTTTTATTGAATGAGGATTTTAAGTAAAAACAGTGAATTTATTGGATTGATCATAATATGCATTTACAACGTACCATGTAGGGAGTCGAAAGTACAGTAAAGATCCCAGAGGCAAACGCTAAATCCAACATACTCCCCGGGGAAAGCCAGCGGTAATATCCAACTGAAGGGCTCTTCTCTGTATTCCTTTTCGTCTTCATATCTCACTGGATACTGACAGCTGTGATGTGTGGACAGACGACTAGAAATAGGACAGTAGGGGGTTTATATATTACACCCCCTCCCCGAAAGCACACACACAAACACGCAAACGCAAACAAATTTTGATGGCATCATCACGCTTAACAGCTTTCTCCAACACATGCACAAACTTGCGCGCACACATACACACATGTGCACTCTTTTTTCTTTTTTTTTAAATAGCCCCCCAAAAATCCCCTCTTTATTCATGTTAAATGTGTCCCTAGAAGACTTATGCCCACCTGGGGGGCGGCCACGGCCTCAGACGGGATAGATACAGTAGGACTCCAAGAAATGGCCTCTGTCTGGAAGGATAATATGCTTCATGTTTACTTCTGTGATGGGAATATGGACTACGTCTTCAGCTATGAAGCATTATGGCCATCTCTGCCTGAGTCAGTCATTTCCAAATCAAAGTAATTTTAAGCTGATGAGACAGAAAGCAGAGCTCGTCTGCTGTTAGTGAATGGAAGATGGCTGCCAAGGGGCAAAACAGGCTTTGCACAAGGAAGTGGGTAAAGATCTCAGTAGGGGCCTGACTCCCCTCTGAGACGAGGCCTAGCAAGGATAAAAACGCTCAGTAAGGGGCTTGGGAACACTGATCTAGTGTGTGTGTGTGTGTGTGTATGTGTGTATGAAACAGGCAGAAAAAAGAATGGGTGTGAGCATGCATACATTTCTATGCACAAGAGATGTTTTATTTGTAATCTCACGAGCCTTCGCATTGCGTTAACTAACTTATTTTGGACTTGGGGTTTTGTGTTGTGGGGTTCCATTAATCTTAATAATTGTGATAATAGTCGCACATTATGAAATGGCTCGGAGGCAACCAATAGACTGCTGTGTGAGTCGTACAAAGGAGTTGGTTTGGCTAAGCAGTGTTGGAACTCGGATGGACAGGCATGGGATACCTCCCTCTGCGTCTCATGTACTGGATTACGGGGGTGTGAAGCAGGAAACAAACCGAACATTATTACAACGACCTGCATCGTTGCCATGAGAGGGTCCATGCTGGCCTCTTCCATTGGCAACAAGTACGACTGGGCACCTTACCCCACGCCTATCACAGTAGGGGGCGCCACAGAGAGAGACAGGCGGGGGCAAAAGGATAAATGTGCACCAGTGTCGCCTGCCAGTCACCTTTGTATGGCGATTGTCGGCAGCCTGAAAAGGTCGTTAAGGGGATTTACATAAAATTTTGCACTCCGCCCCGGGCATGTACGTAAATGTTCAATTCAATATTGAGTCAATACTACTTTAAGGTTGTTTGAGTATTTCACGGCACAGTTTCTGGAAACAAAGGTAATGAGGTGGCTTGACTGAAATGCATCAAAGCTCAGGTTTGGAAAACATCAAATCTTTTTCGCATAAAACTACTTGCCCAGTGCAGAATTCTTCCTTCTTGATGCCAGAAAGTATTTGTAGTTTGGTCTTTGAATAGTATATTTAGGATGCCTTTTTAAATATTCTTTTAGTTTTACTTCCAGTGTGACCCTTTCATTCATTCAGTTACCACTAGTGCAGGATATGTGGGAGCCAGTGGTGTTGATGGGAGACGGTGACATCCGTGACAGATGGCTGAGACAAGCTCTTCAAAGACGCACTTCCTCGGAAAGGACATGGAATCCTCTGGCGTGGTAAGGGTGATGTAATAAGAATGGAAATTGCTGGCTCGAGTATGTGGGTATACTGGCAAGGTGTAAGAGTACACATAGAACACAACGTCCATGCCAGGGAACTGGATTTCCTGGTTAAGGATGACTTGGTCAGACGTGAGGTTACCATGGTCCATTTTTTCAAATTCTAAGCGCCTTCTGATGACCTACATCGAACCAGACATTTCATCACCTTCAGTGAACCCAAAGGGCAGTTTGATGGGTGTAATATCTGAAGCTGCCTCTTCTGCTCTCTTTGAAACTCACCTTAAGCATCCACATGGGCTATGACGAGCCATTGCAAGATGAAACAATAGTGAGGATAAAAGTATTTCTTTGAAAGACTTTTTTGTTTCCCTCAGTGGGTTGGTTTGAAGTTGATTCATGTTTGCTATGTATACAAGTTTTTAAGGGTTGTCCCACCCTTGTTCCCTGTTTAAATCCAGCTATATCCCATGTGAGGAGGCATCAAAGATTAGAGTGTGAACCTGTTGCACCTCAGGGTAGATAATTGGTTGGAATGCACAGCATGTTCTAGCAGGGCCTGAAGGACAACCAGCAACAACCAAAATCTGTGGCATCAGAAACGAGGCAGTTTCCAAATTTGGAAATTAATTTTTTTTTTTTTTTTTTACTTGTCATGTTGATCTGGTATTATTTGCAGTTCTCCGACATTCAGCTATCTGTGACTTTGACAAGTTGATTATGAGTGGCCCTTTGGCCTAACATGCTACCAAGGTGGTCCAGGCAGCATGTTTTGATTGCAACTGACAAGAGTTTTGTAAGCCCCCCAAAGAGCATCTTTAACTGCCTGAGTAATGATCTTGGATGCATTTCTAACACAGTCTTCAAGCATAGGCATTACAATTAATGAAATCATGCGGAACATAATTAATATTTTTGACAACTGATGCTTCCTCATGCATAGAGACTCTTACCATCGTACCATTTGTCTGGTCACTTTTTTTGTTGATAGAAAGGGCTTCCTTGTGTGTGTATGCTTGGTGTGTGTGCTGCTTGACGGCGCACCTGTCTGCCTTGAGGCTGCAGGTAGAGGTACAGCCTCTCATTTCTGGCTGGCACTCGTGTGGTAATACATTAGAGGGCTTGTCATTGTGCTTTACTGAAGGCCGCTGACAAGCAATTTGACACTCTTGACAGGGTCAGGGGTGTCAGCATGCTCAGACTGACAGGGAGATGGTCACACGAGGGCGCAGGTTGCTGCCCGAGTCAATTGGAGGTTGTCGCCCTAGGGCACTTTACTGCCCTGCCAAACCCAGATGCATTCATGTTTGATTTACAGAAAATAGGATAAAAGCTGGTCATGTTTTGGCATGTAAAGTCTATATAATCATGTCTTCATAATTATATTTGATGGCTATTGCACAATTTTTGGCCGTATCAACATCTGAGAGGGTTGCAAGTTGAGTGGATAATGACATTAGACATTTTTCCCCCCTCAAATGCATGTTATTATAGCAAAAGTGGAAAAATGCACAAGACAAAAACAACACATTCTACCAAGTAATGTTAAATATTGTGTGTACACTTGCACTTGTAAAGATGTTAAGATGTAAAGATGTCGGTAGAAGAACTAGGGACTTGTAAAGGCCAAAAAATGGCAAACAATTTAGCTGAAACTGCACAGGATGGAAATAATGGCACAATGAATTCTAAAGTCTCAAATCCTTGTTAAGACCCTCCATCTTTCAAACTAAACTGGATCACACCAAGAATCTCCTATCCCTTTATCCTGTTTAGATCCTCTAATCCCTCAGCCATTTTCCATTCTTTCTCTTTTTCTCATTTCAAATGGTAACTGTTTGGTTGTCCGGCATTGGAACGTTGAGAATTTGTCCTCTCAGTGAAAGGAAAGTAACTATACTGAAGAAAGGAAGAACAGCTTGACAGAGCCAAGAATGCTACGGATCTCTTTAAGTCCCATAATGAGATGTTTTCTCTGCTTGGAGCTTGTATTGACATGGAGACTAATGATTTCCACAAAGTAATAGATTGAGAGAGTAATGCGCAGGGGTGGGAAAGACAACACAAAGTGATTTAAGTCCTAGAATAGCCAAGATGCTCAGCTTCTTGCTTTGTATGAGATGTGAAGAACCTTAATAATATCACTTCTGTGGAGCAAACACTCAAAGAAGCATTATTACAGAGTTTGTAACCAATGTGGAAGTCACAAACATTTTAAAAAGCTTGTATTAATTGCTACAAAATAGATTCGGTACAGACACACAAATACGTGCACTCAAGAAATGTGAAGAGATCTTTAAAAAATGAAGAAGAAGACATGAGTTGTATGAAACTTTCCTGAGGTTCGGGACCTTCCAATTAGGGACTAATGTCATCTATATTAACCCTTCGCCCCCTCCCTGACTTTGCTTTATTGAGGGAAGGGTAAGGGGGATGGGGCTACCTCAATAAAAACAGCACTAAAAAGCAATTACAGTGCTGTGAAGAATGGGACTTGTCAGTAATTTGCTGTCTAAAACTGAGGAGATTGCAGGTCTGGGGCCGACAGGAATTCTGAGCCTGCAGTGCAGTGTGGGAAAAGCAGTGGGAAGGCAAGCACCACCCTTTGTGAGGTAATTACTGGAACTACCAGGGGCCAGCGCCAGTCCCTGCTAATGATAACCCCTCTCATCTCCCCTGCTGGTCACCTCGTAATTGATATACCCAATCTCACTTACCCGGGACATGTCCACAATAATGCAGAAAAATCTGAACCTTTTATCCATTTTTGCTTCAAACTGCACTGAGCAAATCTTGAACCCCTCCAATGTGACTATTTATCTGGGGGATAAACTGATGATTAAATGCACCAAAAGACAGGAAAGGAAAGATGTGAGGAAGTCAAATAAGAAACAGAAATAACATTTTTGGCATGATTTACATTCAGATATTATTATACTCAGTGTTACTTGGAACCAGGAAATTGTTTAACTGGTTTTATTTTTCCACCATTGCAAGAAATGACAGTCTATCCTGAAAGTCTGCATTAATTTCAAAGACTTTCAAGGCACGTGTTTGAAACCCCGACACAGGCAGGAACCAACTCTCACAGTGTGCATGCTCTGAAAGCAGCAACTAACTTACCAACTAACTAAAATCACAGCTTTCAGACTTTAAAGTGACAATAACTGAAAACCATGATGCTGCAATGACTTCTATTCTGCTGTAGATATTAAAATATGATTCCCCAGACAGAAATGAATGCCAGTGAGAAAGATTGAGCCTGCAGCTGGAGATGCTCATCCTACCTGCTGAACTGCTTTGAGCTGCAAAGAGGTGAAAGGTTGACTAATGAGTGATCGTGTGTGCCTCCTGCTCACACTGATCTGGACCCCTTGTTAACCTACATGCTCAGCATTCAATTATCAGCTCATCGCATCTTACAAAAGCAGATCTAAACGCATGTGGCTTCTTTGACAAACACTGAAGAGGCAAAAGTGATCAGGGTTGGTATCGCATACACATGCCTGTAGTGCATTAGTCTCCCCATATCACCCCCCCCCCCTCCCCCCCAATGTTATCAGCCCAGCTTAACTAATGTTCTCTTGTAAGAACAGAGGTGACAAAATTCCTTTGTGAGCTTCAACAATACAAACAGGCACTTCAAAAGGGGATGAGGCTGCTTTACAGCTGTCACATCTCTTCTCGTGAAGGCTGCCCTCTTTAGAAATCTCTCAGATAAGCCATCATCCTCATCGAATGCAGGTGACATACTAAACACATTCCCCTTCTGGTGTTGATGTTAGGATGTTTCAGCATGGGAACAAAAACTAATTTTTTTCTGTAAAAGATGATTTTTCTCTTCTCGTGATTCGAACGTTTATCCAAAAGTGGCAAAAAGTGACTGCTATTGTGTGATAAGCAACACGTTAAATCTTTATTTAGAATTTAGTGGGTGAGGTGTTGGGTGAGGTGTGAGTGATGTCAGGGTTTATTTATTTAGAAAACAGAAGTGAGAGCCATTATCACCTCCAGGGCATATGAATACATTACTTAATATACATTTTAATACCCTGTGATATCAAGACGAGACTTATGATGTGTGTCTTAAATTCATTCATTGGCTGTCAGGCCCTGTAGCAGTACACCACAAATGTTTCTAATATCCATACATATAAAATAGTTTAACGTCTGTTCTACATCCGGACGCGCTGCTATGTTAAATGCGTGAATCCAAGGGAGTGATCTGAATCCAGAGAGAAGAACACCCAGACATCAAAAGACCGGCTTCAAAGTCAGTTACATAATGAAGCGCCCACACACTTCACTCTTCTCTGTAGCTCAATTTTGGTCTGTCACCTCTGCTGTGTACGGCCTACAAAGGACAGCTTTGAGAATCATTCTTTAAAGCGACAAGCTTTGCCCCAGAACATTTCAGGTTCAAATGCTGATATGCTAAGTTTCTAAGATTTAAATCTACCTTTAAATATATTTCAAGACAGATCAAAGATCAAATTGAGAATATCACAATAATGAGTAATAATCCCGACTTATAGCTGAGTATTTGTGATTCTTGTGTTGGAATAAAGATCAAACAGATGCAGAATGAGGAAAACAGAAACTGGCTGTAACCAAAGTGTGACTTCTGTGGGAGTATTTGCATTGTGTCATGAGAGTGTGGGCCTTTGCGCCGCTCCGCTGCATATATGTCGCTCTGGTCTCCTCACAACAACATGGCTTTATTGAGATGCATGCAGCGGTCTCGACTGAATGCCAGGGTGAAACTAAGGCCAAAAACTAAAAAGAGGACACTGATTGCAATTAGGTCCATTGTCTTCCATTTATATGGTTATTGGGTGGCGGCACTTGCAGTCTGGTCGCGTCAAAGTTCTCACAGTCAGGATGCCATCTCACTTAGTGCAGCTTCTGCAGCCTCCTCTGGCAACTATCTGCTAACAATGTTCATCTCACTTGTGTGACAAAGCAGCAAGGAGGGTCTGACCGAAGGGGCTATTTCCTTAAACGAAAGCACACTGTTGCTGCAGGGCCCGAGTTTCTGTTCATCCTGTGATGTGTTTCATGTTCTCTACTCATTCGCCCATTGAGCTGGTGTGAAAAATGTCAAAGGTTACATTGTGGAATGAGCTGCCGACACCCTCCAGGCCGTTAGATAACTCCTGAACCTGGCTGGCTCCCAGGTTCATACACAACAGAGTTTTCAACGTGTCTTTATTCATTTTCAGTCATGGGGAGGGGTTTAGAAGCTGCAGCACTCTAATGAGTGTCTGTGTGCACCCGCGTAATGAGTTAAACTGGGACAGAAAGCTTAAAATATAGCTTGATGTGGAGGTGAGCACACTAGTGAATTCACATGAATGACAACGGAAGGGTATCACTTTTTTGTGGTGCTTCCACTCTGGAGGGGGTGTGTATCAATCTTTCTGTGTGATAATAGGGTTAGATAGCACTGAGACCTGGCCTCTGGTGGTGACATTGTTGCAGGGCTCAAAGACTATCAGGGGTCCAGCAGCTGAGCTGGAACACTGGTGGGCTCTATTCACACCCAACTCCTAATCTATCTTGAGATAAGGTCTTTCTCCTCAACAAAGCTCCATCTTATTCTAAACTCTCATTACTAAGATTTTTTTTCCGCCATTATTGTTTCTCAAAAAGCACAGCTGGCCTCTGCAGTTCCTCAAAGGAATCAAATTATGAGTCCAGCCTTATTTTTTCTTCTTTTATCCCATGACAAATCCAAAACCTGTGGTTGGGCATTAGGATCTGAATCTATTGGTGTTTATGACTAACTCAACATACCAAGGATGTGACTGTGATTAGGTTTTTAATTTTCTGCTTAAAAGATATATCTACTTTTCACTTTTATCTTTGATAATGGGTGGACATTTTCCCAAGGGCCAAAATGAGCACATGCACCAATAAGTCTATGAAGAGATACAATTACAGTTTTTCTCCATTGGTTTGGCTCATTTCTTGAAACAGAAATTACATTCTCAAAACTCTAAGATCATTTGGCAAAACACTCTTACAGTTTAGCACAACACTATAGCTCACCTGCAAAAGCTCATATCTCTTCTAAAACTGTTCACTCAGGCTTCAATCTAAATCTCTTTCCCATCTAAACAGTCAGTGTCTCCAAAATGGCAAAGATCCTTCTCAATAACTTTGGCTCATTTCTCGACACAGATCGGACATTCTCATCATTCTTGGTGCTTTTGTCAAAATAAACCTGGATGGTTGATCACAATAACATGGTCCACCTGCAAAAGCTCATCTCTCCTAAAACAGTTCACTCATGTGTCAAAACTACATTTCTTGCTAATCTGAATAGTCAGTGCCCCCAAAATGCATCGTCCCTTTGGCATTGTGTGAGTACTGCCATACAAAATGTTTAGATGTTTTGTCACTATGGCAGAGGACCAACAATATACAACAGAAAAGAGTAGCCTCCAAGGTTTGACATCACAGATTGCACTCACACTACCAAGGAAATTATAACCATTTTATATTCACACGCAAAGAAAGTTTCATACATATGTAAAAAGAAAATGTACATTACAGCAGTAAATTGTATGAACACAAAATCAAAAAACAAGGACTTATTCAGTGGTCGCTGTACTCATTCTCCTGCTCTTGTCCACTGTCTTCACCCTCCTGATTATTTACACTCTGTTGTCCGTCTGGCCACAGATTCTCGTCCACATCACAGCGGATACTTTCTCTTGCGATGCAACGAGGGAAGAAACGGCGTGCATGCTGCAACCATCTCCTGCATTGATCTCCTGTAATGTCGTCACACGCTGCGTCCATAGCATGGAGCAGGGACAGCTGATCCTGAGCATGATGCTCATACACTCTCCACCTCCAAGCAGAGAAAAACTCCTCTATCGGATTGAGAAAAGGAGTGTAAGGTGGTAGGAACCCCATGACCATCCTTGGATGCGTTGCAAACCAGCCCCTAATGAGTGGGCTATGGTGGAAATTGACATTGTCCCACACAATTACATAAATGGGTAGGTGAGGCCCTATGAGACCTCTCTCTCATTTTCAGGGATAAAATTGGTATAAAGGCGATCCAAGAAGATGAGGAGCTTGTGTGTTGTATGGGCCAAGACTGGGGATGTGAGTGGCCACACCATTTTCAGAAATAGCAGCACACATAGTTAGATTGCCCCCTCGCTGACCTGGGACATCCACTGTGGCCCGGTGGCCAATAATATTACGGCCACATCTTCGGCCCTTGGCCAGGTTGAAGCCAGCTTCATCCACGAACACCAGGATGTGAGGGGTCTCATGTCCTTCCAATGCCATTATTCTCTAAAATAGAGTAAAGAACATAAAATCAGTCATACAGAAGAGTCATATACTACAGTTAGACAATTACATGTTCTCCCCCACAGGTTCAATATACTACAGGCCACTACTCCAGTGGTTCTAAACTAGTGATAGGCCTATGAGGAAGTACTGCAGGGGTATTTGATAGAAAGGGGAGTGGGAAATACTGATGACTCACTGAGATGTTACAGTAAAACCTACAGTATTAGATAGATTTGATTGGGAGACAACAAAATAAGGATTATAATGAGAATTGTATCATACAGTAAACTGCAGTTTTCTGTTGAAATTGTTGAAGTCAGATGCAGCAAATCCTGATTCTGAAATCAGGTAAAGGAGGTATTGAAACCAAATAAGTGAACTACTGCTTACTGTGATTACAGGTAAGGTTATAATGAGACCAGTAACTGACTTACATTTACATACTGGTAGCGCAGCTCCTTCACTCTGTCAGAGTTCCTCTCAAATGGTACCCTGTAGATTTGTTTCACTGTCATCTGATGCTTCTTCAAAACCCGGTCTATTGTGGAGATGCTTATTGTGTTTATATTCTGGAATATATGATTGTCCTGAAGGATGGCATCACGGATCTGTCTCAATGTGTTGGCATTATTTGCCATCACCATGTTACAAATCTCTCTTTCCTGTTGTTCATTTAGCAGTTTTCCTCTGCCACCCACGCAAGGTTGTCGTCCAATCCTACACATAGAACAGAATACAGTAAGTTACCAGTGTAATTGTATTATTGTTTTACTCACAGTAACTTCACCACAATCCTAATGCAACATTGCACAGTGACTGGAATACTACTCTAATCTGTATGAATTATGTAATTCCATAGTTTACAGTAATTTGTTCAATATCTTTCTTGTCATATTTAGTATCACAACATTCCACTAGTCCTCTCCACCTGCTAGTATAGACCTACTACTGTAGGCAGATGCACACAAAATCTCTACAGTAAGTTATACATTTTTTGCCTCACGCACAGTGCCCTGTCCTATACAACATATAATTTCATCATAGATTACATAGAGTACATACCTGTTTTCCCTGCGAAAGGTTTGGATGATGGAGGAGACTGTAGAGCGAGGCACATTAGGCTGCACTCGACGACCTGCCTCTGCCATTGTGAGGCCATGGTTTATGACATGGTCTATAATTGTGGCCCGAATTTCATTCGGGACAGCACAGTGTCTTCGCGCACCTCGGCCTCTTCCCCCTATTCCTCCTTGGCTCTGCTCAAGCTCTATATATCTGTGTTTGGCAGCACACAATCATGGAACACACCTGTGTGTGACACTCCCCTTCGTTAGTCTAGTTTCACCTGACTGTCAATGACTGTCATCAATTTATCAAATATTCAAAGAAATTCATATATGGTATTCATGGTATTATGTTCTTGACCAATTTTGACAATTGAACAGACAGTTGTGCATGCGAGTACTTATACAATGAAATCATGCTGACATGTTTTGGAGAGAATGATCATTAGACTGGGAATCAGCTAATCAGTTTAGATCTACAAGATCTATTCATTTGGAAAATGTGCTAAATGTGGGCTAACTGTATAACTGTAGGCTACTTGTACTTAATCGTTTGCAAAGATGCACTGAGACAATTGAGACATGTACTAAGGCATTTGCCATTTGATAAAATGAATGAGAAATGCCATTCTGTTGTGAACATTTGCCAAGAGGTTTGGAGGTTTGTCCATGTTATTTTGAGAATGTAATTTCTGTTTCAAGAAATGAGCCAAACCAATGGAGAAAAACTGTAATATAGAGAGTCCCAGTCCAATCTAACCCTTTGGGGAAATGAATTGGCTGCCCCTGTTTTAGAATAGAATAGCCTTTATTGTAGTTGTACATGTACAACGAAATTCAGGGTGCTCCACACCAGTTGTGCATGTTTTTAAAATATAAATAGCATGGACAGCAAGAATAAATACCAGACAAGAGGAATATTACATGCTTTATACTGTCCTCAGTGACCACTGGCCTCTCCTCAGGTAAGCCAAAACTGAGCACTCATCGCCATTGATTCAGTAATTTCTCAGCTCTCGTGACAGATCAATGTTGACATTAAAATATATTAATAAAAAATCTTCAACCACAGAAAAAGAAACATTGTCTCTTTTTTTTCTTTTTTAAAATATTTTTTTTATTTTGGTGTTACAGAGTTAACGTTTAGAAATCTACTACAGGCAGTAGGACAAACACCTGTATCCAGTCAGTGGAACAACAGAGATGAGGTAAAAAGGCTACAAGTTACAAGTCACACAACACCATTTCAAAACATGTATTTCCGCAAATATATACTTTTAATTACTAATATGTACATAGCATAAAATAAATAATTATAAAAAAAACATCGGCTTTTAGAAATTCATAAAAACACAAGAACTAGTTTGTACAAAACTTTGGATTTAAAGACTTAACAAAAACAAATTAGAACGAACCAAATTATCCATACAGGCGATCACTCACAGAAAAAGTGTACTGTAACAGGTCTTTTAGTATGAATGCTGGTTGCTGCGTAGTTTGCTAAAAATGATCTAAAATGTGAAACTGGTTATGGCTGTTTATTGATATTTTCAGTCGTGATGTTATCGAATCCTGGGTGGGCATTTTTGAATTAAACGCGCACGCCTGAGACGTAGCATTACATTAGCTGTAAACATTAATGAGAAACTCTACACACTCCCCCACAGTGGAGGCGATCAGTGAAACGCACTTTTCATAAACTTTATGTAACTTTCTGTCTCAGCTTTCAGCAGTTTTATATTTTCCACATAAGTAAAAAAAGAATTTTTATTTTGTATTTCTTCTCAAATTAAGAGAGCACAACGTGTTTCATCTTTGCCCTGATGTTTTAGCATGACTACAAAGTAACAGATGACTAAAATAACATATTAAACTCTATTCTGGTCTATTTGGTTAAACTGTATGCAAAAATTAGTAAAACTTCACATTTTTTTTTAACCCAAACTACTTATAATAGATTTCTTTCACAGAAAGAATCAATACATGCCAAGAATACACATATTAAACAGACAGACAGACGAGGACAAACTGTGTGTAAGGACCTAAACACATATTATCATAGCAGCATTAAAACAAAGGAAGTATTGATAGTTTCAGTGATGCTGCTTGTTGTTTAGTTTGGGAACAAAAAGCCACGGCTGAGGATGATCACATACACACGTTTTGGTCATCACATTACAGCGACTGCAAATTACACTGCAATATTGAGAGCTTATAAAATACAGCTTTGTCTGCTTTCTTTTTTTGCTTTTTTAAATTACCATTTGTGCTATGTTTACCAGGGAGTACGCTTCTATTTGATTAAATATTAAAGGAAAGGAATATTATATGTGTATAT
This sequence comes from Pelmatolapia mariae, assembly GCF_036321145.2. Lineage (NCBI taxonomy): Eukaryota > Metazoa > Chordata > Actinopteri > Cichliformes > Cichlidae > Pelmatolapia > Pelmatolapia mariae. Next base: position 19,662,071 of record NC_086243.1, read on the forward strand.
GGGAATACACCTTTTATAAATAACAGCTTTCCCCACACCGAGTCACGTGGCACATCACTAATACTGTTAAGAATAAGGAGAACATGCTTCATATTCATCAATGGGACACAAGTACTGACTATCACAGCCTCATGCGGTGGATGGGGAGGTTCTTTTCTGGTCTTTGGTCATAACTCTTGATGGTTTTTTTGATCCAGGTGTTCTCTGGCCTTTCAGGAAATGTGCAGACTGTGTACTATATTCTCATTTTGCTGACGCTTGTTGGATGTGGCTTCCTTTCTACTCGCGAATAAAATTAGTGGTTTAAAGCAAATATTAACTGGTTAGCTTAAGAGATTGAGAATGTAAACACATCACAGCAAACAACTACATTCACTCAGGTGCAAGTGCATTCTTACCCAAACATCAGTAACATATAACACTTTGTAAAAGAAACACTCACGCACACAATGATCGTGTTAGTGTTCAAAAATACGCAAATAAAGTAGTCATATCGAGGAGGAGAAAACATGCTGTTGAGTGTCTGATCATGTGACCTGCTCACAACTCTTGTTACTTTTCACTGCAAAAACAAGCGATGATTAAACATTGAAGGAAACGTTCACTTTCAACGAAATGCCTTTTTTTAAATGTTTTTCTTTTTCTTGCCTTGCAGATTTGAAAGCATTGGCAGTGCTGGACTATTCTTGATTAAAAGGAACTACACTGGGAAAAAAAATCACCAATATGGTGTTTGTCAAGTTCTCCTTTCCTACATCAGCACACCTTTTTCATGCTCGCTACGGATATCAACATTATTGCCATCATCACAACTATCCATCCATCAGGGTGATGTTCGTGGACTTTGACACCTACTCAGCTGTTTCAGTTAATTTAGGCAGAGACTCACTCTTTGTAGCATCAAAACAAAAACACGAGGCAGTTGTGTCTTTGTCCGCGGACATGTCACAGAGCTTTACAGTCTCTCTGGTCTTGCAGGTGAGAATCTGCATTTGTTCTTCAACCCAGTGAAGTCATTATGTTTTGGTGAGAAAAGACGAAAACCTCTCTATTTGCAGGTGTGCACATCGTACACCCTCACGCACTCTTGACAGCTGACATAGCAGCACCAGTGGAAAATACAGTGACACTTCTCCTTTCTTTTCTCAGTCCTCGTGTTGTGACCTCTGCCGCAGCACAAGAGGTCACACCCGTCTATGCCGTGGGACGTCAGGTTGCAGATGCGATCCCGAGTGCCAAAGGAGCCGGTCTCAGGATTGGGGTCACAGAAATTGGGTGAACTTTCATAATAAACCAGGTCGCGCTCTGTAGGGGGTTTGAAGTAGTTGTACTTGGGTCTCAGGGTCTCCACCCATCCACGGGACTCCTTATGTTTCTCAACCACCATCTCAGAAGCGCTGTCATACTTGTCCTTCATGTAGTCCCCAACAACTCGGAAGTCAGGCTGAGACCACCAGCATGTCTTGACCTCGCAGCTGCCAGAGAGTCCATGGCACTTACACTTCAGAAACATGTTGTCGTTGAGAGACTACAGATTAAAAAAATAAAGTTTAGTTAATATAACTTTTAAAAGCAGAAGAACTGCTACCACAGACATAGCAAAAACACAAATAAGAGAACTAACCATTCTCCCTGCTTCGTTGTTATGGCGGTTCATTGCTGAGCGTGCGTCAGGCCGATTCTCTCTTGCATCAGCAAACTCCCGGGACACCATGCTTCCAAACTCCAAATCCTCACTGCAGCCACCCCACTTCCAGCCCTCACCAGGGGGGCCTTTGTGACGTGTATCACATCCACAGATGTTGGCTGAACCCTCGGCGCAGGCACGGGTCACCGCAAACGCCACTCCCGCCGAGGCAATAGCGTGAACAAAAGCTGACTCTCGAGTGGCTGGAAAGACAAAGACAGACAAGGATCACTTGGATAATGTATCTCTTGAGTACTTCCAGAATTAAATTTATATTAAATTTAAATAAAAATTAATAAGAAAGATATAGCTTTAATACATAATATATAATATATACAATGTGTAAATTTAATAATATGTAACATATGCTGGCATATGTTTATTTTGATATATTCTTATATAATCTTGTCAGCAAACATCTTCAACCAAACAAAACAAGAAAGCATCAAACAAACTAAGTAGATCTTTACTCCTGTCTGCTGCTTGTATTTGGGTTGTATCTACTATATCGCAACAGTGTGTGGGTTAATTTAGCCAGACATCAATCGTCCTGTCTCTAAATAAGGCTAGCAAGGCCTCTGCGTCTCTGTCTGACATAGCTAACTGATGAGTCAGAGGGATCAGGATCTTCCAGAGAGATGAGAGGAAGAGACGGGCCTGACAGGCCTATAATTAAGAGACTCAATTAAGCTTTTGAAAGGTTAGGAAACAGCCTCACACTGAGGGGACAGCTCATAGACACAACATGGAGATGGGTCTTTAGCGATCAGATATACCATTCCAAAAAGGGAAAGACTTTCCTTCTATCCTTTCCTTGTCAGCTGCTTTAACATGAATCATTAAGACGGAGTGGTTGCTTTGAATATATGTACTTGTATGGTCTTGCAAAAACACAAGCAAAGACAAAGAAAGAGAAGAGACGGGATGAAGTGGAAACTTCAGGAGTAAACATGAACTGAACACACTAAAGAAAAAAAAAGAGTAAAAGAAATGGTTTAAGGTCAATATTGAAATCTTGCACTGTCTGCGTGAGATGTGTTTGAGTATGTGTTTGATAGAAACAGTGCACGTTTCTGTCTGAAGAACAAAAAATGATAAAGAAAGAAAGAAAGAAAAGAAAAAAAAGTAAAGGCATATAAAGCTGAGGGGAGAAGGAGCTCCTCCCTTACAGCAGGTTCCAACCAGTTCCAGGACTAAAGGGCATTAGAAACAATGATGCAAGAGAAAAGGTCTACTGGCATCCCTCACCACCCATTTCATTACCACTACTGTATACACACAAGGTTACTAATGTTCAAATACATTTGAACTAATGCTCTCCTTCCTCAAATCCCACTTTGTGAATCCAACACGTTTCTTTTTATTTGGTGTTGTTTCATTTTCATGAAAAGTCAAAGTGGCCAAAGACTGCGCCATGAAGGAACTGTCTACAGTGATTAATTGCACATTACTATGCTTCATCTAAAGCTGACTGAGCATGAGCTTTGTGTTTTCAGTTTGAGTGAATATCTAAGGTGTTTGGCTTACATTAAATCTGAAGTGACTTAGAAATCGGATTTAATTTCAAATGCCGAAAAAGGATTTTGGAACTAACATTTGTGTCTGAAAACATCTTTGAACATACTTCTGTGCTACTAAAAAAAAGGGCACAGTCATCAGCATAGATATTCTGTGAACTTGTCATAAAATTATGTGAGGGGAGTGAAATGTTGTGGTAAAATAGTAAATGGAGAAGGATTGAAGCACATGAAAAATATCCTGGCATTTCTGTGTGAAATGATAGATTTTTTATATAATGTCGACAATTTTTCACAAGCTGCTTTACAAGATCTTCACAAAGCCTGGTGTTATCAAATGAATATGCATTCAAGAAAATGGAAATATCTCAAAAATTTTGAAGACCTTTGCTGAAATTTTCCCCATTTGCTCCACCTGTAAGCTTCTGATTCATCAGATTACCTTTTTTGTTGATATTGACTATAAACATACAACACCTTTCACAAAATTGTCTTACATTCTAAATTTAGTTTCAATGGTATGGTATCACGGTTTGTGTGTGGCTCATTTATACATGACAGTAAAAACTCACTGGAAGGTACTAATGAAAACTTAATCGGCCTAGAACAATAACCCATTTTTTTAAACGCATGTTTTCATTTGGATTTAAATCCACCTGTGACCGCATTCACTGTACCTGGAAACTCCACCTGTGACATTAGCTCCACTGCTTTTCCTTAGTTTTATGACCAATTTGTGGTATTTCTTCTCAGACAATGCTTTTCCACCAAACTTTGCCAGACTCTGGCAGGCCAAGTGGTCCCTACAACCTGCTGGGGGGTTGAATCCCCTATTGTGTTGCCACTGTCACGCTGTGTTAGTCCCACAATAGCCCCAGATATTTTATATGAAATTTGCCCTGGCTAGTGATTAGTGGGGACCAAGTTAAGTCATAGCAACAGAGAACTATGCATTGGCTGGACCCTGCTTGTCGGCAGACAGGGAAATCCCTATTCAAATGGTTTAATAAAACAATCTAAAGGGCGTGTGAATGGGGAAAAGCACTTTTTCTCCTGCTTAATCTCATGGTTGCGAAGATATTGTGCTCTGAGCAGTGCCCAGCAGGGAGTGGGGCTAAGGTCCCCCCATCAACTCCATTTACCACATCCCTTCTTTCTTTCTTGCACAGAGTTAATGATATACTGGTGAGCCAGCTTCCCTCCCCCAGCATGGAGAGACATACGTCTCATGAAATGTAGGGACCTTTTGGCTCATCCTAAATAGTTACTCTTTCTCATCCTCAGGTCATAGGTCACAACCCACATCCCCTGGCCTTTTCCTGGTTAGTTTAGATGGCACTTAATAATTTAGATCAATTTATGTATCTGTATTTCCTGGCAAACAAAGCATCCTGGCCAGTGCAAACGTGCCCACAGTGAATGAAGACAAGCTAGAGCTACAATAGTGTCAAACTTTTCAGTATCCTTAACAAATTACATAATAGGAATTTCCAGTGAACTCCATTATCTTCAAAAAGAAAAGTGACGGTGCATTGACTTCCTGTACGGGTGTTAAGACTTGTGAAATGGTGCCTGTCCACTTTTTATAGCAAAGAAACCTTTACTAATTCCATCACATGAGTCATAAACTGGAGACTGATTATACCCATATAGCAGTCAGGTTTTCTGTAAATACCAAGAATGCCGAAATAGCTCTGGGATTGGCTCTGCAGACTGAGGAACACCTGTGCAGCTTTCTATTACCTTTCATCACAGGCAGATTCCAGTGGTGCATGTTTTGACACTTTAGTTAATGTAAATTAATGAGCACTGACGCAGACATAGCCTGGAGGCAGGGGTGTGGAGAAAAAAGAGGTTTAGACCATGTGTAAGGAGAGAACATGATATAAGATATGCCTTTTTCTAAAGTAATAATACTCTTAGATGAGTGTTTGTGTGGTCAACTAATGTATGCTCACATTGAGTAAGAGCATTTTTATGTGCATATAGTTTAATGTAACCCATTAAACTTATCTTCAAAATGCAAAACCTGTTCATTTCAATTGATTTTTTAGTTGTAGTTCAACTGTGTTTACTACATTGCCTTCTTTTTTGTAAAGTCTTTACTCCTTTAGTCCCTCTTAATCCACTTCTTTAAAACAAACTTCTAATGTTCTCAGTGGAGTTGAAGTGGACATGGGCAGTGATGCGCTGAACTGACAGTAACTAAGCCTCTGTAGCAAATAAAGGTGCCTACTCTTCCTTTCAAATCAGGCAACAAAAAGGAAGGAGGAAACTGACTAACAAGAATCTGAATTTCAGACAAACTGACACCAGTGAGGACAATGGCCTGGTTGCATGGACAAACACTAGCATCAATCAAATCCAATGAAATGGAAGCTCTCTCCTACTAAGCCCTATCAAAGGCCTGTGAGCCCCTGAGCTACTCTCCTCAGCCTTTGACAAAGGCACTTAATCCAGCCACTTTGACCTCTCACATTATTAAGGGCCTGAGTGACCTTAATCCAATCAAAATGATTTACTAGAGCCCAGTAGCCGCCTTCTCTTTCCAGTCAGTACCCCTGCAATTTAGGCCTGGGAGGGGATGCAAAGGGAAAGACGTGGTGGCATTTTGCACCACAATAGCAGTGGGATTGAGAACCCCTATCGTTAGCCACCTACTTCAACTCCAGCCTCTTCTATCAACTGGCTCAAGAGTTTATTAAAAGCAATTGCCCTACGTGACCCCCGGCCCCCTTGTGTTTACATCAGTCTTCCGTAAACTAGATGACGAGTTTGGATCACGACCCTCAGCCACTGGGGCCTGCATGCATTCTTGATTTTAACTCATTTCAGAAGTCAGGAAGAAGAATTCATCTATCCAATCAAAGTGTGAATCTGATGTTTTGGGAAACAGTCTCATTTGCTTTCCTGCTGGGAGATGGAATAAAGTAAAAAGATCACACTTATGTCTGCACACTAAATATTGCACTAGCCTCTCATAAATTACTAAGAAATATTTCACTCTTCAAAATTTTTATTATGATCAACTGCATTAACTATTAAATATACACATATATCATCTTTCTTTCTTTCTTGGTTTTATGGCTAGTTTTCTGGGCAATGGGGATTTCTCTTGCCTGAGCTCACGATTAGACACATGCCTGAAAGTTATCACTGCATAAGCTAAAATGTATTTTGGAAAACCTCTATGCTTCAGTTCAGTTCATCTCTTGGGTAAAGTACATCAGAAGAAAATACCAGCAATCACAGGGGATCCCCTCCTAAAGAAAACTCCAACAAGACAGAACTCACTCGACTTAGGCTAATCGTGTACATCGTTGCATGCACGCAGACCCCCGAGACTTGTTCAGTCTAAAGTCTATTTAAACAAGGATTTGAATCAGCATAATGAATGATGCATGCTGGGAGTGCAGCTCTTCTAATGCAAATATAAGACAAAGGGAATATAGACTTGTTAATGGGAGAGTTAATCAGGAGAGAGACATAATAAGTCACTTTTATTGCTCTTTTTTTCAGTCGGTTTAAAGAGCTAAATACTACCAAGAACTTTGCAGAGATTAAGACATTCTCAAATACATATTCAAAGGCAGTGGAGTCATCATAAGCTAATAATACTACTTTACTCTAGTCATCTTTTCCTGTCAAAGAACGGCATAGTTTGGTTTTCTTTCTGCAAAAACTGTTGCCTACTTTTTACTGATAAGTGGCATTTCTTCAAGAAAATATCTTTATAGACTTAAGGACTCTACAAATTGTTGTTTTTTTGTCAGAAAAGTAGCAGGAAAGAAAACTCTGTGTGCTTTGTAACATTACCTTTATCTAACACTGGACCAAAAATGGCCAGACTGTCATTGATCGTGGTGCAGTTCCAGCGTCGGCCTCTGAACTGGTGCTGACACTCCTGGATCCCAATCTTCACCCCCTCAGCCACACTCGGCATGATTTCCACATAGTTCCGGCAGAAACGCAGCTGCTTGGGCACCAGGCCTGGTATGCTGCCACAAAGGATAGGTTGAGTGCCCAGTGATGAGTACTGGTGGCCGACTGCTAGTGACCTACAAGCAGAAAGGAAGTCGTGTTGTCAGTGCATTTGGATAATTATATCTTATCTACCTATCTGTCTGCATCTTTATCTACTGATATAACACCACTCAAGTGGGGGACTAATTTCCCTCCTGGTGCAGTGTAATTTTACGTCTGAGTACGTTTGATTGTGTGTGTTTATTTTTCTGTATCAGATGCTACCATTAGACGTCCATTCTTTATCCCTTCAACTACCCTCTCTGCAGGCACCTGGCCTTTGTGTGTATTGAAATTGCAGCCCTGCAGTCTCAGAAGCAGGCAGTGTTTCTGTTTAAGATGAAAGTCCGTTATGCATCCAGAGGTCTTCATAGACCTTAAGCTGACAACTTGGAAAACTGCACCTTGTTATTAACTGTCCGCACACTTAACAGGCCTTCAGCTTAGGGTAATAAGAGTGCAAACCCTACGCTGAAACTTCAGAGAGTGTATTAAGAGTAACGCTGAACCTCCCCTCCTTTTTTCTTTTGAGGAAGGTATTCTGGGATACAACAAGTGCAAACTTGGTTCACTGATTACATCTCTCTCTCTCTCGCTCTCTCTTGCTCTCTTTGTGCCTGTATTGCTTTCTCTTTGTCTTTATTTTCTGTGTCCTCTCAATTAAGACTTTTAGCAGGTAGTAATCATAGATATTGGATATCCATTTTATGAATGACCCATTTTTAAGAAGGACTTAAAAAGATGCTGCAGGGTGCTTGTATGGCCATGTTTTGGAATTTCCACATCGCACAAAAGGCATACTGATTTATGCCATTTTGTTTAAAGTTTTATATACTTTTCTTAGGATTCTAATCAAGCAGTGCAAAAAGTGTGGGAGGCTGATTCGATTTGTCTTTAGCCTAAAAACAGCAAAGCTCTGCCCCTCAATGACTTAAAAAACAGCTGAAAGCACTATTTTCTTTTCCAAAGCAAATCAAATATTTACTTCTGGCTTTTAATACTTCTCTTCTACCAATATAAAAGCAGTTAACAGGTTTGAATTTGGATTCTGAACTCTCCATTCAAATACATTTGATTATATATATCTATATAAATTAATAAATTGGCTGCAGAGTGGTGCAGAAGTCAGCCGGGATAAGCTGGATAGAAGCATGGATGGAAAACAGATGGATGAAAATGACATTTTTTCTTTTAATGCATGAATAACTGGCCTGCAGTAATTGCCTTCTATGGTAAATTATCAAATCAGCACTTTGACTCTTTCATAATGGCACAGAACAGCCAAATTATTGAATAGCACAGTTCCTGTTATCTTTGGCAAATACCTTTTGGAGTAGCTACAAAGTAGCTTGCTGGCAATCAAGACAAGCCCTTAATTTACATCAACTGTCTATTAAGGACTGAACGCTGGAAGGAGTGTTCAGTTTGTCATCCCCTGGGCGATGCTGGAGTCATAATGGTTAATGTAGATTCTCTATAAATGCAGCTTAAGAGCAGGTGTGCAGTGTTTTGCTTTGCAGTTAGCTCACTATCTGCCGACCTGTTCACTGCTGTTCAAGGACTAATCGCTGATCAAAACAAGATTACCAAATTCCTGACTTTGGCCCTCAGGCAGTGTTTTTTTTTAACCTGAAGAAAAGAAAGAGCCTCACAGTCAAATGACCCCACATGCTGACGGTTTCTGATGGCTTTCATCGTACTGACCTTTAATACCTCAATTAGGTTTTACATTCAAAGGTTGATTTTCAGTTCTCTGTAATTATTAAGGATGTCTGCCAGGTGTCAAAGGTGCTCCTGAGCCATGAGCTGACCCAATGAGTTACTCCTGTTATTTCTCCCAAGAAAACATCAAAGCAATGAGTCACATTGGTTTCAACAGAATTTCTTGCCTAATTTCTACAGACTAGACCAGCCTAATTCATCATAAATGAGACAGCCAGTAAGTGAGCAATGGCACGCTAAAAACCTCTTCAGAACATATCGCATTTGTCTGCCTTTTGTCTGCTACAAACAACAATACATAAGGCAGTTTCCTACTACATTTGTCCCCTTTTTTACTGGTGAAAGTTCATCAGCCAAAAAGCAGAGTTCTCTTTTTTTAATGGATATGAAGGGAGTTGTCAGTTGTAGTTCTTTCTCTGTCTCTTCTTGAACCTGCATTCAATTTTTTTTGCAAGTGTGCATCTCAACAGCAGGTAATCATGAAGGTCAGTGGCAATATCATCTTGGGAAAACCAGCAACTTTAAGGGTCCTTGTACTCACACCTATGAGGGTCAGCTTAGAGGTATTTCTGCCCTGTCACTGTCTTGAACTGTACCCCACAAGTTCAGTGTGAGTCAGTGTGCTTAGGCTGCTCGGCTCAAGAGTCTCCATGCCTGTCTCATTGGGGCTGAGTAATCCCTGCCACCTCTTTTCTGTGTTAGGAAATGGCCCGTGAGAGGCGGCGGGGCATGTTTCACCATGGATGATTTATGATTTTTTAAGAAGTTATTGCACAAAAGACTGTGTTGTTGGATACTAATTCCAACAACTATTTTAAAATACCTGCTGTATTATTTAGATTTTAGGTATTTATTGAGTCTTGGCAACTTTAATCTCTTTAATTCTTTCTAAAAAAAAGAAATCCACTGATTTTCTCAGTGTGCCTGCTTTGCAGAGATGTTGCACATGTGATGTTTAGTGCAACTAATGAGGAAACACAGGATTCACTCATGCTGTTAAGGCTGATGTTTTCAAAGGAGCACCTTAGTGATAACTGTTACACATAAATGCTTAAGCAAAATATATATGATGTATATGACTTTTTGCCTCAGTACAAAGTTTCCCCCACTCATCTAAGTTTATCCAGTACAGGTTTAATGCATATTTCAGCAAGCCCAAGCAGGGTGCCTTAGAATTACCACTTTACTTGTGGGCCCTGAGGCCTTGGAGCCGACTTTGACATCAAGAGAATATGTTTGGGAAAAGGAATGTGCGGCAAGCTTTCACCTCCAGGTATTTATCTTCTAAGGTGGGGTGGACTAGTGAAGAAGGTGGTGGGGTGGCGGGTGCAGCCAGGCTATGTCATGGCAGGTCGAGAAGAGACAGACATGAACCTGTCTTAGTGCAGAGCTGTATCCCCAAGAACGACTGCGGTGCAGGGGTTGAGAGTGATGCAGCTCCCATGGCTGCTTGAAGGCAAGCTTCTGTCAGCAAAACATCGTAAGCTGCTTTTCACAGAAGGTCTAGATCATAGATGACTGGCATGCTGTTAGCAAACGGAAAGACAATGCAGGCATACTGAGTGCAATTCCAAAGGAACCACATTATTTGACTTGGGATGAGTTGCCATGAGACAGAAAAATCACTCAAGTAATCTTTCAAGTTAAAAAAAAGTTCAGCATTGTGTCAGGAATGAAAGAACTGAAAAGTGATTTCATGAGTTACTTTTGCAGTTAGACATTATTTGTATAGGCGGGAGTGATGCAGCAAAATTTGCTTCCATTATGTTTACCTCTGTTGTTAGACCCTTCAATCACTGGCACCATCCAAAATCAAACAATCAACACAGAAGTTAGCTCTGGGCTTGCTGCAGGGTTTCAGCTATGACAGAATGGAAAACTGTTCTTCCATTGTGTCATTCATAACAAGCTCCACAAAAAAAGAAGAAAGAAAACTCTTATGAAGGGTGAATTTCAAGGTTTTCCCTGGCTGTGTTTGCCAAAGTACCAAGAAAAAAAAGGCAAAACTTTATCTTGCACTGGCATCAAATAAATAAAGTAAACTAAACATTCAATTACGCTGGAAAATAAAAATAATAATAAAAATGTAGTTTGTGCAGCCCCCCCCATCTCTCCATCCCGAGGGCCCACTTTTATATCAGGATTTCCTTCCAGCTGAGCATGTAATTAGTTTCTCATCAGTCTTACCACCAGGGGACCCATTAAGAAAAGTAGATTAAGCGTCCTCCAAATATTGAATGATTTATTAGAAATCAGGCAGAAATATATATATATCTATATATCTATATATATAGATATATATATAAGTATCTTATATATATATAAGATATATATATAAGTGCTTTGATAACAGCTAAGACTGATGGATGAAGCTGGAATATTACAAAACAGCACAACATACCAAAATACAATCATCCTGTAGTTTTTTTTGTTTTTTGTTTTTTTTACTACAAACTAATTACGCTATCGTAATTTTAACGCAGCTCTGCTCTGCTTCATTAATGTCAGCGTCACGCATTTGGTTCTTTTTGGCATTTACAAGGCAGAAAGACTGAAAAAACGAAGTCGGGAGGTAAGTGCAAAAATGACAACACATGGCAGCATACAATGACAACATCACCACGCGCGCGCGCGCACACACACACACACACACACACACACACACACACACACACACACACACACACACACACACACATACACACACACAGGACGCACGCGCACATAGACACACGCTTGCAAGCACATCAAGTTTGCACCTGCTGCATTCTGGAGATCAAAATCGCTCCCGATTTGCAAAGTTGCACGTTTCATTCATCTCTTGCATTTACAATTCAGCCCATCCTTTCGCCTGTATACTTTCGGTTTCCATGGGTTACTAAATGTCATTTTAATGACCTGATTAGAAAGTCACACTGTGCATGTCTTATAATATTTTAAAAAGTAACGTTAAAAGATCACCGTCACCACACGCTAAAGCTCTGCAGCTGACAGACAAGCAATCACAACTATAACAACTCAAAATTACAGGTCATCTACAATCCCCGCATGTTTTTTAATTTGCCACTATTTGTCCGGGAAATAATGAAAATTAAACTTACCACCAGATAGGATAGCTTGCCATGACATGCGTAAGCCCACAGAGCAACAGGAAACATCCAAGGTATATCATCCTTAAAGTTTCGTAAAACATCTCCAGCAGAATGCCTACATGCGCACTCATCCGCGTACGGATTTTAACCGAAGTGCTAAGAAAAAAAAAGAAAAACAAAAGAAGAAAACGAAGCTGCACTGGCACTTTTTTTTATTTCTCTTCTCCAAAAGAAAAAAAAAGAAAGAAGAAAAATCAGAGGCAACTCTCTCTTTCGCGAGTGCTCGTGGCAGAACTCTCGGAGCCAAATATTAAAAGTTAAAAGCCGCTTGCTTTTTTTTTTTTTTTTTTTTTTTAAGGACCCAATCAGCAGGTATTGCCAAAGGGGGAATTCTGATGATATGTTCCCTCTGTTGCCTTGTCAGGCAGCTTGAACTCAAACACCAGAATGAGCTAATTTTAAGATGTGTTTTAGTGCTCACTGAGAATTGCTCGGCATTAGCATGCAGCGTGTGTGTGATATATAATGTTGTTTAAAGGAGAGAGGGAGGGTCTGAAGGATTTTAAATAGACATCGGAACCCCTGTGGATTGCGTAGCTATAACAACCTGTCCGGATTTCACTCCCTGGCTTGAAGCTTCTAAAATGCAGAAATAAATATGTGTGAATTGCTTCAGACCATAATTAAGCCTCTCCAGTCCTTTATGTGCGCCTCTTTGTCATGAATGTAAAATTAGAGGTTTGGAAGTGCTTCTAACAAGCTGAAGGGTTGGCTTAATTTAATAAATCTGGTCATAATAAAAAAAAAAAAAAATAATAATAGCAAAAACAAATGTTTTTTTTTAATTCCCTACAAATAAACAGCTAATATCTTTTTTTATATAGTTTAAAATCTGAAAAATATATAAAACCTCAGGATTTCTGTCAGCAGCCTATAGTTTCTGAAATTGTAAAATGTGAAAACGATGCTCTAATTTTATTATTTTCTTCATCAGCCGGTAAATTAGGCGCATCTTGGCGTTTAAAAGCCACTAATTAGCAAAGTTTTGTTTTCTTTTATTCTCAAAAGGTATTACCTCATCCACTTCTAAGGCTACACACTTAAGGATATTACTATCTGCATGATGAGCTGTCAGACTGCCATTCCAACGAAAATATCCGATAAAATTGGCCGCAACACTGACTCTAAAAAGCTGACTGTCGGTTTTTCCCTTCTCAGTGTCAAGTGACTGTTGATAGCTGATATGAGGTGGACCGGTCTTTTATCTACAGGCAGTGATGCTTGTCGTTGGAGTTAAAAAAGAAAGAAAGGAAAAAGCTGCCTGTTGTGCAATATCAGAGACTGATGACGCGATACAGAGGGGGGAACAAATTCACTACTTCAAGTTTTAGTTAAGTTCAGTCACTTCAGTGTTTTAGTCAGCACCTGTCCTTGCTATGAAGATGACCTTAACTACGAGAGTAGTGAGTTCAGTTTCAGTAAACATCCACATGCATTATTATCGCTTTTTTTGGAATTTGGGGGGAATTTGTTCAACAACAGGAAAAATTAAAAAAACTGGATTAATGTACGGCAGCTTCAGCTGCAGCAGCATCAACACATGCCCAGTCATGGATTGTTTGATAGCTGTGACTACCCTGTACAGAAAATACGCTTGCACAAAGTGAAGGTTTTATTTGCTTTACTGCACAAATGCAGCTGTTCCATGTGCCTCTTGCACACTTTCTTACAGTCTCCACACCGTCATACTTGGTCTGCTGCAAAATACGGCGTTCATTTTGCCGTTCCCTGGCCGGTTCAGTGACTCGTTAATTGGCTACACAGTGGCCACTCAGCCTTGCCTGCCATTATTTTCTAATTTCCTCACGTTGCTGGCAAATCGAAGGCGCAGAAGGCTGAAGGCCAGCGCAGAACGAAAAAAACACTTTAATGGGGTCAAAGACTAGATGTTACCGCCATCTAGTTGACATCGTTGTACATTGCAAGTCAAGCAAAGGGTAATCGCATCTTTTCAAATAAAACTAACTTTACAACATCTACTGCAATACCATTATCACGGAGCACTGAGATTCAGTACAAATTTTAAAGCTCTTACTCACCACTGCACGTTAGGTTGGATTGTCTGCATTGTCGCGTCATAGACTCAACCACTGGTTTATTCCTATTTAGAAGGCTATTCTTGATTTACTCCCATCTTATTTACAGACTTATATTCAATAAGTGTGGGAAGTTATTGTCTTATATACCCAAGAGTTATTCCTTCTATCTGCTCCAATGAATTTGGAAAAATAGCCTTAAGATTTGCAGCTCCTTCCTCCTGGAATCAACTAAAACTAAAGGAGCTAGTCTCACTTGATGAATGTAAGGCAGCTTTAAATGACTTGAATGGTTTTTCATGGTTAAAATAAAGGTCATATAAAAGCAAATTGAAAATTACTAAACAAAACAAAGTAAGGTCATTTTTACATGTTATACTGACCTGTCTCCAAGATACCCTTTAATGTAAACATGCTGCTCAGATGTATTCATTTTTAGTAATATGCTGAAATATAACATTTAATAACAAAGTTAAAACAGCAATGATGCCACAGAAGAAGTAATTGTTTTTTTTTTGTTATTTTAAGTACCGCATGTACTTGCTAACAACACATGTACTACAGGAGAACTTTCTCATGTTAAGTAAAAATCTTAAACAAGAGCAGAGGATATATTTCACCACAGTAACTGAAGATTGCTATTTCTTTGGACATTAATCAAAATTGTATTATTACTATTATCATGTTGTTATCATGTAGTATTAGTCATAATAGTAGCAGCATTAGTCTACAGTATGTATTCACTAGTCACTTTGTTATGTTCAACCACTCATTAATGCAACTTTGCAAGCAACTGTGTGCATGTAGACACGGGCAAGTTGACCTGCTGAAGATCAAACCTAGCATCAAAATGGTGAAGAAAGGTGATTTTACTGATTTTGAACGTTGCATCGTTGTTGTTGCCAGGCTGCCTGGTTTCAGTATTTCTGAAACTGGTGATCTACTGGGATTTTTCACAAACACAGTTGGCATAAACGCCAAGACAGCACAGATAAATCCAGCCTTGTATCAAGGGTTCAGGCTGGTCGTGGCGGTGCAATGGTCTTTAGGATATTTTCTTGGCAAACTTTGAGCCCCTTAGTACAAAGTGAACACAGTTTAAACA
This sequence comes from Pelmatolapia mariae, assembly GCF_036321145.2. Classification (NCBI taxonomy): domain Eukaryota; kingdom Metazoa; phylum Chordata; class Actinopteri; order Cichliformes; family Cichlidae; genus Pelmatolapia; species Pelmatolapia mariae. The sequence continues at coordinate 19,677,313 of NC_086243.1, forward strand.
CCACAGCCTCAAATGACCTCCACAGTCTCCAGATGTCAGTCCAATAAAGCACCTCTGGAAAGTGGTGGAAAATGAAATTCATGTCATGGATGTACAGCCAACAATCTGCAGCAACTGTGTGATGTCATCACATCAATATAGAAAATCTCTGAAGTATGTTTGCAGCACCTTATTGAATCTATGCCATGAAGAATTAAAGCAGTTCTTAAAGCAAAACGATGGCAAACTGTCGGATAAATGTTGCCAATCCTACTGTCGTTGTTGCTGCTTTAAATAACTCATCTACTATTACTATAAAGATAAATGTTCACTGTGGCCACTAGATGATCATAAACATGATTAGCATTTACATATTTGTTTGCTAATAAATAAATAAAACCAAAAACTAAATAAAAATGGGAAATGCACAGTAAAGTCAGTGGGTTTTAGGCAACCGCAGAGGTGGAAATCTGGAATTTGGAGCAGCTATGGACTGAGTCAGTAGCTGTCAGCACTGGTACTGAGGCCAAGCCAGTGAATGTTAAATACATGAGAAAAATGTGATGCCTGCTAAACTTATGGCACCTGAATATACTTTGTAGAAGACTTACCAGGAAGTGGAAATAGCTCCTTAAAGATTTGAGTGCAAACATGTTGTTATTTCTACATATAACTAGTCACACGATCAACATGTCTTCTTATAATAACCGGCTCACTAACAAAATGTAAATGAGCTTGTGTTCAGTTTCTTTTCTCCATCTTTCACAGCTCTACTTCATTCCCTTTAGCCCATCTAGTCAGGTTTTCCCCCGGAGCGAGCAGAAGGACATCAGGGCACCTCTGTGTGCCCATGGTGACCTCACTCTGATGGTGATGACATTTAGAAAAGCACCCTTAGCAGGGAGTCGTGTCTGACAAGTGAGTCTTGTCATTGCTCTGCATCATCGGCCTCCCCCTGTTTGACAAAACACAGCCACGCTAACATCATGCCATAGAAAAATATCTGAACTAATCACATTTTCATTACTTCACTCAATTTTCCACAAATATTTTCCTGGTGTAACATGAAGCTGTTAATGCTAATTCTTACACTAAAGTGTCTACATAAGATGTAACAAATATACAACAAGGATTTAAAGGATTTTAAGGATTTAAAGCAGCTACTGCACTCAACTACCGAAGGTCTGTGCTACGTGAAAATGCAAAAGCACCACTAGATGTCACCACTGTAGTGGAATTGTGATCCGCTCTTCTGTCACTGCTGAGCTTTTAATAGAAAAAAAAAAAATCTAAATTTGAAGCGTGTATGCACACATTTTGGTTGCTTTTGTAAAGATCTGAAATGTAAAAAAGGCGAGCACTTTTATAGCTCTAAGGAAGGGAGGTTGATGTCAAGCAATATAAAAGAAGATAAAATCAAAGATAAAACTATTCAATAAAGTTAGATTAAAAAAAACCCTCAATTGGTTGGAAATGCAGTAACAGATAACAAATACATGTTAAACGTCAGGAAATAATGAGCTATGTAGCTGCGTCGTTGACATTATTGAATATTTCTATCAAAGCAGACTTGATCTGTGGTGGTTCACTTTGATAATGTTTTCTGATTGTTCTGGCGAGCACAGAAGAAAACAAACAAAACAGATGTAAGCTGAGCATTTGGGACGGCCTGCACTGATCTCTCTCATCATCATCTGCGTCCTCATCTGTTCTGCTGTGTTGCAACCACAAATGCTCTTTCCTGTAAATGATCATTAAAAACAATACCACATGTTTGCTGTGTGCTGCCTCAATAAGATGTGACACGCCCCACGAGCTCACACCTGGAAACAACTCATCACTTTCCCTTGTGCTTCTCTGACGATCTCCAGACATGGGAAACAAAGCTAAGGCTCTGCCCCTGCTTTGACTTTATCTTCAGGATGGGCATTACCACAGGCGTTGACGTTTCTATCTGCCCTGCTTGCCTCTTGGCAATACAGGGTGTAAAAAGCCTCCTGATAAGGGAAATCAGGAACTTCAAACTCACGTTGACGTCACATTTGCTGTGTTTAACTACACACCTAAAGCACGTCATTTATTGTAATATGGCATCTTAGTCGATCAGTAGAATGGAGGGCCAAGCAGATGCAACGAAAAGATTAAAGACATTTTTGAAAGGATAAAGTAACAGAAGGAAACATGAGTGAGAATACTGTGTGTTATAGCCTTCAGTCACCAGATCTCAACCTAGAAGCCAGTTAGAAATATAGTGAGGGAGGAATCTGCTTTGCAAATTGGAGAAAAATTGGACAAGTACCTTCAAATGAATTAAAATTACTCTAGTTATCAGATGTCACCCAGAAAGTTCATGCTGCAAAGTTTGAGGATTTTGACTGAGTGTAGAGTCACAAATCTAAAACTAACTGCTTAGTTTGTCTAAAAGACATTATTAGAGCTTCAAAGAGAAGTGCTTTTGAGAAGTATTAGCATAAAAGGGAAACATATGTAATACTTTCTGAAATACTGGATTAAAATCGCCAGAACAATAAAAGACAAAAACACATCGGTGAAAGGGGTACTACAGGATATACAGGGTTCTGTTACACACATATGTATACATAGAGTTAAAGTCAAACCGAAGGAGATCTAAATGTAATAAAACAACTCCCTAGGAGGTCATGATCTGAAACCTTGAGAACCAAATAGATGATTGTCTCTCTGTGTGGGTCAAAGCAAGTCTAAAACAGTCTTTGGTGGAGGTCTTTGGTCATAAGATTTTTCCTCAGAGTGACTCAGATAATTGTCTGAGTGGTGAAGTCACACATTAGGGCAGTGAGATGAAGCTCTGGGGGCCAGAAAGCTTGAAGAGACAAAACAGCTTTCGTTACAGGAACAGCCTTGCATGTCATATCAGGGAGCAGTGTTTTTTATCAGCTGCTGAGAAAACGACAAAGTCTTCATTTCTCCTCTGTCTTCTTGATCTTCTTCACTCATCTTTTCCCACACATTTACACTTTTTCCTGGGGTCATCCCAGGTCGCAATCAGCAGAGGGGGAGACTTGCGCCGGCTGCAGCTGCTCGGCTGGACTCTGTCTTGTTTCATTAATGCTAAGCAAAGCAGATCATACCGTTCCATCAACAACACCTGCCGGTCAGGACCGCGACCCATTCACTATACATTTACCATCCCGTCTGTCTATGTACAGCAACCTGTAGTTTCCTGGCACAGAACTGCTGACATGTCTTGGCTTTTACTGTTGAGACTGCTTTGTGTCATTCTAGGTGCTCTCTTCAGTCGAATGAAGTCAACCTGGATGAATAGCAATGCTTGTTCAAGGGCAAATAGAAAACTGCAATTCTGCAAACACCTCTCAGGCTGGGTGTTTCACACGTGGCTGGAAAACCATGAGGTGGATTGTTTCAAGCTGCTTGGGCAATAGCAGCCTGCGGTCTGATATTAATGTCATTGTTTACAAGAAAGCATAATGTAGGCTTGCGTGAGCAAAACTGTTTTAATACAGCTGTTACATAACAAATTTGTTATACAATGAAACAATCCAAAATATGCCTTTTGGAAGGAAAGTATCCATTATGCAGTTGCATGGCAGCAGTGGCTTAGATGTGCATACTTAAACATTTTCAGGAGAGGACAGGCCACCACACGCTCGCATACAATTTGGTTCAGGTGTGTCATAACACTTCACTAGAAAATGTGCATGGATGATAGGTTAACTGCCACAAATGAAGGACCGGGATTAAGTTCCACAACAGAGAGAGCAGCTACTGTTTTGTTTTTGCACAAGAAATCCAAGAGTGAGAATTAGACAACAATCATGGTGTCTCCTAAATTAAGAGCGGCGTGTTTTTTAGTGGGGCTTTTTGCTCCTTTATTTTTTAACTTGCAAAAAAAAAAAAAAAAAATCTTGTTAAATGTATTGATCAGTAATCCCCAAACTGTTGCTGTCTCAGATGCGATTGGAGGTTTCCAGAGCTCTCGTGATAGCCCACAAAGACGGACTCTTCCTGTATGTATCCTGAATGCTGAGAACTGCTGCAGATGGTGCGCCGGTTGTCTGAAACAGCAGAGTGGCGCAGACGCACCGTCAGCCTCCAAACCTAAGCCACAAATTATGTCTGGTACATGGAAAAGATCATGTGGCCCTGCAGCGGAGTAGAGGTGGTGAGAACGAGGAGTTTGGTGGTAACTGGGTTGGGATTGGACGGATACGATTTACATTCCTCTCCAGGGATGTGATATCAAGACAAGGTCAGACCAAGGCTAATACACAAGTCTCCGAGGAGAGGGAGGAGGAATCTAATCTTTGCTCTTTACTCAAAATGACATTTTATATAGAATGCAAAACCATATTTCTGCATGAACTTTGCATACCTTTTTCGAGATGCAATCTGCCTTGAATTAAGCTAATTGCCTTCATCTTTCTAGATCACCTCCTATTGTCTAATTTGCCTTGTATACCGCGTTTCTTAAAATATGTGCCGTAACGCTGAGATGTTTTGAACGCATTTGCCTTCTCAAGGAAATACCCCAGACTCGATTTACATCCTACAGTACATTCCAACTCATTTCAATAGTCAGACTAACCTCAAAGCCCAAAGGGAACCTCATTGTAATTGCAAAGAAATGTAACACTGCAGTCTAACACTCTAATCTGAAATGAGTATTCTGGTCACACTTGGAGCTGAAACAAAGTTGACGGAATTTTTTTGTGTGCTTTTGATTCTTTTTCTACATTGTATTACTTGTCTTAATCTATTAAAAAAATGCATTTAGTTCCCTTATATCCATGTTTTCCTCTGAGAGAGGGTCTGTGAAGCAGGAGGAGGCCTAGCTACGGGATCTGCAACAGCAAAGAGAGGAATGCTCCAGACAACCTGAAGAGATTAGGGTCCATTATCAAACAAATTTCTACTACCACCTACAACACTTATGACAGCCTTCAGTTCAACTCTCATAGGAGCTTTAGGGGAAAAAAAGAAAGTAAGAAAGAAAAAGAAAAAAAAAAGCACACGCTTTTGTCCTCATGGCGGTGTTCCCTCGACGCCAGAATGAAACAAGCTCTGTTTTCTCGGTTGCTCGGTCTGAGAAGAGGGGGCGAGCATGTTTTAAGAAGGGTGTGGGAATCAATTATCCCACTCAAGAGACATGCAGGACCAGTGGGTATTGCTTGGGATTAGTGTCCATTCTTGTCATGTACTGACAAACCGTCCCGCTGATCTCCTTAACACCAGGTGTTATTAAGAAGCAAGGCCCTTACAGGGGGCCTATAGGCTTTTGAATAACTGCCCTTTAGGAAGGACTGACAAGCTTATAATGATGAAAAAAAAAAGCGCATTCCTGTGCTTTCATGTGCTCACCTGTGCGAATTTTCAGATTATATTGAGCACTGTCCAAACTGAAAGGGAAATCATGCAAAAAATAAACTTGTAAGAACTACATCTTGAGCTGTCTTGATTAACCTGCTTTGACAAAGTGACTAGAAATATGCATTCTGATGGGCAGTAAGATGAGAAGATCAATGCTCCACGCCTTTTTTTTTTATCTTTATATTCAGCATCGCCTAAATAAAAAGGGTGGAAACAGGGAGGTATATTTTAAATATAACACAATCTCCTTCTCTTTCTGAAGCTTTAGCTGATTGCAAAAACTAGAGTGTAAAAACATCAACACGCAGTTTTAATGTGGACTGTGGTGGTGTTCTTCCAACACATAAATCAATGTAAAATGTCAAACTACCTTGATTTTTCTATGGATTGTTAAACCAATATGTGATATTTAGAGGTGCTGGTAGGTGGATTTAAGAATTTTTTTTTTTACCTTTGGTCAGCCAAATGTAAGCTAAGCTTGTATTCTGTTCAGCTAAGGTAACCAGCTGCATATTCTCCTAGAAAGCTAATAAGCATTTAACCCAAAATACCAAAGTTTTGCTCATAAATACTTTTCCACACTAGTTCAGTCAGTGCTTGAAACCTCTGAACGAAAAATTAATTACGCAAAAAATTTGAAAGATTAATAACTGCTGATGTGTCTTTTTGGGGAGTGATCAGCACAGATCCAATATCACCCAGAGCGTGCAACGATAATTTTAAAACTTGCTGGCTTTAATCTTTAATTTGAGGTGCTGTTGTGTTTACACACAGTAAGTAGAAAGTTGGCTCGGTGAAGTCACTTGGCCCATCTGCGCTGAATGCGCTGGATATTGTTTGAGATTGGGAATGAATAGACTTCATCTTGAATGCTGGCAGGAGTGCTCCCCAGGTGTAGCTGAGCAAAACCTGGACTCGTCCCAAGTTCAGATCCCTCTCTCTGTTTACGTGCCAAAAATCAAGGTGTGTGTGGACACAAAAGATGTTAGTTGGTAGCTGAGCGATTGAAAGGTGTTTACACAGGAGTTAAGGAGGGTTGTCCCTGCCTAAAGACATTCTCAGCTGGCAAACAGTAAGTGGATATAATTTACAAATCAAGAGGTCAGCTATGTCAACCAGTGCTGCTTCTCACTCCCACTGTAATTGCACTGATTGTGTAGAAATCTATGAACGCTATTGTCTTACCAGCCGGGTGTTTCTGGGAAAAATAAATAACAACCCAATCGTGTACCGTCAGAGGATAAAATGTGCATTCATTAAATAAAGCTTTGCAATTGTATATGTTTATGGACCATATATGTTCTACAAGCATACATGTTTCAAACATCAGTGAGGCAGGGGGGATCGCATGTTAAAGAAGGCATTCTGTGACAATAACCAAAACTTTTGGTAATCTCAAAATCTTGAGCAATCAGTGCGTAGGAAGAGTAAATATTTTTCAGGAGCAGGCCTGCCAAAAGGTTCACATTACTTCCTTGAATGATTGATAGCTTGCCAATTGATTTATGATGCTCAATATGATATTTTGCAAAGCGATTAAAGGTTTCATCTTCTGCTTTCAGATTTCTTGTGAAATCGCCTACAGTTATATTTGCGGACAAATTTACTTCATTGTGAACTGCGGGTGAACTTACCTCAGCGCAGCTGGTTTAGGAGAACTGATCACCGCGTCTTGCAAAAAGGCAAGACCTGACGGATATTTAACTTCAGTAGACACTCTTTAGCCAAGATCTACAAAACAGGAAGCTGTATATGTGTGAACTACCCCAAAATCCTGATTCCAGAACCAAGGTATGACACACTTTGGAGGATAGAAATGTCTACAGAGGGATGCACACAATCTTTTTCTTATACAAAAAAGAACAAAACAACAACAACAACAACAACAGTAGTATAATTGATTGTTATTGTAAGTAATAATCTGAGTAAAATTATACTTGTAAAGTATCAGAAATGAGTGTGAGTGACTGTGAATGCTGATGCATTACAACGAATTGCCTGTAACAACAATATAAAACTTCTAACCTAAACAAATCAAACATGAGTTTATAACACAATTGCCATGCAAAGTAAACTTGTAATAATAATAATAACAATAATAATAATAATAATAATAATAATAATAATAATAATAATAATAATAATAAAAACACTACTCCAGAAGCTGCTCTGGTGCTTTCAGTAAAATCACATGATCTTCTCTGCCCTTGTAGTAAGGGTTTTTCATCAGCTGTGCATACTTAAGTATACTTATAGTATTTGAGTATCTGAGTAGAGTACTTGTAACAATAACCCTCAGCTAGTTTCCAACACGTGCATATGTAAGACATTTTAAAACACTAAATCCAAAACAAAAACACACCTGGACTTCTATGTAGGGCAGTGTATAGACTACAATAACACTGATGCGATATTTCAGTGCTGCTTGTGCTGCACTCAAACCAATTCTTGGTTTGCCATTCTGGAAATAAACAGTCACTGAGTGCAGGTATTTTATCACACCGTCCAGTCCGGCTCAGAGCGACTTCAATCTGCACAAACACCGACTGCGTGGTGCTTAAAACGCCCACAGAGGAGAAGCTGTCACACCAATCATAAATTAAGACGCACTGAGATGAATAATCTTTCTGAAACATGAGAGGGGAATTGTGAATCAGTTGGGTTGTATGTATCGCGGTGCTGCGCGCTCCCTCTCTCTCTCTCTCTCTCTCTCCCCCCTCTCTCTCTCTCTGCTGATGGGAGGAGCGCAGAGCAGCTCCTCTCTGTATAAGAAGTGTTGAACGTTCAACAAGGGATTTTACACAGCTACTCAGGAGAAACGAAATGATCTGCCCTGGAGCCGCAGCAAAATGCTGGATGGACACCTACTCCTGGGATGGTTATCGTTCACAGTTATAGTGTATCTTCTCAACTTGCCTGGACCCACCATAGCATATTTCGGGTAAGAGATGACAGACACACTGTTAAGTCCATGATGCTACTTTTCATTGATTTGATTGGTTCAAAGCAGGTAATTTTTTTTAAATGTCGTAAGTCACTGAAAACTCTTTAGTGAGTTTAGAAAGTGGAATAAGGAAGTTTATTTTTTTAAAGCACTGACTTCGGGTCAGCGAGGTATCACCTGGAGGCCTCACAGCTGGTGTGTGCAGCAGGTTGTCTGCTCAAGAATTTACCTCAGTGAAGGTGCTGGTAATTAAAAAAAAAGTAGCAGTGTGGGGGTTATCTTAGAATGAAATTAAATCAAATATAATCTAATATAATATAGGTGGAAGTATGTACCCGCGGAATGATTTTGACCGGTGAGAGCCCCCTCCTCTCCATTCTTTCCCTGACAATTGAGCCAGCGCCCACTGTACAGTGAGCGCGGCACGTTTGAGTGGCAGGTAGCGGTCAAGGGGTTATTTTGCTGAAACACTTGTAAAATCATATCCTTAGTCGACTCTGAAAACAGCCGTGGAGCCGAAAGGTGAGTGTATATGCCTCAGACTCAACAGCTGGTAACAATAAAGCGATCTGACTGACTGAACTGGTGGCCGAAACGTCTGCTCAGCTTGCACAGAAAAAATCCCCCCATCCAGCAAAAACATCACACAACTCTGGCAGTTTTTTTTCTTCTGCTACCTCCATCAGATAAAAACGGGAGAAACGAAAACAGCTGGAACACGTGTCAGGAAATTAATCTGAAAAATTTAGCGTTTCGTGAATCGTGTCCCGCACTTAACATTGTTTCATTTAGAAAGCGCACACGGGTGTATATTTCAAAGTAAGTCATTCCCAGGGAACGCCTTGGATTTTAGGTGTAGCCCACTATGACCTCCACTTCAGAGTGGCTACTCATGCTGCACTTTGCTTGCTCATACGCTCTGCACTCTCAGCTTCCTTTTCTGTCTTAGTTACAGAAGAACATTAACAGTGCTGGGAAGCCAAGGTCATTCAAATGAGGTCAGCATGTCAGGTGGGACCGCAGCCATATTTCACCTGGAGCTGGAGAGCTTTAATCCGAAAAGAAACCCACAGACTGGAATGTACCTGTGCAAGTGGAAATGCACATTAAACACAGTTAAGATCTTGGTGCTTTTCTGTATTATCTACAAATATCTCTGTTGATGGGTGCTGTTAGTGCTCCCCTACAGGGTAGACACACACACGGACACACAGAGACAAACGGTTGTAGACTGCAGAGTGATGACACTTGAAGCTTTGCCAGCAGAGTCAAATTTATGGTAGGTATGGGTGTTGTGCAGGATCCAGGAGTGTTAGGCGATCTGGGAACTGATGTGAATCTGCAAGAGAGCACAAGAACTGTCCCCTAAGGGCCCATTAGCCTAGTATGTCAGACCTGCCGACCTGTTGAAGTGGGTTTTACATTCTCCTGGAGGCAAATGTTATCTGAATAGTATGTATTCGCTACTGAGTCAAGGCAAAAGAAGTTTTGGAAGTAGTAAAATGCTATGTATCTCACAGTAACTGTTTTTCAGATCTCTGGGTAATATTTTTTTTCTTTGTTGGGGGGTGGGGGTGGAGTGTTGCACAAAGTGTTGGCACTAATTTTGGAAACTGGGTGATGCAAGCAAGTTGTATGACACCTGCAGTAGTTCCGTGTGATGGAAATATCTCAGCCCCTTCTGAGCAAAGCATCATCATGTCTAATACTCATGCACGTATCAAGTAGTTTCTCTCTCTGCCTCTTGGTCTTTGGTTTCAATTCATTTCTAAAATTGCATTAGAAGGACAAATGTATCACTGCTCTCTGTTTCTGTCTCCCCTCCTGTTGCAGTGTCGCCCTTTGGCAGGCACTTGTATTAAAGATGACGTGCCAAATTGGCACCAAAATCAGCCCTAATGGTTCTAATGGTAATGCATATTTACTTATTCAGTTAGCACTTGCTTTCAATTACCTCTGTCAGTCTGTTCTCTATCTGTGGCATGTGTAGTGCAGAGAGACATGTGGTATTACAATACTCCAGATTTATTATTCTGTGGCCCAGGGAGAAAGGAATATGAATGAGTGTCAGTGAATGATTTAGCCTTGCTGCTGAGGAACATGAAACATACTGAAAGAGCCTGCGCAGGTGACACAGATACAAAATGTGACTGCCCCGTGGCTGGCTTCCCAGAAACTCGACACCGGTGACACTCCAGCACAGTCTTGCTCAGCTTTGACCGGGGGACATACTAACACAAACCTGTTCAAATAAATATTCCATGAGCACGAGGCATCTTAGGGCCCCCTGGGTACTGATTTACTCAAAATAGAGGGTCAATGTTGCATACCCAATTTCCAAAGTGCGGTGGAGCATAAGTGTAACATAAACACAATCTCTCCTGCCTGTAGTCTGCTGTAGCTGAGGGTGGGGTGGGATTCCTGGCGTAGCCAAGCACCCGCTTAAATTGTCATCCTTTGCCACAAGAATGTGAACACTCATTTTCTTTCCCTCAGCCTGTTGTGGCAGGTGCTGGTTCTGCTAAATCCGTTATCATTAGAGCTTGAATTGGAGATGCTCGCTGAGCTCGCCTTACTTACCTTAAGGTTACAGCACCTTGATCAGATATGGCGTTAACTGTCAGCAAAGGGGATGATTTGTTTGCTCAGGTGACCCCGCGAGGGCTTAGAGTGCTCTCTGAGACGACTCTGTTGGTTTAAATTTAAGTTTTGGTAAAAGGCTTGTCATTCTGCGGTCTTGTAAACTGTGCTGGATGTGAGTCCTTACACTGAGTCAAGGGTTTGTTTTTCTTTAGCACACATGCGACATATACAGGAAGGCTGCCCACAGTCATGCAACTGGGATTCACTAATCACAGACGCGCCGCAGCATCCGGAAGAAGCAAATATAGCGGTTGCTATTTAATTGCTGCAATATCCTTAAAATCTCTATCATCGGTTTGATCCTGAAGAGTAGAGCTCCTTTCAGATGCAATTATTGTTTTCAGCGCTCCATTAAGTGAGGCAGTAAGCCAAGAGCAACAGGATAACAAATGGGATGTGTGTAAATTTATTGAGGAGGAGTGATGTTTCTTTTCTTTTTTTTTCAGTGTGCAGCCCGTCTGAGGATTTTATCATTTTGCTGACTTAGTTCCTGGCATGTATCAAACAGCATTTTTTTTAAAGTTTCAAAGGAGCCTTACTTCTTGAGCACAGTGCAAAAATGTTAAAATTTGTTTTTTAAGCAGCTCCATCTAACCATTTCCTTTGGTTCCCTCCTCCCCCCCATCCCTCCTGTCTTCTGGCTTGCCTGCCTTATGTGCGTGCTGGCATCCCTGCAGTGGTTTGTGGGGAGCTTCTGGGTGATTACCACTCATTAGAAGGAGCAGAGTTAGTGCGGGCTCAGGCTGGCGTTGCCTGGCAGACAGTGGTGGCAAGCGTCTCATTACCAGGCCTTAAGGACTGATTAGCCCTGACGTGCAGCAGGGCGGGGAGCACCGTTGATAGAGGGATTTCCCAACTACATAGGATATCCTGTGGCTATAGCCACACCTCAAAGGGTATCACTTTAGCATGAGCCAAGAAGATAGGATTCTCTTGACAGTGTAGTGTAGTGAGATCACGCGAACCTGGAAGCTTAGATAGCTGACCGCTTGTCCCTCTTAAAAGAGAGTTTTGTTTTCTTTATATTTCTGTTTGATACATCCAGATTTGAGCTAAGCCAGGCTTTGCTTTGAGCTCTGTACCCTGTTACATCCTTCTGGAGTCCTGCTATGTTAGTGGGTACCACATGGTGGTGCAGTACTGTCTGAGAGTGCAGGATGGTCTTCCATCAGCTCTTTCTTGTGTATAAATAGGAGACAAAATGTGAAAACATTAAATGTAAATGTAGTGCAAAATTTACTTGGCTTATGCCCACTTGTGGTCATCCTGCATGATGGGTTCAAAATGTCTTTGAACTTAAGCTTATAGAGCAAAGTTGTACTTTTTTTTTTGCACAAATTTACATGTCTTTAAACTGGAAGATGCATAGTGTAGCTGCTGATTTTATGGGTTGAACCATCAGTAATTACAGAGCTTGGTACTCACCTTTGTTAAGAAGAGCTCGGTGGCCCCTGATGTGGGCTGTTATGGGGCTCATACTGTGTAATAACATGGTTGTGATGGATATTTTTGAAGATTGAATGGTTTGGAGAGGCTTTTAAAATGCGTTTGGCGTGCTCACATTTGAAGGAGGTACAGTTCTTGTGTCATCAGGATGCCAAACAGACCACAATTAAGAGACGCTTGATTATAAAAGGGCAGCAGGTCCAGGCGTACATTTCATTGATGGATAGCTCGAAGATACGGAGAGGAAAATCTTCTTGGTTAAAATGCAAACATATGATGATCTTTGCAGATGGAGCTGGAGACATGGGCAATTTGCAAAACAGGAAAACTAATATAGACTCAAGATACTTTTAGTGGTCAGGCATTGATGAGATGATGCTAGTTAGTGTGACCACTATGTCCTGTGTTTTCCATCCTTGACCACAGGCGAGTTTTCTCTGCCTAGTTTGTGGGAATAGAAGAGACATGGCACCTCACACGTGCCAAGATTAGCAGACTGTCAAAACCCTCACTTAAAACTTTGGCCTTCCAGAGAATATCTGCTTTTATCACATCCAAGAAAAATAGATTTTGATACATTTAGTGTCTTTTTAAAAAAAAAATCAAAAAGATTATTTCTGCAGCAGTCAGCATAAAACCCTTTTTTCAGTATCATCCACCTGTTTGCAGGGTAACCTGAGTTTATCTTGCATAAACACGATCATATAGAAGACTAAGCTGATGTGCACTCAGATGCTTCACTAGGATGGGTGTGCTTATATACTCTAAGCTTCTCCCAAAAGGCTTATTTATCCATAAAGCCAGAATATTAGTTTGAGAATGGACACAGTGAGACACACACTGACGTGAACAGGCCAAGGCACGGAAGACGTTCTGCGATTCACCCTGGGGCAGATTTCATTTCACGTTGAAAATGGCCCATTTGCATGACGTTCAGCTGCTTTTTTAATCATCAAGCACTTGTCAAGAGTCAAACTTTTCTCACTCCCGTTGATATACGAGTCGCGAGTCAGCACAGCCGAAAAAATCTTTGTCAGACGCGGTCAATCAACACTTTGCGTCTTTAACTTTGGAAAATGCTTTGACAAAAGGTATTTGGGCTTTAATATTTGAAATGAGAATTAAAGGAATAACATGTTATATGTGGGTAAAAAAGTACTGTGTTTGTATCTGCTTTGCTGAATTTCTCTGACCTTAAAGTCTCACCAAATAGCCACAGTGTGGTTCAGCACGTGGAATCGGTGAGAGCCGAGTACAGTATGTGTGCCTGAGTGTGTTTGGTGTGTCGGTGCGCTGGTACAGGGCTACTCTGTGCCATGGTGTGGGCTAGAACTGGGGAGTCATGCGGACACTGCTGCACGCCCAATCTGTGCCAGTCACACAGTGACTATAACTGAGCTGCTGACCTTAGAAGCCTCGAGTTCTCACATAGCAGTTAAACCTCTTACCATGCCCCGCACTCCCATTCCCAGGGCCAGATCCTATAGTGCTGCCACTCGGCTACCAGTTTTCACATTCACAGTCGTGGATTAAAAAGTTAGGCTGGACACTAGATTTTTTTCCCCCCTTTTCCTACTTTTTTGACCTGTAAAACAAAAGTATTTTCTAGTGAAACTTATTACCCATGCGTAGTATCATATACATTTAAAATATTAGAGTCCTGTCTCCTTCAGCTACTTTATGGGAGTAGTCTGACATACCCTCTGTGGGTTGTAAATGACCAGAAACGACAGCAGATGACATAACTTTGGGTCATATCCTGTTAAGTCATACAAGATAGTGGACTTCCCCCCTAGCTTTGTGAACAGCAGTACTTCTAGACATTGCACGACATTCCCACTACGCAGAAAGGGTCATTACTCAACTAATAATGACTTACTTAAGTCCCAGGCCAGTACCACTTTGTTTTGTCGTGTTACTGCACTGTGTCAGTCACAGCTTGTTAGAAGCAATCACAACACCCAGCGCCTTCAACTAGGGACTTATCTTATCTTAGCCATATACACAATCGTTTACTCTTTCCCCCATTTTTTTTGTTTTTGTTTTAATGATTCGGGGAATTAACAGTTTCTTTCACCATGGAGAAAATGCCTGAGCTCAGTGCAGGATTTCTTCTCTTACACTTCTTCTTGGAGGTGGACAACAGCAACCAGAGAGTCATTCGACACTGATTCATGGTTTCTCCAATTATTCATGTCTAAGCTGTGGAGCACATTGTCAGCAATGGTTAGAGAGGGCCAGTGGGAAAACACTACACACGCTCACATTCCTACTACCTCTGGCATGGCCTGGGATACACCAGATGGGACTTGGGCAGGGTGGTCTGAAGTTCATCCAACATTTCTGAGAAAAGCACACAACTTTCTCCCCCCGAAAAGGAGCATTTTTAAACGCTGTTATGGCAGCAGGAAAAAGTGAAAGGAAAAGAAAAAAGGGATCGCCGATGGTAAGCCTAATTTACTGCAAAAACTCAGAGTTTCAGAGTAATATGTTTTCTTACGTTGCACATATTAATATCAGGTGAGCACAGCAGTTTGTCTTCATCACAGTTAAACTTTTCCAGGACACATGTTCACGTCTATCATTGTCTTGTGTAGGTTAAGGTCGTAGACGGCAATAGTTTTGTCTAGAGACCGTTTTGTTTTGAGCCAACAGCTGGGTTGGAATGATTGACATTCGTTTAGAGTAATTGACCAGTGGGAATAGGGGAAGTTTGGAGAAAAGGGGAAAAAAGGAGGAGAAGAAGGAGGGGGGTTGGTTGTGATCTAGGAGACAGTAGACCACACAACCTGCAAGTAGAGGCTGATGGAGAAATTGTGGCTTTTGTGCTTTTTTTTTCCTGTCTGGGCGCATTTAGCCACAACTTGTAGGTGTTGACTTAAGGTTGTAAGACTCCACGTGCGTGTGCACATTGATCCATGCGTGTAGCCGCGTACGCCATTGTGTCCAACGCTACGGCGGCTGATAAACAAACGCTGGCTGGAAATTACCAAAACACTTCCTCCTCTGTGTTTGAATTCTTGCCACAAAAAACAGAAAACTGAAAGTTTTTTTGTTTGTTTTACTGTATTAACTCGTTGTTTTAATTAAGAAAACATGTTTTCAATGATATTGCTCAACAGGTGGTTTTCTTATCTCCAGGGGGTGATTACACAGTAGGTCAGCAATCTGTAATATCACATGTTTACTGAATATGGATATCTCCTACAGAGGCTGCAGATTCTAACATAGAAAGCATCCACACAGAGCCGCAGCTCGAGCCCTGTACATTCTCTTAATTCTTTAAGACTCATCCCTTCTTATGTATTGTCAGCAAAAATTTCTGTTTGACCGCCAACTATTCAAAATTCAAACGCACATTAACAAAAAGGAGAAAATAACCTCTTATTTAACAACCAGATGTTTGGCGTGTTTGCTTGATTTAGATTTACTTTTTCTAAGGTTTTCAACTTTAGACTCTCGAGATTAATGTCTATACAGAGACTGTTAATATATGTCTCTGTGGGCACATGAGCACCACGAGTAATTAACAAGCTGCGTTTGTAGTCTGAGAAAGAATTTGTTTAGGCCTAGCACATTTAAGTAATAGGCTTTTTTTCTGACTATGACAGATAGTAGGTATCCTTAGCTGTCTACATACCTTACTAATAAAGAAAGAGCAGAATTACCAGCTGAGGGTCACTTCCAGGAGTGCAATGTAAAGTCAGAGAGCGAGTGATGATGGCAAAGTTTAGAGTTAGTCAATGATTTCCTTGAGGGATTGACTGTCGTGCTCCGCCGCGTGAAATGAGCCGTTTTCGCTGAACCCGCTGCATTGGAAAATGTATATAAAGTAAATGTCACGGGCAATGGGAGGTGCTGACAGGTGGAGAGAAAGGACTAAACAAACTGCACTGTTACTAAGTGAAAGACAGTGGAGGAGGTGCAGCGTGAGAGTAGATCAGTGATGTCTGCACAGTGTGTAGAGGCAAGAGTGTGAATGGAAAAAGCAAAGCTGAGCAAACATCAGCAGGAATCCCACCTCACATGGGATAATAATGAGTTTTATATGTTGGTGTTATATTCCGTGTGTAATTGGTGTTGCTGTGCCAACACCTCAAACAAAAACACGACAGAAAATGGACCGTGATGTGAAAACACATGTTCGTGCTTTCTTATTCACTGTGGGGAAGATACTGCGAAGATGCATGCGCATTGCTTTAAAGCGCGCACGTTTTGTGATTATCACGTGGATTCAGGATGGATGCTTTTAATGGACGTGATATAAACGACATGTAGGAGTGAAAACTGTTGGATGTGTTGATGTGAACACGAATCAGACAAGGTTAATTATACGTAACTTTAAAAATTGGATATCTACACGGTATATTAGCAGCTGTCTTTGCGTTGTTCACCTTTGAGCTTTTCTGTGAATTAAATTTATTCTAGAAAAAGTGGTCCCATATTTTTTAAAAAACGCTCTCATGGAGCGAGCGATTGTTGTCACCGTTGCAGGAAGACTCCAGTTATTCCTTTTTGTCCGAGTCTCAGAGTCGACTTTATGATTGACCCAGGGAACTCTTATCCAATTCTTTTCCTCTTAGCGAGTTGAATGAGTTCATTCTTCAGCAAACAGCAGTGTGATTTATTTATTTATTTTTTTTCTCCGATCATCTTATTGGAATGTGTGCGACCCTTTTGTGTGATAGCAGGGGTCACTGTCCTTCATCCAGGGAAAATATTATCTTGAATCCAGCGAATTTGAATCGGATTAAAATGAACAACTCCTCTCCTCAAGTATTAAAAAGTGCATCCATTTGTAAACATTTTTTTTAAATATAGAAGAAAATAAAGCACGGTACATCTGTGATACTATTTGACTGCGTTCTCGTCTGCCACAGAGTGGAAACATTGCACAAGAGTGAGCTTTGGCCAGTAGTTTCTTCTCCAGAGATGTGAAGAAGTATTTCTCTGCTCGAATGTCCCTCTCCTCCTCGCTTTGCCCTCAGGCTTTCTTTGCAACTAGCTAGAAAAAAACCCCACCTTTCTTTGAAAAAGAGACAGCGGTGCTGAGATCAGTGTCGTGTCATCTTTGGCTTCCCTCCAGCTTCAAGCAGAGCATCGTTTTTGTCTCAGACAAGTAGACGTTACCGAGGCATCTGAGGCCTGTCGTTCTAATACTTGCAGGCATGTGGGGGTTTGGGGAGGTCTGAGCTGATACGTGTTACTGCGCATGTCTTTCTGAGGAATGTCCACAGCATATTGGTATTCGTATAGTTCAGCTACCATTAGCAGTTGGCTATCTTTCCAAAGCAGTACACTTAATCGATGTCTCTGTGTTCATTTGCAGACATTTGCATGAGCAAAATGTTGTGTGCATTAAAAAAAAAAGTCTTACATGTTCTTTAACATGACAGGTTCTTTGCTCCGCAGCGTCATTCAATCCCTGACATTCGCTTGCAAGAGAAGTGCTGAGGAAAGGTTGGCAGTCGTACGCGACATGCCGGGCCCGTTGGATTTGTTTGTTTTGAGACTTTATGTTTGTTTCCTTGACATTGCAATCAGAGTGTCTTAACAAAGCGTGAAACAATTTAGAGGAAAATGTCAGTTGTTCAGAGAAAGACACCCTTTGCCTTGCTGCGTACACCTCAAACCATACATTTTTCTTATTCTCCAAGTGTGTTGGGAGGGCGATCTCTGTCAAGACACAGCTTGCCAGGTTTCCATTTGAACTTGCTGTCAGACAAGTTAAGAATAGGCAAACACACTTTGCAAAAAGAAAACCGTTCGACCCATTCTGAAAGCAAACCCCGAGGACTCCTTTTTTGATTTGACTACACGGATTCTCAACCAGACTATGAATTTATTGTAAAGAAAAATATCAAATAACATCTGTGAACTATTAAGTTCACTGATATTAAATTGAGCACTCGAGGGGAAACATTTCAGTCGGTTATTGGACTTAATAAAACAAATCTTGTGTTGAATAAATCCTGTGACCTTCTGTTCGTGACTCAAGTGATCATGAGTGGTGACAGAATATTCTCTGAAAAATAATAAAGAAGTCTAAAATGTGAGTAATGCGAATCAGCGATCATCGCTTCTGGTACATTAACTAACCAGGTGTAGACAGTGAGCAGGTGCTCTGCATCTTTACAAAAATATTGCAGAATTTATTTCCATCTTCTTTTCAGACTGCTTGGCTGTAGTAAACTGTGAGGCAACGTTCCCATTTTCTGCGGTTACGCTTCACAGTTATAAAGTTGGACTTCTTTTAATTGGTTTGGCTGTATGCATACTTTTAGCAACCAGGAACGGATGGACAACAATTTATGACTGTTGGTATATTAGTGCTGTGATAGTGGAAATATGAAGGATTAAAGTGTTAATCTTAAATGCTAAATGTGTTTTGTCATTACAGCTGAAAGCAGCAAACATTGGCCCAAAAAGTAAATGCAGTTCTGATTGCTCTCTTTTCAAAATAAAATAATTCTTCACTGTCTCTCAAGTACGCTTTTTCAGATGTTGTACCTTGGTGTTGACATGTGCAAGCTGTAATCCTTAGTGCCTTAGTGCACTGGGAAATTCAGCCTACACTGAATGCCAGGAGTCCAGATCATTGATAAATAATCTCATTGATAAATACTGTGTCGCTCCTTGCACGAGTATCCTTCAAAAGTCTGAAGTCCGGCTGCAAAAAGCACACAGGCCAGAGAGCTTGTGCATTTTGTGAGTTCAGTAAATCCATTTATTCTTCAGTTTCACTTTAACAGTGTAAAGGAGGCCAGAAATTACACATAATGAACAACTAGGGTGCCAGTCCTGTCAGTTGGTGTGACCAAAATGGTCACAGGCTGACAGTCATGTCCCCCGTGTGTGTTTATGAAAGTAATGCCCTGCGCTCTCCATCACAACCTCAGAACGCTGGTTATAGGTTTTGCCAGCTATGTGGCAGTCCCCGCTTTGTGTGTTTTATATATGCATCCCTTAAATAAACTGACGAAAGGAGTGCAAGTCTGCCACATGTTCTCCATACCATGTTTAGAATCGAAATTCTTACTTGCTGTATTTAAAGTACTTTGCAGCCGTAGGATGAATACAGGTGCCTCGTTTATGCAGTTGTTCTTAGAGTCTTAAGCTCATTCCTGATGGTCTGCCTTTGTCTGATTCATAAATGTTGCTGAGCGTAATAATAAACAACAAATTTTGTTTAAGCATTATTTAAAAATATAATTTCTAACTTGTACTCGCTTCATCAAGAGCACTGGGATTAACTTTAACCATTGGCTGTCTGGAGCACCGTGTCATTTCCCAGTAGCCTAAGGGCCACTTTGGGCTACTGTGAACAGTCATCTTGACTGTTTGCTACAGGAGTGAGTTGACAGACCTCTCAGACACCCTTGACTCCCGCAGACTGCATGCATCTCCACAGCATGCTTAGCATCAGAGTTCACACCCCAAAGACTTGCACAGATGTGCACTTGAATCTGCTCATTCTCGCTTTCTGCAAGGGAGTGCTTCTTAACAGGTGTTACCTGTTAAGAAGACCGTCAATATAAAAGGTTTAAAAAAAGGTCTGGGTCTGGGTGGACTGTAGCTTAAACACACACATTTCTTGTGGCGGTGTATCTTAAGTTCAGTTTCGGGGGGTTTTGTTTGATACTTTTGTTTGTCAAAAAATAAAGCTGCAGAGTTTAAGGTTTTCTTTGTGGGCATTTTGAGCACTGTTAGCATACCTGAAAACCTCAGTGTTGAGATTGGCTGGTTGGTCCCATTGTGTTTATAATGTTGTTAACATTTATTCCAGATAAGTGGCCCAGTTTCAGTGACGAGGTTTTGCTACATACCATAATTAATGATAACCGTGACATTATGTCAAATCAGATAACGATATTATGTCAACATCACATAATACAAAAGAGCACATGAATTAACTAGTTGTTCTTTTGTAGCGTTTATTTTATTTCATTTGTTTCTTTGTAGATACCGACACTTTCACCACCAACATTCTTTCCAGTTTCCAAAGTGGATGTCCAATAATCTTTTGACATAATAATTATGTAGTAAAAAGCCTGATCACCAGGTAGTACTTGATTACAATTTGCATGAACAGAGTGGCGTGGGATGGAGTCAAATTGTTGTTCCAGTCTGCCCCTAAGTGAAACCCCTCGATGACATCATAAATCAGAGTTTATCCCAGAGTGAGGTGGAACAGAAACACAGAACTAAAAAGATCACCACGTTTTATGTCCCCTACAGAAAGTCTAGATTTTCAGATGTAAAGACTTTTATACGATATTTAAGACTTTTTATAATGACAGCAGCAATAATGTGTGCCATGTTTAAATCTGTACAGCGAGGTACAACCTGCCACCCATCTGAAGGATCTGGTATAAATATTTAACCAACCATTTGCTGGCTACTGTTTTACGTCACGTAACACGACAGACACGATCACAGAATACAAATGTTTAAAATGTCCCCACACTAACTGAATGCCTTGTTATCTGCACATTACAACCTCGTACTGCAGTATTAAAGTGGTCAGTATGCAGCTGATGCTGTAAGTTTATTGCTGTAAAACGGAAAAAAATTGATTTCAGGAACTTTTGGTAGAACTTCAATATACAGCCCATAACCTACGGTCCAGTTGCCCATGTAAATCTTTGTGAATAGGTTGCAATTTTCAGTACAAAGACTTGTGTTCCTACTGGTACTTGTCACTACAGTAAAATAACATAGTAACTAACCTTTTTTCAGTTTTAAAGGAGAGGAGAAACTAATTACAACTACAGGTATTTTTAAATAAAGGAGGTCTGAATAATCTATAATACAGCCCACACCACTAATAATACTGTGTACTTACATTGTAAGGGGCAGAGATATTGATTTCCCTCCTTCTGAAATAACCTAAAGTTACTGAGTACATTTTCTTTTTTGAAAGTACTCCAAAGGCACTCTTACATTAAGTGCCCCGTTTCTTTTAAATTTCCCCGTGGATAAAAACTACTCACAAAAATGCTAACAAAATTCAAAAGAATTACATGGTAAACCTGACTTTTCCACCACTGCAGAGAATTTGCTCTTTACTCAGACACACCTGCACCGAGATGTGATCTCAATCTCCAGCAAATGTTGAATTCCCCTGAACATTAACCACTGAACAGCTGAATTCATTTGAACATTAACCAAACTTTTGAGCATTATATGAGCAGCTGTGCTTCCTGTGCTGTTTATGCAGTATAGCTTTGCTACTTTTATTGTTTATTCAGGAAGGTCAGTATCCTGTTGTTCTGGCTGAATACTTTATCAAGACAATCCCAGTATCTTTCTGTTTCCAAATGGCTTGTGATGTTTTCTTCCAGGTTGACAGGTAATGAACCGTTGTCTGTCCTGCCACTGAACTCTTTACCAGAGGAGAGCATAGGCAGGGCCCACTTCAAGCTGTGTGACCGGCTCAAACTGGAAAAGAAGCAGCGCAGGATGTGCAGACGAGACCCGGGCGTGGCGGAGACTCTAAGAGAGGCCATCACCATGAGCGCCCTAGAATGCCAGTACCAATTCCGCTTTGAGAGGTGGAACTGCACCTTAGAGGGGCGCCACCGAGCCAACATATTAAAAAGAGGTGATTATTACTACTTTTCTTCCCATTTGAATATGCATTTTATTCTTGTGCACTTAAAACTTAATGTCTGAGTGAGCCAACTCTTTAGAAAACCCTTTATTTTCCTGTCTCCCAATTGCCACTCTCCATCGGGCTTCTCTAGGATTTAAAGAGACGGCCTTCTTGTACGCCATCTCCTCAGCGGGTCTAACTCATGCCATGGCCAAAGCTTGCAGCGCAGGACGCATGGAGCGCTGTACATGCGACGAGGCCCCCGACCTGGAGAACCGTAAGGCGTGGCAGTGGGGAGGCTGCGGAGACAACCTCAAATACGCAAACAAGTTTGTCAAGGACTTCCTGGGCAAACGCTCGAACAAGGATCTACGTGCACGTGTGGACATGCACAATACGAACGTGGGCATGAAGGTAAGTGCGTCAAATGGTCATGACGTACCGACCGATAGCACTATTTACTTACTTGGTCTAACCAAAGACACGATCTAGCTGCACCATGGGAAATGGGGGATTCATTCGTTCTGGAGCTTGACCCGTGCTTCGAGCCAAAAGTCAGCTGACGCAACAAAAGCAAATATCTCAACATCTGCTGCTTTGATCTCAGATCTCCAACTCCTTCTACGACATTGTTGCCTCTTAGAGGTGTATGATGGGCTGTGACAGCAACAATATTAGCTAATAATTTATTGAAAACATTAAATTCGACTTCATTTTAATTTGGGACAGTTATTCATCTACATGTCAGCGATGTTGGAAAACTTTTAAGGAGTAACAGTCAAAGAAAAAGAAAGATTTATCAAACTGTAATTTCATAGCAGTATATTTACCCAAAGTGTCAGCTTCACTCGCCTTTTATTAACGCTGCAATTTCTACAGACTTTGAGTTATTCCATACACATGAATCTAACTAGGAAACACACTTCAGTTTGAAGAGGGTCAGAGTTCATATGGCGAGACAGACATTATGTAAACAGAAAGGTTTGCTAATTGCTTGTATGAATCATTTAAACGATGGGAAAATAGCATTAATACAATATACTCTGAGTTCTTTTTGTCGGCAAACATCAATGTGAAGTACCGATTCATTTTGCGCCATATCCCGGATACACTGCATTTCCATATCTTGGCTTTTGCTTTGTACTGGAGTTTAAACATTAGAGCACTGCTGTTTGACTCAAAGGGCTCCATCTTAACTGTCTCCAAATATGTAATTAGGATCACCAGATGGGACGTGAACTTCCCTACACCTGGATGATGTTAACTGGGGCATTTTGGGAGAGCAAAATCAATTGAAAATTGTGAAGTGTTTCAAAAATCCAACACACAAGTTTAAAAGAAACCCAGAGTAATGCTGCTGTAAATTTTAGTGAAATCTGAAAGTGTTCATTAGTCAATATTTGGTTTTCTCTCTCAGATTAGATAGGCTAAGAGTCTCATTTGTGCTCTGGTAGAATTCAGTGATTGTTTGTGGTGAGCAAGTACGGGTTTTTCATCTTGGAAGTGTTTTTAATAGCAGAATAAATGCTCCTAATATGTCAAGCCAAAGCAAACTAATGGTCTGGAATATATTTCTTTTACTGTGCTTTGTGCCTATTGTGGCCTTTTTCATTTTGGTTTCAAAATGAATTACGGCTAAAGCACACTTCCCAAATATTAACAGATATAAAACTCTCCCCCAAACGAATGCGAGCTCTTCCTTTTCAACTTGGCTCTCCTAAATCCAGTCTCCTTGGAGATTTTATTTGTGATAAAAGATTTACAACATTGTTTTGGCTCTTTCTTTGTTTTTTTCTTTTCGTAATTTGCACATGTAGCGAGGTGTATCGCATTCGCTCAGGATGAATTCCCACGCCGAGGACAAAATTGGAATGTGCTAGCCTCTGCATCCCCCCGACATTTTAAAGGCTGACCTATCAAATTTTCTTGACCTGCTGGTGTGATGAATATGCACTTCCTGCTCCCCGATCTCTCTCACAGTCTGAGAAAAGATTTGTAAATTGTTTCCAAACCCCGTATAAGACAATATGTTATTGTCATTGATTCTCGCGCACACACTCTGCTTTACACAATGTGGTGGATGCAGAAATGAACTCTGGCTGACTGCTAGGGGGTCAAGTGATATTAAAGTAACGTGTTGTGGTCTCTTTAGCTGATAATTCCTCTGTTTCACTTGCAATTATATGTGATTTTGTGTAAGACAAAAAACGGCTACTTCGGTATTCTTTCTCTTCCCAAACGTTTGCGTGACTTTGCTCTGGGTTATGCCAAAATTACCGCACTATAGCGCTGGGTTGATCAACTCTGGGCTTAAAAAACACATTTTAGTAAAGTACCCAGTATAGGAGGAGGTATGAAGGGTTCCCATAGTTGACTGAATGGATTGTTTTGTGGCTTCTTCTTACCCATAACCTCCCCACACTTATCATAATAACCACAACTGTTTAATCAAAATTTCATCTGTGGTTATTATAACAAAATCAATCCTCCCACAAACTATAATTCACTTTTTCTTTTATACAAGAAGCCTCAGACGCCATTGCTCTCCTTTAGTTCACAAGCAATAAGTGAAGTTTTTCCCCTTTAATTATGATATGAAAGAGAGCAATGAATGTAAAATATATGTCTATAACCTTCCCAAGCTGCAGTACTCCACCCAGTTCATCTAGTTGTGAGAATACTTTAATGAATTGGCTCTTTTAAGTTCTGTTTGCTAAACAAAAGCTTGTTAAATTGCATACCTTTCATTATGTGCCTTCAATGGTTCTCAGTGGCTAACAGTATTGCTCTGTCTCTGGTCCAGGTAATCAAGGCTGGAGTGGAGACCACTTGCAAATGCCACGGCGTCTCTGGCTCCTGCACCGTCCAGACCTGTTGGAGGCAGCTCCAGCCCTTCCATGAGATCGGCAAGCAGCTGAAGCAGCGTTACGAGACCTCCGTCAAGGTCGGCAGCTCCACCAACGAGGCCACCGGGGAGGGAGAGATCTCCACGGGCCGCAACCAGCAGCAGCAGCAGCAGCAACAACAACAACAGCCCCTGCCCGGCCTGAACGATCAAATCCCCCGCACTATGGACTTGCTCCACATCGAGGACTCACCCAGTTTCTGTAGACCCACCAAATATTCACCGGGCACCGCAGCCCGCAAATGCTACAAGGACAAAAACTGTGATGCTATCTGTTGCGGGCGAGGCCACAACACTCAAAGCAGGGAGGTGACCAGGCCTTGCCAATGCCAGGTGCGCTGGTGCTGCTACGTTGAATGCAAGCAGTGCACACAGAGAGAGGAGGTCTACACCTGCAAGGGGTAAACCGGGCACCGCTCAGCCTTTTCAGTCAGAGGAAGGTGGTTGTGTTGAAGAGGAGCATTTTTTTTCTCATGCAGAGTTTTGCTTTCTGTGTCGGAGCAGCGTTCTGCAAGCAAAAAAGGAGCGAGCCAAGAAGCAATAAGCACTTTGAGGGATTTCTGTGGGTTGGGTTTCAGAGGTCCTGCAGAATAAAAACTTTCTCAGACAACTGGGTCAACATCTCAAGCTCTTTATCACAGCGTTACCTTGAAGAGAGACGCTTTCACTTTCCTTTAAGAAAAACAAAAATCTTTGTCATCAATTCACAAGAAAACCGATTAACGCCCAGTTAATGAGGATACAACACAAGGACAGTTACACCAACAGACTGATTTCTGGGGCTTTGCCCAAAGAGGAATGATGTGTGTGTGTTTGTCAATTTTTACGTGTGTACAGTATTTGTAAGCATGTGAACATGAGGTAGATAGCGAGGGGGGGAGCGGAAAAATTAAGTGACGACTTTTTATGGCGATTAAAAACCATATACGGAAACTGAAAAAAAAAGACAGGGTGTAAGAATTACTCTACACGCACATATTTACACTCACACACATTGTGTGTTTGCATATATATGTACATAAATTCAGTTATATTGTAATGATATTATATAAGCCACTTATCTAACTATGTTAAAACAAACCACTAACCACACAAATGTTTTGTTGTTTGTGTGCTCTTGCTCATTTTTCTTTTCGATTCATGTTGACAAGGCCCTTTGGAAAGCAGCACGCTTGTGTCTGACGTCTTTCTGTGGATAATTTATAGATCCTTTGGGACTACTCCTTCATGGGGAGGAACAAAAATATCTTTAATTTTTTCTTTTTTTGTAATATTGTAATATGAAGCTGTTAGTACATACATTAACAGAAGATAACTAAACCAGTCAGTTTAGGCTATTCTCGGCCAGTGTTCAGGGAATAACTTAAACCACTATATGTGTTTGACTAAACCAGAAAGAACATACGAATCCAAGGTGGAGATGACAGCGGCCTTGTTATTACAGTCAAAAGCATAGCAACAGGTGATCTCTTGATCAGCAGAAGGCCCACGTGAGACTCGGATCAAAAATTGTAGAGCTTTGTGAAGCTTAAATCTACTTTGAAGGTCTAAAGAAAACTGTGGAGAACTGGAGGAATTTAACATGCCATTTCGTATTCTTCCTTCCTATTCTGGTTCCACAAATTTGATTGAGCCATATGAAATACACTGACACGCAGTGTGTACAGTGGAAGTTCAAACAGTATGGGGCGACTGACTTTTTGTTCAAGTGAAGATGAAAGCATAAGCCTCTTAGCTAATATAAAGATCTATTATAAAACTAATATTTGTGTAATTGTTCCGCAAATTTATGTCTATGTTTTACTAATCGGCTGTCTTCTTTCTGAAGTCAGTGAAGTTGTTTTTATAAGTTAACTTTACCTTTTCATCTTGTTGCTGAGCACCTTTGGACACAGTTAACACAATGCAGCATGCTGACCCCACCATACAAGAGTGACGGTTTGACACTGCAGGAAGTACTGCGTGGTATGAAATAATAAACTTCAGTCTGGTTTTTTCTTAGCCTATCATAAAGAAACAGAGGAAACTGCTACTTTTAACAAAATTAGCCCATCAGCACCTCTAAACTCACTGTTTGGCCTCCTATATCTTGTTTGTTTAATCCAGGAAGTTAAACTACGCCTCGTCTTTGTTACGCTTTTTTATACATATTAAACAGACAGGATGTAACTTGTTAATCAGTGAACCTTAAAGGTACTGAAAGGTGGCTTTTGATACCTTAGGGCACATTTCAGTCTCGCTGTGTCCAAGTTTGCGGCGTTTATGCAAAGCTAACTAGCTGACTGATAACTTTAGTTTCTGTTCTCGTGACCTAGAAGAACATGCAAATTGTTTCCATTACAGTTTTATGAGAAATGCCTCTGTGCACACAAACAATGCAGACAAAATTTTGTCATATTCTCAGCACTTAGTGCTTAGAAACATTATATTTTATCAAATACAGGACCTTATAGGCCATATTTTAGATTGGTGTGAATTAACTACTGAGTGAGGGACCCAGCTTTGTATTATAGCACCATTCACGCACTGACGCCCAAAAGCCCTTTAAAGTATTTAAAGATCTGTATTTATGGATACAGTGCAGTGCAGAATCTTTTTTTTCTTGTTTTTTATTAAAAAATGTAAATAGCAAAGGTTTCTTCTCCTGTGGTATATAGACAAAAGTGAGGCACATGTTCAACTCTCACAAGCATCTGAAACACAAATTGAAATTAAATAAATGAGTGAAGCATTTGCTGAAGCGGCATACAGCTGCTGAAACGAGATCGTTATGGATTTCAATCATCAATGCTGCACAGTGCATTTTTAAAAAGGAGTTTCACAGTGATTTAAATCAAAGCTCCCTCTGATAGGAAGAGAACCGTGCATGGCTTATTTGTCTAAAGGAGATGAATTCCAAGCATTTTGATATGAGATGGCATGCCAAATAAAGACTGGTCAAAACATATACATAGAACTTTGCACGCTACATGGAAACCATAATAGCTATGCAGAGACGCAAAGCACAAATGCCTGCTCGCCACAGCTTCTGGTGTGTGTTTGCGCCACACACTCCGCCTCGGCCCAAACACGGTGAGGTTCTCTACTATTGAATGGATTCAAAACAGACACGACAGGAAATGCAGACAGATTGCATTTTTGTTTGTTTATAGATTGTACATAGGCGTAGAAATTTATTCCAGAAAAGAGGAGCATGATGCAGCAGTCCGCCGGGTTTTTAGATGTCACAGTCATCCACGCTCTCAAATCCAAAACTCTGCACTGTTTAGTCATCAGTGGATCATGTACAAAATTCTATGTTGTAGAGAAAAAGAAAGATAAATTATTTTTTAAATATATTAAGAGCATGTGTTTAGTGTAAATAACTTCAAAGTCTAAATTGATTTTATATCCTGTATTTTTTACTCTGTTTTCTTTTTGGGTGTTTGTTCCTTTTGGGGTGGAGGCTTCGAGAAGCAGTGTATACTATCAACATATTTCATTTTATATCTCAAGATTGTTATCTAAGCACTAACAAATCCTAACAAAATTCAAATCAGCTCACTTTTAGTTGGTTTAATTCACTCACGGTAATGCAGTTTCTGAAAGCATGCAAAGAAAATCACAGTTATCAAGAATATTTTATAGAACTTAATCTTGTATAATCAGCGGTTTTGTGAAAGGACTGATGATCAGTATGGACTTGTTCACCTTTGGGTCACTTTACATGTACATGTACTTTTTGTTAGGATTTGTGCTGTGCTTGTAAAACAAAGATAAAATACACCAGCTATGTATTGTCCTTTGTGATAATATTACACCAACAAAGCTTTGTCCATGTTCACTTATTCATGTCTTATGGGAACTCTAAATTATTTTCCTCTACCTCATGTGTATAGCTTGTAGGTTTAAACAGATCACAAATGACTGGTAAGAATGTATTTAAGTTATTTAACATCTTTGTATAACAAAGGCGGAAAAAATCTGAAATAATAAATGGATTTTTAAATTATTTAATATGTACTTGCATTATTTGGTAGCATTGATTAATTTTAATTAGTATATCATGCCTTGAATTTAAAGTTCTTCCATTATTGATGACACGTATTTGCTGGATTCAGCCTCTGAAAATATGAAATTAATATGTTCATTCCTGGCTCCTTTCTTAGGTACACCTGTTCAACTGCTCATGAATGCAAATATGTAACCAGCCAATCACATGGCAGCAGCTCAATGCATTTAGGCATGTAACAAGTCAAGACAATGTGCTGAAGTTGAAACCTGGGGAAGAAAGGTGACTTTGAGTGTGACATGGTTGTGACATGGTGCCAGACCGGCTGGTCTGACTATTTCATAAACTGCTGATTAACTGGGATTTACCCACACAACCATGTCTAGGGTTTACAGAGAATGGCCCAAAATAGACCTGGGTTCAAATCCACCATCTAGCAGTAGAGTTTGCATGTTCTCCCCGTGTCTGCATGGGTTCTCTTCATGTACCCCACTTCCTGCCGGAGTTCAAAGACATGCAGTTAGTAGGGTTAATTGGTTATTCTAAATTGTCTACATGGTTGTCTGTCTCTCTGCGTTGGCTGTCCAGGGTGTACCCCACCTCTTGCCTTATGGTAGCCGGGTCAGGCTCCAGCCCTGCGCGACCTTGATAAGGATAAGCGGAAGCGAATGGATGGATGGATAATTCAAAATAGAGAAAACTTCCGGTAGTTGATCATGATCAGCAGTCCTCCAGAGGCCAAAGGAGAATGGCAGTAGAAAGCCAGTACTAACCCAAATAACCACTTATTACAGAACAGCATCTGTGAATGCATGTCAAAACATGTCGAACTTTGAAGCCTGTCTACAGCAGCAGAAGACCACACTGGGTGTTACTCTTGTAAGCTAGGGACAGGAAACTTAAGCTACAATTTGCACACAACCACCAACATTTAACAATAGAAGATTGAAAAAACATTGCTTGTTCTGATGAGCCTCAATTCCTTCTATGCCATTTAGATGGTAGTGTTAAGATATGGCATAAATAAAATGAACACATGGATCTATCCTGCCTTCTGTCTCCTTTCAGGCTGCTGATGGTGGTGTAATGGTATGGTGTATATTTTACATGCACATTTTGGGCCCCTTATTATCAAATGAACATTCACATCATCAGTGGTGTGACACTATCATGTTAATATGGACCAAAATCTCTGCGCAATGTTTCTAGTACCTCACTGATATTATGACGCAAAGAATTAAGGCAGTTCTCATTGCCTAGGAAGGTGAGTGCAATTTTTAATTTTAAATGTTCAGTTACATTTGAGTGGGTGGCTTTTCTCGGGCATTAAATTGTAGCAATTTCAATAAAGATTTCTTTAAATGAATGGTATTGGCTTAAATTTCCAAAAATGGAGAAAAAAGAGAAAAAAGAAATAAAGATGCAATTAATTGTTTGCTTTTTTTTGGTATAAATATTATCTGTGAGTAGTCAAAATCAAGCCCGTATTGAGAGCTTTTCCTCTGTTCTACAACAGCAAATAACATGTGAGACCCAGAAGGTCTCCATCTGGGAACTGTTGGGAAAATAAAATCTCTGAGACCAACCTTTTAAATAAGAAAAGTGCTTTTGCCACGTAATAAGACGTCACGGTTGAGGTTAGGTGTTTTTGGGAATCTGATACAAACCTTGCTGGATCGTCACTGTTTCATGCTGTATCCCCCCTTTGCTATGACATTTTATATTGATTTAGGGTAAACTGATTATCAAAGCCTCTGACATATTACACTGTATATTACCGTAACACTGATGTTTTTACATCAACTCCAAACAATGTAACCATTAAAACTATTGAATGCAAGACATAAACATTTCTGTTTTGGATTTACCGTGTTCGGACATTTGCTATGAGCTGGGGAATCACCGTGTCGAACTCATATTATTTCAACAGGCTCTATCCCCCGAGCAGAGTGGAGATTTCAGCGTTTTCTCTTTCAACAATCTTTCAAATATGTGGAGGCCTCATCATGTAAGTCTTAAAGCTCAATTAATCCAAGAGGAAAGTGGTTCTGTGATCTTAGGCTAATAGAAGCTTCACATACAGTAGTGAAAACAAAACACAATTACGAGAGTATCTGCTCTAACACCTAAAACATCAGCGCAAAAGCCTTTGATATGTCTGACATGTGTACCTAAATTAGCTGCGTGGGAGCAGCACCTTCTTGGTGTTAGCAATTCGTCCCCTGGGTCCTAGCTGCTTTGCTTTGAGAAACTAGGAAGCTTTAATGTGCCCCGCTTGCTGGACTCCTCCAAACTTCCTGCCCTGCACCAGCCTCTAATATGAACTGCAACTCTGCGGTCTGCTGTAATAAAAAAAAACGTTTTGACAGCTGTTAGCATGAAGGAAGAGGGTGCAACTAAAGCACAAGGTGGAAAAAAAGTAGAAAAGAGCGTCATTCCCCACCTCCTCCTGACAACCTACCATTCCCACTGTCATCCTCCTAGTCTGCTCTGGTTGTGGCTGTCAAGCAGAAAGGCAGAGACTATTTTTGAACTGCTGAAAGTGGCAGATGAGTTGTTTTTCCAGCATCACCTCTCTGCGCACGGTGCATTTATGCTGCCTTGAAGGGGCGTAACTAAAAGGTGTTGATTGTGGAGTGGTTTTAATGGATAAAGAAATAGGATCAATAAATACGAACGTCACAAATAGTGATGTGTGATAATGCAAATTTTGGTATCGATCCGATACCAAATAAGTACAGGGCCAGTATTGCCAATAATCTATAAGGGCAACTTTTATAAGGGAGAGAACACTTCTTGTCATCAGTTTGCAAATTCTACTTTCCACTTTCCATTTTACTTTCCACAATAATTAGTTAATGCAACAAAAAACACCTTTCAGCTCTTTATGTATTTTAAAACTGGGTTTTTAGAGACCTTAAATATAAATACGCCTGCCTCTGAAGTACTTTGGGTCAACCTCTGTTGTTTAAATGTGATATAGGCTATAAATAAAAAACCACAAAACTTCAGGATAGAAATAAAGTAACAATCCTATAGTGATGTATCAATCCAATACCAATAAGAGCATTGATATCAATACTGTTGAGATTTGGATGTAAATAGTATTAACATCAATAGTGACCCTTAGTCACAATATTAAGAGCCCGTTCTCCACAAAGTTGTATCCATATGCAACTAATTTGCAACACCAAGTACATTAATTTTTTTCAATTTTTAATTTTTTTTAATAGTTAATTTTAAGTTGACGTTAAAAATATTATTAAAGTGTTTGACCCTTAGACAAGGGTCAACTGTATTGGCTACAAAGTCATACTCTGAACAGTTTCATTGTACTTTAAAAGGTAAAGGCACTCGAAATCAGTGCATAAAGGAATATGAGATTTACTATAATTAGTTAATATTCAAGCATTAGCTTTATAAACATCAAAACATTGCTTTAACATATGTGCTGAGCACTGTGAAAACACCTTAGCTCACAGCTCCGGTCTGAGCAACTCACAGATTTCTGTTTTTTTTCTTTTCAGTAAGTTGGGAAAAAGCGAGTTCCTCTCTGGAAAGTGTGATAGGGGTCTAAAGAGTATGTGCCTCTTGCCTTCTTCCTGCACCCTGCCCAATAGCATACCCTGTTTATAACTGTTTTTGATTGTTGTTAAGTACCTGTCAAAGCTCCTGCTTGTTCCTCATGCTGGAAAAACATGTGAGCTCAGAATCTCTCAAAACATTTGCTTTTTTTAAAAAAAAGCACCATAATATGGAAAAATACTCAGTATAATGTGTACTGAACATCTTGTGGTGTAGATCTGTTGTTTGTACAAGGATGATTTTGGTTGAATTGCTTGAAGAATTTCAGTTGAGACAAGTGAAAAGGTTTAGAGAGGCTGTGTCCTCAAGCAAGGCAGCTTACATAAAGATTAACACTCCATATAAAATGAACCAAGTCTGATAAAAGATTTCAACTCACCCTTTACAATCAGCAGTACATTTAACAAACCTGTGCAACCACAGGAAAATTTTCTTCACTGGAAGTTGAGGTCAGTTGAAATTTTGTGGGTTTTTTTTAAACTCTTTTCAGCATTTTGTTGATCCCCCCTAACTTCGCAAATACAGAAGATATCTACATGAATACAACAAGTTTAAAAAAACCCCACAGATCTGAGCTCTACAGTAAAAACTGTAGCCAAACTATGGCAACTATGAGGTTGTCAAGTCATGAAACTGTGGATTTGCTACCTGAGTAAAGGATGAGTTCTTGCCTGAAGTGGAGGAATTCAAATCCTGCACGAGAGTGCAGCACTGGTGAAATTGTGGTTGTGGTGAAGACGTGACCTTGAAGGTGAAGCTTTTATTTTACCCATGGATTTATGTTCCTACCTTCACCTGTGGCCGTAAGCTGCGGACACTGAAAGAGTAGGACTGTGGATACAAGCTGCAGAAATTAGTTTTCTCTGAGGGGTGTCTGGCCTAAACCTTGGAGACAGGGTGAGGATTTGGGATTAGGTATTCGGGAGGAACCAAAAGTAGTGCTCCTGCCTTTCCACATCCAGAAGCCAGGTGAGATAGTTTGGGTATCTGTCTGTGAAGCTTCATCGTATGGTTTTTAGGGCAGGACCAACCGGAATAGACCCCGGACAGACACGCTGGAGATATCGCTCTGCTGGCCTGGGACCACCTCAGTATCCCCTCCGGAAGCAGCTGTGACTCAGATTCAGATAAACATTAAAAAAAAAAAAAACCATTGAAAATGAACCGGCTGTACAAATGACTAAGCACCATCATGACCGCTGACATGTAATATATCTTTAATATGTCTTGTGATACTATTTGCTGTAAAAACTATCAGTGTTGTTTTTTTCACTGGAATGAATCACTCTGTACTGGAGGTCCCCATGCTTTTTTTTTTCAAACCTCTGAGTAGGGGGAAAGCTCATAGACCATGACTGAGGCCTCTCCACAAACTGCGATGGATAATGATGATAACTGGCTCGGGAGGTTTTCAACACTTGCTCACAATCATAAAAATGTCAGCTTCACATGACTAAGCTCATTTGTCAAAAAACACTCCTTCTGTTATAACATGCTCCACTCCTACCTCTGCACAAATGAAGAATTTAATATGGCACATAAATTGTAAATAATAAAAAAAAAAGAAAAAAAGAAAAAGTGAGCAGACCTGAGTTGACATTCACCTTCTGGAAAAAATAGAATACTAAACAAACAAATAGTTCTATAAATAATAATGGAGCATATGTTTCTTACATTGGCAAACATACTTGAAGACCAGGGAAAGCCCCAGAGACCCCATAGCAGGGTTTCTAGGGGGATGGGATAAACATAGATCTGTTGAGATGCCTGTTTTTTTTTGTGTGTGTGTGTGTGTGTGGGGGGGGGGGGGGGGGGGGGGGTTGGCCATCTTTCCTGCTTGCTGTTGCACCAGGAGAATTGTATTGCTAGCCAGGAGAGGTGCAGGGTTAGAAACATTTTATTCTTGAGGAAATTCCTCCTATTACTCCATTATTCATCATAATCTCGGAGGAGATGGATGCGCTAACTGCTCTAACAGAGACTGTTTTCAGGAAAACAGTTCATCAAAGTAGATATCCTAGACAGGACAGTGTTCTGATGTATTACCAGTAGGATGTATGCGATGGATATATACTCCTCAGTCCATCAATTCACCTAGACAGTAAGTACTTTGGAGATCAGTGAATGGATATTCAATACCATAACTACATAACATTAAATGTCAGAATAGAACAGTCATTTACAATTGTGAAGGAGAAATTTCTTTTAACCAGGTCACCACCTGTTTTGTGCATCAGGGATGTATGAAATATTAACAACTGGGACAAATTCTGTTTAGTTTTTCCCCCCAAAATGTTGATGTTATATAAGCACATAAGGGAAAGTTGTACAACTGCAATTTGAAGAAGACCTGGAAGTTTCTATCAGCAGCTGCGCTGACCTTCGAAACACTCATTTGTGCGTGTGTGTGGGGCGATGTTAGGGAAATTAGGTGTAGTTGCGGTGACTATGTGTGTGTTGGTGGATGGAGGGTTAAAATGGCAGGCCGATGAAAGCGTGGGGGTTTACAGAGATGGGCCATGAAGCTGCTGTCCAGCTCATGCTTCAATTGTGCAGTAAAGATTCCCCAGCTGTCCTAAGGATTAGCCTGTGCGCTTATGTGATTAGGATACATGGCACCGTGGCTAGACCAGGCGCCTCTGACCCGGAGAATGCAGAATGAGATGAGATGGGAGGAAAAAGGATGGACGGGTGATGCTGTGGAGGCCAAAAACATCCAACGTAAAACATGGGTTTGTTGCTACCTTTAGGTATTAAAGGCTTAGATATTGCACCATTGCAACACAACACGAACATGTGCTAAATTACCAGAAGGGTTGAGTGATGATGATTAAAACAAAGGTTTCCTGATAACCCAGTGCATAATGCTGATACTGGATAACTGCAAAGTCAGCGGTTGGATTCTGATGACTTACATTACATGCTGCCCCCATCTTTCTTCATTTTACTTGCTTACCTCTATAACACAATCAGGCCTCCATCTTTCGGGTCATATGTAGCTGTGGTCTTAAATAACCAGTAATAATAGTATTCCTGAAATGACTTATGGAAAGGTTTCCTCTTCAAAAGACAGAAAACAACCAACCCAGGAGGCATAGTGGTGATGGCAAAACAAACATGACTTAAGGTTTTAGCACTCAGTGTTTGCTTTCATTTTCAGTCTCATTCTTCCAGAAGTCTCTTCCTGTTAAAAGAGAGTTCTTGATTCCCACTGTTGCCAGGTGCTACCTCATAGGGGATTGACTGATTGTTGGGGGTTTCTCTGTGATATTGTAGGGCTTAAAGGATTTAAAGCACCTTGAGGTGACTGTTGTTGTGAATCGGCTGGTTGTACAGTTGAGATTGTATGTGTTATTTTTTTCAATTAGAACAGCACTTCACACTTAATAGAACAAATATGACAATTTAACAAGGAAGCAGGACTTTATTTACTCATCTTGATGTTTCATTCACTTTGTGCTATAGAGTGTTGGCTTAATTGGCATCATTATCCACAGCTGCTGAATGGATAGAAACTTCATGTTTAGCTTTAGCTTTCTAGGATGTTTTTTTCTTATCAGGGATGGATTACAAAGTACGAGTGAGCTTCAGTTTCCTATTAATTTTTCTAGCTTCATGCATCGTCCTCTAATTACAAGATTATTTACAAGACCACTTTAATAAAGCAGACTAATTATGCTCATTAGTATTATATGGAGATGTTCTGTAATGAAAATTGCTATTGTATACTTTGAAATCATATTGCTTCATTGCAAAGTTAAAGAAAGACCCGTCAGAATCAGAGAATTAAGAACCATACAGTCACCTTGCTATAATGGATTGGACCCCCTTTTGGCTGCAGAACTGCCTTAATTCTTTAAGGCACAGATTCAACAAGGTGTTGGAAACATCCCTCAGAGATTTTGTTCCATAATTACATGATAGCGGCACACAGTTGCTACTGATTTGTCAGCTGCACATCCATGATAAGACTCTCCTGTTCCACCACATCCCATTGGATTGAAATCAGATGACTGTGAAGGTCATGTGTAGGGATGGGTATCGTTTAGGTTTTATCCGATACCGGTGCCAAACCGGTACTTTTGAAACGGTGCCGGTGCTTAAACGGTGCTCGAACCGGTGCTTAAAGAATGAAGAACACACACTTTGGCCAAAAACCTCTCATGTTTAGCTGTTTTTTGTAAAAAGATAACAATGTTAGCCTTTTCTGCAGTTATAGGGCATATATGGTATCACTCTTGGCTGGAAGCAGTGCTTAAACAATGGAAAAAACACAAACTTTGTCCAAAAACCTCTCATGTTTAGCTGTTTCCCACTTTTTCTTTGGTCATTTTAGCCTTTTTGGCCAGAGTGAAGGGAGTATCTGCCATCAAACAAGAAGACAGCCGCATGTAACTACGACGATGTTTGCTAGTTCACCTTACATGCATTAATTTAATAACGTGGTTAGCCTACTTAACGTAAATTACACACGAACAACATTAAGCTACTCACGCAGAGAAGAACAGCTGCTGCTGCCATCATCATCGTCATCATTTCTGCTACACTGGCAGGGCTAGGGGCCAGGACTCTACTCTTCAGGTACTTGGGGGATGTTGCTAACTCCGGGTCCGATAACAGGCACCACACCCGCAGTAGATGTGCTGGTGTGAGGTCTCGCAGCAAGCTATCAAATACGGTGCATTTCTTGGCTTTTAACAAAATGCTATACGTCGCCAGGTTCGTCGTCAGATTCGAGGTGTTACCTCCTTTGCACAGTATCAGCTTAAAGCACTTGTTGCAGGCTGCTGAGTTTGCATCTTTTGCTGTGAAGTACAGCCAGACTTCTGACCGCTTCGCCTTGGGCATTTTTAATCTGTAGCTCTGCTCTAAAAGAACGTACGTACCTGGGCCCGCCTACTATCCTTGCAAAGGTAAAATGATTGGCTAGAATCCAAAGTGTATGACATCTCAGGAAAAAAAAAGCACCGAAATAAAGCACTGAAATGTGCGCTGCTTTTCGGTCTGGTTACTACCTTTTATGTAGGAACCGGTGCCATACCGGTACCCATCCCTAGCCATGTGAGTGCAGTGTACTTACTGTCATGTTAAAGAAACAACTTTGAGTTGATTTTACCTTTGCCACATGGTATGTTGTCCTGTTGGAAGCAGCCATAAGAAGATGGGTACGCTTTGGTTATAAACAGACTTACTTACAATACTCAGGTAGGCTGTGGAGTTCAAGCCTACATGTTCAAGCAATTGGTACTTCAAGCCATTAGTAGCTTAATTGCTACTAATGTGTACCAATCACAGCACTACTTCAGGTTAATTATAGCACACCTCAGTTGTAATAATTCTTTATTTGAGCTACTGTTGCTTTTCTATCACCTAAGTGTACCTAATAAAGTGATCAGTGACTGTGTGTTATAGCATGCATTTTTACGTGTGCTATAATTGCTTATTTGTTTATTTATTAAAAAGCCTAACCAACCGCATGTATTCTGTGTCATTAGGGTAGGTCTTGGAGTATTTGCCTGTGGGAAACACTGATGCAGACACAGGAAGACTCAGTGCTTCTCCTTTTGCATCATCTTACTAAAATGTGTTCCTGTTGGCTTCAGAGACCTCAGTATGACAGACATGTGGAATGACAAACAGTGTGACAGCATGGTGTGTGTGAGTGGCCCTCCAGCCCAGAGTCCTACACAGCTGCACATTGCCCGCTTGACTGTACCAGACGCTGTGGCACGGGTTCAACAGTAACGCTGACCTCATGGGTCACAACCAGCGTAGCTTGCTAACAGGAGGCGGTGAAACCGCTGCTATTGGATATAAATTAAGACAGAGTAGCACAAATAGGGTAAAAGCGTGAGGCATATGGAAAGGCTGCTCATTCATTCAGTCATCGCCTCAACTGTTATGCCACAAACGACAAATTTGGTGTGGGAATATGAGCTAAGGAGATAGTAATCCCGTCTATAAATGCAAGATAGTTTGCTTTAGTTGGATTCCCACCCTTGCTGTTTTTGTGACAAGCATTTGCCAACTAAATTGAATCCCAAAGGATAGTGGGGTTTCGTTTAAGAGTGAGGCACTTGAGGATCTGTCACCACAATCTCAACAAGTGTGGTTGGCTGCTTCAATAGGAGCCTCTCATAAGGACAGAAGAAAGGAAAGACCACATTGTTGACGGGGGCGGGTCTTCATTTTGTGTGAATTTGGTCATTTGTTGGCTGAGGTCAGCTCCTTAAGATTAGTATTGGTGGTGCTGAAGGTGCGTGCGTGTGTGTGTGTGTGTGTGTGTGTGTGTGTGTGTGTGTGTGTGTGTGTGGTGAGGTTGGACTAAACTGTTAATCCACTGATTTAGCTGGAGTTAACATGCTGGCCAGGGTCCAACAGAGACTTAAGTCACAATTGGAGCGGGGCAGATATATTGAGAGGAGATGGTGGGAAAGTTGAAATACTGCTTTTCTTTGACAAAAAGAGGGAATTTGAAGAGGAAATTGAAGCAACAGTCTGCGGTAGGTTTCTTGAAAAGTCATTTACTATTTTTCTACACTAAACTTTGTAATTTGCTTTTAGTAATATTTTGATATTTCACAACAGAAATACAAAACAGCCAGCCCCATTTGGAAGTATATGTACATTTTTTAGGCAGACTTATTGAAAAGACAAATTGCAAAAACTTCACAATCAACGCCAAAAATCTTACACAAATGTTTTGCTTTATATCGCACTGACAGGCCAGTATTTCGTTGGCAATGCAAACATGAGACACATTGTCATCATGCATGAAAATAGTGATGAATAATTTCATTTTAAAGATAATGGAACAAGGGCTGCATTGTCAAATATATTGACCTGTAGACAGATTCAGAGATTCTTGGAACATGTTAAAACAGGACAGTCAACGCACAACCATTCAGGACAAAGAAACATTCCTGGTGTCAGTGATACTTGTGTTTTTTTCACGTGTGTGTTTTCAATTATCTTAGCAGTCTTGTTGAGAGAGACAAGCAAGATTACCATGGAAAAAAAACACCCATCATACTAGACAGCTATTTCTGGAGCTGCTGTAGCCTCTCAGGAATGGTCCTCCACCTTGACTTATTGAATTATGGAGAAGCTGTCGACAGGTTGAGCAACTGTCTCCTTCTCTCTGTGTTTCCTTGCATACACTTTATTCAACACTGTGCTGCAGCTGTCAGTGTGTGCTCCATTACTTGGCTGCAGCTAGCAAGGGTAGAAGATTGCACCTTGCAGTCTCAAATCACATTGACCCCAAGTCTTTATCGTTCACCCCTCTCCTCCTGACCAGCTGAATGACACAAGAAACATGCCCACGTATCTTTTTGTAATTTGGCACCTATGATATAATTCCAACACCAACACCATAAAGAGTAGCAGACTCTTTATGTAGGTAGTGGTTAGAAATATTTGTATGAATCTTGTTGGACGGCAGACCCGGGAACCAGTGGTGGATACTCATTTTAAAGTTTTAAACAGTGTAGTAAATGTGCAAGAAATCCATGTAAGCAGAAGGCTCGGGCTGCTTTAAATCTCTTGATTAACGGAGATCTCATGTGCTTTCAGTTGTGGGTCAGACCCCAACATGGCTATCCACCTGCTGACACAAATAATTGATCGATTTAAAAAAGTTTTTTTTGGTTGGCCAAAAACAAAAAGATTGCTTACAAAGTTTAATTTACTCCAGCCACTTGATTTTTTTTTCTAGACTGTTGTGTGACAAAAGCAAAGTTGTTTGTTTGCTCAAGCCATGTAACATGAACCTGAATAGTTCGTCTAAATTACTGTTGAAAGATGAGGTGTTCGTCTTTAAAATTACATCAATGAAATATATTGTATTAAATTACACATTACTATGTTTTGAGTGAATGCAGTGGACATTTTTACAGTGCAGCTAAAACGCAGTCTATCAAATCTTAGAAGATCTGATTTTATGGGTAAAAGCAGTTATAAGGAATAGTGCAGGAAAATATAGAGTACTGTGCAAAAGTCTTGCACCACCACTCATTACTTTATGTTTTGCTTCCAAGGAGCCAGGCTTTGTTGTAAGCAGTCTTGAGCAATAGTTCCCCAGGCATTTGGAAGGTCTTTGGACATTGGCTGTTACACTCATTTTTAGTCATGTTCTTGTAACTGACTATTTTCAAAGGAATTTCTTTTTGCTTTCTTTTTGCTTGTTAAACCACTTAACGCTGACCCATGAGTCATTCAAGCATAAAAAAGGCACCTAACTCAACACTGCAAAATCTCCAGTGTTAAATTGACACTAGAAAGTGTCTATATGTGTCCACTCTTTTGAGTGTGAAATTAACACTTTTGAGTGTGAAATTAACAGTGTTATATTTCTAACAGTAACCTAGTCAGTGTTAAAGATTAACAATGACTAACACTGAGCAGTGCTGATTTTCTATCACTGGAAAATAACTAAAAATGCTAGTAATGTTTCAGTGTTAGAAAAACAACACTGCTAATGTTAGTCATTGTTAATCTTTAACACTGACTAGGTTACTGTTAGAAATATAACACTGTCAAAAGTGTTAATTTAACACTCAAAAGAGTGGACACATATAGACACTTTCTAGTGTCAATTTAACACTGGAGATTTTGCAGTGAAGGGATAAACCAGCATTGTTTCTACACATAACTGACAACTGTGAAACTTTAAACTGTGAATTTTAAATTGTATCTTTAGCAGTGTTGGTCAAGTTACTTGAAAAAAGTAATTAATAACTAATTCAGAAGTAATCAGTAACTAATTACTGATAAAGTAATCCCGATTCTTTACTGATTACTAATTTTCAAAAGTAATTAGTTACTTAGTTGCTTTTTAAAAACATAATACACAACCTGAATAGGTAATAAAGCAATAGACCTTTCAGCCCAATTCTATTTTTTTGCATAATCCATCATATAAAATGTAATCAAGTGAAAAAGTCTCTTTTTTAAAATTGTTTTATGAGTTTTAATCTTTTAACTTCATGCACATTGCGTCAAGCAAAAATTGAATTATATGCAAGAGTCTTTGATTTGAAGAAATTTGTTCAACATTTAAACCTATTTTCTGCATATTCTGGCATATACAATTTAATATTTTTTTGTGTTTATACTCACTCAAATAGATGCAAGTAAAACACAGCAGAAAGTAGTAATCTCTTACATTACTTGTTACTTGAAAAAAGTAATCGGACTACAGTAACACGTTACTTGTAACTGCCCATCTCTGATCTTTAGTCAATTTATTCTTGCACCAGCAAGCAGATTTTGAAAGAGCTATTAGCCAGAAATTTGACATTTCTCAACATGGTGTGCAGTGTGTGCTTAAAATATCTGTGGAAAGTGAAGGACAAAAGAGAAAGTAGTAACCTGGAAAACTGCAGGAGATGAACAGTTCTTTACAAAAAAAGGGGGAAAGACCTCACACAGGACCTGAGAGATATTTGTGACCTTTTAGCTGGTCCATCTCCTGTTTGAGAAAATCTCATCAGAAATGATCTCAGTGGAAGGGCGGCTATCAAGAAGTCACTTTTAAAGAAGAGAAACAGGGAGGAAAGCCAGAGGAATGCCAAATTATGCAAGAACAGGACTTAAAATCAGTGCCATCATGAATAAATGTGTATTCACCCAAATGGTTTGGCAAGCAGTTGCTGGCAGTTACTATGTGTAATTGGTTGCAAAGAGATACACAGTGGTGTACCAAAACCTTTCTGTGATTGCTTTGGTTGCTGGCAAATTGCTAGCTGGTGCCCAAACTTTGGTTCAAAGTTTCAGAGAACTTTCAATGTTCTCTGTTTCTCATTTGTGTTACATTTTTACAAGTTTCCCTACTGGTCAGTGGTAAGTTAGCAAGTCAGACAAGTCAGTGTCTACCATGCAAACTATGGGCGACCATGGCAATCTGCGAGCAATATATACAATCACAAGGAGGTTTTTGGTACAGAGCATTCTTTGCAACTGATTTCACTCAGCAACAGCCAGCAATTGCTCCCAGACCTATGTGATCAGGGTCTTATGTTTACATACATGGAGGAGGAAAATGCATGAGAACTCTACAACTTTTGAGATGTGCAGATGTAAGTGTTTCTTTCATTTTTACTGCCTCAAAAGACAACTGCTGCTAACACAACAATGACTCTTTGCAAGCATCTGCTAATACAGCATACTAACACCAAGCTAAGAGTGAAGAACCCGTAATAATTTTAAAGCTGAGTGTATGCAGACCCAAGCAAAGCAGCCAGAGTCTGATTCCAGGTAACAAAAACAGCAATCAGGCTGTTTCTATAGTAGAATCACTTTAGTGATTACTGTGACACACTCTTTGGACTGTTTTTTGACTTTAATGCCAGTTTTGTGTTACTACTTACACACTAAATTAAAGAGGCTGTTCGTCCTTTCCCTCTGTAGAACTGTACCCTAAGATATTTTTAAATGGCAGCACACCGAAGGCTATGTAAAAAATGCAAAAGTAACGTAATGAGAAGTGCAACACATTTATTTCTCATGGGAGTAATTAAGTGAAGTGATACATTATTTTCTTTTTATTTTTTTGAAAAGTAACTTAGATAGTTTAATTAATTGCTTTTGTGAGTAATGATCCCAACTCTGGTTTTGCTGTCAGTGCTGCAGATGTTCATGCCAGTCACTCTCATTTTCTGTGCGGCGTTAGAGAGCCAACATTATACTATGTCAAGAACGAACAAGTCTATATGTTGAGCTTTATCACTTTCTGTTAAGCCCATTGTACTGAACAACTATTATATTTACATTTATTTCATAGGAAAAAAGCAAACCATTTATTTTTTATTCATAATAATATAATTTATT
The DNA here is from genome assembly GCF_036321145.2 of Pelmatolapia mariae. Lineage (NCBI taxonomy): Eukaryota > Metazoa > Chordata > Actinopteri > Cichliformes > Cichlidae > Pelmatolapia > Pelmatolapia mariae. The sequence continues at coordinate 19,720,598 of NC_086243.1, forward strand.
TTCAGAAAAATAGCACTGATACTGTCCTTTTCTATGTCAAGCCAATGTGGTCAAGCCAATTTTCCCCATTAAAGGCACACATTTCCAAATGATAATTATAAGAGACCATTTCAGCTTTTGCTTGTTCTGTGGCCTCTTCTGGTCAGCTCAGTCAGGCTCATAGCTCATGTGATATTTCACCTCTCTTGTACTGGTTGTTTGTTTTGGGCCTGCTGTCCTACATAATGATGCAATGTAACCGGGTGAGTTTTTATTAATTTGACCGAATTCTTCTGTGTAGATCTGCATTCACCCTTTTGCTTTCATCATTAGTGATATCATCTATTTGTCATTTCCTTGTGCTGCCACACACACCCAAGCTATAGCAAGGTCACCACTGTGTTTAACAGACTGGGTGGCACTTTGGGTAATGAGCTGTTCATTGTTTTTTCTCCACAGCTTCCTCTTTGTGTAATTTTAATAAAATTAGATTTTTAGTTTCATCAGCTCATAAAACATTTTTTCATTTTCTTTTTATTCTGGTTTTGAGACTTACCACAGGTATGCATCTTTTGAGATACCATCGAACTCCCCCCAAAATTATTTCTGCTCAAAATGCATAAATATTAAAATTATCTGATTATATGTAAATTTTCCATGTAATTTTGTTACACAAGTACAATGCAAAATGTTAACGTTAATGGTATCTAGTCAAAATTATATTTGCCTTATTGATTATTTATTTGAATAAATAAACATTTTATTTAATACATTTCAGATGCGCTTTACTCAAAATTATTGCGTCATGTTTGTGAGTCTAAGGAATCATTTTGACGTGTTGATCTTGGAATTGACAAGAAGCCATGGACGCCTACATTATAAAGAGCGATCTTCACTTGCTCTACAGTATTTATGCTTAAAATGCAAGTCATTTGATGGTTAAGCACTCCACTGCAACTCGCCATTTTTTAGCCTTGTGGTGGAAATCAAATGCAATGGTTTAATTGGCTGTTGTCTTATTCACTTGTACGATGACCTCTTTAAACTTTTCTTACTGACAACTCCACCTTACTCTAAAGGGCAACTTTCATGTCTCAGTCAGCTCTGAGACACATGAGCTCTGTTGTGCATGAGCCAAGGCTACGTCCAAGGCTATATTTCCCACAAAATTCTTTCAATAGTGGCACAAACCTTCTCAAATGAAAGCTGAGACTTGGAACTTTAATATAGTCGGATCGATTAGTATTCTGCTAGTTTAGTTCAGTGTGCATGTGTATATTTGTGTATTAGTGCATTCTCTCAGACATTACAACTGCGATTCAGGGAAGTGAAACGTTCATCTAACGGAATAATTTACTGTCAGGAGTCAGACATTTTTTTTTTAAAAGCTATTAAACATTTCGCTGATGCTGCAAGATTCGGGCACTCCACTTGTTCATGTGGCCAAAAAATACAATTAATTATAAAGCAGGTGTATTTTCTGTAAAGTGACCTATGACATTTGGGTAAAATGCTCATACAAGTCGCATAGAGTAATGTGTTGATTCCTGTAAAAGTGCACAGCTGTTCACTTGAGATCTTGCTGAGCTTTACGTTCTTCAGCAGTGTGCTGTTCTAAGTTTGTTTTCTTCCTTTTTTTAAAATCTAACTCTGTATCCCCGCAGAGTTTTTGTGCCTTTAAAACAAGAAGTTAAACAAGAAGCTTGCCATGTCAGTACATATATATATGTGTGTGTGTGTGTGTCTGTATATAATCATATATATTATATATATAGATCAGCTTTATATCTAAATCTAAACTTCACTTGCTTGGAACCGCTAATGTGAATTATATGAGCAAAACCTGAATACCTGCTGAGTTTAGTGATATTTAAAAATTGAAGGTCATTAAAATATGAGTATGCAGTTCCGATTGTGATTGCTTTTAATTTGTAGCCAGCTCTCGGTTTTGCCTACAGGGAATAATGACATCACTGTGTGGATGGTGAAGAAGGTGGCTGGCGAGGACCAGACCCATGGATCGCTTCCAGAAACACTGTAACCTTCCAGTGAATCTGGATGGAGGTGTTCGGTTTCATTCAAGCTGACGATCCTGCTGCCAAAAAGGCAAATTCACGTGAAGCGGATCTGCCACCTTCCTGGCTTTTCCCCTCAGAGCCCCGAACCACACGCTCTGTGATGAGTATCAGTTGGTTAAGCTGAGCATGTGGCCCTTTAAAGAGCAGCGTGGTCCTGAGGGGCAGGTGGGAAAGGTGTGGCAATCAAATGCTGTCTTGTTAACTGGAAATATCCGTCAGTGGAGACCATTACAGATTAATGTGCAGCAGGTGTCTAGACTAGCAGGGAGAAGTGTACTCGATGAGTAATTGACAATGCAGGTGCATCTTGGGCCACTGCCAGCATGTGTGGCTGCTGTAATGTTTTTTAGCTGCATGACATCTCTGTTTAAGGGCTTGAGCTATTACATAAAATGCTTCTGAGCTATGATAAAAACACGGTGCCTGAGAAATGCCGGATTTGCTGTAAAACATCCCTCAACTCTTACGGGCTTTTGTTTCTTTTACATTGACAGCTATTAATGTAATTTCATATGTTCAGTTTTTGGCTTGTTTTACTGATATAAAATGACTTGGCAACCTTTCTGGAATAAAACCCTCCTGACTTTGTCCACTTAATCGTAAAAACCTGGTGGGTTTGGCTTCCTTTGTTGACTCAGAGATGCCTGAGCCAAGAAATACAATCAAATGGTCTTGAAAAAGCCAGTCATGGTGGGCAATGCAGACAGGATAATGTCACTTGATATTCGGTGATATTCGGATAATGGTTTGATGTTACTCGCTGATACTAATGGTCTTACTGTTGTGGTAGTGTAACCTTACAAGGGGCAGGGTGGGGCTCATATGTACGAGTAAATACTAGAAAAATACTTTTTGCAGCATGTATGCTTCTGCTTTAAATTTAAAGTCCCACTGCTAACTTCTAACTGAGCATTTTTACCGCTTTCATAAATCCAAGCGCTATTATTGAACGCAAAAGTCCAATCCTCACTTTCTTACTGTAAGAGGGAGGTATTTACAGTACACGGGGCTGAAAATGAATCTGTTTGGCTTTTTAACGCAACTTTTCAATAGATCAACAAGTGAGCAATATCTGATCTGTGTTAAATTTACTGTTGCCGTAACAGCGATGCCAGTTTTATTCCCTGATCTGTGTGGCTGCTCCTGGCTCGAGGCCCTCGCTGGCTATCAGTCTCCGGGGCTAAGAGGATAATGTGTTAGCTGATATCTTAGCTCAGTGTGGTGCTGAAATGGGAAAAGGGGGAGTGTGGAGGCAGTAATGATGGACCACTTTGGTTTCTCCTGAGAACAAGGAATTCAGACCCAATCTCAGAGGGTCAGTTTATGCGCAGAACCCAGTGCGTTGGTTTCCTGAACAACAACTGTGTTTATTTCATATCTCTGCAAATTTGCTATTCAGGTGCAACAGAGCGTTACAAGTACTTTTTTTTCTTTTACCATCATATCAAGAGATAAAATTGCTTTTAAATTATGTTGGAAATTTAAAGCTATGTTTATTTGTGCAATCAGATAAAAAAATATGTAACCGAAACCATGTTTTTATGACTTAGATAAGCCACGAAACGTGACTTCAGCAAAGTGGCTGCATGGTGAAACAAGTGCAGAGGCCGTGCCAAGCGAGGGTCCTCTTTCTCTCCTCACACTGAGCCTCTCCAGTCATGGATCACAGCGCTGGAGAAGCAGCTAATAGGTCTCTCTAGCTGGGTCTGTGCTAAATACTCCCTCCACTAAAATTATTCCTCTGAGAATCAATGGGCCCATTCTTTTGTGAGCTGTAGTTTGCTTGATGGTCCCAACCTCAATGTGAAACATTAGACAGCAATGGGGAAAACATAAAACATAATACTTGTGTGACCAGCTTGTCATTGGCTGTGTTAAGAATTTTGCCCAAGATAGTAGGTTCAGTGAGGGAGAGAGCAGCGAGGGTAATAGGCTCTCCGCAGATCAAATCACAGCACTGATGCACAGAAAAGGAGGGACTTTTGATGGGTATCACTGTAAATATTTTGGCTGCCTTTTTTTGCAGGAAGACAAACATGCAATATTTGATTGCAAAGTGATGCTGGGCTGGCTACCTGCTTGCTGGTCCGGCCTTTTGATGCAGATTTCCGTGCTTTAGATGCAAAAGTATCGAATCTAGCTTTTACCTTGAATGCCGTGACCAGGCCAAAGTTTTAACTTGCCCTGGGAAATTTATTTTAATATCTACTGTACTTGATGTCAGGTTCTTGGTATGAAACACACCCTTTTGGGTTAATTTTATAAGTTTGCCTTGTGGTCAAAGCAAGCACCTTGAGACCAGGGGTTAAAGATGAACCACAGTCTTCTCGTCTGCATCCTCGTTTTTGATCAAGCTCCACAAAAATGTCTAAAATCTAAAAACGGGGCAGAGGATTCAGTGGAAAAACAAACATCTCTATTTCAGCTCTTTATAATGCTGATCATGTTTTCTCTTGAAGGCCTTTTTAATCTTCCAGTAATTGTTCTTTCAGTCAACCGCAAGGATCACTGCTTTTCACCCAGAGAGCCTGGCCTAGCCCTGGACCGCAACATCTCCGCTGTCTCACCACAATAACCTGGTATTGGATACTTACCCACCCAGAACTCGCAACTGCCAGCATTTCTAGGGTCTCTGCTTCCCAAATCTATGATCACAAATCTGCTCTGACTTTCCCATTCGATGAAGGAAGCCTTTCTTTCTATTCAGAGGCTCGAAAAACACCAGATCAAATTCTACGCAAATGTCGTCAATCATTAAGTCTCACAACATCGAGTAATTTCTTCTTAAATAAGTAGAAACGCGTTATGACATAACTGGAAAATCTGCATTCATATTATCTCAGGAGAATGTAAAACTTGCGCGGAGTGGCACAGAACAAATTAAGCTGATTTATACTCAAGTGTTCACAGCAGACCAGCAGAGTAAAGTACCAAAATCAGCTTAATGTGACTAAGCCTAAATATTTATAAAATCAGTTGTAATGGGCTACTCCCCTGGCAGTACCATCCTCTCCTGAGTTACTGTGGAAAGTTGTGACTTTTGGCATCAAATGTGATCAGAGTGTACCCTCAAAAAAAGAAAAGAAAAGGTAGCTTTTAATGAAAAATATCAAATTAGTGATCCTAAAAGACCCCAAATACTTGCCATGGGCTTGGTTATAATTATAATATAAAGTTTGGATTCACCTCGTGTTCATGTTCCCCAGCCCATGCCAGACTTCTGCTCAGTTTGTCTATTTGGTTACTATTACTGAGCCTTTGTTTGTAATTCAATGGAAGCTGATATGTGTTGTAAGAGGAGCCTGTTGCTACAAGAGTCTCTGCAAAGGTCAAACATGGTGGTTTGTTTTTCTAGGTTCCCTTTGGGATTCAGAGTGAATAACTTTAAGACTTTTTACCTGTCGCCAATAAGGAGCAACAGCACCCCTGCCAGTCGGTCGGTTAGAAACAAACGTCTTTATGGGCCAAGTAAAAAGACTGAGTTAAGACAAGAGCTATAATTTTAAATTGAAAAACATAGCGAGCTTAAAGAAGTTGAATTTCCATTCCTCCTTAAGCTCACTGTGACAAACATCTCTGACTGTTTCAACAAATATTTTATCTTTAAAACTCACTTTGACTTCATTTATTTATTTAAATGTTTTATTCTATATATTAACGTCCTGATTTTGGCGATTTTAAGAAGAGTGCAGGCTGCTCAGTTTAAATTAAATCAAACAAAAGTATTATAGATTTCTCAAAGAGCAAAAAGGAGTTTTCTTGCACCAGATAACTGAACATTTGTCATTTGGTCCATTATATTCTGTAAGTGTTGCTGCATATGAGCTGCCCAAGGCAAGAGCACTCTGACCCTAACTAAGTTGGCTTCATGCTTCAAGAAACATCACCAAATGGAAACTTGATCTACATGGTGTGCTGGCACGGGCCCAAGAATGCATGCCTTTTCCTTATTTTGCTCGGCATTTAGATAAGCACGTGGTACCTGGGATATAACTTATTCGCCAGTCACGTCAGGCTGGAGAGTGGCGAGAAATACATGTGGAATGTTAAGTGCGGTGTATCAGAAAACATCAAAGAAGGCACAGAGCCCCGAGGAGCCTGTAAAATTAATGATCCAGACTGACTTCTGCGCAAAACAAAGAGAGGAGAGAAAAGACTACTGTATGTGGAAAGGTTGCAGTTCAAGTTCCTTTGTGTTTTATGGTCTGCTGAACCAAAATATTTCACCTATTTAAAAACGGGCAGGCTCTACATCCTGGATGTGGCAACAGCTTGGGAAGAGTCTGGGCAAGTTCCAAATAATAGAAAAGGCTTTGATTTTTTATTGGCTTACAAAGATAATAATTAAAGTGCATATTGCAAATCCATTTACTAGAATCATGCTCTTTTTCCTGCTTTTAACCCCATACACCTCTAAAGGTAGGTCAAAACATGTCCCTATTATTTTGAAACATTTTATATTCTTTTGTTTTATAATATCAATCCATTAATTTTCTAATTTGCTCATCTAAAAAGTTGAGGAGGGTCTGGATTGGGGTATGTCCTGGAGAGGTTCGGATCAACGTGACTGATTTTGAGTGACTACACAGAGAAAACCGGTTCAGGTTCATTCAACTCCACACACATGGGTCCCAAGCCCGGGGAAGTGACAGCACTAATTACTGTGACAGTGTGCTACCTGTGAAATTATTTCTGTTGCTAAAAACGAAGCCACTTGAATTTGGAAAAACATCAAAATCCACCCAGCTGGCCAGATCTCTCTGATGGTGCCAGAGCAGTGAGTGCTTATGTCCGTGGCAGCAATCTCTGCCCACTAAGCAAGAGAGAAAAGCCAGAAAAGCTGCTTCCTAGGGGAGCTGTAGCGCCACTGGCGCCTGTATGAGAGTGATATAAATCCCAGCTGCTTTGAAAATAATTAGCGCAGGGATCAAGACCAGTAGAGCAGTCTCCCCGGCCTGGCGCTGAAGAGGAGACAGGTGCCACCAGTGGCCTAAGCCACTGGAGCTGCACCCTTGTAGTACAGAGCAGGTCCACGCTGGGAGAAAGAATGCCAGACTCAATTAAACGAAAGAAAGAGCCTCACTGGTCAGGCAACTCTCTTTCCCCTTTTTGTGCTTCTGCATTACACATTTTGGGCCTGTGGTGGTGGTTGGGCTTCTGGGTGTGGGATTTGTATTGGTCCAAGGGGAGAGAAGAAGAACTGGATTTAAGAGGTGGGATTTTTGTATCCACCCTTATGACCCGACCATTGAAATGATCTCTGATATGATGAAAGTTTTGCTTATATTTGGCTAATATCTACAGACAAGTGCAATCCAAATAAGTCCAATACAAATTGATGGCGAGAAGATTAGACAGATGGAAAACTTTATATCCATTAGTGAGGTAGGTGACAATGAAACAAAGAACACACCAGTAAGTAATAAATATATATTTCCTAACAAGGTTACAAAGGCAGAAGCTAAAAATAAAGGCCTCGTTTTGGGCAAAAGAGTGTGTTAGATCATCTAACACCGTCCACACACCCCCTTGTTTAGAAATCATGAGGGGCTGCTTCCTTTTCAAAATAGACAATCCAAACACATACCCAGTTCATGCAGCTGTTGGGAAGGTGAGTAAAGGCATGAATTTGGCTACTAATTTTAACTACTGCAGCCATATTGTATACATAAATCCAGTGGAAATATTTAATGTAACTTTGAGTAAAAAACTAAAATAAGATCAACTAATAGCACATTTCATCAGTTATGCTACAGACATGAATGAAAATTACTTAAATGCTGTACTGACACGATACTTTTTAGAAGTCAAGGGCAGGATGGTGTTAAATACAGAATGCTAGTTGCATAATAACACTTTTATATCACTACTGACTTAATAAATAAGTCATGACACTCATGAATTCAAATTTTCCTACAGAGATGTTTTGAAGGAGTCAGCACCTCAGAAGTGAGCTTACATGACCACGTCTTCACATTTGGTTCAGTCTTGTAACAGAGCTTTCCACGTCCATTTACCCTGATGGAAACTCCTTTGGCCCCACTGCTTAGCAGTATCCTGAGAGACTGTCAATCACTCTCCACACAAACGGTCATTTTCCACTTTCAAGAATTGTGGGGAATCCTGCCCGTGGGCACCCACAGCACCGGAAGGAAAAACAGGATAAGAGATTGTTCCCACAACTAACTAAAGGCTCCCAGGTTGGAACTGGGGATCCCCTTCCCGGTCTGACTTGTGGTGTTCAGTGTTGGAAAACCTGACAATTGAGACGTTCCCACGTCATATTTTCTATTGTCTTTTACACAAGGGTCAGGAATGGTCTTTCCGTCCCATGTGGAGTGCTGTGGTTAGAAAGGATAACAGAAGGAGCAAGGAGACAGTTGTCCTTGAACTGGAGGAGTCCGGTCCAAACCCAGATTTTGGCAAATATCCACCCTGACACTTTATCACACTTTAGAATGACAGTATCATCTGCACTAACCTCCCGTGAAGAGAGCCAAGAACTAAAACAAATGTCGGAGACTAATTTTTGAATTTGTTGAACATTTGCGATTTATACTGGATAGGTAAAATTGTGACCGAATGCAATAAAATGTAACATTCCTAGGGGAAGAACTGGCATAATGTTATTGAAATTTAACAATTACTTATACCGACTTGCTTTAAACAGTCTAACATAGTGTCATTTCACCGAGTGGCATAAAGTTTTATCGCTCAGATATCTTGCATGTGTAACAAGACCTCCGCAGGCTTTATTTAGCCTGTTGAGGTGACATCAGTCACAGGGACGTGAAAGGCATTTCTCTGGCCCATGCCAACAGCCTCATACCTTTGCTGTTGTCGTGGTTGACTTTTACCTCCATTCACGCCTGTGTAGCTGACTCTAGGAAGGACGATACATCTGTGTCATGATGGAAAAACTCAATTGATGAGGTTTGCATAAAACATTCTTTACCTCATGCACCAATATTTAGTCAGTGACTTCAGAACGATGACCACACGGTCAGGTCTGGGTCAAAGTCTATTATAACCCAGAAAAAAGGCTCTCACGCTCTCTTGCTAAGTGTCAAGTAAAATTATGACTAGCCTGGTTTATGCCAGAACAGCTCAGTTACAGATTGGCAGCACCTGGCATATCATTGTTTCGTGCATGTGCCAAACACACTTCTCTCATTAGTTGTTGAGGGACAGTAGTACATTTTGTTTATTGAAATAATGAGCTGGGATTTATTATTTCCTGTTGTAGAGGAAATGTGGACACTTATTAAAACACCTCACACTCTGGACACTTGTACGACGAAAAGAAGCCGGAAAAAAGCAATAAAGAGGGGAACCCAGAGAAGAATGGGGAAAGTAAGTGTGCCAGTCTTTTAGGAAGTTTAATCTGGAGGCAACACCCTGCATTGGTCAAAGGCTTTACCTAGGGTCATGAAGCAGACTTGATGACGTGCTCAGGTACTCCTCATGCTCAGCTGAAGCAGCAAGGCTTCTCTTTTCTTCCATGAGGCTCAGCCATAGCAAACGCAGTAAAGGCAGATTTCATGAGCCGAGACTCAGAGATGACTAAGGGAGACAGATGTGCATGCTTACAAAAAAAAAATACAGGTATTGATTTTATTTTAAATGAATGCCAGTGTCCACATTTGTTTCCCTGTCTGCTGCTCTCAGCTCAAGAACAGTCATGGGAACATTTGAGCTTTATACAAATAATTAACACCAAGGGAAAAAAATCAGATACATTTTTAGCAGACGTCCCATTTCCAGTTTAAAAAATACTTTGGTGAAAGTTGCTCAGTGATTGTTTGCCCAATTGGTCTGTGACCACAATTTGTCAGGACAAATCATATGACTGAGATACTTCCTTTCAAAATAGTGTTTAAGGAACCACTGAAATGGGAAAATCAGCCCTTATTTTCAAATTAAAGGGCAAGCACAGTTACAGTCCACATTACAGAGATTCTTGATCAGTTTTAAACTTTCAAGTCGTTTTATATCATCGCAACCGCAGATGTTTAATTTTTTTGGTTGTTTGAAGTACTCCAGGCTTAGCATAATGATTGAACATTGTATTTACTGGAAACGTTCCACACTTTTATAATGTGGGATATCTGCAGTAGCAGCCTTTTCACTGGCTTTCCTTAGTGAATTTAAGAGTAGGAAAGAGGATGGCCGTTAACTTTGTGTGTATACTGACATCAGCCACTGACCAAGGCTGTCAAATAGACATCAAAACATGCACTTAGGCATACTGCACACTCCCTTTTCCCACATCCCATCCCAGCGCCCTTTATGTTGTCCACACAATGGAAATCCAAGCACACAAGAAAGATTTTTTCCATGCAAATGTGAAATCCATACAGGAAAAAGAAAAATATGCAGTTGGAGATCCACCATGTGCCCAAAGAAAACAACACTCTGTAAAGTGCTTGTGCAGCCAGCCAGACAACCTCGTGCCTTTCAATTATGCAGCCAGCAGTATATCAACTTGACAAATACTGAAGGATGTGACCTCCTGATCCAGGTTGAACCCAGCCTTACCTCAAAATCCTGGACAGGCAGAGCTGACGAACAACGCCGAAATGCTTCAAAAAGGAAAAGGTAAATCATCAAAGCCACACGCAGTAGCTCCAAACAAAGAGCTTGTTTGCAAATTCTGATTTTTAACTTTAGTCAAAATGTGATGCAACAGCTGCTTGAGTGAATGAGTTGTCAGGAAGGCCATCTGTAATTAAATTCAATCACAGGGTGGGCCAGTGTTTGGATTAGCTCCACTTGTATCAGTTTGTAGATAGTACGGACTTGTGTAGAATCTGCTGTCTACAATTAATTTTGAAAACTCGATCATCTGATAATTTGCAGATGACACATAATCGTGTCATCATGGCACAGTGTCATTTTTTCAAAATTTTATGTCATCTGCCTTATTAAATCTTCTTGATGTTTTTCTTTTAACATTTTAGGTAAACACATTTGGCAGTAGATAGCATCAGCAGTCCCCCGTGGGATGGGGACAGGCTGTGGGAAAGTATATAAAAGTACTCAAATGATGATCACCCTTCAGATGGGACTCTAATTGTCGCTGTCTGAACACCTCCTCCCAGTCTTAGAGACATTGTCGTCTGAAATTCGCTGACGCTGTTAACAATCGTCTGCTGATGTGCGCAGCAGTGCCTCAGCTCCAGACATTCGCTGCAGTTGGTAGGCTGACAAACCTGATTAGGGTGTCGGAGTGCTCCAAGTTCCTTGGCTGATGCAGTAACTACATGTTTCTCAGACGAAGTACTGTAGATGCAGACAGATAAATGCGGCTATGACGAACAAGTCAGAATGAAAAAGATAACTAAAGATTAGCTTGAAGATTTACTGTCACAAGAAAGTACACCCTCGGTTAACTGTAAGTCAGGATATAAAAAACGATCCAGTCCTTACCAGGTCTGAAAACTAGGTAAATACAGCTTGAGATGAAAAACAGTACATGACTGTTACACTGTGGCATTATTTAGAAACAGTGTATAAACTAGGTACACCATTCAGTATCATTAGGTAGCTTATATAACCACTTTTATCATTTAACCTAATTTTAACTCAAAGTCTCTGACATTAAATTCTGGCCTACTCTTTTTTTTACAACGTTGCATCAGTTCATGGATGGATGGATGGATCAGTTCATTTTTTAAGGTTCAACAACAGTATTTCTGTCAGGCTGAGGTCTGGACATTAAGTGGGCCATTGCAGCACCTTGATTTTTTTTTTGCAAACCTGCTTTATAGATGTGCTCACTCTGGCTAATGATCAATTAATCAAGTGCATGTGATTATCAACATCTGACTTCTACTTAACCTCCTCTTAATTCATATGGAAGCAGTAGAGGCACACTTAGTTTTTCACACATTGCTTCTGTATTTTAACTTCACTTTTTAAAAAAATACATAATGAATGTGTAAAATGTCATGTTTTGTATATCATCTAAGTTCACATTTAGGTAATTTTTTAAGAATAGCTAAGCACCAGATGATTTTTATTATGTCCTAACATGCAAAACCTTAGACTTTAAAGAGACTGTACTTTGTCATTACTCTATATTGACCTTTATGAAGTTTAATATTTAATTGTTTACCTGTTTCTTCTCAAAATCTGAAACACTATCAGACATGGATTGTTCTCCCCAAAAATCAAAATATTAAATTATAAATTAAAATAAAAGTTGTATTTTAAGACCATATCAATCAGTTGCATATTAGCTTATCTGGCTTAAAATTATGCACAATTCACAGATTCTTGTAATGAAGTGATATACAGATAGAATGATTTTTATGAATTATAAATGGATAAGCGAACAACGAACGGATTGGATACCTTTTATCCGTCCTTCAGGCTACTGAACTATCAAAATCCACATATTATTCCTTTAACACCCAACAGCACTGTCTCTTTAAAAGTCCAGGCCCAACACAGCTGTTAAAAGGTACTGCTTTGAGCAAAATCAGCATGCCAACATGCTCATGATTACAAAGTTCACATGGTGATGCTTGCCATCTTATTCACGACATGTTAACGTGCCATCGTTTGCAGATTAACACTTCAGACAAACTACAGCAGACTTTGATCAATGGTTTAAATTCATTTTGACTTGAGGCAACAGAAATTCAGTCCATGAGCAAAACACACGCATCAGTTCCACTGTTGTCTATTTACTGCATCCAAGGGTTTGCAGATGTGGTTCATCACTGCACACAGAAGAATATAGAAAAAAGAAATCAACATGCAAGATTGGTAACATATTGTTCCGGGATCCATCCAAATCCCTCGAAAATGCTGAGGAAATTTTGGGAAAGGTAAGATTTTTAGAAAAGTGCAGGTGATCACAGCTCTTCCCTGTACACTTGATTGGCACTGTCAGACATTTAGAACAACCTATTAGCACAGCTGACCCCTTTGAACATTTAAATATGTTACGCATGCTAAGCACGTGAAGCATAAAATTAGCACAGAGACCCTGGAGAAAGTCTCTTCCATTTTGTTTTAGAAAACTGGAATCTCTAGAATGCAAATCACACCAGACTCTTTTTCCCTGTGAAATAAACACATCAGAGTGGATCAAAACAGTTTAGCTTGAGTCAGTGTTAAATAAGTCCCACATTTTGGCACTCGTGTGCTCATCTACAATCAGGCAAATGGAGTAAGACATTTTGCACCTGCTGATGAAAATTGTACAGCATGTTTCATGAAGTTTAATAAGGCAAAACCACATATACAGCATGTAGAGTCAGCAGGTCAGCATGTACTCAACCAGTCATTTCAAAAGAGCAACTAGTGCTACCATGTTTAGGTCCCTTAGAAGAGCTGTAAAGAAGAGAATAGGGGCCACTAAAAAAAGTATTTTTGGGCCATTACTTTTTGTGTTTGTCAGAGATCTGAATTCATTAATGTTAGGATTCTGAGTTTAAATCAGAAATGTGAGATCTTAACTCAGGATTTGGACTTTTTCTCAGATTTCTGTTATATGTGCTTTTATTTATTTATTTATTTATCTCAAAATTGTAATTTTTTCATCATTCTGAGAAAAAAAAGGCCCAAATCCTCTTCCATAGAGGTGAGCTGCCGCACATACTTATATGAAAGCGTCTATGAAAATGTGCCTGTAACTACATTATAAATCTGGCCTCTGATTCTGCCAGTACTGAGTTTCTGAGTGAAGCCATGAAAATAAGTAACATAAAAGTTTAAATTAATCCAAGTCTGCTGACATTCATTAAAATTCTCTCTTTAAAAGAATTAGTTCTTATAGAAAGAATAAGAATCACGAAAAAAAATTTTTTTTATCCTTTATGCCACACACAGGCCACACACGGGATATTTATAGTATAATATACATGTCCCAGTAAATATAGTGGATGTGAAATGTACCAGAATAATCCAGGGGAGGAAAATGAGCCACTTTCTCTACCAACAAACTGGAGAGATTTAGGAACGTGGCCTCAGACTTGGCACAAATATGGAAGAGAGTCACGAAGTTGAATGTGGGCAATAAACAACAAGTCACGCAAATGTACAATTCACATGCAACACAGTTGGTGATTCACTTAACCGTCTGGCTGAAATCTTATTCCGTTTGGCTTCGGTTACATATGCCATCATTTCTTATTACAGCAGAGAAGAGACAAACAACTGAAGCCGAATGCAGGTTATCAATATAATACTCACAAATTACACCATGCAGGGAGAATCCAAGCAAACCACTTTCACTGCCAACTTAATTTGAGACAATGGAAACCTTTTGGTCTCCCCTCCCTTTTGAGCAGTCAGAACACTGCTCCCTCCTTACGTCAGCTCCGCTCCCCTATTAAAACAATATACGAAAGACTTTGTGAAATGCTACTAATGACTAAAGGAATTAATACTGAGCCGTGGCCATGTCTCAAAGGGTTATGCAGACTTCCCACACTATGAGAGACTGATACAGTGGGCCTCCATGACCACCAGCGTCGTCGGGACAAAAATGTTGACATCAGGACCTACATGTTTCCTCTTAATTGGATGCCTTTCATCAAACAGTTACCAGCTTGCTTCTGCCAATGAGCTGGGAAGGGAAGGGCTTGAGAGAGATAACACAATTACATACGGTGGATGAAGGCAAGTGAAATCAAACATGCTAGGACAGCAAACGAGATACGCAGGCAGAGAGCCAGTCTCAAATCACTCTTTTCCTAAACACATTACGGTTTCTCCTCAGTGCCAACATAATTTATCAAATGAAAATTATAAATATTTGTAGGCCGAGAAGACTTGCAGCCTTTTTGATTCTGACTAATGTCATTTAGTTATAACGAGCAAATGAAAAGATCTCTTGTCCTGCAGGAACATGCATTAGAGATTTGTTTGATTTGCAGAAAAAATCATTTGTGAAGTATATTGTGTAATTTGTAAGAAGACGTATTTTAGAATAAGGAATGCCGGGCAATTCATAAACCTCTATACAACATGGTCCCCACTGGACAGGTGTTTTTACTCATTTTGGCTGATTGGAGCTGTGCTGAACACTGTGTGTGGCATCTGTGTGTGTGTGAGTGTGTGTCTTGAGGGGGGCAAGTTGTTAATTTCTTTGTCTGTCAGCACGATTATCCCAAACATACCAGGCTGAATTTCATGAAACTTGCTGGAGGGGTGATGCATGAGCAAAGGAAAATCCATTTATATTTTGATGCAGATCCTGGTCCCTAAAAATTGTGACATTGACCTTGGCGGAGGGCTGTGCTCGCCAAGTGCACTTATAATTGCATCTGTTATGTTCGAATTGTGCTTCCCTGGGATAGACGTAAATGTCTCTGTGGAATTTATGCAGCAATGGATGGGAAAAAGCTCGCAAAAAATCCCACATGCACACCTCCCATTTTTTTCCAGCAGGCCTGCATGTTGAGCAAGATTTTTAGTTCAAGTTCTGTCACAACGCAGGCTTAAAAATAAATATGAAAACGAACATAAACATGTTGTAGCAGATGCTTCACACACTTCGCACTAAATGCTTTAGTTGGCTGTTTGTTCTTATGGGAAATTTGTCCATCGTCTGATCAAAGTTCAAATTGGAACTTTCTGAACTGAGAAAAGAACAGCCAGACATTACACAGCCTTAGAAAAGAACAGTATTGCCTTTATTAAATTACATTACTCAGTTATTTAGGGCCTCAGTCACTAGTTGGTTAGAGACTGGTTGGCGACCTCCAGGCAACCTCTAGTTGCTAGGGAAAAAATGTGCATATCTCCACCATCTGGCGAGTGGCTGTTAAAGGTTGCTTGCTGTCACCAGGTTGCAAATTGAGAGTGCTGCACCGAAACTCCTTCGGCGCAAACTATAGTTGCCCAATATTTTGCGCCGAAGACCCAAACCTCTGTGCAGGCTCAGGTTACTCAATGCAAATTGGAAAAAGAAGAACATTCATGATCAAAGTAAAAGTTGTGCTTTACCACTGCAGGCAACACACTTCCAAAAGTGCAACTTTTACTTGGAATGTGAACTCTCTCTGCTCTAGCATTAATGATTGTACAGAGGAGGCAGATAATCATAAAACTCACAAGCAGCTGAAACAGAGGTGAGGTTTCAGGCACAAATTCGTTTACTTCCAAAGTCTTAAAACATAGAGAAAATCTGAAGCACATCTAGCAGTACTTTTTCAACTTGTAACATTCATCGGGTTTAGCACTCAAGCAATAATTTGGTTCTTTGTACTACATGTTGCTGCTGAATTACCAAAAACAAAAGAAAAAGCAGACTACAGGCTATATTGAGAAATAAGGTGGAACACAGGGAAGGACGTCGGGGGCAATAGTAATTTCTTCTAACATTATAAATCTGAGTATTAGCCTGTGATATATTCTGGCCCCTCATACCAGAAGATTCATGTTGTGTTTATGATGGAGTTAGCAGGTTTCTGGCCGTTCGATTCAAAGAAGCAACCTGAAACAAAGGAATACGGAGACTGACCTGACCTGGCTTTGCAGTGTGAAATCCCTCCCGGGTCACATGTGTTTCTGTTCATCCCCTTCACCTTGAGGTTTCAGAAGACGGCACAGATAGCATGCAATGGTGCACCAGACCTGCTAGAGGCCACCTTGCCAGTCCAGATGCGGTCTTTCATCTTTTTTTAGAAGCACAGTTCAGTAATGATTTCTGCACTGACAGAAAGCCTGGGTATGATCACAGCATGCTGTTGCTCGAGGACAGAATAGGCATGCGGACTATTATTCTAAATCTGGAGTATATTTCATGGAAATATTCTTTGCTTTTCAAAGTCTTTCACGCTATTGTTGACAGCTTCTCCACAGCAAGACACGTGACTTCTGGAGCTTCTCGATCTGCCTGCCATTTTCAGACGTGGATCTTGCAAAATGCTCATTGTCAGATTTATCACACTGGTGGAGTTGTGAAACATTTTGGATAAAGCTCATAGGCTCATAGTTGACAGTAGACAGTCCACCACCCCATCGAGATCAAATGAGTGCCATTACGAACTGAATCGCCGCAAGTTTTTCTTGATAAGAGCAGCACTGTGAGGCTCTCCAGACCAGCTCAGCTGTCCCTGCACAGATAAATGGCTTCCTCTTTTGAAAGGTCTCACTCCTCATTTGGATAAGAAACATAATCAGCAAAACACTTTCAAAAATGATATCCTAATTAATGTTCACTTAAACTTTGAAGCAGGGCATTCTTCTTTGCACCCGAGTCAGTCTGGACATAATCCATGCGCTGATGACTCTTTGAAAAGCTGAAGCTTCATTGTTCATTAACAAAGGGATTTAATAATTCATTAGAGAATGGAACTGTTATTTTGGCTTTGACAGAAATGACATAAAACAGAGCTTCTGCGATGAAAATGAAAAAAGAAAAGAACATTATCTTCCCAAATGTTTCATGTCAGAAACACAAAGGAACATCACAGCTGCAGACTCACATTTTTTGAATAAAACAATCCTTTTTAGTTTAAATTTACATAACTTTAAGCCTCATAACAGACGGAGCATAACAGCAAGACATAATTTAGAGTGAAAACAGAACTTAATGACTATCAAAAGCAGATGGCAGTGAAATGTCTAAGATGTCCAAATATAGACTCCTTCTACTCTTTCACTTAAAATAAATATTCATGGATAATGCACTATTTTTCTTTTAAATGCCTCATTACTTTACAAAACCATTTTTGTACCTTCTGTCTGTTAATTCAGCAAGAATGAAGCCGAAGCGTCTCACGTTAAAATCAGAAATTGCACTTTCCACTATCACCCTTTTGGGTCGGTTTCAGGGCAAAAAGCTGTGAAATATTCAATATTCACACATAAAAAATTTTCAATGTCAGAAACCACTGGCTGGTGTAAAATTGAAAACACCTAACATGAGGTTCCCCGCTGTTTCCAATTACCCTCTACAGTTATCCAGAAGGACTGAAATACAGTACAGCATGTGGTTGTATTTAAACATGTGCTCTACTTGTCTGACTAGTTGTAAACACTTTGTCAGTGTGGAAAAAAATGTAGTACGTTTTGTATCTTAATAATTCAAATATAATAAAAATTGTCTAAAAAGTCTTGAGAGGTAAACAGTTATATGACAGTTCTCTTTAAACTATAACGGTATTTTCAGTTTGGAAGAGAAAAAACATTTTTAGGCAAACTGGACTGCATTTTTTCAATAAAGTTCGTGAAACCTTTGTACTTTGTCCAAGTTCACATGGGCATCTGTAGTGTAACCTTTGAAGGTGTTCTTACGAGAAGACCTATAAGCTGTTCATTTTGAAAGAAAGCACCGTGTAAGATATACATTACTTCTTAATCACTTCCACTCTGACTGCAGTGACAGTGAGGTTTGCAAAACTAACACAAATAATTCAACATGTTATAAGATGATTCGATTGTTGCAGTCATAATTTCCTGCTTGCAAAATATATCTTGTGTGTACTTTCATGTGAATAAGTAAAACCAACCTAAAGTGACTCTGACTCTGGACTAATTTGTGTTTTATCAAATGCTGAAGAGCTCAAGGTGCTTATACACTGATATTTATGTACTAGTTTTCTACTCAAACATATACACGCACACACATTTGTTTAGTGCTTTTATTTATTTCTAAAACAACTCTCTAATATTGATACACACACTCATGCTCAAGTGGATACTTCAAGGGCCAGCCTGGGCCACAACTGCCCCCAGTTACTCCAGCTCATGCTGTCCCTCTGAAATGTCATGGTTTGCTTTGTTTGTCACATGTAGTAGCTGGAACGGGTGTGCATATGAGATAAAGGCAGGTAAAGGTAGTCTTTGACTTCACATCACAGGCCTCTACAGATTTTAGTTTAGTTTAGGGGTGGCTGTGGCTCAGTAGGATGGAGGGTTGTCTATTACACACAAGGTCAGCGGTACAATCCCTGGCTCCTCTGGTCTGCATGTTGAAGTATCCTTGGGCAAGATGCTAAACCCGGAGTTGCCCTTGGAGCATTGGTGTGTGAATGTGTGGGTGAATGATGCTTGTGGTAAGAAAGTGCTTTGAGTGCTCCAACTGAGTAAAAAAGCACTAAGTATTTAAAAATTTAATATTGTTGACTTATTCCTGGGCACTGTATGTATTTAATATTGAAAGTAAGTGTCCCGTCATCTCAGCAACAACACTACTCTGTGGAACTTGGATTGTTTTGGATGTGGAGAGTCAAATGTTTGCACGAGGATGTTAAATAATCAAAATTAATAAACTACATATTTATTTACTTCAGGACAAAACAATGGACAATAATAGAGTATCCACAGAAACTAGATAAAGTAAATTTGAAAATTACAAAAAAAGGAGAAGAATTTGGTTATAAAGTCCTTGCCCAATGCAAGTGGCACATGTGATCTTCACTGAATTAAAAAAGCAGGACTGTGTTACCTTTTACGGCTATAATAAATAAATAAGAATTATTCTGAATTCTGAAAGCCACAATAAAAAAAATAAAGACAAATGAGCGTAATGGGGTCCTCTTTAAAATGTATTGTGAGAAGAACTTCTTTTGTAAATGAGAAAAAGGCCTGTTTCCGCTGTCCTCTTTTAAATTTTGCTTTTAATCTGTATTGACGCTGTTGCACAGCATATCAGCCAGTCATAACAGGCTTTTGGAAAAGGGTGTAGACTTAACAGTAACAGATTAAATTTATGGACACAATGGTTTAAAACTGAGCCCACCCCTGACTGTCAAAACTAAATGAAACTTGAGCTCAGAAGAAAGGCTTGTAGAGTTCACAGAGTAACTGTGTCAGGAATGAACTTTGTTGGGTTGTTCGTTTTTAATGGAAAAAAAAGACATTCAGTTTTTTCCCATGTGTGTAACATCTTTCATTAATGCTGAAATACTTTACCAGTTGGAATGTTTTTGAGATTTTTCCCTATTATGAAAATGCCAACAAAAAACAGCTCTGGATTCACTGCTTGTTGTCACTTCAAAATGCTTGTAAATCTAAACTTTGAGAGAGTAACCTGCTGATGTACTTTGTTATCTGTTAGCTACAAGTCACTAGATTAACCTTTGGCATAGCTTCTCATGTGAATTTAATGACTATCAAAGTATTGTCTTTTTTTTAAGTAGCTCTGTCATGATCACATTGTTGTGTTTCTTGTATGAATTGGACCAAAGAGTGCAATTCATACACTCTTTGGTCCAAAGAGTGTATGAACACTCGACTGAACAGCTGTTTTCTCAGCTGTTCAGTCGAGTGTCCACGGTCATTGTTGCCTCCTCAGCCTCCAGTCTCTGCATTGTTAGACAGGAAGATAAATGCGACTGCTATGGGCAGCATCATTATTAATGAAAAGTGACATCATCGCGTGGTCTGCTTAACGGCAATCAGGCCTCTTTCTCTGCAACGCTCAATGCAATCCAGATGTCCGTTTGATTAAAGGCTTAAATAAGATTGGAGAGGGTGAGAAAGAGGAGGCATAGCACAGGTCAACCCCTGGATTTTAAAACAAAGGGTTTTATAAATTTCTCCTAAAACAAAAACACGTGGATGGAAATAAACCCCTCCAACATTTCTCCCGCTTCTTAAATGACGGTCGTCACCTGGTTTCAAGCAAAAGCACTTGTTCATCTGCATGGAAATTCTTGCCTAATTGAATCCACGACTTACTGTGAGACATTGCATATTTCCTATTCTAATAGTTGTGGGAAAGTTCTTTTTTTTCTTTTGCGGGGGGGGGGGGGATTGTTAATCCACCGCTGGAAGCTAATTGGATAGCGGACAGTCACTATTTGTTGCAATCAGTGTTTAAGCAGCACTAACAGTGTGGCTCTAGGGATGGCAATGTTGGTCTGTTGTTTAGGCAGGTCCCTTTGGTTCCAGCCTATCGATAATTTGCCAAAAAATTGATGGTCCCCAGTGGATGATGCTGACAAACTTTTTTGGTCTCTGGACTTTTTCTCCAGCACTACCAGTGGACTGCAGCTAATCAAATGCACTTGCAGTAATATCAACATTCTTGGTAGGATTTATATAACATTCAGATGCTCATCATTCCCAGACAATGAAGTTTCCTCGTGCCACGCCATGAGCATGTCAGTTCAAAACATTACTCTGTAGTGTTTTCCTTTCAAAGTTATAAAAAAGAACGTTTTCACAGGATTCTTTGGCATCCTCTAAAAAACTAAGTATGCTGTTTCCATAGGACTTAAGTGTAAATAGCAGCCAGAATTTTCTAATCAAATTCACTTCATTAGTGTGAGTACCTCTATATAAGTAGATGTTTTTCACTCTAAAATGAGCATGGCAGCACAACTTGAGTATACAAAGTTGTATCTGAACACATGACTTCTGGAATAATTTCTTTTGGACCGATGAGACCAAAGTGGGGATGTTTGGTCAAATGCACAACATCATGCCTGACAAAAACCAAACACAGCACATCAGCACAAACACATCAGCACAAACACATCATACCAACTGGCAAGGACAGTGGTGGTGTTATGGGCTTGTTCAAAGCCACACAACCAGGGCACCTTACAGTCATTGAGTTGACTTTGAGCTCCTCTGTATACCAAATTATTTTAGAGTCACATGTGAAGCCATTTCTCTGACAGCTAAAACTTTGATGAAATTGGGTCATGCAATGAGACAACGATCCCACATCACTGCAGTAGATCTACAACAGAATGGCTGAAAAAGAAAAGGTCAAGGTGTCACAATGGCCCAGTCAAAGTCCTAACCTCAACCTGACCAAAGAGAGTTGTGCATAAATAAAAATCCACAAATGAACTAAAGCAGGACTTCGTGAAGGTTAAAAGTGTCTTTTTAATATAACTGTATCTTTTTCATTGAAGTAAATCCTGATGGCATATTGTAGAGGCTGTAGACTAATGATATCCTCGACATTTAGACTGGTTAAAACTCATATTATGCAATTCTACCTTCCACTTTAAATTGCTAGAAAACTGTAATGCAGCTAACAAGTCAAAACTGATTGCATCTGTTGGTATTTTCTGACTACACCAATTTGAGAGTAGTAAAGGAACACAATTTTGATATAATCCACTTTGTCTTAAATAGTATTTCAACATCTTGTCTAAATCAGGAGTTAATGATGCCTTGAAAGCCTCAAAATGACAGATCCAGTCATCTGGGGGGCAAGAGACTGTCTAGCAAAGAGAGATTTAGGTAAACAAAACCCAAAAAAACCTCAAATAAAAACACACCTGTCACAGCCCAGAATGAATTAAGTCTACCTCGATTTTTCCCTTCTCTCCAACCACTATTTGACCTATGATGGCCACAAGAAGACGCGGGTGGTTTGGACTGACTGCAACCTGAACTGCCACATAAAATGACTCACCTGACGCTGGCTGGGCGTGACCATCATCAGCTCACATTTTCCTCCAGCAGTTCTTTTTGCCAGCAAAGCCGAAGTTGAAACTGAAGCACAAACCCACCCAGCGCTTTTCGGCCCACTTGTTTTCTTTAGTGTATATGTTGCTGATGCAGGATGGATAGAAGAATGAAAAATGAGAATCAGTGAGTCACTTTATTTGCTTTTTTTCGTCTAATGGCAGGCACGATGTTTATCATGTTACTATGGTTGCTCTGAGGGTATCCCAAGTTCTGTGATGTGCTGTTTTCCACCATGTTTCCATGTATAGGGGTCATTCAAAAGTCTAAATATCCTCAAGACATGTATTTATGTTTTATTTTGACTGCAGGTAGCAGACAAACATGCAGTCCCTTGGAAACTCCCGTTTCTGCGGCCAAATAATATACAGGGGTAGTTGTCGCTCACTGTCAGGACTGCAATGATGCTATCTGTTGGTGTAAACTTGACAGGTACTACACATTTTGGCTACAGATCCTGTGAGGGTGGAGGGCCACAAGGGACCTTAAGGCAGTTATGCAAGGAAAGGTGTTTCAGCAGGAGGTAAAAGATGACATCAAGCAAAAACAACAACTGAATGCAGACTGTGTGAGGACTGTTTGTCCATCAACTTATTTGGGTGTTTGTTTCACCAATTAATGTTGTTTATTGCTTTGGATGTTGGAAGTGGAGGCATTTTTTAAGACAATTACACTCACCACATAAAAAATAATCTGTGAAAACATCATACCATTTTAAAAGTTGGTATGCAGTTTTTAATCAGACATTAAATTTTGAAGTTTGCCATTTATGGAAACTTACATTAATTAAAAAGCATAATGTGCTGGCAGAAAACTACCAGGGCTTTTATCCATTTTTTTACACATTTCTTTTTACAGTGTACTACCTCTAGTTTAGTATTTAGTATCTTTCTGAAGGTTTTATACAGCAGCAGCAGCATAATTACACCAAATATTCCTTTTTGACTAATACAATTTGAAATGAACTCATACTGAAGTATGAACTCACAGTACTTCTGTTAAATATTTGCAGTATGTCAACACTAGGATTGCTTAAACAGTAACTAATTTGACAACCTTATGGTACTCTGGTGGCCTGGGGTTAAGGCACACACCATGAACCACAACATCCTGTACAAGGCTTTTGTGGCATGTCTTTCCCCATGACTCTTTCCCATCATTTCCTGCGATCTGTCTAATGTACAATAGAAGCATAAAATAAATAGCCTGAAAATTGCCATGTACTTTGCCATGCAATAGGAAATAATATTAGATAATAATATCCTCCTGACCCATGGATAGATGCTATAGCCGAAGCCTCTAATCAAGTAAAACTTAAATATTTTTAAAGTGAAAATGATTGTAAATTTAGCATGATAAATATTTGAAGAGCAACACTGGTTTTCAAAAGACAAAACATAACTATGTCATTCAAAGCTGCAAAACACAACAAATATCTTTATCTCTGTTTAGACATCTTAAACTTATCTTATCAGGAGGGACTTCTGCTTTCCAAACACAGCCTCAATCTCTTTCCTCTCTAGTCCAAAGAGACATGCAAAGCAGCTCTCTAGTCTCAGGATGTCTGTACCCTGTTTGAAGTTTATCTAACTACCATATGTATTTGTTTTCCCCAGCAGAGTAAATGATGATTCTCTCTGTCCGCTTATCGTCCAACGATCCCATCTCCACCCACCCAAGTGCATGTTATTTATTATGAAATGACACCTCACTGTCCGGAGAGCCTACTGCAGTGGGCATGATTCACGGAGACACAGGATGAGACACAGGAAGACCATTAAAAAACCTATCAACATCATGATGCAGTTGGTGTACTAAGAGTAGGAAAAGGGGAAGCCAGCGAGAAGTCTTGAGTTCTTGTACTTTATTGATAGTCCAGATAATGGCGATATAATCCAACATTTATCCCTGACTTGACATGATTATATTTTCAGTCATCTAAATCTTGTCTGACATCTTGGAATTTTTTTTTTTTTTTGGTGGGGGGGGGGGTGCTCAGAGTCAGATTACACCACTGCGATCTAGGTTTAATTTTGAAACCTTATTGCCTGGCAGTAACTGTTGTTGTGATGTAGCTCTATATAAATAAACTGAATTGAATTGGTAACACTCTACTAACACGTAATATTTCATTTATTTAAATGAAACAATCATTTAAATAAATGATTTACATTTATTTACATTATTTATTTAAAATGATTTTAAATAAATGGGGGAGGGGGCTAACAGAATAATCTTGAATTTTGGCTTTAATAACTCATCCAGTCAATGGGTATTGGACTGATAGGGCCAATAGTGTTCATAGTCTTTGTAGACCATCTTTGGCAAGATGATGAGTGAGTGTGATTGCTGTACGGGTCTCTTGTGGTGAAGAGAGAGCTGAGAGTGAAGCTGTTGGTTTCCTGGGTAATCCACATTACTGGCCTCTGTTACTGATGTGCGCTTTGGATATTGACTAAACTAATGAGACTGCAACTGCAGGAGATGGAAATGAACACCTTCACCTGTGCACATGAAGATAGGATAAAGAGCTCAGTCATTCAGTTCAGCTCCACATAAAAGGGAGGCAGCTGAGGTGATTCAGGCATCTGACTGGGGATGCTTCTTGGGCACCTCCTGGTGAGCTATTTCTGGCATGTCACAGCAGGAGGATGCCTCAAGGGCAGATGAATGAAACACTTGAGAGATTACCTCTTTTGGGTGATTTAGAAATGACTGGGTGTACACCTAGAAGAGTTGGAGGAGGTGGCTAGGAAAAGCAAGGTTTGGGCATCTCTGTTGAGACTGCTGCCCCCACCGACCCAGACCGGGGATGAATGGATGGATGGATAAGAAGGTATAGCCATGGCTATAAGTAGAACAATCTTAAATATTACATGCAATGAAAATTTTTGGTTTAATTATAGACATACGTACAACAATTAATTGCTAAGCTTTGAAAGATAGATTCCCCTTCATGTACCTCACAATGGATTGGTCCACTGCCTACCATTCCCTAACTCCTCTACTTTGCAAACTATAAACAAAGAATGTGTGAGACACTGTTATTTACTTCTACTACTCAGTAAAATTAAACACATTTAACACAGATTATATCTTACTGGCTCCATTACCTCACTGCTAAACTTTGTTCTGCAATGTGACTATGATAGGACTACTGGGCAGCTATAATTTCTAATGCATGTTTATGGAGGTCTGTGGACCATAAAATTATTTCTGAAAAACTTTAATGAAAAAAGCTATTAATGAAAATCTAAGGGAATGATATGCAGATATTAATTGAATTTTTGGAATTTTATTTTTAGCTTTGGCATGCTGGCTTCAATCTGGTTTAATGTTAAACATGAGCTAACTTTCTCCTTTTTCATATCTATCAAACAGACTTTGTACTGATACTAATCATCTCGCCTAACTCGTGGGATCTGAATCTCAATTTGAATAAAACAATTTTCCAAAGTGTCAAACAATTTCTTTAACAGCTTGTGTTCTGTGAAGGAAAAAATGACTTTCTGAGTAAAAGGCTGCAAATATTAACAGGAATCTCGTCTGTTTGAGTGCATTTAAAGACACGAATGATATATGTGGCATTACTAAAGCTATTACAGACACACATGAACGGCCTTGGCAAATGCATTGAAAATATACCGACAGTCGTAGATGTCTGAGCTCAAATGGCATGCATCAGTCTGAGCTGAAAAACATCCAGCATGCAATGTTTATGAAACTAAATCCTTAAGAGCCCAGAAATTTCAGCTCAGTGATAAATTTCCTTTTTGGATTTTTTCGGTCTTCAAATGCACTTAGATACACATTCAAGCTCCTTTGAAGACTGAAGGTGGACATATGGCTTTCCCTTTCCTCCCTTCAATTTACTGATACATACCAGGTGTTATACTTTGCAAGCTGAACTTCCCAAGATAAATGTTTCTTTCCTAGTGGAAACAAACTTATTGATGTGCTACTAATATTTATTGTATTATACTGTGGCAGAAATGAATTCGAGTTTCTTTGTCTAAGAGGCAAAGGATGCAAAGGAATTTGTTACGTCCCATGTGGTCCTCAGATGTTACTGTTATTACCACCGTGCTCAGGCAATTTATTATAGTGCCGTTTGTGGCCACAAAGAGACAAAAAGAAGCATGAATTTCCTGCATCCTGCAGAGGACAAAAGCTGCTATGAACTAAATGGAAAAAAAAAAACCTCAAACAGCTTTTTGGAAAGAATTTTGGAAGGGCATCAATAATAAACAGGCAAGAAGGAATGAGTAGCTTTGCATTATGCATAAAGGTCTCTTTTTTGTATATTCAGGTATATGGCTGTTTTACTGAACAATTTCGATAAGCTATTACTTTTTTATATATATCAAATATGTATACTTAAGTTTGTTTACAAAAACTGATAATGTGATATGCGATGAAGGTCATGTTTACACGATCAGACATGTAAGGCCTAGTATCGGCAAACACCAGCCCACTTTCACTCACCCCCAGAAATCCATAATAACAAAGCTGAGTCCTCATCAGGCACAGATGAAGTCAATTAATACTTTGTTATGTTTTACTGAACACAAATGATTGTTTAGTTTGACTATAAAAACAACCTACTTACAACACACTTTTCCATCAGTGCAAGTAACAGAAAAAAACACACTGGTTTATTTTGTGGAAACAAAGTACAAAAACACAAATTTAAACAGTTATACAAGTTGTATAAATAACTGAATGGCACAGACTAAAAAACACAAACACGAATGTGTTTGAGTACCTTCCGAGTCACCACACTACTGCATTACTTACTGAAAATTTGAAAGTTGAGACACTGGGATGATAAGTGATTCTCTACCAGGTGTGCAAATCTGCACCATAAGCTCACTAAGTTTCTCTCAGCCCACTTGAGTGTAAATCCTCCGGAAAATTTCTGAGAGGAGACTTATAGTGAAATGAAAAGTCCTGCCCTGTCAGGAGGGACTGTAAGAACAATCCAGGTTTATGTCAACATTCCTGTGAAGTCTGTGTCACTCTTTTTTCATAATCACATTTAAAGTTTTAATCAGATTAATCATGTACAATACAAGCTTACCCCATGTGTGGTCTCCTACCCTACACCCCACCCCAACCCAAATCCTATTATCACCCATTTTGATTACAGGATAATACCTGTGGGATATTGTATCATTATTGTTGCTAATATTATTAATATACAAGCGACTGTTATTAGAGTCGCATGTTTTCCCTTTTTAGAATAACTTTTTAGTAGTGAAAAAGCGGACATGTAGTGCTACTGTATAGTCGGTGTGTTATCATAGGGCGAAAGATGCTACCACTGAATCCTACTCATTACTCAAAAGCTTTTGGCAGTTAAATGTCAACAATCCAAGTTGGAAGGCTTATATTGGATATACAGCAGCTGTTCCTTCTATTTTAATATCATGTGAAGAGTGCATTAAGTAGTTTTTGATTTAGCTGCTAAATGTAGAGAGCATTACATTCATTTGTAAACTCTGCTGCTGTAAAGTTTTCCCTGTTAAGCCTTAACACGCTTGGCTCGTGTTATTTTTATCTACAGTGTTCACAGTGCTGAATCAAACTCTTTCTAATTAGAGGGAAGTGAGGGCATCGAGAGGCAGGGAGGTCTGAGGAAACCCAGCCACCGAAGGTGTGAAAGATGAGGACAGATGTTGTGCTGTCTCTGATGGTGAGGTCACTTTGATGGCTTTGACCTCATACACACGAGTCAGCAGGACTCTTGCAGCCAACAGGTCATAAATATATGCCTGGGATCGAGAGGCAGACATTACCAACATAGCGCTGCATGACCTAATGATCTGGCAGGCTATAGATGGCGTAGCGTGTTGTTTTGGTGTGCCTATACTACCGTTCATTCACAATGCAACATAGATTTACAGCCCTGGTGTAATAGAAGGTACAAGTGATTTTTTTAAAGGATGAATTTCAGTTTATTTTTTCTCCACTTGGAGCAGTTTTCATTTTCTGTGCTTGCTATAGATATCATGCCAAGTAGGATGTCCTCGACCTTGTACTTGTTTGATAGCAAAGGTAATTACAAATTGGCTAATAGAGCACTCATTATAGCCTCATTATAAAAATTAGTGCTGGTCTAAACATGACCCCTGTTTGATAAGGTACAAAGGGTCGTGATACAAAAAACAGTGATGCGTTGCCCACTGTTGGCAGGAATTCATAGTAACAGCACGGTCACCATTATACCACACATCCATCACCTAGCAATGTTAGGTTTTGGGGAGGTTTGCTTAGTATGAGCTTTGTTTTCTGCAGATTACAAGATTGTTTGGGGACCACAAATATGATGACATTCATAACTGTTCCCAAGCTCTTCCCTGTTGTTTTGCAAAATGACTGTATCACTGATCACATCCCCGTACAGATCAGGCAATTCCAGTTGCAAAGCCGCATGGAGGATTTATTAGAACCAGATGGGCTGTGCTCCCTTACAAGCTCAGCCGAGTCGAAAAACACTGGGCTGGCTTCTCCCAGGCCTGCTTTGGGGGAACGGAGAGCGACTGGTCCACCCATTTCCTTTCCTTGCCCTTCCCAGGCATGTCAGAGAGGAGCCAAGCCAAAAACATCAAACCTGCAGTGGCTTTTGGACAGGCTAGTACTCGAACAGTGTGGTAATTACGGATGGCAAGAGGGAAGGTGTGCGGTAGAGAGGAAGGGGGGGTGCCAGCCGGAATCATCCCATGCCAAAAGCTTTAAAAGTGCCACAAATGAACTAAAAGAAAACAAACAAACAGATCACTAAAAAGCTCTGGCACTTTTTTCCCCCCTCTGACATTCTCTTGACACTGACAGCATAACCAGCTAAGGTTGGGTTTCTTTATACTCACTGATCATTTACAGTGACACAACATAAAGCCCATTGGGTCACTGAGGTTATGAGGATATAAGGGAGAGTGAAGAATCATGGTCAACACAAACAGATTCACCGTCTTGTATATAATATCGATGGAGTTTGTGCCCTTCCTTGAATATATATATCAGCTATCTCCTACCTACTCTTTGGAGGCCCTCAGTTATTACCAGCAATTTACACTTCTCTCTACAACTGATTCAATTCTGTTAAGCCACCTGTTTTTCACTGGTCGGACATATTTCTGGTACCCCTCCACATCACTTAGCTGAGGCAACCACTTTGCTCCCATGGACTAAACCTGGCTGGCAGAAGTACAGTAAACAGAGGTTTTTAAAAGGCTTCTCTTGCACTGTGCAGCAATTTAGAAATTGTACTTATTTTGGTAAAGCCACAGAA
Organism: Pelmatolapia mariae; assembly: GCF_036321145.2. Lineage (NCBI taxonomy): Eukaryota > Metazoa > Chordata > Actinopteri > Cichliformes > Cichlidae > Pelmatolapia > Pelmatolapia mariae. The sequence continues at coordinate 19,750,340 of NC_086243.1, forward strand.
CATGCTCACCTATCCATTACCAAAAATGGTAGGGCTCTGCACAGGCCTCTTGTTAACAGACTGCTATTTGCAATTTAGATTTAAGACTTTGGTTCAACTTGCCTTGAAATTAAGTCTCAAGTAAAATTTCAGGCATGTGCATGGACTTAAGTTTAACAAAAGAAAAGTTATGTTTCCAAACAGAAGAATATTTGTATGTTGTAACAATTTTTTTGCACCTTTCTAAATATAAGTTGAGATAAATGCATATCCAAAATCCCAATATTGCATTTTGCATTCTGTGTTTGCATGAATCTGTTTCAGAACAGAATTTGTCTTAACAGTTGCACTTTAAATACAGGGCACATTCATGCATTTGGGCAGTTATTGAAAGCATGAACATAAAAATGTTGAGTTACATTACAAGGATTTGGACTCAGCAGTGGGATATCAAGGCTCAGTTTTCCCATTCTCCCACCAGTTCCTTTTTGACATGTCTACATGAATCACGAACAATATTAGGTGTTGCAGAAGATGAATCTGCAGAATGATTCATTTGCTCCGATTTTGGGTGCAAAGCATCGGCAAACTTTATTTGCTCATTAAGGGCCTTGCTTATGATCCTTCACAGGGACCAGAAACCATTCAAACATATTTCCAAACAGGTGGAGAAACTTATGAGCATGGGTGGATTTCCTGAGGAGAAGCATAAAACAGAGGAGAAAACTGGAAAAGTTGCACAGCCCTATTAGGAGGATCTGGCGTTTTCTCTTGTTTGTAGTAAAGCAGTGGAATAATATAACATTACACAACTTTGTTTTGGGTGGCCTTCCATATCCCCCCAAGAAAATATAAACAGACGCTGTCCAGGGAATGCCCAAACATAATTCATTGCTTGAGGAGAAGATTTTCCTTACAGCTGCCATATTTTGCCATGACAAGTACATGTCTCAGAAGGATCATGTTAGAGAAACATGGCCAGAAGTAAAGTTGATTTACTCCATGAGCTGCTCAAAATGAAAGGGCCTTTTGTGTCTAAACATTGATTGAGGAAACAGGTAAGTATCAAGGCCAAACCCCAAAACCAAGGACAGGGGCATGTCTGCAGTGCAGCAGTAATGATGGACAACTTGAGAAAGCAAGGAAGAGGCTGATGTTAAAAATGACTAAAGACCTTGGAAGAACAAAACCGTTTATTATTTATCTCCCAAAGGTTTTGGTTTAGTATCAGTTTGCTTAGATTCATGTTTCTACTGAGACCTGTTGAGTCTGCAAGGCTCAGATGAGATCAGACGTGCAAGATTTACATGCTATTAAAACACACACGGGTGTACTACATTGCATTTCCCGGGAACAGCCAGAAGCCTAATAGGCAGTAAAACTGAGCTATTAGGAGGGTATTTGCCTGTGATATGCCACTCAGTGAGAAGAACATCAGTCAGCCACTGGAAAGGGCAAGCAAATAAATATTTATAAAAGTGTCAGGGCATTCAAAGGTTGCATGACTTACAAACGCCCCATTTATGGGCTCAGTTAATCATAGCTAGTAAATGAATAGTAGGAATCAATAGGAATTATAGGAAATATTCAGTATTTAATATTCAGAATAGGAAAATGATGAAACAAGTTGCGGTTTTGCAAGGGGCAGCTCTGTCGTCAGCATGAGGCAACCAGCTGTCAGGTTTTCCTGGCTGATTCCTCCATTATTTGTATAGCGCTTCTGTGATTTGAGAGTTTTTGCACATTAAAGTTGCTCTTTTTGAAAGATCTATAAATTATGTATAATACAGAAAGAAAACAATAAGCAACAAGCAGGAATTCGGGCATTCAAATTCACTGATCTCAACAGAAGGAAGGAAAACAATTGCTCAAACTGAAAGCAGCAAGAATCAATCGGCAGGTTTAACCCATGACAAAATTAAGAAGAAGTCACTTTGGAGCACTGGGTTTTGTTTAAAAGAGTGAGACCAATCACACGCTTGTCATGGATGCAAAAAATAAACCCTAAATTGCAACCTCTCATTATAATAAACTAGCTCGAAGTCTATAGAGTTCTTTCCCATAGGGTTTTGGACACTAATGACTTGGCATTTCAAATAAGTAAGCACATTTGCTGGTTTATTCTTGAGAGTGTGATTAATGTAGGTAATGTGCACGTCAAAACTAGCATATTTTTCTATTTGAATGTGCTGTTGTGCAGGTGTAAATATTTGCAAAAGACAAATAAACAGATTTCAACCTGCTGATGGATACTAAAGCGTCTCTCTTTATCCTGAAGGCTGATGCGAGCCCTCGTGTCAAAGCAACAGCCAGACCCTTGATGTGGTCAGTCATTTCCTCTGAGCTAGCCTTGCAACAGCATATGGGTTTGCAGGAGTGTGGGAAAAAAGCGGTGTGAAAGAGAAGAGAGGAAGTGTGTATTTATCTCTGTTGGTGGGGCATGATTTAGACTTTGATCTGACCAGCTCCTGGACTGCCTTGTAGGCAACAGGAGCCTGATGGTCACTGTGTCAGCCATGAGTGGTCGGGCACAATGTTTGGGCACCAGCTATTTAGACGAGACAGTCCCCACATCCAGTGGAATAGCAGCAGGTGGAGTCAAGATTTGTTGACTGTTGCTACACTGTAAATGATTGACAGGGCCTGGCATAACTTTTATGTAAGAAGATTATTATTATGTTGTTCAGTGTCATGACAACTTCCCTTTATGCCCAAACCAAGTTTTATTTATTATTGATCATTCAACAGCAATCAAAGGATTTAAACAGCCTTAATGACAAGACAGACTCTGTTCAGCACTAATGAATCGTGAAGTGAGTTTCATGGTGGAAGATTTACAGTAAAGGATATGATATCATGGGGTTTGGTCTCTTTTGTAGCTATCCATCTTCAATCCATCTCCAAATCTTAGTCACTGAGCAAACAACCCTTTATTTGCTCTTCTCATTCTGCTAGGAGTGGCTGATTAAATGATCCATTTTCCATTGTCTGGAAAATTGTATATTTAATTAACGCACAGGCTGCATGTCAACACTTCCCCCAGTGTACAGAGTGAGATAATACAGTTGCGTTCGCGTGTCATTGTGTCTTGAATCTGTAGACAACCCACACTTAAGTCTGCATTCAGAGTGCTTTTTACAAAATGGGGGTCCTTTGCCAGGAAAACCGTTTTCCCAGAATGTAGTTGCATCTCATGTTTGGTCATCCTCTCCTAATGCACGTATATCTACACTCAGGATTTCCACCTGCGGGTACACCCAGACCATCTCCAACTCCTTCTGTGCTCACATGGAGGAAGTTGGTCAGCAAGAGTGCAAGTGGCACATGGTAGTAAATGGTGGCCTGAGAGAAGATTAGTTGCTTCTGTGTCTATCTGGTGCTGACAGTTCACACAGACCCCTTTTTTCCACTGCCCCTGGGCGTATCAACACACTGTTTCCCTTCTCATAGGGCTATATCTCCTGGCCTCAGAGCTGACAGAAGACATTTTACATAGAAGGAGTGGGCATAGAAAGGACATGAGAGGACATGGAATATCAGAACAAAATCCAAATGTACTCAGAAACACATGCATTATATAAATTAATATTTATAATAAAACATGGCAGAAAGACAGTGCTTGTTTTGTGCTTGAGTTGTAATGACAGTGAGCAACAAGCAGTATTCAAACTTAATACAAACACATTAACAACGATGCTAAAAATATCACACATGAAGAAGAAGATAGGCTGGTAGAGGTATCTGCTGCAGCAAATAGCACTGGCTTTGGCATATCAGTTTGAGTAATAGTGTGAAGTGTTTGCATATAACAGGAATCCTGCTCACCAGCATGAACATGACTGAAATTCACTATAGTCAGCTGAGCCACATAGCTGTGAATGAGCCACTGATAGCAACAATGAAACAGCAGATGCAAATGCAGTAAGATGATGTAAACATATTCATCCCTTTGCTCTCTTATCAGTGAAAATCTTAGTAGGCTGCACATAAGAAAAATTTTAAATTGATGCCCCCCTGGGGTAAGATATATAAAAAGGCCTATCATCATCTTCTCTGCTTCCTTAGTGATATGACCTGTAGACAGTGGACTGATCATCACAACTGTATCCATGAAACCAGGCAACACCTTGTCGTGACCAAGTTGCAACCTCCAGTTAACAGTCAAGAAGTAGTGTCACAACCTGCAATTCCATTAATGGCCACTTGAATCTGGCTCATAAAGTAAGTCATAACGAGCCCAAATAGTGCTGCCGTGGTGAGTCCTAAAACCCAGAAATTTGTTACTATTTTTATCTTTGCCATTTTGGGTCAACATCTGGGATAAGATCAGCTGCCCCTCCCTGAGTCTGGCTGTGCCGGAGGTTTCTTCCTGTTACCAGGGAGTTTTTCCTTCCCACTGTTGCCAAGTGCTTGCTCATAGAGGGTCAACTTAATGCTGGGGTTTTCCCTAGTCTTATTGTAGGGTCTGAATAAACACATAAGAAAAGTGTTTACAGATATGCAACAGTGCCATTTCTATGGAACTGGGTGTCTTTTTTGCAGCCACAGATGTCACCTCCTGCAGGCCAATAAAAACAATGCAGATTCAAGAAAATTCAGACCCTAAAGCTACATTCATCTTTTATACAGAACTGAAACTATATATTGCTGAACAAACACATTTCTCATCTCATAATAACTATATAGGGTGATGTTTTTTTGTTTTCTTAAATATTGTATATATGTATTTTACTTTTGATTTCCTGACAATTAAAATTAGGGGTGTAGCTCTTTTGATTGACAGCTGTGCTGACAAGAACAGCTGCTGCTGATACTGTCTGCTAGACTTCACCTCTGCTAATTTCACTAACAACTGGACCTATATGTTTGTTGAGTTGGTGTGTTTTGGTGCATTTATTATGAATTTATTTGAAAAATAAAATGACTTGCTGTGGATTACAGACCATTTTACAGACCATCCAAGAAGTTGTTCTACAGTTTTAGTGAGTGATATCTAGCATTTTATTACTTTTTAACTGCTATTTAGCAGGTATCTGTGATTAACGCTTGACTCAGTTTATCGATAGTTAACTGATAACAAGGCACCATGTGCTCTGGTCTGAATCATTTCTGTCTTAGGGTTTTAAAAAAAAAACCCTAACAAGAGAGAGGACAAAATGCCAACAGCGAGGGGTTCAAAATGCAGAAACCAATGTCACGGTGACTAGGTCCATCTTTTATATCCAAGTCTATGGTTACAACCCAGCTCATAAGTCAAAACATAAAATGGAAACTGACACTAAAGTGTATGAAAGCAGTGGTTTTATTTCAGTTAAATTACATGAAGTTCAAATCTGGGATAATGTGTCAATGCGTTTCAGCTAGCTGAAAGTTTTGAGCCCCCCCTGAAGCTACAACACGCATGCCTTTACTCACACCTCCTCAGGTCTGGACAACACAGGTCTTGGGAAGTGCTGCTGCATGTTGCCAAAAAAGGTTGAGTAACAAGGGAGATGGGAGCTTCATGAAATCTAATAGACTGCTTTAAGTGATATCGCTCGAGGCAAAGACTTTTTAGCTTGCTAAACTATAAAGCTGACAGAACTGAGCCATATTATCTTGGTGGTAAATAGTGTTTGAACTTCTTGAAAAGGAGAAAAATGTGCAAAATAAAAAAGGCCTTTGTGGCTTTAAATTTGATCCATTTTTTTCAGTACTGTGATTATATTACTGTTTTTCATATCAGAGAAGGGGAAAGCTTACATGTAGCCGTGAAGGTGGTGGAATCCACTGAATCTGATCTTTGGCAAAGTTGCCTGACATGTATTTACTGTGGTTATTCAAGGTCAAAATCACCCAAGCATCCGGTTTCTATATCTGAATGTGTCCTAACAAACACATCCGATGTCTTCACCCCTGACTGACTCCTCAGTGTGTACTTCAGGCACCCATTAGAGCACCCATCTGCCTCATTATTTTTATTAATGATGTTCCTTCCTTCCCTGTCACATCAAAGGATTTAACTTATGGTTCTAGTGATACTGGTGGCCATTAGGACAGCTCAAAGTGTGGGATCCCATCTGGAGTGTCTCACACCAAACGCTGTCAGGCCAGCAAAGCTGCTCCAGCAAACTTTCAGCAGTTGTCTCAACCAGGTCCCCATGTTGTGGACTACGGGGCTGAGAGAGACAGAAAGTCTGTGGATTGTAATTCTCCACGCAGATGGCTCACTGAGTGCACCAGAAAAAGTAGTCATATTATTTGGAAAAGTCTTTAAGGGGAAAATTAATGAATATTCAGCATGGATGTAGTGGACAGGAGCTGGCGAATAAAAAATTTATTACAATGAAATGAGGTTCTCATATCAACAGAAAAATAATTCCCAAAGTATGGAAAAAATGTACATCTCCTTCCAGCTTTTAATTATTTATCCATATCAAATTGCCAATCATTACGAAAAAATCCAATTGTTACTGATTAGCATAAATAAATGAGAAGTAAATATTAGCACTTGGAGCCTTGACAGTTATGCAGGCCTAAAAAAACTTTCCATTTGTAGTCACGCACAGTAATGTCATCACTTAAAGGGAATTTAACCCTCTTGAGTATTAACAATGCCAGAAAGTTTTGCAGAGCAGGTTCAAGCACCTGACGTCACAAGCTGTGGTGGGAGTAGGGTCTTTCATATAGGCTGGCAAGGGTGTGGTTCTCTGAGCCCAGAGACCATTAAACTGTCACCACTCTATTTCTGTAGTGGGACTACAGAAGGGGTTCTCTAGTCCCCTGCAGTACTGGTAATGATGAGATTTGAGGCTGGGCAGCCACTTTGCCATGTGTGCAATTTAAACTCAAGATTGTATTTGCAGCTACTGTTGAGCTGTGGCAAGTGCGTGCATGCAAGATGTTACGGGCACACTTTGCTTGCATGTTTCTTTTGCAGATGCATGTTCAACACTTTAAGAAAGTTGAATTATAGTTGTTCAAAAAGGGGCAATTAAAACAGATTGAATGTAATTGCCAGGTACTGTATGTGAGTATATCCACAGGCATCTCTGTTACACACTCTGCTAATCGGTGGCTATAGCAACCAATGTTTTTGTGTTAATCACTGTCAACTTACAGTTTACAATTTACTCAAATCAAGGGTTGCATTGCAAAGAGCAGTTTTGCTCTTGTTATACCTTCTTATTTTAAGACTGGGATGTTGTTCGTGAAACCTTTAATTTTCTTACAGGAACGGAAATGCAAGTTTAATTACACAAAAAGACACATATTGAAGCTATGACTTCATAAAAAAGAAACCTTGACTGAATGAAGAAAAGCAAGAAACTGTAACCATTGAGAATATTTTACACCAATGGCAGTATAGTCTTGAATACAGGAACTTTTAATAATTTTGCTCCTCTAAGATGTTGAATTGGTTGCTTAAATTAAACATAAGCCCTGACCTTAAACACATGGCCTTTACCCTGTTAGTCCTTTGGCTGCTACATCAGCAAAATAGCACAAAGATACTGTAGCACCCCCTTGTGTTGTGACACAGCTAAAGGTTAAAAGGTCTAAAAGAATGGGGGTTTTAATGTTATCAAATGTAATGTTCAAAATTAAACTAAATTACATTACTGCATTATCACAGCTGATAGGGGCAGGGAGGACATTAAACATTGTAACTCAAAGATTGAAAGAGACCACAAACATAATATGTAACCTCACGACTTGGTTATACTTTTTAGCATATTTCGCTCTGGAGAATTTCACAAGCACTCAGTGACGAAGCTGGGCGGTATGAGGGCATCCCCTTGGCCTTTATGGCTTACGCACAGAGAAGAGTAGAATGGCTTGTGTTGGCTAATCCTCTTGCCAAACACAGCCAGACACTGAGTTGTTCTGGCATAATTAGAACCTGCTGTAGATGTCTGAAGTATTACCTCATTGCAAAGAACACGGCTTCCCCAGCTAACAGCCCCAGCTGGCTGGATCTGGATTCTGTTCCACTACTGATCAATGGGGAGCTCCCTACAATAACAGTTACCACTGGTGCTGTATATTGACCAAATCGAACAAGAGGAGAGGTATGGTGGGCAAGATTCGCTTCTCTGTCAAGCTCTTTGCTGAGGGGAGGCCAGTTTTCCGTGTATGAAACTGGCTGTCATGCAGTTATAAGGGTCTTACCCCAAAGGTCATGCAGTACAAATGTTTCTTCACCACAGATATGGACTCTATCCAGAGCTGGGACTGGGCACTCCTCGTTTTTGATGGATGTTTTTCTAGTATCCCAGTGTTGTAAATGTGCTTACACTTTTATACTCACCAGGGGAGACTGTAAAGTGCAGAGTAAAGTCGGACTTTGCAGTGAAACAGTATTTTCTTCCATAACAGCTGATAAATGTTCAATGTATTAATAAAGGAATTATTACAGAACTTATATCACATAAGACTATGTTCTGTTATCAATACACAAACACAATACTATTTATGGGTGCTTCCCAAGCTGCACACAGCTCTGCAGAGTCTCAGTCAGGCACTTTGGCTGAATTGTTCCTGTGTATTTACACTGCAAATAGCAATACAAATACCAATCACATAGGCTGCTAGGGATTGATTTTGTACAAGTTACAAATGGGTGATAGACATATGCATGCCTGCAAGAGATTTATCTTCATTTCTTTCCCCAGTTTCATAATGATTTCACTGCTAGTCTGTCTAAAGCACATTTTAATAATTTTCATATCTCAGAGGAAATGTGTAATTACTGCCTGATATTTTCTCAGGGATATGAGTGTTTTTAATATTCGAGACGTGGTGTCATTGACATCAGGCACATATTTGTGGATGTGCTTTGCTGGTTGTGAGTCATGTCATGACTCGTCTGTGTGCGTTCCATAACCCCTGGTCCCGACAGAAAACCACATCACAAAGAAAATGGTGGTAATTGTTTTAGTGACGGGAAGAAAAATCACATTTGTCAGGAATTCTGAAGTGTGCAAGTCATATTAATCACCAGATATAGCCAGATACAGCCTAATGCATTGGTGGTGACGTCAGCTCAGGTCAGCTGCAGAAGGCATGGGTCCGATTTCTCAAATCTATCACTAAATGATTTATATCAGAGGTATATAAGTATGCCTTTGTGGGGAAAATTCAGGAGTTGGCAGTGATTGTACACAACTAATGGGAGAATGAATAAATTTACATGCATCAGTTGGATGGAACATTAAGAGGACTCCCTTGGTGTTTTCTCCAAGCGGCAACTTCTGGGACTGAAAAATTAAGTCAATGGAAAAAGTCTTCACAGGCCCACGTTAAAATGCCAACTTGGCCTGAAACTAACATGGTATAAAGACTAGCTTACCAATTAATAATAAATATATGCATTTGTTTTTGTTTCTTTCTTTTCTTTAACAACTGAAATTTTTAAGATTTAGCAAGTCACAGGTGCTGCTAGACCTCACTAGCACTGGTCTCCATTGTGTTTGTGCCATTGTTAACTCTTTTTAGTGTGGTTATTTGACAAATATTATGAGTTGCTGTGTGGTAGAGCCCATCCAAAACATCTTTCCTGCTGTTTTGGTAAGTCTTATTCCAGTATTTCTTTATTTTGTTGGATGATATCTTTGTATAGATGCAACTAGCTAACCAAGCTTGCTAGTGTTGGTGGAATTGCTAAGGTAACCATTAGCACTAGCACTGTAACACCAACACTGTATGGTCACAACACACACAACACAGATATCTGCTAAGTTATTAGTTAGTGCTTAACCATCTTATCGTCTTCTATCTATCTATCTATCTATCTATCTATCTATCTATCCATCTATCCATCTATCCATCTATGATAGTGGTGACCAAAAATGCTAACAGTAATGGAGTGGGCCACAGAAACCAGTGGCCAACTTTATTGTGGCTATATCCATCTATACTGTCTGTGAATTTCTGTGGTATATTAAAATGTTTCAGTTGAACACTTAATGGTCACTTGGTTTAAAAATGCATTACTCAAGTACATAGTTCAGACTGTAAACCTAAATCCGTTGGTGCACAAAAGCTCATGTCTAGCAATGAATTTAGCTTTATTTTAAAATGAACATGGTCCTTTACTATCGAAAACCCCTTGACAGAGGATGTCCATTTTGATTTATGGAGAGGAAATAGCTGCTTTCTCCTTGCGGGTGGGCCTGTAAAACCCACGTCCCACCTCATTCTGGTATGATGGCCTTGTGTAAGCAGCAGCATAAGCCCAAATCACAAGAGGTCACAGTCTCCAGGAGTGAGTCGCAAGCCTCAGATTACAGCTTAGTCACTGTAGAGAAAAATTCCCAGATGTAACTTCACTTTGACAGGCGAACCAGAGCGAAGATACTTGATCAGCGGAAAGGAAGGGCTGTCCTTTGCATATGTTTAAAGGCCATAATGGAGTGAATCCCTCAATGATTGAGAAGGAAACAGAACAGTCTGATTGAAGCAAGATAGTCTAAAATCATAGCATGCGTAGAAGTTACTTTAAATGATTTGGAAGACAGAAAGCTCTGGTATTCTGGTATTCTTTATAAGGGAGTAATGAGTGAAATGTCATATGAAGGTAATAATAAAACCAGACATGGTCTCATAGCTGAGTGCTCATTTACTGCTTCTCTGGTTCTCAATACCTTTTTCAGTAGACTATAAAAGTGCAGAATGAATTCACATAATCGATGGTGGTTACTACCTCCCCAAAGACTTCAAGGAGAATGTATCAAGCACAGGTGTGCACATGTAAAAACCATAACAAAATCACAGTATGTGACTTTATAAAATGATAACTTTATTTGACACCTGGAAAAAAAATTTAATATCACTGCTCAGTGGGCATATAAAACTAAAACAATCATCCTAGGAGGTTAATAGGGGTCTATAACCATGAATATTATTGCAAAGCAGTCCAAAACAGTTCAGATCTCATGAGTGCCTAAAACAAAGCAACTAATTTTCTTTTACATGGTCAGGTCTGGTTTGCTGCTTACGCAAAGCTGTGACATCTATGCTCGGTTGATTTCAGCGTCACCTCAGCGAGATGTTCTCATGCTGTCATTGAAAAATATGTTTCTGTAGGACTGGAGACTGTTATGTCTCTAGCTGCTTCATAACACTGCAACTGAGCTAACAACCACAAAATTGACTTTCTCAGAGGTCCGTCATATCTCTCCGGAAAACAAATTGTGAGGACCAAACTAATAAACTCAAGCTCTTAAACACAGTGAAATGTTAGAACGCTATAAATCAAGTTAAGGATCTTGACAACAATGGGTGTGAACAAGTAAGGGACCAAGCAAAACTCTGGTCTGTCATTCATTGGAGTTTAAGAATGAATTAGAGTGCATTAAATGCAGTGTATCTTCTGTAATGCTTGCCATATAAAACTGAATGTAAGTTTCTGCTCATAAATATGGGAGTATATTGCTTTTAATACTTTTTTTTTAAAAAAACAACAAAAGAACAGTGAAACGATAATGATTGTTTTCCATTACTGTACCAAAGGTTGTTCATTTTTCAATGGCCATAATCACTACAGAGCTGGATGAACTCCACTGTAAGAAAAAGCAAGCAAAGCATTTGGAATGATCTGCCTTTAAAATTATAATTTAATTTGTTATTTGGTACTCAGCTAAATCCACCCTAAAGTCATAAAGGTAAATGTGGTAAGGAAAAGAAGCCAGATCTTGGCGCTTGATACCCATTAAAACTGTAATTGCTGGTGTGATGTCATTATTAAGCATGTTATTAATATTTGAATGAAGATGAGCATTTAAAAAAACTAATGCAGAAAACTGGGGAATCCTGTGTCTAAATACATTATCTTTCCCCTGTATATGTCAGCCAGTTGTTTTATGAAAAGGGAAAGACTCATTATACGTCTTCCTGTTTACACATGAAAGCAATTTTTAATGATTTACCCCTCTAATTTGGAGATTGAAGCTTACCACTAATGACAGAACGCAGTTACATACGGATCTCACTGTAGTCCTGAAAACCACAGAGGATGGTGGAAAGTGACTCATTTTGTTACATATATAGACATAGTGATTCCACCTCTCTTTCACCAGAATGGAAGGAATGTCTTGATTGACCCATCCCACACACGCATCCATAGAGTGAAAAACAGCCACAAAATAAGGCCCTAAAATGATTCTGCAGCCACTGTTATTACACTGTTATTAAATAATAATATCATACAACTACAATACCTTTAAACATGTGAGTTCAAGCCTAAAAAAATAATTTTAGGATTTGCATAATGGCAAACCAGCAGACACCTAAACAATGCAGACAGAAAGAACATACCATAAAGGAAACATAATGTTGCTCACCAACAAATGCTGCTCAGTAATTGCATTTTCAGATGCAGAAAGTGGCGTGATAAAGTAAAGCAGTGACCCTCATAGTTTTAACAGAAAGTTGGCAAGCATTGTTGAAGCTGTTAGAACACAGACAGGAAACTCTGGCTTCCAACTTGAGGTGGACTGACAGCAAATATGAAAAATGGTAGATGAACAAAGTGTATCAGTGCTGACAGCAGTAGTAGGGAATAAAGCACAAACAGGATTTCCTTCACAAAGCCACCCTGAAGCAACAATACTGGAATGCTAGATGGTAGTAGCAGCTAATATTGAATGCCTTTTTCTTAAGGGTATGTTGGGTATATGTATCAAAGCAAGTCCAGAAATACTCAAGACCCAGTGCTTCAGAGATGAAGAATACATCAAAGAACAAAGTAGATGATTATACCATCATTGTCATCTTTGTCATCTTGGAACATTTAATGTCTGCTGGTATTAAATATTTTTAAATTCATTTGCAATTCAAGTATCTTGCTGTAAATTAATGGTTAAATAGTTGGTCCGTGGTTGTGATAAATGACAAATTATGCTGCGCCATGAGCCTGAAAAACTCACAACCAATTTGTTCCAGACAATCCTACACATCAGATCCAGTCTGGAATTGTTTTTTTGGATAAAGCCGGGCTCTTTCTCAGAAGAAAAGAACGCAAATATTCAATGCTTCTGACTTTCAAAACATTGGTCTACCACAGGTGCAAGTTTTCCATACCAATTAGCAAGTGCTCCACCCACAAATTTTCCGTCAAAATAAACTGGGAACATATAAAAATTGCACATTAAAATGGGAGTGATTGTCTTTGATATTCAATGCTTTAATTGAAACCAGGCAGCTAAATTACAGAGCTCTGTTTTGACGGCTTCATGGTTTCCATCAGTAAAAGGGGATTCCTGAATGATATCCTGAGGAACACTAGATTTCCTTTTAGAGGAAAACCAAACAGGGTAGCACGTCATTGTTTTGCACTGGCTCCATGGTCAACTGGCGTTATAGTTTTTCTTAACCTGTAATGGACACTGGGTCAGAGGTTCATAATGTTTCTGTCTGCCAGTCACACATGTTGTGCATAAGTTTAGTATCCACTTCACATATGGCATGGCTAGGTAAACATCTGTTAATCTTTGTTTCAGCTTCTCAATAGTTCACCAGACTATGGTCTCGCTGTGTGTACTCAATCTTCTCCAATTACATAGTTGCTGGCTGCTCCCTTGAGGTTACGTGGACAAAACGTTTGGGTATTGCGGAAGGAGTTTCCACAAAATAGGTGTTGTCCAAAAATTCCTTGCACTTATGGAAATAAACCCACAAAAAGAGGACACGTTATAGAGACTGAGAAAAGTAGAGAGAAGAAACTTGAAATTTGGTTGAATCAACTCGAGTTTGTTTTTTTTGTTTTTTTCATTGGTAGCTTTTCTTTTGCAAATTCTGATGAAATCAAAGAATTTATGAGGAAACCTCTTTCAGCAGACATTCAAGTAAAAACATACAAAAAATCAAATCTGTCTCTTAGTAGTTGAAGGACATGTGCACACAACAGAAGTTTCACTTCATTTCCAAATTAAACGCATTCTTAAACCAAAGATGATTGCAATTATTCTTTCCATTGTGGTTGCGTTGACTTCATAAATCACAAGTCCTGGATGGTATTAGGCTGGCAGCTTCCTTTTGGAATTTTCAAAAGAAAATGTCACAATTATTCTAGTCTCAACTCGATGGTCCCCACCCTCATTACAGACCCGGTCTATTGTACTGGCACAGTTTAGTCAAACATCCTTCAAGCTTTGTGCTTTGTGTTGATGTAAAGCTATCTGCGTTCACAAACTGTTGCATATGGACAGTAACTTCACAGGCCCCTCTGACAAGGCTGTTTTTACCATGCTGGCAGGAAGCCAGACCAGGCTGTCAGCCCAGGCTCCTTTTCCCAAGTTCCACCCAGACGCTGCATGCGCCGTCATCCTGCTGAAATGTAAACCCCAGATTCAGCTGTGTTTGTTATGGTTGCGCCGGCCCTCAGTGAACACACAACGCTGTCACAACGTACCTATAACAGCAGGGCAATATTTCAACAACAATCTATTTGGTCAGCTGCAATTACATCACTAGGTGGTCAAACGCATAAGTTAGCTGGAATGATAATTAGGATTATTACATGGGCACTCTTAGAGAGGGTCAAACACGAAGTGTTTTATTTTCTAACACACCTCGACATTTAACGCAGCGCTTTAAGTCAAATGCTTTTAAGTATTTATTCACAGGGGCTCAACTTGACCCCAGTGGACTGTGTTCACAAGAGCACCATCATCATTGTTTTTGCTATTTAAAAGCATGTCTCCTGTACCCCGTTGGTGCTTTTAATCATCCGACTATAGCATAAACAGTAGTTTAGCCTGAACACTAGTGTTGCCCTTGAGATCATTGGCCTGCTGCACTAATGGCTATTTACTTTGCAGAGAAAATGAGTAACCAACAAAGTCTATTTTTATCCCGAAATGACCCCCGAGTCAGACCCACTGAGGTGACGGGTGACACATCCGTAACTTTAATCAAACCATCGGGCCTGCAGGCTGCACGCTAGTGCAACAACCTTCGTGTGATTAATTTTCTTTTCCTCTTTCTGTCCTCTTATCGGTTCATGGGACCCAGAGTCACCATAGCATAGCAAATGCCAAGAGAAACTAATGTTGAAATATAAATCCATAGTATGTCTGCAACTAGGCTGGGGGTCTGTGCAGTGTGGCATCAGTCAGGTGGGTAATTTATCGTGGGAGCTAAGTGTTTCCATTTGCAGTAAGAGCCACTAAAAACAGCCTCGCTGAAGATTTCTGGGGGGCCTGCTTGTAAAAGTTCTGATGCGGTACGAGCTGGCTTATGGCCTGACAACCTGTTTGGGGAGCTGTATAGATGGACTTTTAATGAATACATAATCCAGTCATCACAAAAAGGAGCCCTCAAACTTGCCAAAGCTGCAGGTCTGGATTGTTGTGTTCTCATCCACCTTAAGCAGAAAAATGAAATGTATTTAGAGATTTGGTTTTTCCAAAGAAAATAAACAAGACCTGCAATGAAATTTTTATTGCAACTACTACTACTACTACTATAAGTATTACTATTGCTATTATTACTGCTGTTACTAGGGCTATTATCATTTTTATGAAAAAATCGTGGAAAAAAATGTAATACTGACTTTAAAAATAAAACCATTTCTATGATGATATACTGTATAATAACAGAATGTAACATACATCAATACATGTGTTTTGTAAACATTTAAATGCATTTCATATACATGGTGGACACTCCCCCAACACACACACACACTCTTTCCAACACAACACCAACCAAATAAATTATGGTAAATTAATTTTTTTTATTCAATGAAAATTTCATGCTGTGGTTGACTGGTAACAAGACCAGGGCCAGGTTCTCCTCTTAGGCTCCAGCACCCCCTGCGACTCTGAAGCTGCTAAGAAAATGGATGGGTCAATGGATGGAAAACTGACCATCAGCAACCCACTCCTGCCATCTACTGATTCCTATGAGTACACATTAAGGATCATTTTGCTAGAACAATATTTTCGTTTTTCACCATATTATCAGACCCTGTATTCGTGTGTGAATGAGAGAATGCAATCCTCCTTGAGCACATGAATCATGATAGATAAGAATATGATCTGACGTACAACTTCTGAGTAATGGCACACAGTGCTTGTAAACACTTTATATTTAATATAGCCCCCCCAACCCAATTTGTATTCTGTACAAAATACCGTCTAAAAAGTGCTGCAATATCTAATATCAAATTCCTGTTTACATTTTCATCTTATTCAGTTATAGTTCAGTAAGTAAGAAGAGCTTATTTATGAAGCAGTTTTCAAAGTCAAGCACTCACAATGAACTGTACAGCAAAAAAGAGTAAAATAAATAAAATGATGTACCACACTAGCAAAATCAAGTTGAAAACTGTTGAAAACTGTTTCAGTCAATCAGTACATACATTTGTAGTCTGCTAGCTGCACATTGCACTCGATATAAACCATTCTCAGGACTTGCGTGTATATCACTATAAGTAATATTATGCAAGTTATATAACATTTATATACAAGAAATGCAAACACCTTGGCAGATTTCAGGTAGATTGTAATGTGGGGTTTCTCTTGGAGTTCATTTGAGGCTGATACTACTGTATACAACCACAGCCATGTTTAGTTTGGCCGGCTAGCTGTTAACTCTGTCTTGCAGAAATGGGAAAGGTTGGTGAAACAAAAGCCAGAAAACCAAAGTACCAAGGAAAGCATAATGATGTGCAATGGCATATGATATCATCATGCAGCTCAGCATTTGGGAAAGTACCGCATTACCAAAGCACATTTATGATTGTACTAAACTGAAAGAAAGAACATTTCCAAAGAGCAGCTTCATAAACATTGTGTATTTATATTTTTAAAAATAAAACTCAAATTTAAATCTACAGGTTACCTCATTTCTGCAAAAAATGTTTGTATCTGACCTAAGCAAAAGAGGCAAGGTTATCAAACTGACACGCACAAACAAGAAGAGGATGTTTGGTGTCATCTCATTTTCTGTTTGAGACTACATACACACTGCCTAGTTGGACTCAAGCACCTTCCCTACAGGAATGTTTTCTCCCAGTTCTAACATTAACCAACAGGCCTTATTTCCTGAAACCAGAAACTCCCTCAGCAAAAGGAAACCCAGCAACACCTGCACTAGAAACAGGCTGTCCAGGACATGAGTCAAAAATCAGGCCATTAGACTCAGACATGGTCTAATAGTGCAGTGGAAGTGAAATTTCTCTAATATTTTATTTATGTATAGTAGATCTGCTCCTCGTCAACAATTACTCATGAAAATAGATGTGTAATACTAAAACACATTTATATAAAAACACATTAATTTTAAACTATAATTGCTGCATCATTTACACATTGCCAAGCAACACAAAGAAAAGTGCTTCAACTTTAACATAAATATAAAACACTGAAGAGCTGGATGTTTTTTTCTGGGATGATGAATACACCCTTTTCTCTTGCAGTCACATGACTCCATATTTTGGAGTGCAGTGCAACCGACTTGTGCCCTTTGTAGCCCACAAACTTTGGCTGTTTTTTTCCCCCTGCAGCAGTTGATTGATTGGCCATCAGTGCAGACACGCTCCTTGAATGAGAGCGCTCACCACAGAACTATCAAGTAAACAGACTTGGAAGTCAAGGCCAGCAAAATCCCTTGTGTCTTCATACCATCCATTGGGAAAGTAAAGCCGGATCTCGTGTATCTGTGGTCAGACAAGACCGCCACCACTTCCTCGTATTGCAAGGCTGCTTGAAAACCACGCCAGTGTGTGTTCTATTTCCCCTAACCTTTTTTAAGGATTGGAATTCACATAACCATGTGGTATGCTTCTGGAGTTTGGGACTTCCAAAACTCTGTTTATCACAGAAATCAACCAAAAGATGACCCACAGTAAAAACATTCTCACTTGTGCAGAAGAAAGCATAACATCTCACTGAGGCATTCCTTTTTTTGTTTAGTTTTGAGTGTCACATCTTTCCTGGTGGGCTCTGTTTAATAGAAGTGATAAGTTCATGCTAACCGGGACCAAACTGTTGAATGAGGCTGCCAGTCTTTCAAACCTCTTTATGAAAGACTTCTTCCTGATTCATAATTAATTACTCAACCACTTGCCAAATCAAATGTGGTCTCCTGTTGACATGAAGTAGTCCCCCCTTCTGGTAAAAGCAGTCCAGCTGGGGTGGTCAAACCAATGCCAACAGCCCCGGTGCCAACAGGATGTTATAATATTAGAGGGAATAAAGTGAGCGACTTCCTCACAACAGCATGCACAGCGACCGATACCATAATGAACTGTTTTCAAGTCTTCTGTTACAGTTTGTCACATGTGAGCTGACTGTGAGGGGCGTTTCCCAATTACTTTCTGTTAAGACCTAAAACCTGGTTAAAACTCATTTCACTGGCCCATTTCACAAGTCCCCACAAATAGTAATCCTATTTTTTCATCTAAAAAAGTCAGTCATATCTCTTTCTTTAATGGTCATTTTCTCTCTAGACTCTATATAGGGGAACACTTTTTAGAAGAGATGCAAATTGTGATGAATACAGTTCATGTGTATCATGGAGCAAAACACCCTGAAAAACTACATTTTCAGAAGTTTGCCATTTCCCATCATCAGTAGGCTCCAATGTGACATTTTAGCTAGAAAGAATGACATATACGTTGGTAAATTAGATATGATTAATGCATTGGTGAAGTGATGTTTTTATAGCAGATTTAGCATTACTTTGTTTGTCATTTATTTTTTATCACTGTTTTTCTATGGGAAAGAAAATCAGATTTTTTTAGCTGTTACAAAAAATGGTGATTTCATTAGAGTATTTTTCTTTCTATAAATAGCAACAGCTGAGTGAGCATGTTATGGTCACAAAGCAAGATGAGAGATAAAGAAGTATTCACAAGCTCCAAAAAACACAATGGTTAGCTGATACAGTGTTGAGTAATAGTGTTGAATCATCCATCATTTCTTTACATTTTCCATGCAAGATTTTCTTAAGCAATAGTTCTCCAGGTTTTCTGAAGGTATTTCAATATTTTTCTTTGGACATTGGCTGCTTTTTCACTCATTTGTACTTAAAATTGTCCCCTTTTTTGTTTGTTATGGCACTTAATACTGACCTATGAATGATTCAAGCATAAAAAGTAGGGTTTTTATAGTTGTGTTTACATATAACAGAAAACTTATTTATGAATCATCTCTAAAGTGTATATTTAGACTGTTTATAACTTGCAGCCTATTGAAAAACATTCCCTTAGTTCATTTGTTGTTGCTGAAATTTTTTTAATATCTTGCATGGTGTGCAGGGTATCCTTAAAAAATCTGAGGAAACTGGACAAGTTGAGTTAAAAAGAAGAAGTGACAAGACTAAAACCCATCTACAGTAGATGAACGGTATCTGAAAGTTAGGTCTTTAAGAAATAGCAAAAAATACAAATGGAAAAATGACCTAACACAGGACTGTGTCAGGTCATTTCACTTCTGTGAGCCTCATCAGAAATGGTCTCATTTGAAATATGAGACCTCATTTCAATAAACCATTCTTAATGAGTGGAAAGATGAGAAAAGGCTGAGGTATGTCAGATTACATAAAAGCTAGACTGAAAATCAGGTAACAGGTCTTATGAAGTGATTAATCCAAATGTGAAATTTTTGGTTTTTATTGTAGGACGTCATTGTGGTGCAATGATTAGGACTGTCACCATCAGTGAAGCCTGGGTTCAGATGCAGCCTGGGGCCTTAGGTATCTGTCTCACTGTGACAGATTAGTAACCTATGCAGGCGTAGCCTGCTTCTCACCCTGTGACAGCTGAGATAGGCTCCAGATGGTTCACAACATTGCAAGTATGTATGAAGTAGGTCGGGGGAGAGGTACAACAGCGCGTGTCTACAGCCATTTGTTAAACACGGTGGAGGTTCTGCCATGGTTTGGGGCATTTTAGCCAGTGGTGTTGTAGATCTTGTCAGAATTGATTGAATTGTGAAGGCAGGAAAGTACCATCATCAACCATGCTATGCCATCTGGAAAAATCTGATGGGCAACAGTTTAAATTTTTCAGCACAACAATGATCTCATACACACTGCCAATGCAGTAAGAGATGTGGAGATTAAAGTTGTTGTTTAAAGACACACTACCACAGCTGCGATACCCTGTGAAGTAGTGAACGTGTACTTCGGAATGGGTTTTAGCATCAAGGAAGGACATGATTTCTCTTTTTGTGCATAAACACAGTGTGGTGATTAGTTTAAGAATGCCGAAATGATGGTGCAGAAAGCTCCATCTGGTCAGATGGAAAAACAGACAGATGTGGGAGAGTGGATTTGCACAAAAGGAAATGGCTTTTAATGGACAGATGCAAGGTTATCAATGGCTACATCCTAATGCAATTAAGAGGATGTATGTTGTATCACAAGACAACTGATCAGTTTTTATTCTCAAAATGATCAACAATATATATATATTTTTTTAAACGTGGTCCTAATACTCCCCAGAGCTTGGACATCAACAACATTGAAGCAGTGTGAGATCGTCTTGGGAGGGAATGGAACAAAAGGCAGCCAGTCTTCAGTTCCCATTTCTCTAAAAAAAGGGTAACCCAAGACATTTGCACAGCACTATAGCTAATGCTGTCACCCCGAATGCAACTAACAAGCATGTTGGTGGTTGTGTGGTGGAGAAAAATGATAAAAATGAAACCAGACTCGTTATTTGATGAAATAAAGTCAAAACAGTGAACGGAATAATATACAGTACTACAGTACACATCTTAGTCTGGACAGTATACATTACACTTAGTTCAAGGGGGTGTTATTTGAGGTAATGAGTGTAACAAGAACATGCTGTAACAAGCTGCTTGTCGAAGTAATGTCACCCTGCACTGCTGACAAAAGTACTGAGGGTGAACCAAAACAAAAGACTCAAAGACGCTAAGAGGCCTGCAAAGGGAGACTGCAGTGTGTGATCGTATCATTGAAACACACACCTTTGACAAGCACAATGACACAGATTATGGAAACTGTAAGCAGCAGTTTCAAAAAAAGAGCAAACAAACTACTTGTTTAACTTCAGTTTTATTTACATTATATGCTTTCCAGACCTTGAATGGTGAAAGGAATTCATTCATTGCTTATAATGGTAGTATAGTGCAGACGGTCTTCCCTTGTATTTAGAATGAGCGTTTTAGTTTCATTCGTTGTCACGGTAATTATCACAGGAAAAAGTAAACATTGATAAGATTTTTAAACTAGACATATATTTAAATTAACCTAGTGTCTAATTACACATTCACAGCGATAACAGACTGTTATAACATTACAGAATTACATTGTATGTATCATTTACAGATAATACAGGCTTAGAGGAGAATCGAGGTATATACAGTAGATGTGGATCGGTAGTGTTTTCTGTTTAAAGGTCCAAGAACTTGTTGCAAATTTACATTTTTCAGCAATATATTGATATTGATGGAAGATTTTCCCTCGATGTTATACAAAGCAGCATTATTGGGACATGCAACACTGCACCACAGGGAAACTGTGTCTAAAAGGGATACGTGATACACAGAACCTGAGAAAGACAGAGACGGTTATAAAAGGAAATAATGGCAGTCGATTATCAAAGAGAGACCCAACATGCAGCTTGTTTTAAATGAGTTACTGCAGAATGAATGTACAATATATTCTCTTTTCATTTCGGGATGTCTTGTTCTGTACTGCAGATGTGGAGGGTGTACACTGCTGCCTGTCTACCCTGAAAATATGAAATCATCTGCTTATTTTTCACCTGCCAACTTCACAGGGAGCGCACGACGTGCACTTCAGATTCCTGCCAGCTCCCACTCAGATGATACGACTGATCAGTATGAATCACTGGGGCATTAAAATCGATGTGCTCCATCATTGGGTTCCCACTGGTAATATTTTAAATTGGGGTGAACTGGCTACATTTTTTTCTGTCATGTGCCGATTAGGCTTATATACTAACACCTATTTGCCAGTATTCAGAGGACATCTGCCTTTCAAAATGTTGTGCAGCTGAGAGAATTAAAGCCAAATGCAAAGGCCACAGCTGAAAAATATGCATTCACAGGGAGAGCATTTACTCGTGCTATGGCCAATTAAATGTTTTGACCATTTCCAACTGAGAAGGGCAAATTTAGAATTGATACGATGCAATTTAGCAAAAAGTTCAAGTTTTCTCATGTAGAAATGTGCACGGCCACATGTTATCTACTTTCTCTAAAACAAACAATTGTGTTCTTTTTAATACTAAAGTGAAAACTTTAAAGATGTCTTGTTTTAAGTGGCCATTGCTGTACTTCCCAAGAATTAGTGGCCATCAAATGCAACTAAAATTAATTTTGAGACTACACACAAGTCCTTGTTGATGTGCGTTTTTCATGATTCTCAAACTGCATGTGAACAGTAAGAAGGACACTGAGCCCATGTGCATCTCCTTAAGCGTCAGGACTACAGGAGTCTTTTCATGCGACAGGTGTGCTTCTCTATGTGCATGGTGGCCTGGTCTGTGGAGCTCGTCAGGACATCCAGGGCTTCATCCTGGCGTTCCAGCTCAGTTTCGGCCTCCAAGGCAAGGTTCTTTAGCTGCATGAGCATCTGCAAGCACACCCACACACCACAGCACAATAAAAAGACACAACGTTTTGTGTTAATAAGAAGTAAGGCACATTAAAACAACACCACAGTGGTGGACCAGGGTGAACCACATATGGAGAGACATAGACATTGGTCCTTTCTAATGCTTAAACCATCTGGTTTAAGCATTAGAAAGGCTTGCTGTTAATTGTGCGCTGATCAGAAAGGAACAATGGAATTCACCACAATGATAGCTGTTATTCATTTTGCAGATGAAACTTGATGATACACAGAGGGGGAAGTCTTGGCTTGATTCTTGGGATCGGTGATATCATACTGGGTTTTTTCCCTTACTTTCAGTGACTTTAAGGGATATCACAACTACATGACAATGATCCAGCAACTGCATATGCTGTAGTTGATGGAACAGTTTTAATATATTGTGATGTGCCAAGCAAAGCCTAATAAACACTCACCTCAACCCTACCACTATGGTTACTTAACTGGTAGTATTTTATGCTACATGATCTGCCTCACACATACACACACACACACACACTCACACTCCACTGACATTATGTCATTATGTTCTCTGGCTGGTTTATGTGGACATTTCAGCTGAGCACAAAAACAGCTCGAGTTAGCAGTTTGAAAAACAGATAATATGTCAATACACACCAAGGAACAACGATATTCATTCACTCAGGTCTGTGACTTTACAATTTAAACTGAGAGGACATGACTGAATCACACCTTGCAGTTAACATTCACAAGAGCTTCGGCGTGTCATAGAAAAACAGTAAAAATGAACACTTCTCGCCGCTGTTTATATAATGGCTAGGGGACTTAAGTCATGTAGAAACCCTTCAAATCAAACATTTAGGCTAGAGCTAAAAGAAAAAATATATTAGCAAAAAAAAGTCTGAGTGTCTTGTGTATTAGTGCGGTAACTTTGGGACTGTGCATTAGCAGCACACTCAATTTCATATTCTTACAGCATATTTTTAGCAAGTGGGAATTTCCAACCACAAACAATAATAAAACATACAAATGCTGACACCGAAAAGACTATTTGGCACGGCACTTAGGGCAGGACATGAAACTGAGTACAAGTTATCAGTACCAGTTGGCCCACAGTGATTCTAATCTTGACATGGATTACAGTAAGAGCAGGGTGTGTACAAAAGCATAGCATTAAGGCAAAACTGGCACGCTTTGAAATGTAACCCATTATCAGCCGCAGATAACATGCCATTTAAAACACAATAGGCTAGCCAGTGATTGGCCTGGTGCTGTTATTGCTATGGTGTGCTTGTTTCTTTTTTATATTATTATCCATCCATCAATCTTCTTCTGCTTATCATGAAGAAGGTTGGAGGCAGAGGAGGGGGTTGGAGCCTATCTGTCATGGGGTGAGAGGTCAGGTCGGCAGTTTACTGCAGAGCGAGACAACCGTTCACGCTCATATTCACCTCTACGTACATTTAAGAATCACCGATTGACCGAACATGCAGAGCAGTGGTTAGCACTGTTGCCTCACAGTAAGAAATTCCTGGGTTTCATTCCACTGGCTCGCTGGGGCCTTTCTGTGTGGAGGTTGCAGGTTTTCCCTGTGTATATTAGTTCTTGCCAGGAATGTTGTTAGGTCCTCAGAGATATTATTTTATATACTACTATAAGGCTGCAAGCAAATCTTAAATGGACTGGTTCTTATATAGTGTTGCTTTACTCTACTGGAGCACTCAAAGCGCTTTATACAACTTGCCTCATTCTCCCATTCAAACACATTCATATAAGCACTTTTTTCTATCCCTTTTTTTTCTATTCACACTCCAATAAATGCATCTGAGAGCAACTTAGGGTCTTGCCCAAAGATACTTTGGCAAAGTGACCAAACAGCCAACCTTTAGATTAGTAGATGACCTACTCTACCTCCTGAGCTACAGCATGAAGCTATTTGCTAACCCCAACACAGTATTTGTCTATGGTGTCACTGCTGTTGTTGACAAGACATTTGTATGTTGTTGCTTCAGTTTTTGATTTGAGGAGTTGAGGGCAGTAATGATGTTATGAAAAACTTTGAGTTAATATGTTTATGTGTTAATATGTAATGCAAAGCCATCTTTGTCTGCTACAAATTTCAATACTGGCACATTTGCACCATTATTAACTGTATTTGCTTAGTTTCTTCTCACTTGTAAATGTTAATATCGTTTTTTTCCTTTACATATAGCAGAGCCTTGTAGACTGAAGTCACTCATTAACTTTGATCATTTAAACATTATATGATAAAACAAAGAGCAACTTTCTGAAAGTTTTACATGAAAAATCCTAGTCTAAGCAACCTGTAATAGCGATTCACACACACATAAAAAAAAAAAAAAACTTGCCCGAATCACGGGTCTGAATTTGCGTCACTGTGTAGGTCTTGCCACCACAGACCGTGTCTGTAACAGCATTCAGCGCTGTGAGGTTCTGAATGGAAAGACATTGTAGGTTCTGACCAAATAACTAACCGTGTTTCTTTTCCTCTCTTAAAACCAGGATGGACATTGGTTTGTGGTCTCACCAAATAACATTTTAAACATACAGGATGAAAAATAAAAAAAAATCATTATGGTGAATTGTGGTTTGGACTGGAAACATCAAAATACGTGTTGCTGAGACTCTGGGATTATTTACAATAGCAGCTACCCATATTTGAATCAATCTGTTCCCAGAGCACACACGGCTTTTCATTTGTGTTACTTGTCTTGTGAATACAAATATGAAACATTTTAAGGCCACGGTAGTGTAGTCATAAATTTGGGAGTCCAGCTTTTCTCACCTGTTTGAGTTCCTGGGCCTCGGCCTGACTGACAGATGGCTGGAAGACATGCACCTGCAACTGGGACAGCTCTCCTGCGGGGACCTCCAGTGGGAGCTCTGTCTCTTGGCACGTCTGCAGTAAACCTGACTCCATGGGTGGAGATGGTGAAAAAGTGCAGAGTACATATGTTGTTTATGAGGAAACCAGACAGTAAACTCAGAGTACAGCAACTGAGGCAATCAGGGTGAAGTGACTCATCAAAATACATTTCTGTCAAGGAGACACCAATAACCATGATGAAATGTTTTTACATGTGGCTGCACACTTATAAATACACAGAGGTGGAAACGCAGACCTTTACTGCCACTTAGTGGTCAAATCTATACTAGGCATGGAAACCACTGTGGAATAAGAGTGTCTTTATTTATTTTTTGATGTGTTCCTTACCTTCAGTCCAGCTTTTCCCTTCTGTGTCACGTGGCGATGAAACTGGAGTTGTCTTAAAATCTGTGTATTCGCTTGTGAACTCTATCTTCTTTTTGTACTGCATCTCTAACACGGACAAAGCCTCTGGCATCTTGGCGGACAGGAGCCTGTAACATATGTCTGGCTTCCCGATGAAACGCTGCCTGACGGTAATCTCATAGGGGCTGTGCACCCTGATTTCATCAATTTCATTTCGCTCAAATCTGTGAAGGAGCTGGCAGTTTGTGTTTCGCACCTCCAGCGAGGACACTAGCACCAACAAACATCCAGGCTTCAAGTCCGATTCTCCACCTTTGGACAGCACTGCTGGGATGCTTGTGATTAACTTATTTCTGCTGGAGCCCCTGGCTGCTGAAGAAGAAGCAGCAGCTGCAGCTCTCGCAGCATCCTCGGCCTTTGCATCCTGCTGGGTCTTCCAGGGGAGTTTACCAAAAGGCCACCAGGAAGGAGACTCCAGTTCTGACAGAAGTCTGTAATACAGAGGCAGGAGGAACTGATGTTAGTCATAAATTAGGCCTTGTTATAGAGTTAGCCAAGCAATATGAACAAGACACGTGCAAAACTTCAATAACTAAAAATATCTTAAGATAGTTACTTGTCAGCCACGCCCAAGTCAGAGTCAATCTTCTCCAGGCCCTGCATCATATTGTCAAACTGCTCTCCCTGATGGCCGAGGACTCTGCCAGTGTCCTCCAATCGTTTCTGGGCCCCTGCCACCAGGCTGATCAGCTCTCTTCCCTTCGAAGGCTGAGCCTCAGCCCGCTGGGCTTCTGAGCTGGGAGAGAGAAGCCGCTCTCTCCAGAAATGCTCTAACACATTATAAACCACCACCCTGTTGGGCTTAAGGGAACCAAACCAATGTTTCACGTTGCCTTCTTCAAGTACTGTGAGAGTGCTGAAGATGAAACTAGATGACTCCATCTTGATCTCCATGATCCTCGAGAGACGGAAGCTGGCAAGACTCTCTTTGCTCTGGTTGGAGACGAAGCGCACCGTGGTTCTGGTGAGAGAGAGGGTTCCGTTTTCCCACCGTTTCTCACTGTTGATGTAATAGGAGCCTGGCCAGCTGTGGATGGGAACGTCCAGGCTCATTGTGATGGAAGGAGATAAGACAGATTCACCTGTCAGGGGGACAAATAGGTATCAGTTTAACATGACAACAACATACACACAGGTACTGCTGCAGGTTAAGGTGAAATTACATCAGAAGCACTTTGTACTGAGTGATCTACGAGTCGTGATGAAGAACATACTTTCTTTTGAGTGTAATCCAGACAGCAAGATGAGCTCAGTCGAGGCGTTCACACTGGCAGCTTCAGCTCTCTAGCCAGCTGACCGCATTACGCGTGCGTCATTATAATGTTATAACCTTTTTAACGTGTTTTATATCCTCTCGGTGCAATTAAACCCACACCACATTAATCGTCAACACCGGGCTGGGCATTACGTTACCTCGTAGTCCTCTCAGTAACTCTGCTGTTTGTTGCGGAAGTGACGTCACGCTCGAGCACGGCCGTATTTACCGTCCGACTTGGGAAAAAAAAAAACTTGCTGTCAAAAAAAAAGAAGCACTATTACGAAAATGTCTGGCGAAAAATAATGACAGCGGCGGCGGTTTCGGCGCTTTCCAAGCGATACGAAAAACATAACGTTAATATAAATTTATTAAATATATATATGTATGTATCGTAACAAAATATAAATAGCAACGGTTTTATACGTGCGTCGTTCAGGAGTCCCAACATGCGCTAATGTATAGCGGCTTGTCATAGTGGAAAATTGCGTTTTTCTTAGCTTAGTATCTTTTTCTAGCTTAACCAGATTTTCAAATGTGGCAGAAACGTGAGAATACGTACGCGGTGTAATGGCGAATTAATCTTCCAGTTAGCTTTTCCCCTCACAGTTCCCCCGCTGTCCAAACCCTGACAGCTGAGCTTGCTAAATAGCTAGCCGAGGGCTTGTTTACCATCATGGACAGGGAGGCGTACCGTAACTGCAGCAGCCTGGTCAAAATACCAAGGCAGTCATATGAACAGTTTTGGTCTTCGCATTTTGTAGATTACATTGACAAGGAGCTTAGCTATTCCAAGTTTTTCAAGAAATATCTGCTCCCCAATCACCCTTGTATGTTTTCAAGGAGATTCACAGAGGAGTGGAAGTGTAGGAAACAGTGGGTGACTGAGGATGGGAAACCTAATTTCCAGAAATTGCTGCAAGAGTTTGGTAAAACAAACAAACAAACAAACATGCATTACTGTGTAAATGTCTGCAAAGATAATCTGTAATAATTCTTAATAACTGTTACTGTTTCAATCACAGATGAGACTCCAGTCCCTGTTGCAAACTGCAATGCGAAGGAGTACAATGCCAACCCCAAACAAGTGATGCCTTTCAAAGAATTTATACACTACTGGAGGGAATACATCTTGAATGGACACTCATCACCCAAAGGATGCCTCTATCTTAAAGACTGGCACATGTCAAGGTATCACAGTAATATTAATCCAAAGAAAAATGTTTACACCATTGTATGAAAAATGTGTAACTATCCTTTGTAAATTTCTCCACAGGGACTTTCCAGAACATAATGTTTACACCACACCAGTGTTCTTTACTTCTGACTGGCTCAATGAATACTGGGACACCCTCGAAGTGGATGACTACCGATTTGTCTACATGGGACCTAAAGGGTCATGGTATGAAAACATTATTTCAAAAAAAACAAAAAACAAAACATAAGCTTATATAAAATGTTTCATGATCTGACCCAGTGCACTTTCTTGTTACCAGGACACCATTCCACTCTGATGTGTTCCGTTCATACAGTTGGTCTGCAAACATCTGTGGCAGGAAGAAGTGGCTCCTGTATCCTCCAGGTCAGGAGGAGTTTTTACGAGACACTCACGGCAACCTCCCTTATGATGTTACGTCAGCTGAACTTCGAGACAGAGGCCTTTTTCCACACGCTGAAGAAGCCTGCCAACCTCTTGAAATCATTCAGGAGGCAGGAGAAATCATTTTTGTGCCTAGTGGTTGGCATCATCAAGTTTATAACCTGGTAAGAGCTGTAGAGGGATATCTACTGTTGAACTAGAGGAAAATGGTCTGCCAAGTATTATAAAAGACAAGTTGCATTTCTTACTATGAGAAGTGTTCTGTTAGACTGAATGTAAACACCAGCCACAATGTTAGGTACACGTGTTCAGCTGCTCATTAACACAATTATCTAACTCAGTGCATTAAGGCATGTAGACATGGTCAAAATGACCTGCTGAAGTTCATATTGAGTATCAGAATTAGAAAAAAAGGCCATTTAAGTGGCTTTGAATGTGATTGTTTGTGCCATACCGGCTGGTCTTAGTATTTCAGAAACTTTTCCCAGCTTACAGAGAATGCTCTGAAAAACAGAAAATATCCAGTGAGTGACAGTTCTCAATGAGGTAGCAGCAATTCAATTAACCACTCGTTAGAAACAAGTTTTGCAAGAATAGCACTTCTGAACTTAAAACATGTCAGACTTCGAAGTGAGTGGGCTACAGCAACAGAACACCATGCCTGGCCACTCCTTTGAGCTAAGAACAGGAAACTTTGCACAGGCTAACTGGAAATGGGCAATTGAAGATTAGAAAAATTTTGCCTGGTCTGTTGAGTCTCAATCTTCTGCAGAGAAATGCAACAGAGCATCTGTCAAATGTAGTACAATGGGAGATTTACATTGTAGATGTGAAGCAAGTGTGCAGTTCTCATTTGTTTTAAGAGTTTTGTGTGTTTTCTGTGTGAACAGTGTAGACAGTAGAGCGCGAGGGCTAGCCTACAACTCGGGTGTCTAATAGTGTTCAGATCTCGTCGGGAAAACAAATATATTATTGAAAGGAAGTGATAAGTTCAGATGCCTACAAATCTAATGGACTGGATTACTTACCACTTACTAGATGACAAGAGCCCCAATAATTTTTTTTTTCAAATTAGGTTTTAAACAAAATTCATGTTTTGTTTAACATTACACACATGTACAGACACACTCATGTTTCAATACAGCAGCTCTGGTTTATCTCCTCCAGTCAACATATCTTTCATAATTTTAAACCTTGTGTATATTTTTGGTAGAAATATGGCTTTTTGCAGGAAATGATGACATCACAGTTACTCTAAGTTGTATAACACTGCGTTTTATTTATCACCAGTTTGACATATTAAAACATTCTGTTTCATACAGGAGGACACTATCTCTATTAATCATAACTGGCTAAATGGCTGCAACATTGACATCATGTGGCAGTTTCTTCAGACTGAACTGTCATCTGTTCAAAAAGAGATAGATGAGTGGAGAAACACGATGGACTCGTGGCATCAGCACTGCCAGGTACAATGCATGGAACTTTTCAGTCATGTCATTTAAATGTGCTTCTGCTCTGATCATAATAGCAATTGCTTGGTGCGTTTCCTTTTAGGTAATTATGAAGGCTTGCTCTGGTATCAATTATGGAGAATTTGCCTCGTTTTTGAAAATCATTGCCAACAACAGAATGGCTTTCCTTAACGCTTGCTCCTCTGGGGATTCCTCCGATTACTCACGTCATCTCTCAGAGATTCTCACCACATTGGGACCTTACCATGCGGCCTTTGACCTACAAAGAGTAGCTCATATAATCGAATGTCTCCTGTGCAATGAAGACTTTAAGCGACTCGATCACTCAACATTGACTCTGCAGCCAGAAACAATGTTACAGCAAATTCGTGACACCATACAGTCCACAAGAGGGCAGCATCTCCTTTATCAGGAGTAATGTGTTCGGCCTCTCACCATTGTTATCGCCTGGAAATAGCTTGAATGAAAAGTGCCGGTTTGCAAAAGTGCTGCAAAAAAGAAAAGAAAAAAAAGATGATACATCTGTTACTGCATCTTTGGGTTGAGATTAACTGAATCTCAAATATTGCTTGTGAATGTCTTGCATTTGTTTTTGCACTGACAGATTAAATACATAAAAAAAAAATCTGAGTTTTCTCTTTTAAATATTTATTGAATAATCACCAACACTATTTGTGTCCAGTATGAACAGAGCTGTGATAAGTCTATAATAGTGCATAGTTCAGTGGTAAATAATACTTAAACAAAAAATCCAAAACACACACACACACACACACAAACTTGGGCTTTATTGCAAAAAAAAAAAAAGATACCCAAACACGGACCAGTGCCACACAGCTGTTAAGCAATGACAGTGTAACATACTGTACTTGAGGGTTATGTCTATGAGAAGTCTGTCAGATGTGATGCATGTCATTTTTAGGGAGCTTTAAAACATCATTCCCTTCAGTTACATTTCGCATCTTCAGGCCACCAGTCTGGCACGGAGGCCTTGAGTGTCACTGTAGTGTCGTCAGAAGATATGAGCGTCAACACCTCTTTGGCATGCGCCATGCGGATCAGACTTAGGCCCAGTTCTCCTGTCCCTGCCCTGTGCTTCCCAGCTGGCTTGCCTGACTGGGTTAGCAGTGCCGTTCCTTCCTCGAGGTGTTCCACTGGAGATGACAAGCGTATTGGCATCAGGCGTTTTCGAATCACACCAGTGTGATGAGTCCTGGCTGTGAGTTCCTGGCCAATGTAGCAGCCCTTGCTAAAGCTGATACCCTGCATGTAGACAAGATTGGACTCTAGTGGTAATGCAACCCCAGGAGGAAGGTCTTTGACTCCCTCAGGCACACCTAGACAACAAAAACAGCAAAGGACACAAACATGCGTCATAAAATAAGAGTACTTTTTCAGACAAATAAAAGCTTCTCAGAACCACCCCCTCCTCCTTTTGTCTGTGCTTGTCTGTCTGATTGTTAGCAGTCTAGCATTCACAGCTTTCAAGATATGTTTAAATTTTGTGTGATGGTAGATTCCAATACCATCTCGAGCTGATTTTAACTTTGGTGAGAATACAGTAAAGGTCACACCAAAACTAAAAATCAGCAAAAACTTTATATTACCCACAATTTTTTATAGATCATTGTCAAACTTCGCAACAATATTCCAGGTCTTGGGGGACACTGAGGTTGGCTAAGCATTTGACCTCGACCTTCATTTGTCATAGCCCAAGGTCAAAGTTAACCTAGAAAAGAAATTGGAAATAAAAAAAACCCATAGAGTATAACATATCACATGAAAGTGCATGGAGAGAGCTGCACGATACTTTATTTTTTCAATACAACACCCTATGACCTCACAACAAAATCAGAAGGTTTTGCAAAAATCACACACTGCATGAATTTATCTTCGTCTCAGGATCTAGCTCATAGAAGCTAAAGATTTCAGCCAAGTCTGCTCTAATCATATGAGTAAAGATCAATCATTCCATTATCTTGTTCTTCTTACGTTTTTTTTTCCCCTGGAGCCTATCCCAGCTACGGTAGGGCGAGAGGCAGTAAACTAAGTAAGTAAAATGTATTTATATAGCGCTTCTTAAAACAGGAAGTTTTTTCAAAGTGCTTCACATGGGAATAAAAGCATATCAAACGAAACAATAAAAATGGTATAAAAAAGGTATAAAAGCATATCAATTGATACAATAAACACTATAAATAGGGTATAATAGCATATCCAATAAAACAGTTTGCTACACATGGCAGGTCTGTCGCAAGCCTAACACAGAGAGAGAGACAACTATTAACACTCATGGGCAATTTAGAATGGCCAATTAAACTAAACCCACTAACTGCATGTCTTTGGACTGTGGGAGGAAGCTGGAGTACCCAGAGAGAACCCAGGCAAACACGGGGAGAACATATAAAACTCCACATAGAAAGGCCCTGGCCAGGTGGCGGAATCGAACTCAGGACGTTCTTACTGTGAGGCTAATCACAATGCCACCGTGCTGCCCATACGGGTAAATCTTATTTTTGTCCTTATCTGGCTAAAGATAATAGAGCATATTGTATTAAAAGCAACCTGTCCTCCCACTGTAATAACCCCCCCCCCCCAAAAAAAAAAAATTCAGAGTTTTAGTAAAGCCCTCGCTCTTCGGAATAAGTTGCTCTCTCTCTCTGGGTGTTCTTGTTTGTCTTTGTTCAAAGCTGGTGTCATACCTATGGCATAGCGATGTCTGTGATAGTCTTCAGTGTCTCCTTTCTGACAGGATGCAATGACTTTGAGAGGATCAACATCACTCTGTAGCACAAATCTCCAGCCCATTTGCTGAGTTCTTGGATCAGCCTCCCATGCCAGAGCTTTATCAGGGGAAGAAAGCTCAGGCTTACTGAACTCTTGACCTGGCTTGTTTTGCTGGGACAGCACAGCCCACACAGAGAGCTCTGAACAAGGGCTAATGTTGACTTTTCTGCGGATCTTGTATACTTTCAAGTGTTTCAAGATGGAATCCTTAATTGTGTTGTCACACTCCAGGAAAACACCGTATCCTCCTTCTGTTTCTTTTAATCTGAAAGCAAATATAACTGGATGAGTGACTCAGAAGAATGCAAAACAACATGAAAGCAAACACACGCAGATGTTTTCACTTATTTTGTCTGGTTGGGTGACCTTTGGTGGAACTTTGATGGAGCATCTGTGGTCACCCACTGTGTCTTACAGATAAGGAGAGAATTATTAGCCCTCCTATGAGAATGTCATTTTTAACAGGATTTGCTGCAACAGCAAATACCGTCAAACAGAGCAAGGAGTTTTTAAACACAGCTTTTCCAAACATCCTAGTTTTATTTAGGATGTTTCATTTATTTTGCACACAGAAACAAAATTATTTCCCAAAAACTACCAGCTTAAAAATTGTGTATTATTTTTGCTGAACTCATAACAGTCTGCACTCATTTGTTGTAGTTTACAACAAGTCTAACACATGTCTCCTGAGCAATCCCAGCCCATTCTTCTTTGGAGAATCTCTCAAGCTCCTCCAGAATTAATGGTCTTCTGGCATGAACCTTGATCTTCAGTTCACCTCACTGATTTTCAGTGGGATTCAAGTCAGGGCTTCACTAGGAGTGACCTATCTTTTGGGTCATCATTGTGTTGTGTGTCCCTGTCCTGTCTTCATCCGTCACGCCTCCCTAAGCCTGGTTTTGCTGGAGGTTTCTTCCTGTTAAAGGGAGTTTTTCCTTCCCACTGTTGCCAAAGCATTTGCTCATGGGTTCATAAGATTGTTGGGGTTTTCTCCGTTTTCCTTGTATCATTGTAGGGTCTTTAACTTACAATAGAAAATCACATAGAATAGTCCTTTATTGTCATTGTACATATACAAATGATTTATGTACAAAGCGCCTTGAGGCAACTGTTGCTGTGATTTGGCACTATATAAATAAAATTGAATTGAATTGAATTGTGTTGGAAGACAAAGCAATAACCCAGAGGCAGTATTACTGCTGACCACGTGAAGTTTTCTTTCAAAATCTTTACTTTCCTCATTCTTCATAATTCCTTCTACCTTGACAAGATTTCTAGTTTCACATGCATTGATACACCACCATAGCATAATACTCCCACCATTGTGTTTCACTGTGGGGAAGCTGTTCTTTGGGTTCTATGCCTCTCCCTTCTTTATCCAAACATAAGCATCTCTGTGGCCAAAGAGCTCTAAATTCATCTCATCTGACCAAAGGACATGCTTCCAGACCATAGTCTTCCTCCAGGTTGTTCTTGGCATACTTCAGTCTGGCTTTAAGGCTTCTCTCCTGCAGAAGTGGCGTTTTTCCTGGTCTGCAACCTCGCAGTCCATTCCTGTGCTGTGTTCTAGCGATTGTCTTCTTTGAGACTACAATTCCTGACTTGACTAAGTCATTCATTTGTGTCTTGCCAGTTGTTCTGGAGTCTTTAGACACATCCCTCTCTCTAGTTATCTTTCCAGAATCTTTGAAATCTTTTGTTTTCTACCTCTGCCAGGCTTGTTCTGTACTGCATGGCTCTGTATAAATTTTTTGATTATACTTGACACTTGGAAATGCTGTGAGAAGTTTGTATATCCATCTCCTGCTTTGTGAGCATCAATTATTCTTTTTCTCAACTCAAAACTGATTTCTTTTGTTTTTGGCATGATGCTTTCTCAAGTGAGAGCGCAAACCCTCACAGAAGTTTTAAAACTGTGTGAAATTGTAAGATATAGAAACAGAAATAATTTATGCTTTCTGAAGAAAACTATTATGTTTACAATTACGATGAAAATCACTTGCTCTGGAAAAAAGCACTTGGGAAACATTTTTACAAATGCTCTAATTTCACAGGGGGCTAATAATTTTGTCTTCATCTTTATGTCTTAGAAATTTTTAAAATCATACTGAATATACATGGCAAATACAGAGATGTGCAAAAGTCTTCAGCCATTCTTCATTTCTTTGTACAACGGAAAATTAAAATAGAATCTAGGTACAGTGATGTAGTGAAAACATGCAAACATACATGGAGTTTACACAATTCTAACAGGCTTGAAAGTCAATATTTAGTATGACCACCTTTGTTCTTGAACATAGCCAAAACTCTCTAAGGCAAATTTTAATTTCTTTAAGTAATCTCGAGAAATAGTTCTCCAGTCTTTAAGGACATTTACATCTCTTTTTGGATGTCGTCTGCTTTTTGTTCTGTTCTCTGTCAAGATGATCCTACACTCCTTCAGCAATGTTGAGCTCCAGACTCTGGGAAGATTCTCTCCTGACCTCTTCTACACACTGATGACTGAACCAAACATTTCAAATTTGCATCGATCACTCCATCAAACCTGTTTTCACTGACTTTCAGTCCGCCTCTCAGGGCCAGTGTCAGGACTTTGATGGATTTTTTCCTGTTTCACCAGGACATGACTTTCAGTGGCCTGCCATTTCTTCTTTTGTCCTCTTCTTGTCCAGTTTAGCTCATTAGTTTAAAGCAAACCATGCACACTATACTGAGATATGAAAACTATCAGCAAGAACAAATGGCGTGTTTTTTGCCTGGAGAACTACTTCTCAAGACTGCTTTAACAATTTATACGAAAATCAAGAAAACGAGTGGGGGCTGAAGAGTTTTGCACATTACTGTATCTGTAAAGCAAACTTTCCTAGTAAAATGAACATTCCAGACTATGGACAAATGTAACTGCTCCAAGTCGTGAACTAGACTTTCAATTTTCAGAAACTGTACTATTCTGGAATTCTTACAGCGTATTTTTTATATTCAAAACAATTTTTTTTAAAAAACAAATCAGACATCCATAGTGCAAAATACTACAAAGACTAGTAAAAATGCTGTTTAGATATCAAGATGAGTTATGAATGGTGAGAACTGCAACAATTGCAACTATTCAAAACTGGGGATATTTACAACCAGGTGTACAAGAATATCATCTTAAATAGTTTAAGGTATAGAAAACGTGGTTCACCCATCAATGTACATCAAAACTAAAAGAACATTGATCATGTGTCAGTCACTAAAAATTTGAGATGCTAATATTGCAAAATGTCTTTTTGCAGTTTATTAGAGTGGTTATACTCTATAATTTAGATGTACTCAAGTACAGCATACATGACAAACGCTTTTTAATATAGAATTTTAAAAATGGTTTCTACTTCAACCATCAACATTAGTCGTTTTTTGCTTTTTAAAGTTTTATTAACATTATTTTTAGTAACAGTAAAAATAGGCAAGTGACAAAGAAGAGCTGTTGTTGTTCCTGTGCTGAATTTTACAGCTTATTAAATAAAGGTTTGCCAGCCTGAGCTCGTTTTCTGTTATATATTTGGTTGTTTCTGGGGTTTAAAAAAAATAGAAGGAAAAAAGAAAATAAGCTTATGTCGGCCAGTGTGACGCCTCGGAAAAAAACGCCTTTACGTAAGTAGGCTGTAAGCAGACACACCCTCTTGATAACGCGTTTACTGAATGCACTTATAAGCGTTTGAACAGTGCTCTAAGTTTGCTCTTACCTGTACAATATGATGTCATATAGTGTCCTTCCTTGTACGTTTAGCATGTGTGCGTATAAAGCTCTGTGTTCAGGCTCATCCAGTACCGCCATGTCATTGGTTATAATACCCTGGAGAAACGCGCTCGTGTCTTGTCCCTGAATTTTCAGCAGGCTCCTGTGCGGAAGGTAATAGCACACAAATTGCCCCGGGGAGTGTTTAGGATTACCCGTGTCCTGGCTGTACCTCCTGACACGGATCCCAGCTGGAGCTAACACACTTGAGAGAAGGGTTACACACAAACCTCCGGGTTTTTTCCTGGCGTAAACACCGAGGCCGGAGGCGGACGCCAGCACTCCCCGAGCAAAGCACAAAACCCCCATGATGTACAGTGGCACGGGAGTGTACTGAGCCGTAAAAAGACTGCCTACTCCACTAAAAACGACAGTGGACAGCTAAATAACCAAGGACATCACAGCGTACTCTACACAAACAGCTCCATTTTGAAATCCCACAATGCATTGCTCGATAATATCGGAGCACGTGTGTGTCAGTGAGCGATATTTGTTCCCGTCGTCTTCTCGTGAGGTATGGGACGCTTATTGATAGAATAAAAACTCTCCTACTATCCCTTTATAAATACTTATCAGATTGTAAAACATAAAAAAGACACACAGAACAGCAAAGCAGCAAAAATCAAAGTTATTAAAGTTGCTTGTTTGCGAGTTTTCTGCATATTCCTCAGTAATGATATCATTTTCAAATTTTGCGTGATAGGTAGACAACAAGAACAGCTCGAGCTGATTTAATTTTGTCGAACGTCTCACCAAATGTAAAATTAAACAGTAAAAACTCTGTATTTCCCACAATTTTTTTTATTACAATCTTCAAACTTCACAATATACTAGGCCTTGAGGGACATGAGTACCTAGGTTGGCTAAACATATGACGTTGACCTTCACTGTTAGTGCTCAAGGTCAAAATTGACTTTGAAAATAAAATGTAAAGAAACCATATTGAGTAGTATAGCATATGAAAGGGCATGGAGAGAGCTGTACAACCCTCTGTAGAATGACACCATAACAGGCTGATACCAGTTTGTAATAAAAACATCAAAGTTTTAGTCTAGGCCTTGGCCTTCAGGGGGAGTAACGCTCTGTGAATGTTCTTGTTTTAATACTATCGTGGTGCTGTGAATCTGTAAGTCAGCGGAGTAGCCAGCTCCCACATTGTGATGTTGATCTTTCATTAGCTGTGATTTTATAAGACAACAGATTAAATGTTTGAAATAATTAAATGTAGGGCAACTAATATTATTTGGGGCAAATGGAATGAGAGGTAGTCTGAAAATTTCCTACATGTACCTTAATAGATGCATATGCACAGCCTGTAGAGCTTAAGGTTTGGCATTGATTACATAAAAAGGACAAATAGGCTTTATTTTATTTGAATGCAGTTTGCCCAGATTCATATGAGCACAAATAGAAATTAAACTATGTCAGTAAGTAAGTTAATTTACTTATTTATTTACTTAAGTAAGAATATCTAAAAGCTAAACAAACAAACAAAAAAGGTATCTCTTCAGCTTAGG
The DNA here is from genome assembly GCF_036321145.2 of Pelmatolapia mariae. NCBI lineage: Eukaryota > Metazoa > Chordata > Actinopteri > Cichliformes > Cichlidae > Pelmatolapia > Pelmatolapia mariae. Next base: position 19,788,601 of record NC_086243.1, read on the forward strand.
TTTAAAAACGTTCAGAGTCGATGCTTGTCTGAGGTCACTTGGGAGAAATTCCAAAGTCCTGGTGCAATGACAGCAAAGGTATGACCCCATTTTAAGATAAGACTCAACCAGCAGATGGTCAGAAGTGATTGAGAAGTACCTGCAGTAACATCCTAACTTTCTTCAATGCTCTAATTTTTAGTCAGACTTCAATAAAAAAACAACAACTTTAAAGCGTTTGCACTTTTAGAAACACTTTCTTTATTAGCACAGTGAGACAAAAGCAGAGTGCTGCTGTAAAGACAGAAATCTGAGGTTTCGAACAAGTTTATTTTTGTTTCATAAATAAAATACTTGAACAGTCTCTTAAGGTTTGAGGCACTTTGTTGTATGAAAACAGCGAAGGCAGGATTAACCATTATTATGAAAGCAATTATAGAAACAGAAAAAAAGGTAATAATCTCATTTAACATGCCAAGACTTAGGAGCTTATTGAATAGCTAAGGACAGGATTTTTACTATAGCCTATGCTATGTCTATGCTGTATGTTCCCAGCTGCAAAGCATGCATCATCTGCTTTAGATCGCATAAAATCAGTATTTAGTGTATTTTCTATTTACTTACCTCTTTCTGTTCGAATGTGACACTGCAAGGCTTTGGGACACATTGATTGGCGATCACACTAAGAAGATTTAAAGCCTTCAGTGTCAAACAGTTATATATATATAATTTTACATTTAATTTTCTTGAGGGGACACTCATCCATACTACATCCAGAAATACTTCTAATTTTAAACATGCATCTTTCTAATAATAATAACATTCATCATTCTTCAGAATGAGCCATTGTGCATGTGTACAGTGTCTTAGACTGCATTTTCAGGTTTAGATCCAGTTGTGTCCTTTCAAAGTAAAATTTCTTCAAATCAGTCATGGTAATTAGCTTGAAGCAGTCTGTTTATGCTTTGACATTTTAATTGGAAGTAGATGAATAAACTGAGCAAGCATTTGTTAGCCTATAACCAAAATCTATGGCAAGCACAATATGACACGCTACAGTAACAAAGAAGATTTATGATACTGGAGTTAATAATTCCTTCGTGTTTATTTTTTATCCCCCCAAATTGTCTTCCTACTTTGTACTTCTTTAAAATAGTGAGACTGAAATTTCACTTGTTATCGTCCAAAGTTGTATCTCACACAAACACATACTCCACCTGGGTCACTTTGAAATTCTGGGGACTTGATAGTTTTCACTGTTATCTACTAAAGGAAATTTATCACTAGATCCAGACAGAAGTCTTCCCATTTTTTACAATGGATGCAGCCTTCTCTGTGGCTGACTTGGGTCTTGCTCCTTGTTTCTCTTGGACTGTATTAACTCTATTCTGCTCAGCCATAGTGCCTCCCGACACAGGACTACTGGTTCTGGAGGTTTGTTGGTTGTTTTTGGTTTGGTAGGTTTGAAAAGCCATATCAAGCTGCTCTTGTGCAACCCGTAGATGCCGGTGCAGACTTGCAAGATCAGAGGGGATATTCTCATCTGGGCTGGTGCACTGTTGCTCCTGGGCCACATTGGCCATATTCTGCTCATGTGTGATGAGGCTGTTGGGGATCCTGCTAGGCTTTTCTGTCTTCATCACAAGATTGTACCCTGGAGGGGACGCTGGGATGTTACGGGAGAATGGGTAGCCATATGACATCCGCTGGCCACGGTTCCTCTTCATGCGAAGAGTATCCCGAAAAGTGCCAATCCCCAAGTGAAGCATCTCACAGACATTTAGCACGAGACAAAGACAGCTTACCACATACATAATTAGGAGGAAGATTGTTTTTTCTGTGGGCCTGGAGATGAAACAGTCCACTCTGTGTGGGCAGGGCACCCTGTTGCATACATACGAAGGATTAACTCGAAAACCATAAAGGAGGTACTGTCCAGCAAGGAAAGCAATTTCAAAAATAGCTCTTGACATGAGTTGGAGGACATAGATTCTCATCAGGCCTTCTTGCATTATTTTTCTGCGGCCATCATATTTTGGTGGGTCTTTGCTAGTACTGCTTACTGGTTCAGGTTTGGCCTCCTGCACCTCCAGTGTATCCTCATAGATCATTGGCTCCGCATCGTCATCTTCCTCCTCCTCTAAGACTTCCTGCAGATGGTGGCTCTCTCTCCATCTCAAGTGAGGAGGTGGCTTTTTGCGAAGTCTTTGCTGCTTCCTGCGCTCCTCCTCTGAACTTCGGGCAATCTTGTGGATGGCATAACCCATGTACATGACAGAGGGAGTGGAGATCATGATGATCTGGAAGACCCAGAAGCGAACATGCGAGAGGGGAGCGAATGCATCATAGCATACGTTGTCACAGCCTGGTTGCTTGGTGTTGCAGGTGAACTTGGTCTGCTCATCCGAGTAGATGGACTCACCTCCGACTGCTGTGAGCACAATGCGAAAGATGATGAGCACAGTCAGCCACACTTTCCCCACGAAGGTGGAGTGGTTGTGGATCTCTTCCAGGAGGCGAGTGAGAAAGCTCCAGCTCATGTTGCTCTAAGAAGCTTTTCAACTAGAATCTGTTAAAAAGAAAATAAGATAAGTAATAATTAAATGTAAGTAAGGAACTATTCAAGAGATGTTTTGGACTGATGATGTGAACATTTTACATTTTAGCAAACTGTCGTTTAGAACTGTAATGAACTCTAGTCTTTGACTAATCAACCCATTGTATTCATTGTGTGGTGTTCTCTAACTAAAATGGTTTTAAGTGACAATTAAATTAATCTTGTTTTTACTCTCCTGTATAAAGATACAATTACCAAAAATATACAAAAATAGTATTAAAAAAAATCCCACAGCTTTTTAGATCCCAGGAAGATGATGACAAGAAAACAAACCCAGAAGTAATTTACAGTCCCTGAACAGCAAAGCATCTGAGTTTCCTTAAACTTAAGACCAAATTATAGTCTTAAAATATTTTCTGTTAGTGAAATTTTTGCTGAAAAGTGTGGCGTCATTTTTCAAGAGACAGGCAATTATTGCAAATTAATTTTAATTTTATGATAAAGGTGTTTCACTGATTTCGTTGCTATCTCAGACTTAAACAGTCACTTTGCAAGCATACTTGCTGAAACATACAGTATGGACGTGTGACCAGCTCACTTGGCTACTTCTTTTTGTAAAGGATATTTCTCTTTTCAAGTGATTGCACAGCCACAAATAAACAAAGGCTTGTGTTGATGCATAGGGTAAAGTCATTAGGACATCCTGGAATAGTTTTTGACATGGTTGAAATAGTACAAAATAGCTCAGGGAAGATTAAAAGACAAAAAGAAAGCATTCCATCAGCCAAACAAACAAACGCGCCATCAATCATTTGATTAGACAGAACAAAACCGATTGCTACAAGAAAAGAACTCGAGCCAGTTCGGAAACCAAAGAGCGCCTCTTCAGAAACATACTGCAAGCTTTGTTTTAAAACTCCACGCCAATGGTCCTACACAGAAATGAGATCTCACAGTGTCATACTCTTCTCATAGCCTGCATCACAACTGACTCAGTGAGGCAGCTGTAATGGAGGGAAACAGCGTAGTACTTCTGTCCCTTCATTCATGGTTCACGGTGATCTCATGAATGCAACACTGCATTCCCTGGCGTGTGATGTGCCATCTCTGCTGCCATCTGAGAGAACAGGAGAGGCTTGTTGCTCTGCCACGAGGCCTCCCCTGCAGATCCAGCACTGCTGACGCTGGGGAGGGCTACGGCGTCATGGAGGCAGATGGCACCTATGGTGGGCAGTTCACGTCTGCCCCAGGATGGCATGACAGAAGGGCTGTTTCATGTAGGATGCAATGAATTTGCTGTGTATCTTAACATCAACATTATTCTTATAACAACTGCTATACATTTACGCTCGCTGCTGATGTGCTTTGAAAACCGTTTTAGAAAATGTAATATCAGTTTTGTGCAGTTTTGTTTGTATTGCAGAGCTGCGGCAATTTCAGCCCAATGTGCCCCCTGAGTTTTAAATGTCTGTGGAACCTGATAGATTTTCTTAGGATATTTTTTAGGATAAATATAAATTGACCTACAGTAGTAGTAGAGTAACTATTCTTATTAATTACATGTAAAAATTAAGGTTGGATATTTAATTTAATTTAATGCTGTAATATTTTTCCAAATCATTAAAAAGAGGAAGAGTTGCCATGTTTTTTGTCAAATGTCCCAGAATCTGTTTATTGTGTAAATAACAGGGAGGTATTTAGTGAAGCAGTTAGAGGTAGTTATATAGGACGTTACACAAAATATTAAAATGCGTGGTTTATGCATCTTGACAATAATGTTTTACATAAAACCATATTATGAATGGGAACTCTGGCTAAATTAGAGTAGTATCGTAAAATATTTTTAGTGACGAGCTTCCTCTTGGATTGGGACATATTTTTGCACTGTACAATATAAAACAACTGCTACACACTTTTCCATTTAGTTGCTTTGCATATGTCAGAGTGTTTGATATTTGAAAGACTGCTGCAGTAGCGTCAAAATGTCTTTCAGCAAGGTTTTTTTTCAGAAACACGTCCACGCAAACACATCCATGCTGCCATGATGCAAGACTGTAGTTGAACAAATACTAAAATATCTAGTTGGTTTAGACTAGAGAAGAAAGTCGGCTAGAAACAACTCACCTGGAAAAGTTGCACATGTTTTCCCCATCCTGAAGGTCTCCTTTGCCCTCTCTAGATATCCCCTCCACAGTCTGATCCATGGAATACCACTTCCATCCTAATGTCCTGGCCTTCTCCGTCTTACTGATCACTTCCAGAATCACAAAAACATAAGAAAAATGACTAAACCTGTTGAACTGGAATTTCTTTTCATCCCGTTTTTCACTCTGTTAAGAAGTGAAGTCTCGCCGCTGTGAATGCCTCACATTCTAGCCTGTGTCTGGTTTCTATTACACCAGCCTCCTGCCCAAGAAGGAAGTATAAAAAAAAAAAAACAGAGAGCCAGAGAAGAAAAAATCCTCCTCTGGCAACTGACCCTCATCCAAGGGTTCAGACTTGAGGATATGGTACTGCAGATTGAAACGAACACCCAGCTGAGGGAGGACGTTAATCTCAACACAGTCAACCTCCCCCCAACGCTCGTGTGCAACATTTGTAACAGAGATGATGGGAGTATCGCTCTCTCTCTCTTTCTCTACTTTTTCTCACTTTGTCATCGTCTTCATCACATTCTGTTTCCGACCACATACAGTAAGCACCTCAGCTTCTAGCACCTTTATATTTTAATGACTGATAAACAGTTTTAGTTTTAGTTCTCTCAAAAGATCATTTAAGACTACATTTTCCTCTATCCCACTCTTTCTGTCACATACAAGCATATCAACAAAAAATAAATGCACACTAGCAACCTCTCTATTATCAATTACATAACAGTTTACAGTCGGTGACGGTCATGAAAAAACAACTTTGGGGAGGCAAGTAAGTGTAAGGACAGCAGTGTCACTGAGATATAAGCCACCTTGCCTCAATACAGATCCGCTAGAATGTAACCAGCAGGTATGCTCAGTTATATCAAGTGTCATAATATTTAGATCTTCTGTCCAGGCAGATGGCCAGATAGAAGCAGTGGACAGGTCGCAGTCTTTGCTGCGGCTGCACGTCTTTTCCCAACTTGGTGTTTATACTTAAAGCTTTCACCTTGGTCTGTGAAGTGCAGCGGCACACATTGTTACTAAAGAGACGTGATGGCCTTTATTTTATCATGATGAAAAGACTTGTGCTATATGAACAGAAATCTCACACACATACATGTGTGTACATTAATTGCTTCAGAAATGAAACACCAAAATACAGATGATGAAGCGATTCATGGAAGATTAGAAGTAGGAATTTCTCCATCGCTTTCTTCTATGTGCCAGACCTTGCCATCAAGTTTTGAAAGAGATTTAAACTCGACTACTTTTAATAGAAGACAGATAAACGGGTTAGTGTCTGGCTTGCATTAATGAAATGTGCCTGGTCATTGTCACGTTGGCCATATTATTATAGAGTTACTTTCACCAGATCCCCAATAACTCTTTAATTATGATCTGTGTACAGCTATAAAGCAGAGAATAACGTTCAACAACATCAGCAAGTCCACCATCAATCAAACCACAGTTTCAACTCAGAAATGACGCAAAATTCTTGATATCCAGTGTCTTTAAACACTGTTGCAATATTATGAGCGCAGGAAGCCAACAGAAATAAATGCCCAGATTAAAACAATAACAGTAAAAAAGAAGTCTGCATTAAAATCTCATTCTTTTTGAGTCATTTGTGGTCTTAATAAATCTCTGAGCGCTAGCCATCTGGGCCTGCAGGAGCCTTCCTCCAGAGGCCTCGCCTTCAAGGCTCGCCTCTCCATTTGACTGAGGAGATGCGGCGTAGCAAGCACCACTGGTGCAGCAGTGAGGAGAAGAAGATAGGGGATGCTTCTGGAGTGGCTTGAGCATTTGGCATTTGGACATGTGCTTTCCCTAAGGGACCATTAAGCACGTGTTTTTAAGTTGTAACACACTGCTCTCCCTTTAAAGTCCTTCCATCATCCAGAAGACGCAGATGGTCCAGTGAAGATAGCTAAGAAGTGAACATTTGTGTGACTTAAAATTGAAGTCAATTAGAGTTTATGTTCCTCGACAGTTGCAGAAATTGCTCACCGTTGATGTGAACTGCAGTTATCACTCTGGTATCATAACATTCTGAGCGAAGGAAGCACTCAGAATATTAGAAGAGATTAATATGCAGATGTATTAGGTCACGATAGTAGAACCATTATCTACTAAAAAACATTATGTAATCAAAAATGTATGCCTGAGTATTGCCTTTTTAATTTTATTTATAAATAACTGTTTGCAGGATTACTGTTTTTACAGCAGAAGATTAAGAAAAAATTGATATGATATGAAAATTGATAGTGGCAGTGACAAAATATAAAAACTCAGCTTTAAAGAGCGTGCATTTAAATGCATGAGATGCACAAAGTTACTGAATAAAAACAAGCCACAGAGTCAACCCATTGGCTGTTTAGCTTTGAATACACAGTCATTGTGTCCTTGGACAAATCAGACTGTTCTAGCTTTGGGAAACTGAAGTTCATGTTGATAAGTATTGATTGGACTGCCCTGAGCCAGGAAAATATTACAGTATTCCCCTGTAAGACATTGTTTGACTTTGCTGTTGTTACAAGGACTGGCCACATCTAACAGCCAAAAGAGGGTGTTTAATATTCATTAAGGTTATATTTATTGTTATATGTTAAACAGATCACTTAAAATAAAGAGAAAAAAGACACTGGAATGTCTCATGAATTTACCAGATTAAAAAAAAGGTTTTAAAAATACGCTGAATTCCCGTGGTGCAAGTGAATACTCACTATATAAACCATTTCATAACCATTTTCATAGCCCCTGGTTCATGTATACTGTATACTTATACTTGCATCAATATTCCAACCAAATAAATGTAAGTTTTGAGTCACAGACGGTTACGTCTTAAGAGGTCACTGCAAGCTTTTAAGTTTTGTGGCATAGTGACTGCTGAATGATGCAGCATGGAGGAGCGAACATCTCAACAACTGTCCTTGGACGCCGCTAATGACATCACAACAGGTTTATCTGCATGCATTTACTGAACAAAGTTGATGCGAGTAGACTGGGGGCTGTGAAGGTCTGTGTTTATGTAACAGATCAAGCTCCACCATGTGACTTGGATGTGTCCCACCCTCTGGGAGAAAAGAGTGACACAAGACACCCGAGCAAAAACATGCAACTTGGCTCTTGGACTCCTCCTCTCTGATCCTCTGCTACCACTATCATTAAACTACTCTTACCAGGCTGTGAAGGGCTGTCCCACAGGCAGCCTGAGAGTGGTGGCAGTCCCATCGCATTTGTTCATTTTTCTCCCAGTTTCTCAGCCGAGCATCTCCTACCCCCGGGGTGAGTGCGTCCCGTGCCAGTTTCACTAAGGCTGGACTCCACTGAAGCGACTGCATGAAAAGCCTTGAGGAGGATGCCAACAACTTCCCTCAGACAGGGCTCTGCGTCCCCCACACATGAGCAAAACAACTCGTATTGAGTGTGCATTACATTACGCTGACAAAGGAACTGAAAGTTCATATTTGTTTAGTTTCAATATTAAAATGTCGACTTGGTTATTATTTTTGAATGTGTTAAATTAACAGAGAAAATAAAACATTAAGAGTCCGATATGCAGGTAAAAGCTCTCGTCTTCATGCACGTCCATATTCACTTAAAGATAAATATGACAAATAGTGTGCTGCACTGCAGCAAATCTGGCAGTCACAGAGATTTTAAAAAGCTCTATTACTAAGAGAGATAATGAATATATCCACACCCCCATTGATCTATAGGGGGAAGATTAAAACATTATTATTATGTAAACTTCAGAGCTATATCAGGCCAGCCTTCATTGCTAGTTAAAAATTAACTCATTAGTAGTTGTCTCATTAGGTAGTTTACAATATTGAACTATTCTCACCTATAGAACTGGCTGTATGGCTGTGGTGAATGTGACACGGATGAATTATGCAATGTTTTCAGTTCTTAAATCTTCTCAGATATGTCATTTGATTTGACTTTAAATAAAAATATTTGCATGGAACCAGTTGTCTAGTTACATTAGATAGTGAGTAACACACCTTAAAACAAAGTAATCTTTATTAACCAAAAGAGCTATAGAGCCCTATAGAAGAAAATAAAGCAGCTGAAAAGATGCTGAAAAGTTTGGAAAGCAGAAGAAAATTTGCCGTCTTAAACAAGAAAAGAAATGAAATCAGAATATCAATGATGTAGTAGGTTATCAAGTTCACAATCCCTCACAGTTCACAGGTTAGTATCCATAAAATGACCTTGACCTTGAACTTTATCTCAGGCACAGTTTGGATGAAAACACACTGGGTGATTACTGAGTGCAGGTTTCACAAAAATCTGGCCAGTGCTCTGGGAGGAGCAGAGATTCTTGTGAAATATGACCTTGAACTTAACCTTGATTTGTGTAACGACCGATTAGGTGATCATGTGTGTTTATTCTGACCGATACTGTTGAGGGAGTATTGACAGATACCCCCTCCATGGGCATGAGCTCATAGGTCTGTTAGTAAGCTATATTCTAATATAGAGACTCAGCGCCGAGTTCTAAAAAATAACCACGTTTTAGAGAAATTTTAAAAGTTTTCAAAATGTTATAAAAAATCTGGTAGCAACATAAAAGCTTTGACTAATATTGTAAAATTCAATGTGTAACTTTTAACTATTTTTATGACCACTGTTAATTATATGATGGCTTTCTGATTAGGTTTTCCATCAGGGCAATACAATCCAACTCACAACTAGCCATCAAAAAGAAAGAATTGAAATAACAGTGCTTTGCTTGCAGAGCTGTGAGGCCTTGATCTTTGACGTTATCTTGTCTTAAATGTCTATGTCAGGGAATGAGCTGGGGCAAGCTCAAAGGAGCAGCAGACCTAGTCAGGGTTCATTTGCACTGTCAGGGGTATGTTAAGGCAGCCCCTTCTTTCTTCTGGACATCTTAGTGCCGTTGCCTTTCTCTAACTGAGTGAACTCCAGACACTGATAGCAACGCTGCAGGACATCCTCAGATAACAGCAAGATACTTTTTTTTAAAAAAAAATCTTTAATCTTTTAATGTTGTAAATTAATACAATCAGTTCAGATCATAACTCCACCTATGATTACATTGTATAGTACTATAGTACTAAATACATATAACAATTAAAGTCTTAATCTTGTGATAAGAAAAGTTAATCTACTCCGGAGAATATTAACCTTCAAGGTCACTGTCATTGTTGCCAAGTAAATATGCAACTATTCATGCAGCTATTCATTATGCCACTGAATGCATGCTAAGTGTACAGTAGTATATATATTAATATATTTTTAGATTTGAACAACTACATGTGTTAAATCTTGTTCATTTTATCCTTCTGGCATTGCCATTATTAGCCACTAGATGGCAAGCATGTACTCATTTAAAACACCAAGTTTGACTCCTGTTGAACTCTTAACAGACATTTAAAGTGTTTGATTGTTATACAACCTAAGGCAAACAGGTGACTGACCTATTTAGGCTTTGATTAGGTGGAATACTAGCAGCCCTGTTTTTCTAAGAACTTTGAAAGCGTGTGCAAACAATAAAAATACCCTGTTCCAGAGTAAACAACTAAATTTTTTACAGAGGTCTCTGGAAGCATATTTTAAGGCATTTAATGCATCGGATTATATACCAAGGAGTGCAGTAGAGTTGAAATTGATGTTATTATTTTCTATCACAGTCTATGTTAACATGGCACACAAACTTCAGACGGAAATCCCTACAGAGACTGCCTAACAATCAACATTTAGATTTACAGTAGAGCAAGCAAGGTTGTTAGGCGTGACTGCGTGCTTTTTCAGGCTTTCACAAATTGCTTTCCTGAGAAACTCCCCACTATTGTTTTTTTCTTGTTGTTTATTTCGGTTTTTCTGTTTAAGAAAAGTAGGAACTGCAATATAGCACAAAATATTGAAGTAACAGTACTGTGAAAAGGTTTTGAGTCATGTCTCATTTCTCTTTGGCTTTCGGAGGAGGCGGATGCATCTTTCACCCTCTCCCTGTCTTATCTTCCCTGCTGCTGCTTCTGTGTCTTTGTCTAGTCTCGTCTAACTCTAACCCTCAAATAGTCTCTCAGTCTTGTTCTCTAAAACCTAAAGAATTATGGATTTGATCAACTGGTTCCGTAACGAAATTGACACCCTCCTGGGCTTGGGAGAGCCTGATTGTCCTGCGGAGACGTTTGCTGCTGATGGTCGGTTGCATCGCATGTCTGGCAACACTCTCAGTGGAGGACATTGAACGACATCTACCAATTCGGAACCAGGATAACAGAGTTCTGGCTGACTGGAGCTGGCTCGGACCTGGCTTGTCGAAGAACAAGAAGCGGCTACAGCTGTTCAAAATCCCATAAAGCTGGCCGACATGATAGACGATGGGCAAGGCTGTGAGTAAGACTGTGTTATTGAACACAATATGGATAAGATCTTGGAGAAGAAGAACAGGAATTAAGAGAATTGAGAGAATTGGTGACCAGTGACGGACATTAGACCAACTGTAAAAATTGGATGCAGTTGTTCGCACTAAACCCAAACATTCACCATCTTCACTCATGTGGCTATCCCACTGGTGCCAGCTGAAGGCTTGCCATGGCCGAAGCTGACTGGAACAACAAATTCTTGCACTATCACCCTCCCTCCCCCGAATCTAATGCCTCCTCCCATGCTTACCTCCCATCCGATGTGGACAGCGGATCAGCCAGAGGTGCAATTGAAGATTGCAGCGGTCCCAGATCCAGCTGTACACACTGGAATATTCTCCCATGTTGCTTGTCTGTGTTTTATTGTGTTATGGTGTGTTGATATCTGTGCATTCCTGGATTATCCTTTTGTGTTACACATTTCAATGTTTTTTTTTCCCTAGCTACCTAGCATGACCTGTCTCCCCAATGTGATGTGTGTGTATTGTATGTACGGTCGGTAAGGTCTGTCATCTTGGTTGTGGGCAACTGCAACTGACAAATAAAGGCTATCTCATCTCTCTCATCATCTTCATATTTTACTTCTAAGGAGCCAAACTTTCTGGGGTCATTAAAGCCATTTAACACTCACCAATGAAGCCTTCAAGCATAAAAAGATACCTGAAGCAGGGATGAATGGTGTTGTGTCTACACATAACAGAAAATGTAAAGAGACTCCGTTTTAAATTGTATCTTTAGGTACTTTGTTATTAGCAGCCTTTTGCAAAACACATATTTTTATCCCATTTCTTTTGTTGAATATATCAAATATAAAAAAGATAAGGTAGTTCACCTGGCATAAAATAGTATTTTTGCATCAACAAGTGATTCCCAATGTGCAAACTTGTCACATCTCAGTACTTTTCATAGCGTGTTCCTAAAAATCAGAGGAAATTGGACGTGTGGAGGACAAAAGAACAAGTGGCAGGCCTAGAAAACTACAGCAGATGAAGAGCATCTGAAAGTAATGTCTTTAAGCAAAAGGACGAGATCCAGCAAAGCTCTGACACAGGACCTGAGAGATGCATCTAGCCCTGCAGTTGTTCCATCAGTTGTTCACTAACGCCTCAAAAAGAAATGATCTTGGTGGAAATGAGACCATTTCAGTATTGAAAATCAGTGTAAAGAGGAGGTCAGCAGAGAAGTACAACAGAAGTGTCTACAGTCATTGGTAAAATATAGTTGAGCCTTTGGTTTGGGGATCCATTTCAGCCAAGGTAAATATATTGCAGTTTATTACCTTGAAGCATGGTAACAGTGACATAGCATGAATAAACGGTAGTGTACCAATTTCTTAACCACAGTATGATGTTACTTTGCTGATGTAATTTACGACAAAAGGCATAACGGTATCTCACTGGCGTCACTGGCTACAGTGCATTACCATAATTTTTCCAAGAGTATTATAGCACAACAGCAAAAAACGGTATCATCCTGCAGAACAGTAACTTACCATAACACGGCGTCACGGTATGACGCTGGCAACAGTGACGCCAGTATGTTACTGTAAAGTGGAGACGGAGTCTAACAGTACGGTGGTGTTGGGGATCTTGTAAAAAAAGTTGATGGAATTATGAGCCCAAAAAGATACCATCAGATTTTGATCTACCATGTATGCAAGCATTTAACTGACAACAGCTTTATTTTTCAGCATGACAATGATCTCAAACACTACCAATCCAGTAAAGCATACGAGGACAGAAAAACACACAATGGAAAACTATCAGTCATAGACTGACCTCCCCAAAACATTATCATTATTATTATTTAAGAAGTGTACAATCATCTTGCCAGAGGACAGAACAAAAACAGCCAACACCCAAAGAAGAGGTTTTAAAGTCCTTCAAGAAAACTGGAGAACTATCATGAAGATTACTGCCCAATAGAAGCTTGAAGCCCTTCTCCTCACATACAGGATTTTGAATTATCAGGCCCCAACTAATCACCTGATCCTTCACAATAGGTGAAGGAATTAATTTTCTACAACATCCTTTAACTTGAGAAGGCCAGCGGATATTTTTTCTCTTGGTAATGATTAATTTGATAACATTCACTGGATTGACTGATACTCAGAACAATGGGAAAGTATTCAGCAAAGATGTAAGAAGGAGAATTTCTTGTGCACAAGTTGAGAAGGTCACTTGAAGCATTTTCTAAAAAACTGCAGAATCCCAGATCATCAGTTCAAACAATTGTGCATAACTGCAAGTTATTCAGATGTGTCACCACTTTGCCAAAGTCTGGTTATCAGTAGTTATTATTAGTCTTTGGCTCTCTTCCACAGCGTGTCTTTTTTCCTGTTTCCTATTTAATGAAGCCAAAAAAAGCTATGAAGTACAAAAAGAAAAAAGAATCGGCTGATTCTGAGGGGATCAATGGGAGGCACTCACTGATTTCCCATCTAATGACACATAAATTAATTTTTAAGCTTTAAAACTAATGTTCAGCATAATCCACAGCACTACAGTCAAAGGACAATAAAAGACTTGCACCTACCTGTCCATGTGGGTAAAGAAGAAAGTGTGTTTAGAATTTATAGTAAAGCACACTGGGCGGGCATCCGGAAGCATCCTTTCATTGCTAAAGCTCAGAAGAAGGATGAGCAAGACAATAGGGTCATTTTTATCCAAAACCCCTCACCACCAAGTACAGGCAGGACACTCAGGAAAGCAGCATCCTGCCAAAGGCCCCATTGTTCCCAGCTCATGTGCCTCTATTGCCATGACCACCGACAGTTTATTTTGTTTCCAGGAACATGCCTATTTAACTTACTGAGAGATTTATCAGTTAACTTTAAACCTAATAAATATTTGTAGGTGCATGAGTCAGATTACTTCCACAAATTATCAACTGTTATCTGCAGGTTAAAACAGCAGATAACCAGTAAGTAAGTAAGTAAGTAAAATTTTATTTATATAGCACATTTCTAGATAAAAGATCACAAAGTGCTTCACAAGGTATAAAACAAAAACAGTCCAAATTTAACAAAATGCAATTCTAAAAAGATGTGTTTTTAGCTGTTTTTTTAAAAGTAATCAATGAGTCTGCAGATCTTAAGTTCTGAGGAAGAGAGTTCCACAGTCTGGCGGCCACAGTGGCAAAAGCTCTATCACCCTTGGTTTTCAGCCTAGTATGCTGAATAACAAGTAGGCCCTGATCACAAGACCTCAGGGACCTACTAGGGGCATAGGGCTGTAAAAGTTCAATGATGTAGGCTGGTGCTTGTCCTTGAAGAGCTTTAAATGTCAGAACCAGTATCTTAAAATGGACTCTGAATTCAACGGGGAGCCAGTGCAGCTGTATAAGCAGTGTTAGTCAAGTTACTTGAAAAAAGTAATCAGTAACTAATTACTGATTACTTCCCCCCAAAAGTAGTCCTGTTACTTTACTGATTACTTATTTTCAAAAGTAATTAGTTACTTAGTTTCTTAGTTACTTTTTAAAAACATGATTTACAACCTGAATAGGTAATAAAGCGATAGATCCTTCAGCCCAATTCTACTTTTTCTGCATAATCCATCATACCAAATGTAATCAAATGAAAAAGTCTCTTTTTAAAACTTGTTTAATTAGTTTTAATCTTTTCAACTTTATGCATCAAGCAAACATTAAATTATATGCAACATTCTCTGCATATTTGTTTAACATTTAAACCTATTTTCTGCATATTCCAGCATATAAAATAAAATAGTTTTTTGTGTTTACACTCACTCTTTCAAATAGACGCAAGTAAAACACAGCAGAAAATAAATAAAATCAAAGACTCAGCGGTCCTGTTGCTTTTTTTCACCTGTATAGCAGGAGTGGGGCAGGCGGAGGTTTGCCCTGGTGCACGTGTGTCGCAGCCGTCATGTCAGTGGAAGAATCCGGGAGTTTCTCTGTGAATTTGACATTCCCGTGGCAGCGTACTCAGTGCTTGCTCAGAGTTTAGGGGGTTTTTTTTCGCTGTAAAAGAAGTTTTCTTCCCACGCAGTGAACAGCGGACGCTAATGTTTTTGTCACTTTTTACAGAATTAAACTCAAAGTAAGGTCAGTACTTCCACGCTTTAAACGCTGCACGGTCATACTCTCTGCCGCACTTGATATATTATCCATTGTTGATCTGCACACAGCTGTTGCCACAAACGTCGCACTCGCTTACGTCATTGTCATGAGACACTCTCGCAAAAAAATCACGGTTTTAGTAACACAGTAACGCAGCGTGCTTACGGGAAAGTAACAGTAATCTAATTACCTTTTTTGCAATAGTAATCCCTTACTTTACTCGTTACTTGAAAAAAGTAATCGGATTATCTCTGCAGATAACACTTATCATTTTGTGTTGTTTTAAGCTGAAGAAATTGTGATTAAGTATGTAAATGTCCTGAGCTTCAATAACAATAATACTTTTAAATATATATGTGCCTCATGTTAATTCCTCCTTTGTAGCTTTTCTTTTTGTCTTTTTTTCTGTCAGAAAGGTTAAACAAGAACTAAAAGCTGCTGGAAGCTGCTTACCTATTTCCCAACTAGTTGCCAGATCAGGTGGATTTACATGTGCAATTCTCCCATTTATCTAGGCTTGGGACCAGCACTAGGAGTACATTAACCCTGAGGTTGGGTAAGAACTACCAAGCCACAATTCATACAAATTAATGCAGATATGAAACATGGGCAAAGGAAGGATCGAATTTATTTTTTTTTTTTGCCTGTCCCGTTTGGTTCTTTTGCCATCAGAATTGTTGTCTAAAGGCAAAGAAAGATGCCCAACGGATTTACTTTACCAAATGGACCATCCCAGCCTTGCCGTATTAGTTTATTTGATTCACCTTTGCTTTTATTGTTTATTTTATTTTCATTTGCTGAACACGGGACAGACTTGACTGGGGAAAAGAAAAGGGAGAAAGAAAGAGGGAAAGAAAAAGAGCGGGGAAGAGGGACGGTGATAACGGGCAAAAACCAACAAAACAAACAGACAAAAAAATACATATATCAATCACCTGGATCACCTGTTGAGAAAGAAAAAAGAGAAAACAAGCAAAGAAAAAGAGAGCAATATAATAAACAACATCATTGCGATGATCTATGTGAATATAACAGTAAATACTAAATATTAAATATTATTGTGCAGCACGTAAGATCGACAGCGCACAGTGTGCTTTGAGGTAGGAGCCAAAAAGGGTGTAGTTTGTGTGTGTGAGCACCCGTGTGTACACCTGTGAGCGTGAGCGCGCTTGTATTTAAAAGGTTCCTTCATGTAATGATCTGCTAGAGGGTGTGGGGAGCCATAGCCCCGTCCTCCTGGGCATGAAGCAGGCATGGAGGAGATCAAGGCTCCAGACATCCAGAGGCCCCAAGAGCAAAGGAGACCAAGGAAGACCAACGGAGGGGCAACCGTGCCACTATCCCGGAAAGAGCTGAGGAGAGCCCCAGATGAGGAGTCGCTCAGCAGCCGTGGAGCAGAAGCCAGGGGGGGTTGCAGTGACGTGCCCGTGAGCTCCGCCGGCAGCCAGCTGTGCCAGAGTGACCGAGCCCCAGGTTGAGAGGCCGAGGGCACCCCACCCCCGAAGGAGCCCGAGCGAGCCCCAGGCTCCAAACCCGACAAGCAGCCACCAGGAGTGAGTCAGTGGGTACCTGGACACCCATCCCCGAACATAAAGAACCACCAATGCACCGATGTCTGAGGGCATCTGCCACTGGCAGGGGGAGTGGTGGGGGGAGATAGGCCTCCATACCATGGAGGGCCTGAGATGTCCCTAGAGAGGTGGCGTCTGATACCCAACCTGACATATAGACACAGACATAAAGGCACACACAGATACAAACATCCAGTCCCACCCTCATGCTCTCATATGCAATTACTCAGCACTCACCCAACGTGGAGACAGACATAAATAGACACTGTACACACAATCACACTCCCCAAGCGTACTCTATACCCCAGGTCTAGGTACCCTTGCCCCTGGAGGGGGAAACTGCACCCAGACCCAGGTAATGTTACCCTTTTCCCTGGGGTGGAGAGAAGCAGACCGCCCCGACTCCGCAGCAGCAGGCCCCACATTCCAGACCCCAATCGGATGGCCAACTCCTCCTCCCAGCCCCCCCGCCCCAACAGAGAACGGGGGGGTGTGAAGACTCCAAACCTCCCTCCGCCCGCTCATATGTAGTGTTGATGCATGTGTGTTCTAAGGTGCATTTAAAACCCAGGGGGGCATGGAGCCTCCTGATAGCCCTCAATGTATACGTGTATTTAAAATTGAGAGGTGGGCAACAATGCCAGGGTTGAGGTTGTACACCCTGATGGTCTTCTGGATGACGTGTAGCGTCGGGGGGGGGGGGGTTGCCTCCCCTGCACCCTGGTGACACACCTTTACCCCAAGGCCCTGCATGTGTGGGTGATTGTGGTGGAGTGGGAAGAGGGAGGCAGCTGGAGATGGGGAGGGAAGGAAGGTAGGATCGAATTATTGATTGGTGTGGAATCATTGGCACAGCTTCTTTAAAACCGTGCGATAGGGCCCTGCTTTTTTGTCATAATATTGGTTAGATTTACTTGGCTATTCCTGATCATGATGTAATTACATAGTACACAGTTACACAGTATTGCAGTAATGTAATGTGTTATTGTATTAAATTCAGTAATGACATTACAGATACAATTATGTCATTTATGTCATTTATTTGAAATGCATTTCAAAGGCTGTACAGTCATCTGCACTCTGAGCGGAGAGAAAGGAAAAAATGGTAAACTGTGTTCAACACAGAAACAACTTACATTTTACTGTTAACACAACTTTTGCTCTTTGCGAACCTTTGCACAGACAGTATCCTAACACAAATCTAGATGAGAACCATGCTTGCATGCTGACCCCAGTCCAGCAGCCAGAGCCTAAACTTCAAAAGGACACAAAAGCAGTGACGAGCAGTCAGGCTTGCAGAACTGTGGCCTCCATTTCTACCTTTTTCTAAAATATAACATGTTTATAACATATAATATTTCTGTTCATACCTAAAGCTTGTGACAACAAATGTGTCAGCTTTTTTCTTTTTCAATTCAAATGTTTTGTCCTGTAGACATTACTGTGTACTTTATAATGTGGTTTCTTGCCCCACATTTAGCCTAAAGTATATTTTTTATGTATAAAGCCTTACTGGGTGATCTCTCTTCTTGTCTATGTAAACTCTGTGTAAAGCTGAATGCTTTTGTGTCCCTGGGAGAGTTCAAACCTCTTACAAAGTAGGACTGCAACTGCTATTCAAAAGCTGGACATTGTGATGTCTTTGTGATTAATTTACTTGGTTACTTGGCAGCTGTTACTTGGTCCTCCTGATTTGCTTTACTTTTTGTTTTATGTGTATATGTGTTAATACTGAGCTTAGTTTAAGAGATGTTAATCTCAGCAGACATTTTGTTTGAAATTAAGGTGTTATAGCTAAATAAAAAACAATGTGAAATAGGTCCGTGAAGGTTCTCAGTCAGCCAGGTCTGTGTAGTCTAGACGCTTTTCTTTCCAAACCCCTTAGATTACAATGTGGAATAGGTGTAAAAACAATAGCAGTGAGAGTCAATGAGAAGGACTAACATGGATTGGGAAATGTGCTCCTGGTGTGAGAATTGCATCAGAAATCTGAACCTCCTTGCTTTGCTTTGATAATTATGACCACTTTTAGGTGAGTATTGTTCCCTATTGAAATAGATGTAAACACCAAAACACAGCATATGGCAAGCAGATCTCTGATGTGTGTGCTCAGCAATAAACACCACTAAATATTTTAACCCTCAAGGAGCTTGTAAAACATAGTGTGAGAGTGAAGTTAAACTCTCCTTTCTTCAAACTATTGAGGCACTTTTGAGTTTCTAAATGAGACATCTATTTACAATGGCAATGTGAATTTAATTTATATAGCACATTTCATTCCAAGTAAACTCAATGTGCTTAACATATAAGATTAAATCATTAAAAAAATCTATGTAGGTCTACTATGCCTTAAGGCAATGAAACAACAAAGCAAGTTTTAGACAAAAGAAATCCAAGTTAACAAGGTTTTATATGTGAGATTTTAAACACATGTCTGTGTGTTATGTAACAATATAGTGGAATTTAGAGTATAAAGTCACTTCCTCTGTGTGTGTTGTTGTGCATTTGAGCCCCTCACAGCTTTAATAAATACCTGAAACATTCATGAATATGGTTTTTACACCCAACATTCCAACATTTAGTCCATTTTAAACCAAAATCTTAATTCAATTCAATTCAATTTTATTTATATAGCGCCAAATCACAACAAAAGTCGCCTCAAGGCGCTTTATATTGTACAGTAGATAGCACAATAATAAATACAGAGAAAAACCCAACAATCATATCATATGACCCCCTATGAGCAAGCACTTTGGCGACAGTGGGAAGGAAAAACTCCCTTTTAACAGGAAGAAACCTCCGGCAGAACCAGGCTCAGGGAGGGGCGGCCATCTGCTGCGACCGGTTGGGGTGAAAGAAGGAAAACAGGATGAAAGACATGCTGTGGAAGAGAGACAGAGATTAATAACAGATATGATTCGATGCAGAGAGGTCTATTAACACATAGTGAGTGAGAAGGTGACTGGAAAGGAAAAACTCAATGCATCATGGGAATCCCCGGCAGCCTACGTCTATTGCAGCATAACTAAGGGAGGATTCAGGGTCACCTGGTCCAGCCCTAACTATATGCTTTAGCAAAAAGGAAAGTTTTAAGCCTAACCTTGAAAGTAGAGATAGTGTCTGTCTCCTGAATCCAAACTGGAAGCTGGTTCCACAGAAGAGGGGCCTGAAAACTGAAGGCTCTCCCTCCCATTCTACTTTTAAATACTCTAGGAACAACAAGTAAGCCTGCAGAGCGAGAGCGAAGTGCTCTAATAGGGTGATATGGTACTACAAGGTCATTAAGATAAGATGGGGCCTGATTATTTAAGACCTTGTATGTGAGGAGCAGGATTTTGAATTCAATTCTGGATTTAACAGGAAGCCAATGAAGGGAAGCCAAAACAGGAGAAATATGCTCTCTCTTTCTAGTCCCTGTCAGTACTCTTGCTGCAGCATTTTGGATTAACTGAAGACTTTTCAGGGAGTTTTTAGGACATCCTGATAATAATGAGTTACAGTAGTCCAGCCTGGAAGTAATGAAGGCATGAACTAGTTTTTCAGCATCACTCTGAGACAGGATATTTCTAATTTTAGAGATGTTGCGCAAATGGAAGAAAGCAGTCTTACATATTTGTTTAATATGTGCCTTGAAGGACATGTCCTGGTCAAAAATGACTCCAAGGTTCCTCACAGCATTACTGGAGGCCAAGGTAATGCCATCCAGAGTAAGGATCTGCTTAGATACCATATTTCTAAGATTTTCAGGGCCGAGTACAATAACCTCAGTTTTATCTGAATTAAGAAGCAGGAAGTTAGCGGCCATCCAGGTCTTTATGTCTTTAAGACATTCCTGCAGTTTAACTAATTGGTGTGTGTTACCTGGCTTCATGGATAGATAGAGCTGCGTATCATCTGCATAGCAGTGAAAATTTATGCTATGTCTTCTAATGATGCTACCTAGGGGAAGCATGTATAATGTAAATAGAATTGGTCCTAGCACTGAACCCTGTGGAACTCCATAATTAACCTCAGCATGTGAAGAAGACTCTCCATTTACTTGAACAAATTGGAGTCTATTAGATAGATATGATACAAACCACTGCAGTGCAGTACCTGTAATACCTACAGCATGTTCTAATCGCTCTAATAGGATATTATGGTCGACAGTATCAAACGCTGCACTGAGGTCTAGCAGGACAAGCACAGAGATGAGTCCACTGTCAGAGGCCATAAGAAGATCATTTGTAACCTTCACTAAAGCTGTTTCTGTGCTGTGATGAGCTCTGAAACCTGACTGAAACTCTTCAAATAAGCCATTCCTCTGCAGATGATCTGTTAGCTGTTTGACAACTACTCTTTCAAGGATTTTTGATATGAAAGGAAGGTTGGAGATTGGCCTATAATTAGCTAAGACAGCTGGGTCTAGAGATTGCTTTTTAAGTAAGGGTTTAACTACAGCCACCTTGAAGGCCTGTGGTACATAGCCAATTATTAGAGATAGATTGATCATATTTAAGATTGAAGAATTAATTAATGGCAGGACTTCTTTGAGCAGTTTTGTAGGAATGGGGTCTAAATCATCTTATCTAAATCAATAAGATGAAGTTAAAGATCTTATTGGACATAAGACAAGTTTTAATGGACTGTTAATATGACCACACTCTAAATACTTTCAGAAATCATTGAAAGTTTTTCAAGCTATCATGTTTACAAACAGAAAGATTGACGCAATGTTCCCTCTAATTTTTCATGTGTCTGAGCGAACACATAAACTCCCTGAGCGGTCTCTTGGACCACTGTGAGCAACATTAGACGTGTGCACTGTGGTCACGCCAGCATCGAATCCATCCAAGTTACATGGTTTATTAAAATAATCAAATTACAGCATTTACATTTATGTTAGACTACTTTTAATTAACTGCTTTAGCCCACTTACAATGAAAATTTAAAAAAAAATCTTGTTCATGACCTGTGTAGTATGTTAACACTATTGGAAGTAAAAATAAGTTGAAAGTTTTGAATACACAACTTTCTTTCCTTTTTTTTTTTTTTAAATAAAGCTCTGACTTGTATTATGAGTATGAGTCTGTGGTCTGGGAGAGAGTCCTGTAACTCTCTGTCTGCAAAATACAGTATATAATGACCAATGTTGGGCAATTAAATATGTAGTTACTTCTTCAAAAAAGTAACAGAATTATGCAAAAAACAAAGTTTTTTGCAGCTGTTTACCTAAAAATGCAGCCAAGGCGTTTTTTTTAAATAAACATTTCAAACTATTTACAGAACAATCAGGTGTTCTGCATCAAATTTGATGCCACACAAATTGTTTGTGCCACTCCAAAAAATAATTTCTGTCCACTATGAGATAAAGGAGAACATCACAAGCCTGATATCTGCAGGCCTGACAACAGGAGATGTATCACTCCTGTAACACCTGTAACATTCAGTAGTCGCCTCATTGTTCTGACACACACAACAAAACTATTGACTACACCATCAGTCCCCAACCCCCGGGCCTCGGACCGGTACCGGTCCGTGAGTCGTTTGGTACCGGGCCGCGAGAGTTGAGGCTCAGGTGTGAAATGTATGGTTTTCAGGGTTTTTATCAGTTTTCAGCATTATTTTGTTATCGTTTTTATCGTTAACTCGGTTTTCCTGGGTCTTTTCACGTGTGTTATGAATAAATCTTCTTTTCTTCGGTACCGGTACTAGTTTTATTTTGTTGTATTTATCCGCGACACCTTAAAGGCCGGTCCGTGAAAATATTGTCGGGCATAAACCGGTCCGTGGCGCAAAAAAGGTTGGGGGCCACTGGACTACACTACACACTAACTACACAAGATTTGCGCTAAACGTCGCAAATCTCTCACATCTCAAAACACCGCCGTCACTCCTAAAACTTCCCCCTTCCTAAACAATAAATGCCATGTTGCCATATCATTTTTTGATTGGTCGACATGGTACATTTTTCGACTAATAGGAAAGGGTGGGGGGGGGGTTTTGGTGTTGTTTTTGCTCACAGGCAGAGAGTGCTTTCGAGCGTTTTCCTTATAAAACGCTGTTTTTACCGTTTCTTCCTGCAGTAAATATAAACAATGATAGTATTCAGGAAGAAAACCAAACATTGCATATATTTTTATCATAGCTCTGGTTTTACGTGACCTATCAACACTGTAAAAACTGGTATAAAGTCCACACTTTTTCCGTCAGTTGTTCCGTCTGTCCTGCTCACATCTCCAGTGGTTGTACACGTTGTCATTAATGTGGCTTCACTCCACATCAGCCACGCCGCTTTGCTAGCTAAAACACCGGTGTCGGCACATAAGGACGCTGTCATAGCCTGTCAATGACGTTGATTAGCTGCGTATATACGAATGTGAATCGCATTATTGGCTGGACTATGGGATAAGGTGGCATCGTTCTAATCCCATACGGGAGCAGCCAGTCACTTACTGACTAACACTGCAGAACAGAGTTGTTAAAGTTTTAATTTTAATTTCAATTCAGGTTAGATTTTTTTTTTTTTGCGCACAACACAGATTTTCTGTGCGCAGAGACCGTGCCAGCAGTGCGCACGCGCGCAGCTTAGAGGGAACATTGGATTGACGTGCATTCAAACGCTACCAAAAACATAGTCTCCATGGTAGTGGTAATAAAGTAAGTCAAAGAAAAACAAAGAACTATCTAGGGACTGTGTTCATGGTGAGTAAATCGGTTTTAATTGAATTGAATTGCCCCATGCTTCAATTTATAAGGGTTCAGGTAAAATCAGTCAATTAAATAATTATACAAAAAATGAGCATTCACAATAATACAATGATTCAATTATAATTGATAGAAAATAATCACAATTTTTCTCAGTGACAATCATGTTTTTATCTGACTGGCTTAATATCTGAGTCTGAATCTGAACTGGACATCTCTGACAGGTTGCATCGTTCCAAAGCCGTATCGACTGAGGTCAGTTTCAGGTATCTTCTCATCAGGATTCATCAGCTCAAGTTCAAAATAGACCAACATGAGGAAAACAAACTGTTTGAGCTCATTGGTGGCAAAGAAACGGCCAGGGCACATGGAGACCCCGGATCCCCAGGGCATGGTGTAATATTTTACCTTCTTTCCTGCTTTGTAAAAATCAGTTTTCTTGGTCCCGTCTGGATTCAGGAAGCGGTCATATTTGAATGAGTGCGGCTCAGGATGGATCTCTGGGTCATGGTGGACAGAACTGAAAGGAAAGATTGCAATTCTGTCACCCTTGCGAAGTAAATATTCACGCCCATCAGCCATCTTGTCCTTTATCACTGCCCTGGTGAGGAGGGGTGCAGCAGTGAGTCGGAGGGTCTCTTCGACAGCACTGTCCAGGATCGGGGTTTTCAACAGCATTTCACGGGTCAGGTTGACCAAAGGACCACCAGGCCGGACCTCCTGTCCAGATTCTTTCAGAACTTTATCCACTTCTTCCTTCACTGCTTTCATGGCTTCTGGGTGTTTCATGAGGAAGAGGAGCAGCCAGAATGAAGAAGGCCCTGTGTTGCCCTGAGAGGCCCAAAGAAGCACAAACATGTATCTGGTTATCATTGACATATCCATTCCTGTTTCCTCTTTACCCTGCTGTATGTCCCACACCCAGCCACTGATATTGTCCTTGGTTTTCATTTTCAGTATTGACAGAACATCCCAGAAGTATGCCTTCAACCTCTCTGCAGCCAACTTTTCCATCGGTGGGAGGACCCCATACGCCAATCTGGGGAAGAGCTGGTCATATTTACGAAACTCATGAAACAAAGCTTCTGATTCAGCTCTGTCTTTCTCTTTGGCTTTCTCCTCACTTTGTTCTGACTTGGGTGGCACATTGCCAAACAAGGCCAAATATCCAGCTCTGAAAACAACATTGTAGCTGTACCTGAACAGTCCATCTTCTTTCCAGGTCCTGTCCTCTGCAGCTGATCCAATGTTGTGCAACATCATGTTCTGCAAATTAGTCATAAAAGATTGGGTCAGTTCTTGCAGACCTTCCCCCTTCAGATGCTTGTTGCTGGAAATGCGGAGAATACTGTGCTCCCCTTCAACACCTTTATATCCAAACACTCTGTGCGCCAGATGCAGAGCAACCTTTCGAACGTCCAGTTTGTCCCGACTCTCCTTAATGAACCCCCCAAATGAAAAAGGGTCCTGGACAAATGTAATATAAAATCCTCCCAGCTGTACTGTAAATATATCACCGTGCTTCTTCTCCATTCTCTCTAGGAACTTCAAGGTGTTCCTGCGAAACTCTAAGACATGACCCAACCAAGGAATGAGCCCTTTATCAAGGGGGGGTTCTCCTGGTCGCCGCTGTCTGAACACTCCGACAAGGTACAGCCCTCCGACCAGACAAGCAAGAAAGCCAAGAAGGATCGGCAGCAGCAGCTCCATGACTGATTCAGTTAACCAGCACAGATTCATCTGAAGGAAAGTTTCAGGTCTGCTTTAATGAGCAGACCTTTGCTCCTCCCCCAGCACGCAGGATGGGTTTCTGGGAATTGTCACTAAATAGTCCAGAAAAAAACTCTGTCCTCAAGTAAACAGTGTTAAAACCTGTTTACTTCTTAGTTATAATTTACTAGAACAACGTGTGATGTTGATGTCCAATTCTGGTGAAAATAAACCAGAGTGAAGGGACTTGTCAGGCCTTCGCTGGCAGACGCGTAGAGTGGAGAGAGCGTGGACCCAAATGCAGACAGTGACGACAGACTGAAACTCAGAGCGTACTTTTATTGGCAAAAGGAACAGAATACAAACAAAAGCAGAAAGCGACGAAGTGTACCAGCAGTACACTGAGTACTGCTGGTACACTTCGACAGAGCCACCATCGAGTGTGTAATAATCTATTGCATATGCATCTGCTACACTAGCTGAACAGTGACCCAGAGGAAAGCACTCCAAGGGGTCATTAACACCGCTCAAAGGATCTACACAATACCCGCTGTAATTAAAAAGCTCAGAACATTATAAAAGATACCTCACACCCCGGTCACTCCCTGTTTGTTGCCCTCGGGCCGACCGTACAGAGCAATCAGTGTAATGACAAGTAGACTCAAATGCAGCTTTTACCCAACCGCCATAACATGTCTGAATGCTGCTACTAATAAAATGTCCATTACGCCACTTTTGTAATGATCTATGCACTGACTGAAGCATGTGTGGGAATGTATGTGAATGTTTGCTCATACTATTCTTATTAGCACTTTAAGTATTTTATTTATTGATTTTATTCAATTTTATTGTTTTATTTATATTTTTATATTTCTATGGATGATGCACTGATCGGAGACCACTTTTAATTTTGTTGTACCTGCGACAATGATAATAAATACATTCTGATTCTTCTGATTCTCAGAAATAAACTAAAAAAAACTAAACTGGGAACAACTACAAAATAAGTATAAAAAAACCTGAGCCCCTGAGATGTGGAACATGAAACATGGGACCCTGGAACCTTATTATTTGGTTCCAGGGTTATTCCAGGGTTATTCCAGGGTTATTTGTTGCCACTCATTCTTTCTCAGTCTTTGACATTTGACATCTTGATGTATGCTCAGTTATACAGATAAGTAAATCTCCAAAAGTTGATTCTGTTCATCTGGATGTAGCGTTTTCAGAGGGAGAAACGTTTTGTCACTCATCCAAGTGACTTCTTCAGTCTCAGCTGACTGCAGGTTTCCCCAATCTTATAAACAGTACAGCAGCACAGCTAGCACCACTGAAGGAACAATGGGCTGGGAGGTCAGTTCCTTCATCATAATTATGCAAACTGCTAAAGGGTAGAATTTCGCTGTGACGCCGAGATAAATCCAGCTAGTGGAACTGATCACAGCCACAGAAACAGCAATTCGAAACAACAATATTGCAGACAGGAAGCAGAGCAACTGCGGACAAAAGTTTCACCTGTCTCAGCAATGCATAGCCCCCAGCATCCAACATCAGTATGGAGGAGAGGAAGGCTCTCTCATCACTTAGTAATAACAACAACATTATCATCCTTCCGGCAGACGAGGGTAGGTAGGTGCACAGCGTTGCTAAACCAGAAAGACTATCATGAGAAAATTCTGTCACTGCTCAGTGACGAAAATACTTATGAGCCCCTGAAACGAGACCCAGGAAGTGTTTACGGGAAGAGGGTGATAGACTGTCTGAAGCAGTTAGAACAAGACAATGCTACTGACCGGACCTCATACCACAGGCTATACCCAGGGGGATTACACCAAGTCTGTATGGTTTACCGAAGATACATAAACAGGATGCACCTTTAAGACCGATTGTCTGTATGATCAAGTCGCTCACCTATAACATCTCTAAGTTTCTGCTGGTGTATGGCGTTATATTTGTGCCACAAAACCAGCCAATCACAGACTTGGATGCAAAAAAATCTGATTGGCTGTTTTGGTCTCCAATCAGCTCGAAATGACGAAATGCAATATCCCAGAATCCATTTCGTCCAAAACTCAAACGAGGCAGTGGCGGAGGAACACAGAGTGGCGGAGTTTGAAATATTACTCTTTCTGGGTCACAAAATAAACTTTTAAGATATTTTCATGCGAGAATGGTGCTGTGTAAACTTCAAATATCTGCTCGATTTATCAAGACATCACATATTTGCATAAGTGCTCTAACGTTTTCGGAGATGCCTGTTACCCACCAGCTGACCGGGTGGTCACTCGGGTTAAACATAATATATAAGGCTGAACTGACAAAAAATAGGCTGACTACACCACCAGGTATTATAGGAAAAACCATAAAGCCTTTGAACTAAAACAAACGCTGTTGTGACAGTGTTGTACACTGTCTTGTTGGTATATATGTATGATTTGTATCACCTTCATGTTTCCCTCTCACCACATATCCAAACTGATATCATGACCAGCAGCTTTTACAGCTGTGGCTCCAGCAAACATCAGCTGATACTAGAAAGTAATATTAAATAAATTCTAACAACAGCTTATCAAGCTTGAACGTGCTGCTGTTGTTTAGCGCAACATCCGCTGGTTTCCTCTTTCTGGCACAAAGTGGGCGATAAACAAACAAGAGAGACGGGACTTGTGGCAGAAAAGCCGATCAGCTAATCCTTGATCAGTTTCATGATTGAAGTAGCAACAGGAGAGGGAGGGGGATAGAATGAGAGAAGAACAGGCAGTTGTGCAGCAAAAACACAGAATAACTCCAGCTTTGTGTCTTTTTTTCATTCTAGCTGAAGTACGGGATGAATCGCGTTCCTTTTCCCCTCAATACGGATGTATTGTAATTGGTCCAGCCCAGAGTTCATCATGACCAATTGGCTAATCCACCACCTTTCATTGTTTATACCATTACAAAAACAAACAAACAAACAAACAAACAAACATAAAAATGAAAAATCACCATCGGCCCACCGGGCAAATGCCCGATATGCCCAATGGCCAGTCCAGCTATGCGGTCAGCTGGTGGGTAACAGGCATCTCCGAAAATGTTAGAGCACTTTTGCAAATATGTGATGTCTTGATAAATCAAGCAGACATTTAAACTCTGTGTTCCTCCGCCACTGCCTCGTTGAGAAGGGTCTGGCTGCAGCCACTGGGGAGCGCCATATTGCGACCTCCACAGTAACTGGAAACACGTGACCTCCACCGTAGCCGGAAACACGTGACCTCCACAGTAACCGGAAACACGTGACCTCCACAGTAGGCGGAAATACGTTCCTGCATGGATCATCAGCTGTGTCCCAAAATGTCGGCTGCATCCTCCGGAGGCCGCATTTGAAGGCCGATTACGTCACAGATTACGAAGGCTGTCCCAATTCGTGGACTCCTTCAAATGCGGCCGACAAATGCGTCCTTCATTTCCCCGAATTTGAAGGATGGGTCGGGTCTGTCCTTCGTGGGCCACCATATCCCAGAATTCATAGCGCGGCCCAGCCAATTCCAGTTTCCAACAATGGCGGCCGCTACTAAGTTTTAAAATTACTCTTATTATTCTTTCTGGGTCACAAAATAAACTTTTAACATATTTTCAGGCGAGAAAGTAGCTGTGTAAACTTTAAATATCTGCTTGGTTTATCAAGACATGGCATATTTTCAAAAGTGCTCCGACGTTTTTGGAGATGTCTGTTACCCACCCGCTCGATAGCTAGCCGGGGGTTTCAATGGTCACTTGACCCGGCGAGAGCAGCGGACTCCCGGCTTCATCGTTTTTAGACCCCCGTTTTCTTTCGCTACTCAGGTTAAACATGATATAAGTCACTCGGATAACTTAAAAATGTAATTGTTTGGCTTTTTTCAGTGTTTTATTTGTTCCGGAGTAAATCGGTTTGGCTGAGATCAAAGTTATTAGCTTAGATTAGATTAAATAAAGCTTTATTAATCCATCGGGTGGGTTCCTCTGGGATTTTTACACAGCTGAATAAATGTCAAAAAGAAAACTGATTAAACAGAAGTGTGAGACGGTCGAGAATTTACGCTAGTGTCCTGTTATATTTTAGATAGCAAGGAGCAGATGGCTGAGTTTATTAAACTCCACCGAGACAGCGGTGACGCAACTCTGAAGGCTAGACTGTCCCATTTCATAGCCTCGCACTTTCGGTCTTCGAAGGACCCGGCCCACGTAGACCGCGACGGCCGGGTCCTCCGAAGGATGCAGCCTACGTCTTGGGACACAGCTAATGACTGTGGAAACCTTGCAAGTGGATCGTAAAGGTTGGGACAGAGTCTTTCATGTATAAATTTGCCGTTAATAATTATATAATTCTAGGAATCATCTAGTTTGCTTACACTGATTATGTTGGCACTTTGTTATTGTTACAACAACGGTCATACCCCTGAGGTATCTAAACTTTAGTAAGGAATGCGTGTACTTTTGACACCTCTGGTTAGCATTTAGTGGTCAGTTTCAAACGTATTTGATTTTTGCTTGTTATTGAACGAATTCACTTCACTACTTTTTACTATCTGTAACATCAATGCACATTGTTCCATTTACTGCATATTGCACTTTATTCATGTCTCTCATTCCACCTGCATCAACATTGTAAAGTTTGTCACAAAGAGATTTATATATTTATAAATACTAATATTCTCCCGTTCCATTCTGTTCTGCTTTTTTATTGCCCAGATTTTAGTTAGCCTTTGTTAAATTGTCTGTTTTATGCCAATAGATAGATAGGTATGTCACAAATAAAAGCGTCTTTTAAATTATGTCTTTGTAAAGAATTTTCTCCCAAATCTCTTAGATGCTAACTGTAACGTGTTATTTCTGCTAAAACCTGAACTTAAATGTGTATATAGTGTTTATCTGTTTTTCTGTCTGTTTTAGATTCACATATCAATTTGGAATTCTGCCTCCAAGCCAGAATTGCAGGAATGCAGCACATGTTCAGAAGACTTTTTCACTGCCCTCTGTGCCCCACTTTCAGCCCTACTGTCAGGGCAAAGATTGAGGAGCATATAAATGGACACATTAAAAATGCTTTGCCTTTCAAAGGTATGTTGGTATTAAATATACCTCATAGTTAAAGTTATAAATATGCACTTCTTTTCAGCACTTCTGCAGTCTCTTTGTTGACTTAAAAGTTGCTTTTCACATTGTACAGTTCAGTGCATTCATCAGCAAGAGAAAAAAGTGTGTTTTCATTAAATATTTTTTTTTCCTGTTCACCACATTTCTTGACAGCTCTTGTGATTCATACCATTTTGCTTTCATTATTGAGGATGGCTTGGATATTTTTGTTAATATGTACAATATGTTGTTTGTTTTTGTTAATATGTACAATCTGATTGTTAGATAAACTGATTGCATTCTATACAACTACATTTAAATTACATGTTGTTGTTTTATCTTTTTTTTTCCTCTCTTAAAGACAAAATGATATGCCGGTGCACTTTCACTGTCCTGTCTGTAACATGACAGTCATACAGCATGGGGATATGGCAAGGCAATTATTGAAATGGTAAATGGCCTGTAATTGTATAGCGCTTTACTTAGGTCCCTATGGACCCCAAAGCGCTTTACACTACATTCAGTCATCCACTCATTCACACACACATTCACACACTGGTGATGGCAAGCTACACTGTAGCCACAGCTGCCCTGGGGCACACTGACAGAGTCATGTCAGCATTCAGGACTGCTCCCCACTGAACTCTCCGAGGAGCCCCGCCTCTCTCTCGCTGCACTCTCCGTGGAGCCCCATCTCCCTCTCGATGTCTTGTCTCCAGCATCTAAACCATTTTCTGAATCTTCGGTAGAACATTCATGTGTTCTACCCTCTGTGCTAAATGAAACTGCGGCTTGTGGAAAGTACATGAAAATGAAATGCCCTCACTGTGGTCTTAGTCTTCTTAAAAAAAAACTTCAAGGCTCACATGATGAGGAGGCATTCAAACAGATCAATAGATGTTTGCCTGGCCTGTCATCTGCAGTGTTTTTGTGTAGAGGGACTTCTTCCTCTTTGTTTTTCAGTTTGCAGAGGACATGGAGCTCTTTTTAAAAGCATGTGCTGACGAGCAGGGACTACGGGTCAATGCAATGTTTGACATTTAATGTTTGACACTTGTTTCCATGTCCATACTTTTAGTAAAAAATTGAAGTGTAAATGTAACAGCATTGTTTATACTTGTAACTTCAAAATAAAAGGCTTACAGTTGCTATTAACATTAATGTATTACCCTGTAATCAATAATATTTTTATACATTTTACGCATTACCCCTCTGGGCTCTATCCTGGCCATTTGTGGCCACTTCACTTCTTTTTTTGACTACTACACTGCAGTGGACCAAAAGAATGACGCAGGTTTGAGCTTAAGCATCTAATAGTTGTGTGTGTTTGTGCATGACATTGCAACGCAAATATGTATTTGCAAGACAGACTGGAATAAATTATGACACATCAAATATTACACAGGCTGCAGTGAATTTTTGTTGATACAGACTATTGAGCTTTGAGTTTCCCAGTCAAACTTATCTTTGAAGCACATGCTAAAAACATTTTTACTCTTGTACATTTCATAACAAGACACCATAGCCAAAATATTAACTCTCAAAAAAAATTTCAAAGCTGCAGCACATACAGCAACAAACACTGTTAGTAAATGTGTCCTGGAGTTTATGCAGGTGCAGAAAGTGCTACTGCTGTAAGGAAGCCTAACAGCTTCCAGATCACTTATTTTTCTGGAAAGATGGCAAGAAGGGCATTACTGCTCATTTCTACAATCTCCCAGTATTATAAAATGAAACCGTGCAAAACGTTTCGTTGGCATTGTTGTGTTTGTTGGGGAGAAAACTTACAAACATACAGTACATCACTTCAGAGTTACTCTGCTAGCGATCGAAGATTAGGGGTGAACCGCGTTATAGCGAGGGACCACTGTACAATAATTTCCAGTAGCACTGCTGATATATGAAATGGTGAGTTTTGAGGTTGTTTTCAAACAAGTGCATTGTACTAGAAAAAGGTGTTTGAAGGATTAAAAATGTAAAAAGTAATGACTATTTTATATTTATGAAAAAACCTTTATGCAGAAAAAGTAGCAAAGAAACAAAAACATAACACATGGACACTTTTGGCCACAAACAAGCTGAAGGGATGGTGATTTTTTTAACAAACCCAGAGTGTTAAAAAAACACTAACCAAATTTATTTATCAGCAGCATCAATATTAACAAAAACACAATTTAGTTTTCGCTGTCAAAGTCGATTTAACTGAAGTTACGTGTTTCCGGTTACTGTGGAGGTCACGTGTTTCCGGTTAGTGTGGAGGTCGCAATATGGCGCTCCCCAGTGGCTGCAGCCAGGTGCTCTTGGGGTCCCATATGTACCATATGTAATTTTTTTCTGGAACCGGTTGTCTGATGGTATTATGTGGAACGAAGTTTGGAGACTCCCTAATCAGTTTTTAATTACCAACAAAATTAAAGATATTTCTTGTAAATTAATACACAGAATTTACCCATCTAAAGATTATCTTCAAAGCAAATTCAAATTAGACATTGATACAAACTGTAGCTTTTGTAAAACTTGCAAGGAATCTACTATACATCTTTTTTGGTTTTGTAACCTTGTGCAAGACTTTTGGCAGAGTTTATGTGTTTTTATCTCAGAAAATGTATTTAAAGGATTTGTACTGTTTTGGAAATATGTATTATTTTGTCTACACAAAAGCCAAAGACAATTCAACATTGATAACAGATATGTGATTAACTTGTTAATCTTAATGGCTAAATTTCATATTCACAAATCCAAATGTTTAGGAAGACATCCCTCTTTTTATGTATTCTCCTATGAGCTTGTGCAATATCTTAATTTAATTAAGAACTCTACTAACCCAAAAGCTATAAAAACTATGGCTGTATGTGAAAAAATCAAGATCCTTCAATCAGTTTATTCTTTGGCTTAATCAGTTACTTTTCCCCCTAGCATATGTATATTGTAGGTTCTGAATATTGTTCATTTATTTGCAGTGATGGGAATAAT
This sequence comes from Pelmatolapia mariae, assembly GCF_036321145.2. NCBI lineage: Eukaryota > Metazoa > Chordata > Actinopteri > Cichliformes > Cichlidae > Pelmatolapia > Pelmatolapia mariae. The sequence continues at coordinate 19,821,785 of NC_086243.1, forward strand.
GGCGTTACAATTTTTTCAGTAACGAGTAATCTAACTAATTACTATTCCTATCGTTACAATGCCGTTACTGTTACTAACAAGGAAATGCGGTGCGGTTGCGTTACTATTTTTCAACAAACAGACGGTTGAAGCTGTCTTCAGCTTACCGCTTCTTATATCAGTTGCACGGAAGTAGCTGTCTACGTAAGTAATCTGGGCGCTACAGCTTTAAGCAGCTAAGCGCTCCTGCGGACGGCAATCATTTTCTGGCAGACGATCGCTTTTTGGCACAACACCTGGAGCTAAGGGAGCAAAACAATCGCATGAGTGCTGCTGTTTGACTGAGGAAGAATGAAGTAGTCGTGGTAAGACCACTTCAAGATCACAAAGCAACAAGGTGATAATTACCAGTTTTAAATCGTGTTGAGAGGCCACGTAAAACCAGAGTCATGATAAACAATATATACGCGGTGTTTGTTCCTCAATAGTTTCGTCACGTTTACTGTCTAAGGACAGCGCTAGCAAGCACTCTCTGCTTATGACCAAAATAAACAAACAAACAAAAAAAACCAGCCCTTTCGTGTTGGTGGAAAAATGCACCATATCAACTAATCAAAAAAATGATATGGCAACATGACATTTGGTTGTTTAGGAAGAGGGGGAAGTTTTAGGAGTGACGGCGAGAGAGAGAGAGAGAGAGAGACAGCAGAAAAAGAGAGAGAGCGAGTTTTGAGATATGAGAGATTTGCGACATTTAGCATGTTTGGAGTGTGTAGTTAATGTGTTGTCTTGTGTAGTTAGTGTGTAGTGTTGTGGATAGTTTTGTGTTGTGTGTCAGAACAATGAGGCGACTGCTGAATGAAAACAGGAGGAGTGACACACCTGTTGCTGTCAGACCTGCAGGTATCAGGCTGCGATGTTCTCCTTTATAGTGGACAGAAATTATTTTTTTGGAGTGGCAGAAATAATTTGTGTGGCATCTTATTTAATGCAGAACAGCTTATTGTTATACAAATAGTTTGAAATGGTTATTTAAAAAAAAAAAAGATAAAAGGTAAATGGCTGCAAATAACTTTGTTGTTTGCAAAACTTGTACATAGGATTTTAAAATTAACAATTTATATTCGCATTTAAAGTTATGAAATATGATTCAATAAACATGTTTGTGGTTGTTACAGTAAAAAATATAACCTTTTTACTCTGATTTTATGTTTTTTGTCTGATTTTAGATCAACTGAGTTAATACAGTATGTCAAAATGAAAACATAACTGTAAATTCAGACACGTGAGGTTGTGCTGAAAAGGATGATACCAAACAAGGCAAAGTAAATAGTTTTTAAAGGTGTAATGTAGAGGTAAAATCAAAAGTAGTTAAAAATGGCAAATTATACCCTGGACCCCAGAGGGTTAAACATTTTTTTTAAAGTAACGCAATAGTTACTTTTCAAGTAATTAATTACTTTTAGAATATTGTAACAGTTACTAACTCAGTTACTTTTTTGAAGAAGTAACTAGTAACTATAATTAATTACTTTTTCAAAGTAACTAGCCCAACACTGTTTATTTGTTTGTTTATGGTATACAATTTTTTTGTAAGTACAACACCTTTAATGTAGTACTGTTTAATTCTACTTTGTATTGTACTGATGTTTAAATAAAGGTTTGGAAAAAAAAAAGGTGCTCTTGGCCTCCTTTGAGTTTTGGACGAAATGGATTCTGGGATATTGCATTTCGTCATTTCGAGCTGATTGGAGACCAAAACAGCCAATCAGATTTTTTTGCATCCAAGTCTGTGATTGGCTGGTTTTGTGGCACAAATATAGCAGTGTACAGAAAGAGTTGAACTCGCATAAGCGCAAGCAACACATTGCGAGCAAGCGCAAATGCAAAAACGAGCGAGAGGGGCTGCTATTGTATGTGTGTATGGATAATAGCAAACACTGAAATACATTTTCTGCAATTTTTTTTACGTGCGCTCAAATTTTTTTTACTTGCGCTCAGAATAGTGTCACAAAAATAACGCCATACTACTGCTACTGTATTCGTTACTCGCAATAGAAGCCACATGCAGAGTACTAACCAGGTTCTATCCATGAACATTAAAAAAACAACCATTGCGTTTTATTGCTAGTAATTGCTACCTTACCAAAAAGCAAAATAAATTCAGTTTTTTTCCTTCCTCCCTTCATCAGTACTACAGTGTTCCTTGCCTCGCTTCCCTGTGGATTACTGCAACATTTGTTGAGGAATGTGGCATAGTGGAATCATTGAGAGGACATCATAATAAACATTGGGTTAGAATTATTTTGTATTTCAAATATTGCATGCTTTTTTATATATCTTTTTCCAAAGATTCTTTCTTTTGTTATCAATAGTTCTCATCGCGCTGATTTATGTCCAAGAGGTCTCCTTTCCCATAAGCAGTGTTGGGAAGGTTACTTTTAAAATGTATTCCACTACAGATTACAGAATACATGCCCCAAAATGTATTTTGTAACATATTCCGTTACGTCACTCAATGAGAGTAACGTATTCTAAATACTTTGGATTACTTAATATATTATCATGCTTTTTACAACTACATGAATGTACTATTGCTGTGTGATTTATTACTATTACTGAAGGTCCGCGGCTCCGAAACGTAGTAAAGGGACCTCTGGCTAATACGTCGGGTTCCGTGTCAGGCTCGTAGCCGAAAAATAGCTTTACTTTGTTGTCTGGGTCAAGTTTGAGACAGAGAGAGGCGTTGAAAGGCTGCTCCAACGGAACTTATTGTTTCAGAGGAAAACATGAACACGGTGTACAGTCGAGTCTTAATAGCTTACTTACAACTGGGCTCGTCAGGCACTCTTCTTGGCTGCAGTGGTTATTATTATATTTACATGCTTCCAGCTCCCATTTCTGCTCTATGACAGCTCGTACTTTTCCACTCTCCTTTCTCTCCCTCCTCGCGCTCACAGACACATAACGGGTATGGCAGTCCATTCTCCCTGCAGCACGGACTACACTGCCCATGAGGCTACATTCTTTAGGGCTATGCCTGTAGCATTCTGCCTATTAGCTTAGCACAACAACAACAACAAAAAGGCGCTCTCTCACCCAGGAAACACACAGTCGCAGAGAGAGCGTCGCCCTGTAACCATGGCAACCGTAACGCTGCCGCCTGGAACAACAGAACATAGCTGTCAAACAGAACCCAAACAGTCCTGACCCGCCACAATACGAAACAGGAAAATACCGCCGTGTAATCCATTTATTTCAACAAAGTAACTGTATTCTAAATACCACCTTTTTAAACGGTAACTGTAACGAAATACAGTTACTCATATTTTGTATTTTAAATACGTAACGGCGGTACATGTATTCCGTTGCTCCCCAACACTGTCCATAAGTTTGATTCTAATTCCTACCGCGGTGATGTTAAATTGGGGTGTAACGTCATCATAGAAGCTTTGACTGGCAGCTGCAGTCACGGAGAAACTTGCGTATATCTGTTCGGGAATAGCAGATAGAGCGTAGGCTCTGAGAGGAGGGCCAGCGTTTACGTTACGAAAACATGACCGACTGTTTTAACCAATGACTGTGGTTTTAACCTGACAGCCTGAGGTGTTCTTCAATAAACTGGACTGACCACCCGACAGAAGGACCCGAGGCCCCGCTGCACTTTTCCGGGAATGTTAAAGGTGTTTGTAAGCTAATCCGTAACTACCGTCCTTAGCTAGGTCCTGAGACCTAACTAGCTAAGATGATCACTCGGCTGTCGGGGAAACTTGTTTTGTAAAGTTCGTTTAGCTAATCCGTGCAGGTGAATGAATTTACCCCGACTAAAGAAATCAAGAGAAACGCCCCGGGCTGCTCAGTCACTAATTATCGTTACTGTACTTTTATTACAAGTATTATACTCTAAAAGCATCAGGCTGCACTCTGCTTCAGCTCCTGTGCAGAGCTGATTATTAAATATCTTCAAACAGCAGCATGTTTTCAGTCTTTTGCCACATCTGTAAAGACAGTAACACCAAATTTAAAAAAAAAAGAATAAAAAAAAAGCTTGTACTTCAGTAACTCCTCATTAATCAGTAATATGAATTAACTGTAGAACTGAAAAAATGTAAGAGAAGAACTTCAGATCCTGGGTGTGTGAGGACAGAAAAGGATCAGCTTTATTTCAGATTTGAGAGATAAACTTTATATTTCAGTTTGTGATGATTCTGTTCTCGTTGTGATTACAGGAGCTGCCCTCAGATTCAGATCTCAGCACCACCCAGTGACAGCAGACAGATCATCCAACATGTTCATGAAAACAGTACAAAGGTTAAAGTATCACATGTGCTGTCAGTGAAAGCTGCAGCTGTTTTATTGATAAAGTTAAAGACAAAAAGTCAAAAGTATTAATCACTGCTGTAACTGTGCCACTATATATCAGCATTAACAGGACCTCAGTTTGGTGTTTCAGAGAGCTGCTGATCTCAGACCTGCACAGCTTCTATTTTAAACGCTTGATCTACTCAGCTGCATGAAGAGCACATTTGATTTTCTCTGACACAATAAAATAAAACCTGATGAAGGTCAAAGGTCGTCACTTGTATGTCAAACTACAAACTTGTGATCTGGAATTCTTTCACAGTTTTTTGTAGATAGTGTTATTTACCATAAAGTAATTCAGAGTTATTCATACCCGAGTAACCAGAGAGGATAATATATTTTTAAATATATAACTTTCTACAGGACTGAATATAATATCTTTATGTAAAAGTCTGGAGCCTCTGGGGAGTATCCGAGTATTTATAACAGTACACAAACCAAAGGTCTCCATCACAGTGTTCATAAAATGCTGGGTGTATCCATCTTCTGGGGCGGGCCTACAGAGGAGTGCTGAAGATTTCCCTGTGAGGGAGCTGCTGGTGAAGATCATGAGTCCTGCTTGATCAATGCGATGAGCTTCAGTCTTTCTGGTGTTTCTTAAATGAAGCCTCTCTCAGTGGGTCAACAGGACTTCTGGCACAGGACAGCTGTGATGAAAGAAAGGGAAGAAGTTTCTCCAAACCTCTGGACCCAGGAAACCCAGCTTGGTCCTGATGGTCTCCCTCACTAGTTTCTCCCCAGGGTGAATGTAGCTGTTGATATAATATGGACTCCATTATTAAATGAAAAGAACAAATTAGACTACACTACTGAAACCTTCTGCTGCTGTTTTAGAAGTTTCCATGTTACCAGGCTGTAGACGGCTCTGAAGATTTAAACAGTTTTAGATCCATTACACTCACAGTCTTAAATGTTAAGATCTCAAAGGACAGCATTACATATTTTATATTAACAGTAACTCTGGGCCTCTGTGGAGTGTGCAGCTGATCTTATCACTGTCTGAAAATGGATAACAAAACCTAAGGAGTGCTGAATCCTTCAATAATACAGACTATAGAGGGTTTTCACCTACGTCACATTCTGGGCGGTAACCTGCATGCGCGGCCATATTGGAGGCACTCGGAGGTAAACACTGCAATGGATCAATGTCCAAAACCACAGAAGAGCTCCTCAAAATGCGTTATAGATGCAAAGGCATACAGGGAAGGACTTGGTCCGCAGGAAAGGGCATATTTGGAAAAGTTAAGGTTTATTGGTGGTGCAGATCCATACGAGTTGGCTCCTTTGTCTTGGATCAATGACGACCCGGAGTCTTCCGTCTTTTGCGTATCCTGATATCGTCAACTACCTGGTTTTCTCGCCGAGCCCATACACAGCGGAAGACATTAAATCTTATAAAAGTTTGGAGGCCTATAACCAGATGGTGTGTGGATGGGTGAGGGAGATGCAGTATCAAGTCATCAGCGACAGATGTGTTGTGAATGCCAAAGTAATGCAATAACATCTTTAATCAACCAAACCTTAACCGTATCATCCCTTACCAAAAAGTAGCATACTTCGAGTATATTTTATTAAGTATGCTTAACTATAGAAAAATATATTTCCCCAAGTATACTTCTATTCTCCAAGTACACTGATAGAAATATACTGGCAGTTTACTAGTATCATTTTGATAAAGGTCATGACATGGTTGTATTTACCTTAATTGAATGAGTCGTCAGTGGCGGTAAACCCATCAGCAAATAAACTGGAGCAGCCGGGCTACGTAAAAAGTGTAGGGGGGCGTGTTTGCGATCACGTCCAGTGGGTGTGTGGGTGGGAGCGTAACACAGTCGCTCCACGTCAAGTCACTACTGCACAGACTCTGGCTCCAAAAATGCAAGATGGCAGCCTCCACAAGCGGGATATTTTGGCTTCATTTTTTCACAATGGGAGGAGGTGCTGTCATGTCGTCCATGTTTTCTACAGTCATTGTGAGAGATAAAGGGCCTACCCATGTGGGAGTATTCAGTTTAATTCAATTCAGTTTTATTTATATAGCGCCAAATCACATCAACAGTTGCCTCAAGGCGCTTTGTGAAGTAGAGATTTCACTCTAGTCCATCTGACAGCTATTTGGAGTTGAGTACTGGAAGTAACTGACTAGTGTGGGTTTGGGTCCCTTCTTTATGAAGGGGAGAGGACCGAGGAAATCTGTGTGTGGAAAGACAGGAACAAAGGGGGCTGTAGAACACAGGAGAAACTGGGAAAGCTGGTTTGAATTAGAGACCATGCTGGAGAAATTCACACCTTAATTAGTTTTGTAATCTGGCCTGGCTGGTTCTGTTTTTTAAAATAATCTAGTTTTATTTGTATGGAGGATCCATTTTAATTAGGGCTTATGTTGAGTTTTTAACAAAGGACTGGACTGGAAACCACCAGTAGGAACCTGTATGCTATGGAAGTCTAAGGAGAAAAAAAAACTTCCTGTGCAATTAGGAGGTGGACAACCTCATAATTGCAAAACCATGAAAGTACCTACTGTAAGACCTGGAGAAGAGTTTCATTCCCAGGATCTAGTGTGGAAACTCACTCCCCCCTAACACAAAGCCTATTAACTTTCTTAGGAAGACGCAAGTTTGCAGATACACCATACTGCCAAAAGTATTTGCTGGTCTGTCTTCCCACTCATATGAACTTGAGTGACATCCTATTCTTGATCCATAGGATTTAATATTATTTCAACTCCCCTGGGAAGGCTTGCCATATTGTTTAGGAATGTGTTTATGTTTAGATTATGATCACACCCACATCATAATCCCCCCTCCACCAAACTTTAGATTTGGCACAATGCACAATGAGAAAGGGAGAGACTGATGGTTAAGACACAGAGCAAAGAACGACTGCATTTCAGCTGTCTTGTAGATCATCACCTTCACAACCAGAGAACTAAACTGGTGCCTCAATTTTGATTTGATTTTAATCTCAGAATTCTAAAAAGAAAAAAGGCATGACTCGAATGAGCTGATATTTTATATTTTTATTTAGCTATCCTAAACTCTTCTGCAAAAAAATAAGCCCATTTGGCAGGCCTAGTGTCAAAACCTGTTTTTTTCATGGTTGGCTGTGTGGCAGGCAGGCAGGCAGGAAAAAGGACCCAAAATGCAGGACTCTCGGAGACAGGACTTAAACTGAAAATGCAGCTTTATTGCTAGAAAAACTCCTCAAAGTAAGACTGACAAAAACAGAACAAAAACCCTGAACTGAGGTGCTGGAATACTGGAACACGACAAACACACAGCATGGAGAAAGTACGACGCGACAGAGAGCACAGGAAAACACAGGGCTTATATACACAGGGAAGTAATCAGGGAGAAGTAAAACTGAACACACTGACATGAGACATGAACTTTCAAAGTAAAAAAGGAAACCAGACACAATTCACAAAGATGCGGACTGAGAAACATAGACTTTACACCGAGGGACACACGAGCAGAGCAGACTAAGCACAGTACTAAACCTATACTAAACCTGAGGGCAAGAGAACAAAACCGAAACCAGAAAAATTATAATAATCAACACAGGATAGCTAAAGAATCAGAACATAAATATAATGAACATAATCTAGAAAAACACCAAAATACAAGAAACCGAAAAAGCTGGGTCAAAATTACCCAGAACCGTGACAGTTTTCTTCTTAGTTATAATTTACTTGAACAATGAGTGACATGGATGTTCCTAACCAATTCTGGTAAAAAATAAACCAGAATCACGCGTCTAGTGTCAACAACATGCAATGCCATTGACCCCTCAAAACTTTATTTTTCTTACTTATGATTAACTAGAGTGATATTTGTTTCCAGTGTGCACTCATTGCTCCTCAGTCTCTTCATACCTGCTGTCATAGAGCTGTTAACATAAACATAATATCACTGCAGGTTACAGTATGTTCTTTTGGATTTCGAAAGAGGGGAATCTCTAGGACAATTGGAAAATCGTGTCCTCAATTGATACTTAAGTGCATTATTATTTTTTCTGGACTATTTAGTAAACAAATCCCAGCAAATTCGCAGAAACCTATCCTGGGGGAGGAGCAAAGATCTGCTCATTAAAGCAGGCCTGAAACTTTCCTTCAGATGAAGCTGTGCTGGTTAACTGAATCAGTCATGGAGCTGCTGCTGCCGATCCTTCTTGGCTTTCTTGCTTGTCTGGTCGGAGGGCTGTACCTTCTCGGAGTGTTCAGACAGCGGCAACCAGGAGAACCCCCCCTTGATAAAGGGCTCATTCCTTGGTTGGGTCATGTCTTAGAGTTTCGCAGGAACACCTTGAAGTTCCTAGAGAGAATGGAGAAGAAGCACGGTGATATATTTACAGTACAGCTGGGAGGGTTTTATATTACATTTGTCCAGGACCCTTTTTCATTTGGGGGGTTCATTAAGGAGAGTCGGGACAAACTGGACGTTCGAAAGGTTGCTCTGCATCTGGCGCACAGAGTGTTTGGATATAAAGCTGTTGAAGGGGAGCACAGTATTCTCCGCATTTCCAGCAACAAGCATCTGAAGGGGGAAGGTCTGCTAGAACTGACCCAATCTTTTATGAGTAATTTGCAGAACATGATGTTGCACAACATTGGATCAGCTGCAGAGGACAGGACCTGGAAAGAAGATGGACTGTTCAGGTACAGCTACAATGTTGTTTTCAGAGCTGGATATTTGGCCTTGTTTGGCAATGTGCCACCCAAGTCAGAACAAAGTGAGGAGAAAGCCAAAGAGAAAGACAGAGCTGAATCAGAAGCTTTGTTTCACGAGTTTCGTAAATATGACCAGCTCTTCCCCAGACTGGCGTATGGGGTCCTCCCACCGATGGAAAAGTTGGATGCAGAGAGGTTGAAGGCATACTTCTGGGATGTTCTGTCAATCCTGAAAATGAAAACCAAGGACAATATCAGTGGCTGGGTGTTGGACATACAGCAGGGTAAAGAGGAGATGGGTATCGATATGTCAATGATAAACAGATACATGCTTGTGCTTCTTTGGGCCTCTCAGAGCAACATAGGGCCTTCTTCATTCTGGCTGCTCCTCTTCCTCATGAAACACCCAGAAGCCATGAAAGCAGTGAAGGAAGAGGTGGATAAAGTTCTGAAAGAATCTGGACAGGAGGTCCGGCCTGGTGGTCCTATGATCAACCTGACCCGTGAAATGCTGTTGAAAACCCCGATCCTGGACAGTGCTGTCGAAGAGAACCTCCGACTGACTGCTGCACCCCTCCTCACCAGGGCAGTGATAAAGGACATGACCTTCAAGATGGCTGATGGGCGTGAATATTTACTTCGCAAGGGTGACAGAATTGCAATCTTTCCTTTCAGTTCTGTCCACCATGACCCAGAGATCCATCCTGAGCCGCACTCATTCAAATATGACCGCTTCCTGAATCCAGACGGGACCAAGAAAACTGATTTTTACAAAGCAGGAAAGAAGGTAAAATATTACACCATGCCCTGGGGATCCGGGGTCTCCATGTGCCCTGGCCGTTTCTTTGCCACCAATGAGCTCAAACAGTTTGTTTTCCTCATGTTGGTCCATTTTGAACTTGAGCTGAAGAATCCTGATGAGAAGATTCCTGAAATTGATCTCAGTCGATACGGCTTTGGAACGATGCAACCTGTCAGAGATGTCCAGTTCAGATTCAGACTCAGATATTAAGCCAATCAGATAAAAACAAAAGTCTTATCTTTAAACACCTTTTTTTTGTATAATTCTTTTGATGATACATGGAGACTTATAAAATGAAGCATGGGAACACATGTGTTGCAGATTTTCTGTTACATTTTCCATATGCAAATTAAGTAGAATTTTTCTAAAAATCAGTGCCAGCCATCCATCTCCTTCTGTTTATCCAGTCCAGGATTGCAGTGGGATTGGAGCCTTTTCCAACTGCTATAGGGCAAGAGGCTGGATACACAATGGAGAGAAAATAGATTTGTTTTTTTGTTCTTAAAATTTCTGATTATTGAATTTTCTGTGATTCTGCTTCTGCACACTTTGTTACTCTGTGAATAAACAAGGCTTTAATTGGTATAAGTCTACATGTGTATTGCATTTGTACTGGTCTCATTACATATGTACATCTGTTCATCTACTCCGGTTGTTGAGGTTAGCAAAGAGTTTCATATGGAGTTCTCTGGTGGGAAGCCTCCGGAACTGACCTCAGCACAGTTGTTACTCATAGTATATGCATGGTTTTTTGGTTTTCTTTGATTTGATTTGTTATATTTGTTATTTCTAGGGCTTTGTATCTTCTTCAGTTTTACCCATTGCCATGCAAGCCACATGGTCTGTTTTGTCATTTGCATTATCTATAACTGAACTGACTCCTCCCAGGTGCCAGCTTCTTCATTTTGATAGTGCAGCAGTCAAAAGTATATCGAAAAGAGGGGAGTGAGAACAGGGAAAGACACACAGCAATAGGGCCATCATTGAGCTGTATAGAATATGGTCACCTGCTCAGCCAGTGGGGTTTAATCTCGGAATTCAAAACAATAAAGTCATGACCCAAACATTTTTTATCTCTTGTGCAGAAAATGACCCGAGTCAAAACTTGTTTTCTTAATAGAATGAACTAGAACAACAGCTGATGTCAATGTCCAACTCATTTGTCCTCATTTTCCTGATACCTGCCGTCTGAGTTGTATGTTTTGAGAGAGGGGAGACAAAAAAAAACAAAAAAACAAATTGCATACATATGCAATTACAAGGAGAGCATCACAAAACAAGTTAAAAAGGGTCACATATAACCAGGCTGAACAACAACAACCCAAATTCATCAAGAATCTAATATGGAATCGCATCATACTATATCACTGTCATCAGGTGGGGACAATGCAAAGCAAACGTAGCCTATGTTTCACCTGATGGGGTAAAATGTTGCTGTCGATCTGTGACTGTAGACATTAAAAAGTCCATAGGAAAGATGGTAGCTGATTAAACAAGTGCACACATGCATGCACATACAGTGACATTTTATACCTTCTCCAGAACACTGTATATACTATGGCCAAAAGTTTGGATCCTGGTGCTGATCCAGAATCCTTCCCTTATTATTTATTCCTAGTGCTATAAAAATAAAGTAATAAGAATAAAAAAATTAAGTAATAAATATAAAATAATGTATTTATGATGATTCAATTTGTACAATATTTAAACCATAGAGATACAATAATTTTACTGCTGAAAAATCATCATTTTGTTATATTTGAAATATAAATCTAATATAATCTGTATTTTCTTTAAAATACAGTGTGTGTGTGTGTGTGTGTGTGTGTGTGTGTTTGAATATTGTAATTATAATAAGAGCTACAAACCTCTGAGACCCTTACCCAGTTAGCTAGCGGCTAATGACTACCACTACTTCTGTAGTTAATAAAAGGACAGGTAATATTTTGTCGCCCTGTCGCTCAGTGCACATACAACAATGCTCATTTGTTTCAATTCATCAGTTGCCACAAGAGAACTTAACCACGTGTACATAACAAACTAATACTCCTGTGGGCTATAGACTATAGTGTACTCTGTACACCCTACTTCCTGGTTTTTGTTGCATCAGCCGTCTCCCAATCAATTTTTGTGTTTCTTCTATAGCTCCGCACTGCCCAGGTGGCAAAAAAGGCACCAAGCTTGTTCCCAGCTCGTAACCAACGCACTCTGCCATCAAGGGGTAACCATTGGTTAATGGTCATCATGTGACTTATGCAAGCCAGATCCTTTCATTTAGCAAAGTTGCGATTAATAGTTTAATGTTATTGTTGAGGGCCACAGGCAGGACTCTACACACACATTAAAAAAAAAAAAAAAGCTCAAGAAAAGGGCACCCATCAGGAAAGGGGCAGATGCTCAAGCCCCTGCCGGCCCCCCTGCACGTGTCTGGTAGATAGTCGAGACAGTCTGCTGAAGTTCAAAAATGATTGACTGGCTTTGCATGTTTTTACAAATTTGATAAAGATTTCATTTTATTTTCTTTTGCACTGATGAATCTGTGTTATTAAAAATGTCTTAACTGTTTTCATTAGTGGTGAGATTGAACTTTCCTGATGAGAGCACCAAAGGGATCGAGAAAACATGTGAAAGGTAAAAATCGATGTGGTGCAACATCGGGTCAAGGTCACGGAGTTCAGGGGGAATTGCGCTCTCGGAGTGTTTTTGTTGGTTTTGCTAAATGAACTTTACAAAAGATGGTTCACAGCATCGATCATAGACCAAAGAACACTAATCTGACCCTGATTTGCATTTGAAATCAGACTTGCCTTGTGTGAATGACCTTGAAATCATTTCTGTTCATGATTAATTTGTGTTTGAATGTCAAAATCCTTCTTGTTATAACCTTCTAAGTTATTAATCAGGATGCATTTATTCTTACTGTTTATTTGCAAATTCAGCAAAATTCACAAAAGCATTTTTGTAACTGGGGTTTCATCACAAAATTGGTGAGCCAGCCATTCTGTGAACGGAATTTTTAAACCTGTAATGCATGAAGAATAAAATAACTGCCAAAAGTTTCTAATTTTATTTTTATTTTTAAACTGGAGTATATATTTAAACTCCTGACATTCATTTTAAAATAAATTAAATATAAAATTGCATTTATCATTTTTCATTTCTATCATTCTTCTAAGATTCTGTGTTTTTGTACAATTTATTGTTTATTCTAAAAACATTGGGAATGTGGGAATCTGCTGCCATCTATTGGATTTTGTTGTGGGGAACAAGTAAAAGAATCCATGTCACTGAGTTAACTGAAGTCAGCCTATAACTTTGTTTTTGTTTTTGTTTGTTTTGGTTTTTTAAGCTTTAAAACAGGCTCACATAAAACTCCAAAATCTGACATTTACAAAAAAAAATTTATTTTGGAAAAAACAAAAAGCAAAAACTTGTAATGTACATAGAAAATTGAACTAAAAATTGAAACTGACAACGATATAAATGAATCGTCTCAATTTCTAAGTGTACATGTCACATCAATTACGGAAAAATAATTATACAAAAAAGAACATTCACAATAATAATTAATAAGCAATAATCATAATCGTTGTTATCTTAAACAGTGCCCATCAATATCATTTCTAACTGGATTTAATCTGATTGCTGATCTGCAAATTACTTAAAGAAGAAGAGTTATGATCAGAATGTGTTCAATATACAAACATATACATGTCTAGAATATCAGTGCATTTGCATATTGAATCGTTACAGTTGACCAACACATCAAAAACTTTAGATTTAAATCTGCTTCCATAATTTCCATAATGTCCTCATCAAACCATCTTGATCCAAAGAAAAAGAAAATCACAGTTTTCTTTTTATCTGACTGGCTTAATATCTGAGTCTGAATCTGAACTGGACATCTCTGACAGGTTGCATCGTTCCAAAGCCGTATCGACTGAGGTCAATTTCTGGTATCTTCACATCCGGATTCTTCAGCTCAAACTCAAAATAGACCAACATGAGGAAAACAAACTGTTTGAGCTCATTGGTGGCAAAGAAACGGCCAGGGCACATGGAGACCCCGGATCCCCAGGGCATGGTGTAATATTTTACCTTCTTTCCTGCTTTGTAAAAGTCAGTTTTCTTGGTCCCGTCTGGATTCAGGAAGCGGTCATATTTGAATGAGTGCGGCTCAGGATGGATCTCTGGGTCATGGTGGACAGAACTGAAAGGAAAGACTGCAATTCTGTCACCCTTGCGAAGTAAATATTCACGCCCATCAGCCATCTTGAAGGTCATGTCCTTTATCACTGCCCTGGTGAGGAGGGGTGCAGCAGTGAGTCGGAGGGTCTCTTCGACAGCACTGTCCAGGATCGGTGTTTTCAACAGCATTTCACGGGTCAGGTTGACCATAGGACCACCAGGCCGGACCTCCTGTCCAGATTCTTTCAGAACTTTATCCACCTCTTCCTTCACTGCTTTCATGGCTTCTGGGTGTTTCATGAGGAAGAGGAGCAGCCAGAATGAAGAAGGCCCTGTGTTGCCCTGAGAGGCCCAAAGAAGCACAAACATGTATCTGTTTATCATTGACATATCGATACCCATCTCCTCTTTACCCTGCTGTATGTCCAACACCCAGCCACTGATATTGTCCTTGGTTTTCATTTTCAGGATTGACAGAACATCCCAGAAGTATGCCTTCAACCTCTCTGCAGCCAACTTTTCCATCGGTGGGAGGACCCCATACGCCAGTCTGGGGAAGAGCTGGTCATATTTACGAAACTCATGAAACAAAGCTTCTGATTCAGCTCTGTCTTTCTCTTTGGCTTTCTCCTCACTTTGTTCTGACTTGGGTGGCACATTGCCAAACAAGGCCAAATATCCAGCTCTGAAAACAACATTGTAGCTGTACCTGAACAGTCCATCTTCTTTCCAGGTCCTGTCCTCTGCAGCTGATCCAATGTTGTGCAACATCATGTTCTGCAAATTACTCATAAAAGATTGGGTCAGTTCTTGCAGACCTTCCCCCTTCAGATGCTTGTTGCTGGAATTGTGGAGAACAATGTGCTCCCCTTCAACACCTTTATATCCAAAAACTCTGTTCAACAGGTGCACAACAAACTTTCGAAAGTCCAGTTTGTCCCGACTCTCCTTAACAAACCCCCCAAATGAAAAAGGGTCCTGGACAAATGTAATATAAAACCCTCCCAGCTGTACTGTAAATATATCACCGTGCTTCTTCTCCATTCTCTCTAGGAACTTCAAGGAGTTCCTGCGAAACTCTAAGACATGACCCAACCAAGGAATGAGCCCTTTATCAAGGGGGGGTTCTCCTGGTTGCCGCTGTCTGAACACTCCGACAAGGTACAGCCCTCCGACCAGACAAGCAAGAAAGCCAAGAAGTATCGGCAGCAGCAGCTCCATGACTGATTCAGTTAACCAGCACAGATTCATCTGAAGGAAAGTTTCAGGTCTGCTTTAATGAGCAGACCTTTGCTCCTCCCCTCTGACAAGCCCAATGGTTTCAACTTTCCTGGAACTGATCACTAAATAGTCTTGGAAAAAAGCAAAGGTGTCCTGAATACAAGCAACAATTCACATTATGTTCAATCAACAATGTACTTTCCCGGAAGAATAATTTTCATCTTAATTGCTTATAATTACCGTTATGCAATCCGATAATATTCAAACATCCTTAAAATCAAGATCAACAACCCGTAAATGGTCTTTGAAGTCAGTGTCAAATTTTTCTGTAACTGAAATAGTTAACATCTGGCATGCAGCAGAATTCCAGTCTCACCAGTTTATTCCCGGATGAAAGGTCTGACGTATCGAAGCCACCTGATTTTCATTACAGACTGAATGTTTCATAGCACCAAAAAAAAAAAAAAAAGAAAAGAAAGAAAAGAAAAACTGCAGATTTCTCAAGGCAAGCAAAACATGCCAATACTCAGAAACTTTTTCATGGTTGCGATAACTAGAAAGAAAAAAGAAAAAAAGCTGACTTCGACCTGCATTTGAAAGCTCGCATGCATTGTGTGACTGACCCTGAAAACCATTACCGATCATAAATGATTAGAGATTTGTCTTTGAACGTTAAACTCTATTAATTTAATTGCGCGCTGATCTACTGAATTCAGTTGGAATGTGGCGCCATCTACTGGATTTTTGTTTTAATGGCGAACAATAAAAAGAATCAGCATAATTGAGTGCTTGACTGTTTTTCAGCTTGCCATTTATTTTATTTTATTTTATTTATTTATTTTTTAAAAGAAAACAGTACAGGTGTTAATCTAAACATTAACACAAGTGACAATGTGGCTTAGAAGCAGGCTATGCTGCTATATCAACTGTATAATGTAGCATATATGAACTGTATGTGAACTACATTAATTGTCTGCCATTAAACACAGCTGTGCACATTTCTGTGTTACACTGTTTAAACGAAATAAATTTTATTAAAATAATCAAAAGAATATTGATTATTTGCTTGCTTCCTACCTCCCTGCTGGTCTTATGTTCTGGACTGTCTCATCTTTGCAGGGCCTGAAGCTTGGGTTTTGTCTGCTCTATGGATCAGATATGTAGCCTCTGTGCTACTCACCAGGCTACCCATTTCTAACCACTGGGAGGATTTCTTGATGTCACCCACTTCAGCTATTGAGTCTCACAGAGGTGGAGATATTCATTAGTTACAGGATCTGATAAGAAACCCTTAAGTTAGATTTTGCACAGGGTCCCCTTGTAGTTGAGAACGGCCACATGAGAAATTTAATTCTGGTATTTGTCTCATTTATTAGAGCTCCGCCACTCTACAACCCTCCGGCACATGACCAGGAGCACAAATCGAGTGGGAGGGGTCATCATGATGCACAGATGTCTATCATTGGCTATTGAATTTACTACTCTGTCATGTTTATACACATCTCTCTTTCTCTGTCTCTCTCTCTTTTTTAAACTTTTAGTTCTTGACATTCTGTTAGCCGAGCCACCAGAGTGCAGCAGCTGTCTTTATTCAGCCATGGAGCCTCTTATTCAGAATTCATTTAAGCATTTTCTTTTTAGTCTCATCAAGATTTTTAATCTTTTACATTACTAAAAAAACAACAAAAAAAAAACCCAACGAATTATTAATATATTTTTTTTAAAGTGATAAAGGGTGGCATGGTGGTTCACAGCAGGTTCACTTCTGTGTGGCGCTTACATGTTCTTCCAGTATCAGTGTGAGTTGCTCTCTGAGTATTCTGGCTAAACTCACCTCTGGCTAATCTGGTGATCTGTCCACTGTCTGAGTTTGCTCATGCTCCTCAGTACTGTCATGTGCTGTCACTTTTTATAGCTACTTATTACACCCTACGACTGGGTATGAAAAAGCTTCTTTTTCCTGATATTGCCAAATAACTGTTAGAACAGCTTTCCAGTCTGAGTGTACTCTGTAGTTTCTTTAAACTGATATAGTTGTTATTGTTTTGCAGCTGACCACTTCCTTCCTTACCCTACTTATTTTTGTTTTCTTATTGACTTATCGTTTTGGTTTAAACTGTAACATACTTACCCTGTATTTCAGTGTACTTAGCATTGTGCAAAAAGAAACTTTATGTACGAAGGTGTGCAAGTGTATGAGATTGTTCAAATAAGTTCTTGAAATTCTTTAACACTTCTTTTGGCTTGTAATAAAATATCTCCAGGATTAAATGGTCTGGCCCACTTATGTCCCCCACCATGTAAAATGAGTTAGACATCCCTGACCTACAGCAATGACAGTATAGTAAACTGAAACAAAACCAGAGCACATTAACACGTACAGAGAGTGCTCCAGCATATCCTTTGTAGACACACAGTACTCTAGGTCACACTGGGTCGTGTTCCACATGTTGTGAAAATGCTAACAGGACCTCATGCACTTTCTCCGCCTTCTTGAGCTTGTAGGTCCAAGGCTTTCGAAGATGTTGCCTGTATTTACTACATTCTCTTGGAATGTGAACACAGTACAGCGGTTGCTGATGTCAGGCATGCGTACGAGGGAACTGTTATGTAGCACGCAGAACTGTATCACGTAGACGCCGGCTTATTACTTCCTCCATAACTACAGGCTGCTGCTCGGAGGAGACGTTGAACTCCGCGGATAATTCTTTCACTGGTGCATCCAGCTAACGACACCTTAAAGCAGGTAAGAGGGAGCCCTCTTCAGTTCGGTGGAAGTGTCTTTACGTGCTTTTTAAAGTGTAGCTCATCTTAACTCTCGAGTTGTTGCTTTTCCACATTTTTCTCCCGCACCACACGGAAAGGCCTC
The DNA here is from genome assembly GCF_036321145.2 of Pelmatolapia mariae. Taxonomy (NCBI): domain Eukaryota; kingdom Metazoa; phylum Chordata; class Actinopteri; order Cichliformes; family Cichlidae; genus Pelmatolapia; species Pelmatolapia mariae. The sequence continues at coordinate 19,839,875 of NC_086243.1, forward strand.
GCAGCTGAATAAAAATTCTTCAAAATATATAATATATAATATTTAAATATAATACTACTTAAAAGTGTCGCGTCATTGTGATGTGCATATCAGGCACAGTTGTTTAATGTTAGGTCTGTGAAAGATAGGTCTAGTCCGTGCCCTTCATCTGTCACCTCTGAAGTTTTCATGTCCTATTAATAGTGACTCTCGGACCTCTTTCGTGGGAACGACTTTTAAAGCCTGATTTTGGAGAATTTTTGTGAGACACAGCCTGATGCTTACTTACATGTTTCTCTATGCGTTTTGTTGGTTATATATCAGCACTGAATTAGCTTGCATGCTGTACTGCTACACGGCCAACAAACGTTTGAACTCAGTCGACCTCGTTCTTGTTTCAGGCCAGATGTCTTCTTATGAGGAGAATGAGTCCAAATTCTGGCGAAAGGCGAAGGAGAATCCATTTGTCCCAGTCGGTGAGTACATATTATGACAAGGGCAAATAAAATATGTGCTCACAAAGACAAAAGTTTAAGTTTTGGGTTTTATTGAGTGAGTTTTCAGAGGATTTGGGGGATATGTTGCTGTCTTATTTTTGTTTTAGTGACTTTTGCTTTTTGCAGGGATGGCTGGATTTGTTGCGATTGTTGGCTACAGGCTGATGAAATTGAAAAGTCGTTGAGATACAAAAATGTCAGTGCACCTGATTCACATGCGTGTAGCTGCCCAAGGCTTTGTGGTGGGAGCAATGACTGTTGGTGGGTCATCTTTCAGTTCTTACTGCCAAGCTGCAACCACTTCTTTATTTTTGATTTGTGGTTTGAACCTGAAATCATAATACTATAAACACGGGTCATTTCACATGCTTTTTTGTTGTTTTGTTTTGTTTTCAGGTGTCCTGTTCTCCATGTACAGAGAGTACTTTGCAAAGCCCATTGAACAAGAACAGAAAGCAACCCAACCCAAGTGAACATGGCCTCTTGGACTCCTATTTTATCTCCCTTAGTATTGCCTCATATTAAGGTGTGCAGAAGATTTGTTTCACAGATGTCCTGACTAGAAAAAAATCTATATAGCCATTATGTTGAAACTGTGTGGGGAAAAAAAAGGCTTTAATTCTGTAGCTTTTATGCAGTTTCATTGTAATGGTGAAGTTCTTATTTAGTTTTTCACTTCAATTTAGCACTGGCTTCCGTGGAACATCTATACACTGTGTAGCAGCCTTGTGTTTTAATAGCTGCCTTGTGAAGTTATTCTCTAAGCTAAGTTGTACACAAGTACAGGATGTCATTTGAGAGGTTTTTTTTTTGTTTTTTAAGTGTTAAAGATAAAAGGTTTTTGTATGAATTTTGGTACCTTGATGTGTTTTGACTGTTAAATGTTGTCTTTGTGCCATTATATTGTTGTTGAACACCCATCTTCTGGGTTGTGTAGTACACATACAGCAGCTAAAACATTTACAGTTAACAGGAAAGGCTCAAAACATTGTAAACTAATGAACTCAGCAGCATGAAAGGACAGACTCTACAGCGATCATAAAGTTCTCCCCAAGTTTGAACCAAAATATAACATTGCAGCTTTTTGTTGTTGGGGTCTTTTTTTTAAGCTTCTCACTGATGACACACATTCTAACAGGTAATCTTCTAACCCTTTCCAATTCTACCAAATAAAGCTTCTGTGATTTGCTCAGTCATATACTGTTTCTATTTACTTTCTTATCAGGGATAAGAAAGAAAATCTTATCAGCCATCATTTTAAGCTGGAACAATGCTTTGTCACTGTGACTTTGGAAAGTGTGTAAACAGGCATTTCAATAATAATTAATGACCAATAATCATAATTGTTATCTTAAACAGTGCCCATCAATATAATTTCTCATGGGTTTAATCTGATTGCTGATCTGCAAATTGCATAAGAAGAGTTATGATCAGAATGTGTTCAATATACAAACATATACATGTCTAGAATATCAGTGCATTTGCATATTGAATCGTTACAGTTGACCAACACATCAAAAACTTTAGATTTAAATCTGCTTCCATAATTTCCATAATGTCCTCATCAAACCATCTTGATCCAAAGAAAAAGAAAATCACAGTTTTCTTTTTATCTGACTGGCTTAATATCTGAGTCTGAATCTGAACTGGACATCTCTGACAGGTTGCATCGTTCCAAAGCCGTATCGACTGAGGTCAATTTCTGGTATCTTCACATCCGGGTTCTTCAGCTCAAACTCAAAATAGACCAACATGAGGAAAACAAACTGTTTGAGCTCATTGGTGGCAAAGAAACGGCCAGGGCACATGGAGACCCCGGATCCCCAGGGCATGGTGTAATATTTTACCTTCTTTCCTGCTTTGTAAAAATCAGTTTTCTTGGTCCCGTCTGGATTCAGGAAGCGGTCATATTTGAATGAGTGCGGCTCAGGATGGATCTCTGGGTCATGGTGGACAGAACTGAAAGGAAAGATTGCAATTCTGTCACCCTTGCGAAGTAAATATTCACGCCCATCAGCCATCTTGAAGGTCATGTCCTTTATCACTGCCCTGGTGAGGAGGGGTGCAGCAGTGAGTCGAAGGGTCTCTTCGACAGCACTGTCCAGGATCGGTGTTTTCAACAGCATTTCACGGGTCAGGTTGACCAAAGGACCACCAGGCCGGACCTCCTGTCCAGATTCTTTCAGAACTTTATCCACCTCTTCCTTCACTGCTTTCATGGCTTCTGGGTGTTTCATGAGGAAGAGGAGCAGCCAGAATGAAGAAGGCCCTGTGTTGCCCTGAGAGGCCCAAAGAAGCACAAACATGTATCTGGTTATCATTGACATATCCATTCCTGTTTCCTCTTTACCCTGCTGTATGTCCCACACCCAGCCACTGATATTGTCCTTGGTTTTCATTTTCAGGATTGACAGAACATCCCAGAAGTATGCCTTCAACCTCTCTGCAGCCAACTTTTCCATCGGTGGGAGGACCCCATACGCCAGTCTGGGGAAGAGCTGGTCATATTTACGAAACTCGTGAAACAAAGCTTCTGATTCAGCTCTGTCTTTCTCTTTGGCTTTCTCCTCACTTTGTTCTGACTTGGGTGGCACATTGCCAAACAAGGCCAAATATCCAGCTCTGAAAACAACATTGTAGCTGTACCTGAACAGTCCATCTTCTTTCCAGGTCCTGTCCTCTGCAGCTGATCCAATGTTGTGCAACATCATGTTCTGCAAATTACTCATAAAAGATTGGGTCAGTTCTTGCAGACCTTCCCCCTTCAGATGCTTGTTGCTGGAATTGTGGAGAATATTGTGCTCCCCTTCAACAGCTTTATATCCAAATACTCTGTGCACCAGATGCACAGCAAACTTTCGAAAGTCCAGTTTGTCCCGACTCTCCTTAACAAACCCCCCAAATGAAAAAGGGTCCTGGACAAATGTAATATAAAACCCTCCCAGCTGTACTGTAAATATATCACCGTGCTTCTTCTCCATTCTCTCTAGGAACTTCAAGGTGTTCCTGCGAAACTCTAAGACATGACCCAACCAAGGAACGAGCCCTTTATCAAGGGGGGGTTCTCCTGGTCGCCGCTGTCTGAACACTCCGACAAGGTACAGCCCTCCGACCAGACAAGCAAGAAAGCCAAGAAGTATCGGCAGCAGCAGCTCCATGACTGATTCAGTTAACCAGCACAGATTCATCTGAAGGAAAGTTTCAGGTTTGCTTTAATGAGCAGACCTTTGCTCCTCCCCTCTGACAAGCCCAATGGTTTCAGCTTTCCTGGAACTGATCACTAAATAGTCCTGGAAAAAAAGCAAAGGTGTCCTGAATGCAAGCAACAATTCACATTATGTTCAATCAACAATGTACTTTCGCGGAAGAATAATTTTCATCTTAATTGCTTATAATTACCGTTATGCAATCCGATAATATTCAAACATCCTTAAAATCAAGATCAACAACCCGTAAATGGTCTTTGAAGTCAGTGTCAAATTTCTCTGGAACTGAGTTCTTCAAATAGATAACATCTGGCATGCAGCAGAATTCCAGTCTCACCAGTTTATTCCCGGACGAAAGATCTGACGTATCGAAGCCACCTGATTTTCATTACAGACTGAATGTTTCATAGCACCAAACAAAGAAAGAAAAGAAAAACTGCGGATTTCTCAAGGCAAGCAAAACATGCCAATACTCAGAAACTTTTTGGCCAAAAGGGAAACTATTGAGCTGAAACATGTAGGAAGGACGCGTTTTTACAGACTTTCCTGGAGATTATACATGTTCTAGTTTTATGGTTGCGATAACTAGAAAGAAAAAAGAAAAAAAGCTGACTTCGACCTGCATTTGAAAGCTCGCATGCATTGTGTGACTGACCCTGAAAACCATTACCGATCATAAATGATTAGAGATTTGTCCTTGAACGTTAAACTCTATTAATTTAATTAATTGCACGCTGATCTACTGAACTCAGTGGGAATGTTGCGCCATCTACTGGATTTTTGTTTTAATGGCGAACAATAAAAAGAATCAGCATAATTGAGTGCTTGACTGTTTTTCAGCTTGCCATTTATTTTATTTTATTTTATTTTTTAAAAGAAAACAGCACAGGTGTTAATCTAAACATTAACACAAGTGACAATGTGGCTTAGAAGCAGGGTATGATGCTATATCAACTGTATAATGTAGCATATATGAACTGTATGTGAACTACATTAACTGTCTGCCATTAAACACAGCTGTGCACATTTCTGTGTTACACTGTTTAAACGAAATTAATGTTATTAACATAATCAAAAGAATAGAATATTATAGGGATGCTTAGCCTAATATGTGCAAATTTATGTGTACTTTGATAGTTTGTATATCACAAAGATATAAAAGTGATATAAGTGAATGATATCAGTTTCCTAGAGGTGCAGATAGTTACAGGTTAAATCTCAGCCACCGTCCCCAAATGGCTGAGGATAGCCTTAACAACACCAAAACTTTAGGTCTGGCAGCTGTCTGTTTTTTAAGGTCAGTATAGAATCCTGATAGCTCAGCAGGGCAGTTTCTCAATACCAGATGAAAATCGGTTGAATGTATGTAAATTCCAATGGAAATCTATAAATTCTTACATATGGGGAATTTAGGATGGAAATTTTAAATTCATTTATTAATTCTGGGGATGGCCATTGATAAAGCCCTTTTCAGAAGAAATTCCCAATGCGCAAAACTCTCAAAATTTGCAAAAAAAAAAAAAGAGAAAAAAAAGAAAGAATTAATGCTGAGCTTCCCTTGCAGTTTTCCACTTGATTATTAGGAAATATCGGTTTTCAGATGAGACACCCTGATGAATGCATATTTGGTGCTCTGATATGTGTGTAAAAAAGCACTCATGTGATATTGGTTGCAAAGGAGGAATAGTTGATATACTGGCCACAGGACGTTAAATATGGAGCTGCCAAGCAGAAGGTAAAGAAATAGACCACAGAGAGATTCATGGATGTAGTGATAAAGGACATGCAGAGGGTTGGTGTGACAGAAGAGGGTAAGATGAAGGCAGATGATCCACGGTGGCCAACCCCAAAGGGATCACTAAAAGAAAAAGAAGAAGAAGAGAAATCTAAAAGTAGTTGGAGGTTTGTACCTTTGGGATTTCAAATCCATAAATAGGTCTTCCTCCGTGCTGCTCACCAGGCTACCCATTTCTAACCACTGGGAGGATTTCTTGATGTCACCCACTTCAGCTATTGAGTCTCACAGAGGTGGAGATATTCATTAGTTACAGGATCTGATAAGAAACCCTTAAGTTAAATTTTGCACAGGGTCCCCTTGTGGTTGAGAACGGCCTTAGCAACACGAGAAATTTAATTCTGGCATTTGTCTCATTTATTAGAGCTAATATAAACGACTATGTCACCCGCTTCCACTACGTGCCAGTGATATATCCCAGAGACTTGGTTTTCCACTATATTTTTTATTCCTTCCCATCATCATCTGTCATCCCTCTGATGAACTCCTTGTTTCATCCTCCACTGTGGATCCCACCCTTGCTAATCCTTACCCTGTCTCTTTTTTATTGCAACAATGTATAGTCTCAGGGTGCTGGACTTTGCATTATGTCTTCATATCTGTTTTATCTATGTCCTCCTGTGGCTGGTAGGCTGTATATGTAAGGCTGACTAAGCTCACTGAGCTGACTTCACATCATCCGTTTTACCTTCAGGAGATGTTTGTATCTAGCTGACGTCCTCAGTATCTCCATCGTGATTTTCACTGACTTGTGGTCTAGGTACTTGTAGCCATCTACTGTAGGAAGGCTTTCTGACAATTACCAGAGTTACTATATCTTTAGGACATCCTGATATCCTTGCAGTAGATCCTGGTGAGGTCGATTTGTGATTTGATGTCTTGTTTCCTCCTTGTGTAAAGCTTGGCGTCTGCTTCTAAATCTGTATCTGTATCGAGTCTTTGCAATGAGCTGGATCACGGGGTTCAGGTCTGTGCTAAACAGCATCAGTGACTTGTCCTGGTCACTGATAAGAGTTATAGTATAATAGTATATTAGTCAGTAGTTCTTAAAATACATCTTTTTTTGAAATCATTAGAATCATGAGAATCTTATGGGTTGTATAGCACAAAGGACTTCAGAAGGTATTAGACTAAAGCTCTAAAAGGAAATGGGAATAAATATGAACCATGTTTATTTAATTGTGCTCTCAGAAGGTTGTCTGGAAGGCCGATTGCTGCTCTCCCACCTTTGTATCTCTACTTTAATCTCCTGTGTACACTCTGTTCTGGCATATAATCAGTGGTAACTGGACCATAATTGCATGAAGGAAATACCACAGGCTCATTATGACTTGAAAGATTCTTTTGATGTTCATTCTCAAGAAAGCTGAACACAGCGCAGAAGCTTTTGGAGAGGCACGGCCAACTACTATTGTTAAGAAACAAACAATTTATTCCTGTGCTTCAGATAATTGGCTTGTTTGGGGTGTAATTTACAAAAAGTAAAGTGCAGTGAAATCTTTTACATCAGGAATATAGGCAACTATTTTTTGATACAACAACAAACCAATCATAGTATATAAATTGAGTTGATGATATTAAATTAATCATAATAAGTAATTTTCTAATCAAATACTGTGATTTATTCTGGCACAGTGAAGCCTCCACAGTTCTCGTTCTCAGTGTATTGTTATTAGATGGAGAGGTTGGGTTCACAGAGTTCTTTTTCTTTCCTTTTTTTGTTCCAGCAGCGTCATGGAACAGCATATGTAGCACGTTGCAGGCGTTGCACGTGACTTGAGGCCACAGTTACGTCATCCCCGAGATTAACACGAGAAGCAAAAGGATTCCCTTACACCTACTTCCGCGATCGGTTAAATAGAGCTTAGTTCACACCATACAGTTCTCTCGCTTCGTTAAAACTGCAACCCGATAACCCAAAATGTCACCTGAGATTACATAAAAAAAAAACAGGCAGAGAGCTATTTTGCATCATGTGTCCCCATTTTTACTTTTTTCAAAGGCGTTTTACCGAACTCACGCTGCATTTAGGACACCTCGGAAACAAAACGTTTCCTTAAAGCAATTCAGTGAATTAGTGTCAGGCGTGGCTCTTTTGTAGCCCCACCTCCGCCACTCTACAACCCTCCGGCACATGACCAGGAGAACAAGTCGAGTGGGAGGAGTCATCATGATGCACAGATGTCTATCATTGGCTATTGAATTTACTACTCTATGTAATGTTTATACATATCTCTCTCTCTCTCTCTCTCTTTAAACTTTTAGTTCTTGCCGTTCTGTTAGCCTAACCACCAGAGTGCACCAGCTGTCCTTGTCTTTATACAGTCATAGAGCCTCTTATTCAGAATTCATTTAAGCATTTTCTTTGTAATCTCATCAAGATTTTCGATCTTTTACATTACTAACCCCCCGCCCCCCCTCCAAATAAAACCCAAGGAATTATTTAAAAAAAAAATTAAAGGTTGGCATGGTGGTTCACAGCAGGTTCACTTCTGTGTGGCGCTTACATGTTCTTCCAGTATCGAATGACTTATCATTTCAGTTTAAACTGTAACATACTTACCCTGTATTTCAGTGTACTTAGCATTGTCCAAAAAGAAACTTGATGTACGAAGGTGTGCAAGTGTATGAGATTGTTCAAAAAGGTTCTTGAAATTCTTTAACACTTCTTTTGCCTTATAATAAAATATCTCCAGGATTAAATGGTCTGGCCCACTTATGTCCCACACCATGTAAAATGAGTTTGACATCCCTCAAACACAGAGGAGCTCACCCGGCCCTGACAACATCAGCAGTCGAGTTTTGAGGCACTGTGCAGGGCAACTAGGAAGTGTGTTCCGGACTCTATTTCAACACTCAATTGACAGTCACACCGTCCCCCAGCTGTGGAAACACTCCGCAGTCATCCCCATCCCCAAAAGAAACAACCCAAAGTCTCTGAATGATCTTCGTCCTGTGGCCTTCGCCTCCCTGGTGATGAAGGCCATGGAGAAGATCATAAAACAGCACATCGTAAGAGCAACTGACCCCCTGATGGACCCACTCCAGTTTGCTTACCGTGTATGCAGAGGTGTCGATGATGCAAAAATCTTCATCTTGGACTCCATCCACAAACATCTGGAGCTCCCTGACTCTTCCACCAGACTTCTGTTTGCTGATTTCTCGTCAACGTTCAACACTCTGCAGCCTCATATCCTGGCCACTAAACTTTCCTCCTGATTTCAACTGGATGATCAGCTAATCCTGTGGATATTGGACTTTTTGACCAACAGGACTCAGAAAGTTTGGGTCAACAACTCTCTTTCCGGTCTCCGTTCCACCTCCACTGGCTCCCCCCAGGGCTGTGTGCTCTCCCCCCTGCTCTTCATCCTCTACACTAATGACTGCAGATCCACACAGCCCAATTGTCACCTGGTAAAATATGCTGATGACAAGGTTCTCCTGTCACTGCTGTCAGGCCCCTCACAACACCACGGGCCCGCTCTTCAGGAGTTTGTAGTGGTGTGACAGCTCCAAACTTGAACTGAATGTGAGCAAAACCAAAGAGATGGTGGTGACCTTCTCCAGTAGGCAGAGGGAGCTGGCTGCTTCAGTCACCACCACCATCCATGGGAAGCCAGTGGAGGTAGTTGAGGAGTACAAATATCTGGGAACCATCTTTGACAACCTCCTGATATTCTCTGCCAACACAGAGGAGATTTTCAGGAGGTGCCACCAACGGCTATACCTCCTTGGGAAACTCAACTCCTTTGGAGTCAGCACACCCATCATAATGACTTTTTACTATGCCTTCCTGGGAACCATTATGAACTTCTACATCTCCTGCTGGTTCCACTCCCTCAGCCTTCAGAACAAGAACAGACTGCAGCACACTGCATCAGTGTGCTCTAAAATCATTGGCATGCCTGTCAGAACTCTGGTACAGGTTTTCAGCCAACAGGCCCTTAGACAGGCAGCCAAAATCATCAATGACCCCTCTCACATTCTTCACCCGCATTTCAATGGCTCCCCTCTGGGCGACGCCTCCGCTGCATTTCCTGCAGGACTGAGAGGAGGAGAGCCACCTTTGTCCCCAAAGCCACCCTGCTTTTTAACTCCAGCCAATAAGACCATTTTCCACACCCATAAACATAAACTACTCTACACTCTTTTTATACTGCCGACACTTTACTCACTTACAGTTATTTATTCACCTTTCAGTCACTTTAATTTTAAAACTGTGTCATTTTAAAACTGTATATATACTGTATATTCTGTGTATTTATTATCTCACTACTATTGCCTGTTTATGCCCTGTCCTTATCTTCAACGTCATGCTGCTCTATTGTGTCTTAATTGCCCCCTGGGGATAAATAGTCTTTCTGATTCTGATCCCTGACCTACAGCAATGACAGTATAGTAAACTGAAACAAAACCAGAGCACATTAACACATACAGAGAGTGCTCCAGCATATCCTTTGTAGACACACAGTACTCTAGGTCACACTGGGTCGTGTTCCACATGTTGTGAAAATGCTAACAGGACCTCATGCACTTTCTCCGCCTTCTTGAGCTTGTAGGTCCAAGGCTTTCGAAGATGTTGCCTGTATTTACTACATTCTCTTGGAACGTGAACACAGCACAGCGGTTGCTGACGTCAGGCATGCGTACGAGGGAACTGTTATGTAGCACGCAGAACTGTATCACGTAGACGCCGGCTTATTACTTCCTCCATAACTACAGGCTGCTGCTTGGAGGAGACGTAGATCTCCGCGGATAATTCTTTCACTGGTGCATCCAGCTAACGACACCTTAAAGCAGGTAAGAGGGAGCCCTCTTCAGTTCGGTGGAAGTGTCTTTACGTGCTTTTTAAAGTGTAGCTCATCTTAACTCTCGAGTTGTTGCTTTTCCACATTTTTCTCCCGCACCACACGGAAAGGCCTCGCAGCTGAATAAAAATTCTTCCCTTTCAAAATATATAATATTTAATTATAATACTACTTAAAAGTGTCGCGTCATATCAGGCACAGTTGTTTAATGTTAGGTCTGTGAAAGATAGGTTTAGTCCGTGCCCTTCATCTGTCACCTCTGAAGTTTTCATGTCCTATTAATAGTGACTCTCGGACCTCTTTCGTGGGAACGACTTTTAAAGCCTGATTTTGGAGAATTTTTTTTTTTTTTTTTTTTTTTTTGTGAGACACAGCCTGATACTTCCTGACATGTTTCTCTATGCGCTTTATTGGTTTCTATCAGCACTGAATTAGCTTGCATGCTGTACTGCTACACGGCCAACAAACGTTTGAACTCAGTCGACCTCGTTCTTGTTTCAGGCCAGATGTCTTCTTATGAGGAGAATGAGTCCAAATTCTGGCGAAAGGCGAAGGAGAATCCATTTGTCCCAGTCGGTGAGTACATATTATGACAAGGGCAAATAAAATATGTGCTCACAAAGACAAAAGTTTAAGTTTTGGGTTTTATTGAGTGAGTTTTCAGAGGATTTGGGGGATATGTTGCTGTCTTACTTTTGTTTTAGTGACTTTTGCTTTTTGCAGGGATGGCTGGATTTGTTGCGATTGTTGGCTACAGGCTGATGAAAATGAAAAGTCGTGGAGATACAAAAATGTCGGTGCACCTGATTCACATGCGTGTAGCTGCCCAAGGCTTTGTGGTGGGAGCAATGACTGTTGGTGGGTCATCTTTCAGTTCTTACTGCCAAACTGCAACCACTTCTTTATTTTTGATTTGTGGTTTGAACCTGAAATCATAATACTATAAACACGGGTCGTTTTACATTATTTATTTTGTTGTTTTGTTTTGTTTTCAGGTGTCCTGTTCTCCATGTACAGAGAGTACTTTGCAAAGCCCATTGAACAAGAACAGAAAGCAACCCAACCCAAGTGAACATGGCCTCTTGGACTCCTATTTTATGTCCCTTAGTATTGCCTCATATTAAGGTGTGCAGAAGATTTGTTTCACAGATGTCCTGACTTTTATATGCACATGTCTGCTGTAAATAGCTGAATAGTGAATGACACTGTGCATAGTAGGAGTTGTATTGATCCCATCAGATTTTTCTTGGGGTTATTATCCCTGATAGTTTGGGGGCATTACTGAAAGTTCATCTGCTCTTGCTGTGAGTGAAATATCTACAAAATATCAAAATGAAAATGTATAAAATTTGCTGAACGTGTGTGTTACTAAGTTGGGCCTGGATTAAAAATTAACCACCAAATGCTACCGGCCTGACATATTTATTTTTGTCTCGTATCAGCTAACCACCCCTGTTCATTTCCTGTACTAATACTGGGATGTTTGCCAGATTAAAATTGATTGCACCTGAGCTCATATATTGCTAAATGAGCATCCGAGTGCATTTTGAGTATTTAAAGCCTTTCACAGCACTTGGCTGTCAGATGGAGCAGAGCCCTAAAGTAATAATAATGATAGTGATAAAGTAACTGATACTGGTGGTGTTGAGCTATATTATCCTATAGAAAAAAAAATCTATATAGCCATTATGTTGAAACTGTGTGGAGAAAAAGGCTTTAATTCTGAAGCTTTTATGCAGTTTCATTGTAATGGTGAAGTTCTTTTATTTATTTTTTCACTTCAATTTAGCACTGGCTTCCGTGGAACATCTATACACTGTGTAGCAGCCTTGTGTTTAATTAGTTGCCTTGTGAAGTTATTCTCTAAGCTAAGTTGTACATAAGTACAGGATGTCATTTTAGGGTTTATTTTTTTTAAGTGTTAAAGAAAAAAGGTTTTTGTATGGATTTTGGTACCTTGATGTGTTTTGACTGTTAAATGTTGTCTTTGTGCCATTATATTGTTGTTGAACCCCCATCTTCTGGGTTGTGTAGTACACATACAGCAGCTAAAACATTTACAGTTAACAGGAAAGGCTCAAAACATTGTAAACTAATGAACTCAGCAGCATGAAAGGACAGACTCTACAGTGATCATAAAGTTCTCCCCAAGTTTGAACCAAAATATAACATTGCAGCTTTTTGTTGTTAGGGTCTTTTTTTTTTTTTTTTTTTTTTTTTTGAGCTTCTCACTGACGACACAGTTCTAACCCTCTCCAAAGGTAACCTTCTAACCCTTTCCAATTCTACCAAATAAAGCTTCTGTGATTTGCTCAGTCATATAATGTTTCTATTCACCTTCTTATCAGGGAATGACTGGCATCATTTTAAGCTGGGAACAATGCTTTGTCACTGTGACTTTGGAAAGTGTGTAAACAGGCATTTCCTTGATATTCTACCTGACACGTGCCATGTATCGTGTTACATCCTGTACCAAAAAGAGCACACCTATCAATGGCATGCATAAACATGCACAGATCCTGCTGTTATCTTAATTTAGTTATCTTGCACACAATTATGCAAAAACAGCATCAGTAAGAAAGGTGGTAAGAGTAGAGTGGTGACCTCAAACAGACTCCACAACTGAATGTATGTGAAGTGACACATAATTAGGGTCCCGTGGCACGGATGACTGCATAAGGTCCAGGGGCCCAAATCAGCCTGGCTCCAATCTGGACAAAGCTATCCAGTGGGATACTAGAAAATGCCAAGGAGTGCATATATTTTGAACTACAGAAGTTTTAATGCTTTGCCTATTGTTACAGATCTACACCACCTAGTGTGATCCATAATATACCAAAGTACAATAACATTTTTTGTGAGTTCATAAAAAGTTTATATAATAAATTTATAATTACAACAAAGTCTGAGCAATAATCTACCAGAACCTTTTCTGTAGCATTACATGTTTATAATGTAGTTTACTGGTCCAGCCCACTTCACATCAAAGTGGGCTGTATGCAGCCCACGATGTAAAATGAGTTTGACGTCCCTGCCATTTGGGAATCCCTGCCAAATGATCTAAACTAAAAACATGGACTGGATGTAAATACTGGAAATCTTCCAAATGGAAAAAACTAAATAAAAGTGTTCTTGTGTGTTACCTGTTTCAAATTGCAAAGTCACATCACATTTACCTCTAACAGTTCAACAAAAACTGCTTTGTATAGCAGCTCGGTTCATATATTCACGCAGGATGTTGCCTAATGATGGCCTAAAGCAGTGGTCCACAGAGGCCAACTGGTGTTTGAGGAATGTCCGAATGGGGGAGGTGGGTGGGTTTGTGCAAGCTACAGGTCTACATTATAATTATTAATTGACAAAATCAGTTCTTTGTATGCAACAATTTCCCCCCCAAAACTCTAAACTACTGCTAATACCAGAAGTAACCCAGGGGGTGTTATGAAATGACATATCATACAGCAGTAAGGATAGCAAAAGATTAATGAAACGCTTTCTGTGTGGAGCAAACCACAACTAACTTCTAGGGCAGATGACCCCACCGCCTTAAAAAAATAACATAGCTATGGTAATAACGTATCAGTTTTATGGAGATGAAGCAGGCTTGAGCGTAGTGCAATACAAACATACAAGAGCAACTCTGGCTGTTATTAAAGCTACATTTACAAAACATGTTGATAATAATAACAATTAAAAAAAAATACTATAACGTGCCTGGCTACTGTATGCTGACAGGCCATGGAAAATTATGAAATGCTGATGATCCAAAGGTAATCTTGCACACTGGATGAAACTTTTCACTGGCTGTCCAATTCTCTTGGTGATTGGTGATTGGTAGTTCCCTGCTCTCTTGGTGGGCAAGCTGCTGTTAGGGAACAAAAACAGACCAAGAACACTCTCAGTCATGGATTGGCCTCCCCAGAGGGCGGTGCTCAACACTAATGAAGCAATGCAAGAAAACGGAGCAAAAGCCAGCCAACATTCACAAGGGTTGTGAATAAGAAGCCTGGAGACCTTTTCCCAAAGACTACTTAAAGAAATCACAAGAAAGCTTGCCTAAGAGAGTCATTTAGGGATGTTTGCCACATTCACATTGTTTGCACCTGAGCCCATTTATTATTAAATGGGCATCCCAGTACATTTGGAACATTTGAGGAAGCTTTTCACAACATTTAGCTTTGTAGAATGAGTAGAGCTCTATAATAACTGGCACTAGTGGCCTAATATTAACCCGAAGGAGACATTTATAAAGCCATTACAGTAAACTGAAACTGGAAAAGAATTTGAGATGTAATTCTGTAGCCTTTATGTAATTTAATTATAATGAACTCTCTTTTTCATTTTTTTCAATGATTTTAATTTTGTTATTTGTGCTACTTTGTTATTCTATATATACTTTGTAGTAGCCACCAAAATGTTGTTTAACCTGTTTTGTGCTTTAATTGATGCCTTGTTAAGCTATTCCGAATATGTCATTTCTGGTCTTCTAGCTTTTCCATTTCTATCAAATAAATCTTTTCAACTCTGTTAACTGATACACTATTGTATTATTTGTATTCATTTTTCCTCTAAATGGGGAATTAACTGCATCATTTTGAGGTATGAAAATGCTTTGTCACTGTGACTATGGGGCTGCTGTGAAAATAGGTATTTCCAAGATATCATATAAAGTCTACGTGACATCTGCCGAGTATCATCTTACATCCAATACTGACAGTGTTGGGAAGGTTACTTTTAAAATGTATTCCACTACAGATTAGAGAATAAATGCCCAAAATGTATTTTGTAACCAGTGTTGGGGAGTAACGGAATACATGTACCGCCGTTACGTATTTAGAATACAAAATATGAGTAACTGTATTCCGTTACAGTTACCGTTTAAAAAGGTGGTATTCAGAATACAGTTACTTTGTTGAAATAAATGGATTACACGGCGGTACTTTCCTGTTTCATATTGTCGCGGGTCAGGACTGTTTGGGTTTGTTTGACAGCTACGCTCTGTTGTTCCAGGAAGCAGCGTTACGGTTGCCATGGTTACAGGGTGACGCTCTCTCTCTCTGCGTGTTTCCTGGGTGAGAGAGCGCTTTTTTGTTGTTGTTGTTGTTGTTGTGCTAAGCTAAAAGGCAGAATGCTACAGGCATGGCCCTAAAGAATGTAGCCTCATGGGCAGTGTAGTCCGTGCTGCAGCGAGAATGGACTACCATACACGTTATGTGTCTGTGAGCGAGGGAGGGAGAGAAAGGAAAAGTCCGAGCTGTCACGGAGCAAAAACGGGAGCTGGAAGCATGTAAATATAATAATAACCACTGCAGCCAAGAAGAGTGCCTGACGAGCCCATTTGTAAGTAAGCTATTAAGACTCAACTGTACACTGTGTTCGTGTTTTCCTCCGGAAAAAATAAGTTCCGTTGGAGCAGTCTTTCAACGCCTCTCTCTGTCTCTCGCTAGCAAAGTTGACCCAGACAACAAAGTAAAGCTAGTTTTCAGCTACGAGCCCGACACGGAACCCACCGTATTAGCCAGATGTCCCTTTACTACGGTTCGGAGCCGCGGACCTTCAGTAACAGTAATAAATCACAGCAATAGTACATTCACGTAGTTGTAAACAGCATGATAATATATTAAGTAATCCAAAGTATTCAGAATACGTTACCCTCATTGAGTAACGTAACGGAATACGTTACAGAATACATTTTGGGGCATGTATTCGGTATTCTGTAATGGAATACATTTTAAAAGTAACCTTCCCAACACTGTTTGTAACGTATTCCGTTACGTTACTCAATGAGAGTAACGTATTCTGAATACTTTGGATTACTTAATATATTATCATGCTTCTTTACAACTACATGAATGTACTATTGCTGTGTGATTTATTACTATTACTGAAGGTTACTCTCCATACCAATACCAACTAGATTTTTAAATCTTAATATAAAATGAGTAACAGTAGGGTGGACATTAGGTAAGGCTGCGCTTTTTGCAGCGATCTCGTATAGAAAATTATTCCGCGGCTCCGGCTCCGAACCGTAGTAAAGGGACCTCTGGCTAGTACGTCGGGTTCCGTGTCGGGCTCGTAGCCGAAAAATAGCTTTACTTTGTTGTCTGGGTCAAGTTTGAGACAGAGAGAGGCGTTGAAAGGCTGCTCCAACGGAACTTATTGTTTCGGAGGAAAACACGAACACAGTGTACAGTCGAGCCTTAATAGCGTACTTACAACTGGGCTCGTCAAGCACTCTTTTTGGCTGCAGTGGTTATTATTATATTTACATGCTTCCAGCTCCCGTTTCTGCTCGATGACAGCTCGTACTTTTCCACTCTCCTTTTTCTCCCTCCCTCGCGCTCACAGACACATAACGGGTATGGCAGTCCATTCTCCCTGCAGCACGGACTACACTGTCCATGAAGCTACATTCTTTAGGGTGATGCCTGTAACAATCTGCCTATTGCCTTCATATTAAATCATTTTTAAAAATATTTCTTCACGTCATTATGAGACGCGAGATTGAGACACAGGCATTTGAGCCTCTTAATGCGTGTTTTGTTTGGGTTTCCACCGGCGTGAAATTACAAAAAATAGAGAGGGCATAGCCTAACATATGAAACAGGAAAAGACCGCCGTGTAATCCCTTTATTTCAACAAAGTAACTGTATTCTGAACACCACCTTTTTAAACGGTAACTGTAACGGAATACAGTTACTCATATTTTGTATTTTAAATACGTAACGACGGTACATGTATTCCTTTTTTTTATTATTTTTTTTTTTTTTAATGTATTCCGTTACTCCCCAACACTGAGTACTGAACACATAACACCTGCGCATGGCGTGTGTAAACATGTACAAATCTGTTGGTCATTCAGCCACTCAGCACGCAGTTACACAAATATAGCGTCCTTAAGAAAGTGGGTGGGGTGGTGATTTTAAGTATAGAGTTTGTATGTGTACTTGGCATAGACTTAATTTAACCCCACACTGGAGAAATTCACTTATTCAGCAGCACAGGGGACAGGAAGAACAATTAAATTTTAAATATATTAGAAAAGTAAATAAAAATATTTGTGTACAAAAACCCCCCAATACTGTGTTGTATAGTCTGACTGCTGTCAGGATGAAGGACCTATGATAGCGCTCAGTCCTACATTGTAGCTTTAACAGTCTACTGCTGAAGGAGCCTCTCAGGGACAGGTGGTGAGAGTTGTTGTCCATAATGGACATTAGCTTGGCTAACATCCTCCTCTCATCCACCTCCTCTATGGAGTCAAAGTGTCATAAAAGGTCCTTGTAATGTTCTGCATCTCTCAAAAGGCTTCAGCTGACCAGCAGATGAAGACAACTTTGGCCCTTCTTGTACACAGGATAAGAGTTATGACCACTCCAGTTTACTGTTAAGATTTGTACGTATCTATCACTTCCAAAACTATCCAACCCGTGTATGTTACAGTTACAGGCCTACATTATCACTGCAATATACAGCTAAGCAAAAAGTTATGCCTTTTTGCTTAGCTGTATAGCAACATGAAACAACAGCAAGGATAGGAAGGGGCCTGCCAAATCAAATATGTGGAGCTAACTGCTGTCCTGACCTCTTGTGACTAAAGGAGTAGCTCAAAGTAGCTTTGATCTGATTGATCTGATCGCATGCTTAAACACCATAGAAGAGTACCTCTGGCTGTGATTAAAACCACATTTACAAAAGATCTTAATTAAAATTAGTTAAAAACACTATACTGTGATGTATGGTGACATAACATGAAACAAATTGAGCCTATCCAAGCTGTCTGAGGGCAAGAGCTGGGGTACACCCTGGACAGGTCTAATGTGAAATATATTAAACTAACTAAATTAAAATTTCCAATTACATTTTTTGTAGTGGTGAACAATCTACAATCCACCGGAGGGAGCTGCAGTACAAGTAGCCTCCTTATTTCCCACTACACTGGAAAATAAAAACAAAAGAGCAAAAGAAGAACAAAAACAATGGAAGTTTCGCAAAACCTACTAGGCTATACTGAACGAATACTAGCACAGTGCCCAATAAGTTTAGGAAGCACTGCAGGTGCAGAAGGTGCTTTTATCTGTCAGTGCAGTTAAAAAAATGAAGTGAATACATTTGTGCCATAGAAAGTCAGACTTTGAATTAAAGGTGACATATCCGGGGCACCATTAAAAAAACGTTTTAGCCTTTAAAAGCGTCCCCTGGTCTCTATGACTACATTTCTGCTCCCGCGAGATGTTGTTTTAAGCTGAGCTGAGTCCCCGGACGGCAGTTGCTATGGATACAGGAGTTGTCTTCACCTGTGGTGAAGTTTAAAACCAATTTGTTTACACGGACCCGACTAATTAACAGGTGAGATATTTTCTCTTCAACTTAATCCCTCTTAAAGGGAACTTTTCGCTTAGGCTCAGAGAATAGTCTTTACGGTACGTACGTACGGTTTACGTACTGTAAACGTCGACTACAGACATCGTATTAAGGACATTCTCTCTGGATTCATGGTTTGTTTATCATTGAAAACGTCTTGCCTGACTTAGCTTCTCTGTGAAACAATAACGAAGGCACGGATCATTCTAAAGAACTTTGCTTTTACCTGTGTCAGATAAGAAGCACAACATGACATAATAGTTTAAGCCTCAGCATTGATTCGATTATAATATCAACCTTTAACTTTCCAATGCCATAAATCAGAGATCATGGAGTCTGAGGATCAGCTGAACGAACTGCGGCTTCAGTTTCAAGCACTGCAAAAACAGCAGGAAAAAAGGAAACAGGAGAGGAAAAAGGAGAAACAGCCAGACAAGCTCAATGACAGTGGCGCTCAGGATGATTTGGATCTGTCTAACCAAGGTGTTCAGGCAAACTGTGATGCTCCCCAAAACAGGTGAGACTTAAACTGCGGAATTAAATGTTTTTCAAGGTATTTTCCATAAATGTTGCTACATAAACCGCTATGAAGGAATATATATTCAAGACTGGAAATCTTTGTCACCTGCATGCAGTCATGTGAAAAACTAATCATTTTCTGTATGATGAATTTTGGCTCACTCTTCCATACAACAGTGCTTTTGTTCTTTGAGGTTTGCAGGGTAGGTCCCATGACCTGATAAGTCAGGCTGAGGTCTGGACTTTGACTTGACAATTGCAACACATTCTTTTGTTGTTGTTCAGTCAGATTTGCTGCTGTGGTTGAGATCATTGTCCTGTCATTGCGTGACCAAATTTCAACCAAGTTTTAGTTTTCAGACAGATGTTCTTACATTTGACTCTAGAATACTTTGGTACTGTATACAGAGAAGCTGATAGTTACTCAGTGACTGCAAAGTGCCCGGGTCCTGTGGCTGCAAAACAAGTCCAAATCACCACCCCTTCACCACAATGTCTGACAGTTGGTATGAGGTGTTTTTGTGCTGATATGCTGTGTTTGGTTTTCACCAAACATGTTGCTGTGCATTATGGTCAAACACATCCACTTTGGTGGACATTGTTCCAGAAGTTTTGTGGTTTGTCGAGATTCAACTCTGCAATGCCATGCCATGTTCTTTTTAGAGAGAAAAGGCTTTCTCTTGGCCTTTCCAAACAAGCCATACTTGTTCAGTCTTTTTCTAATTGTATTGTCATGAACTTCAACATTTAACATGCCAAGTGAGCCCTGTAGATTCTGAGCGTTGCTAAGTCTGTCCTTGGGGTAAATTTGCTGGGACACCCACTTTTTGGAAGATTGTGGCACCTGAATGGTCCGGACCAGTAAACTGCCAAAATTTCTGCTTTTCATGGCGCTCACACTTTCTGATGATCAGTTAATTGCACATGGCTGCCACTAACCCATTTAAAGGTAACCACTAAGGGTGGACTCAATTTTTCACAGAACTGCATAGAATCCCACGAAAACTGTCATTTTCACATGGTTGTAAATAACCATTCTGTCATGTTACATTCATCCTTGTTCATTTTGTCTTCCATAGGCTGTTGCACATTCAGAATAAGGCCCTCCTTGACCAATTGAGAGAGCTAAAGGATGAAAATGGTCGGCTCTTCAAACTTCTGAGCGAGAAAGATTTTGAAATTAAGCACCTGAAGAGGAAAAGAGACGAAGAAAGACTGGCTTTAGCAGGTATAATGTAAATTGTTTTACTCTTTTTTTTTTGCATTGAGATGTGACAGCTTCTTCCTGCTTCATCTACTCATCTGTTTAGGTACTTCAGGCTTGGCAGGAGCTGTAGCTGCCACCAAGATTGTTGAGCTATCCAAGAAGAATAGAGAACTAACTGCTGAAATTGAGCAAGAGAAGATTAAATGTAAGCAAAACGGCAACAGAATCAAAGAGCTTGAGAGAGAGGTAAAGTTTAGCTTTATGTGTATCATTTGAAATAATTTGATGCATGAAAATTTGTCCTTCTCAGAAAAACTGTTGTGACTTTCTGTAGCTGCAGGCCATGCTGGTACATAGTGTACCTGGGCAAAAAGTCGATTCAAAGTCACCAGTTAAGATCTCATCTGAAGAATGTGAGGTAAGGAATAATAACAAAAGGAATATTTTGCTGTAGGGTCCTAACTAAAATAATGGCATCACTGAAAGGATCATTTATGACTTGTTTCCGAAAGCAGGAAAGTGCACTGGTTAAATCTCTGCAGGAAAAATTAGCAGCTACCCAACTGAAGGTGACCGAGTACCGCAACCAGGTGCAGTCTGCCAAGCAGGAGTTGAAAATGGCACAGAAGGTAGGAGACTTACTTTATTTTCTGTCTTATATGCAATCACTCAAGAAGAATATTTTATATCTGAATGATTTTTCACAAGTGACTTATAGATTCTAAAATATGAACTACTTCAGGTTCTGATTAGTGAGATTGGAGAGGAGGTCAACCTTCAGCAATTACTAAGCTGCCCTGGGAGCTTTAGAGGTCGAGCACAGCAGATACTGGCTCTGCAGACAAGGGTAGGTTCAAAATTGAAGTTTAACTTGATTTTACATAAATGTATTTTAAAGTTAGAACATTATAACCAATGAAGTGCTTTTCAAAAATAGTGAGTTCACAGGAAAGCATAAAAAAACCCCTGAAACTGAACTGATGATGAACAAAACTTGAACAACAGGTACGGGAGCTTGAGCAGCAGCTGAACAAATCAACACAACAAAGGCAGTCAAGTGTTCTGAGTGGAGAGGAAGAGTTTCTGGTCATGGGTGTTCTTCAGAAAACTCCTCCTCGGGAAAGAAATGTCAACTACATCCGTACTATAGAGAAAGAGAAGAGGGAAGCCCTTGAGGTATGTATAGCCACAACCACAGAGGCCTGCAGACCTACCATCAGTTGCTTGGCGAAAGTGTGTTTTTTACCAATGCCAACCACTTATTAAATGAAAATTTGAATTTCAGAGATATATCAAAAGTTCTTATTTCAAACTGACTATGAGAAACAGGTCCATGCATTCATATCAAGCAGGTTAAACCACTGTATTGCTGTAAGAGAGTGCTTACACATATGCTGCAAGTTCAGCATTTTGTTAGCACTCAAGGACCGAAGTCACAACAGTGGCTCCAAGTTCAATGCAGAATTACATTTAAAATCCTTCTATTAGTTCATAAACCTCTCAGTGGCTTGGCACCCCCAGTACATCTCTGACTTGCGCAGCCTCTTTAACCCAATTAGACCTCTCAGGTGAGCAGGTGCAGATCTTTTGGCTATTCCCAAAATTAGATTTAAGTGTGCTCAGGTGCTTCAGTTACTGTGGTCCTGTTGTTTGGAACAAGCATCCCACTGACTTGAGGTCAATTACAACTGTGTCTACATGCAAAAACAGACTCAAACCATGTTATCCTCACAGGCTTACAGTTAATCATTGTGTGTGTGTGTGTTGACTTGTATTTTATATCTCTGTGTTTTTAATCACCTTGAGCCAGTGCAAACCTACATAAGTTTTTCTGATTTCATTTCTTATGTTAAGAACACAGACTTTACATGTATTCAAAAAAAGAAACTGCCATTTAGTGGCTGTTGGAGGTCACGTGCATGTTGGATTGCGAGAGGGTTGTTGACTGGTCTCTCTGTCTGTTTAACTGGGACTTAGGCAATGATTTTAAATGAACATAGACATTACATTGTTAATGTGCTAAGGCCCTTCTCTCCTTCCACACCTGGGCAGAGGCTCTCAGTGGATTATGAGGTGCTCTTGAAAGAACACAAAGATGTGAAGCAAAAGCTGGAAGCCTCTAAAGCCAGGAGCAAAACTCTATCTGCTGAAGTCAAAACTCTGAAGCATCAAATATCAACCCTGATGGAGAAGGGGAAACACGATGATGAGTTCGTGGCTGCTTTGATGGTAAGAAATTAGACTGGAGACAAATATCTGGTTAGAGTCGTATAGATTCTACCTTTTAATAAATGTATATATTAATAAGAAAGTAGGTATTGTAAGACTTTAAATAAGGTATCTCATGCATGATTACACTATTAATAGTTTTGTTAAATACCATGGCAGTTAGTACTAATTTAACTTGACATTTATGAGTTGAAGTCAACATACTGCAAAGCAGAGGATATCCTGTGATGTTTCCATGCTTTACTACTACTGTGCCTATTAAGTTAGCATATCTTTTCTACCTCTGGCAGAAGCAGCAGGCCCAGATGCAGACGTTATTAAAACGACTCAGCCAAAAACAAAACGTACAGAGCAATGTGATGCAGCAGAGTGTAGGACAACAGCTGAGCAACATACCTTCAGAGCACAGTGCTATCGTCCAGAGATTTAAGGAGATACTTGCTGAGAAAGATGCCATTATCAAAAAACTACAGAAAAACCAGCAATTCTCTGATAAGGTAATCAAGAAATAATTACCAGGGTTTTTTTTTTGGTTTTTTTTGTGCATTCTCCGAGATTCAGCATGAGAAGTCTGACCAGCAATTAAACGTGTGTTTATAGGTGTTGAAGAACGATGACGTGCACAGACAGCCCAGCATCAGGATAACAAACTGTACTTCTGCTGTTTCCCCAGAAGAGGGAGACATTACCAAAAGAATTCCATCTTCAGGGTACGTGTGCTGGCTTAATATCTGATAATCATTAAAATATGCTTATTGTTAGTTTAGCTTAGTGGGTCCCAATCTGTGGGATATGGATCCATTGCACGTGGTGAGAAATAAAATATTTAAGCAAAAAAATTACTTAAGTAAAATTAAGCTGGGAACCTTTTTTTTGAGGTTTAATAAAGAATTATGACGTGTTGAGTAAGAACTGTTTTAGCTTCATACAACTTTGAGAAACCCTGATTTACCTCTTCAGGACAGATAATTATTGTTCATCTTGTCTTCTGTTTCGCACTTGAAACCAGCCTCTGAGGCTAAGTGTCACACATAGCACTGATATCTCTCGTCTTGTCTAGAAACATAAGGCTAAATAATTACCTAAGGTTAACGTTGGGGTGCACTGTTATCGGCGTATTGATGACTGTGATGTTAAACACTTCTGTATTCCTGTGGGATTTCTGTTTACCGCCTTCAAATGTTTTGTTTTTCAGTTCAATTTCTAAATTTGGTCACAAACTGGTGCTGCCAGCTGTGGGAAGTGGCATAGAATTCACGTAAGTTTAATGTGCATCATGTCTGCTCTGTACTGACATGGGCATCACTATGAAATTAGTAAACAAAATTCCTGACTGTGACATGAGCACAGTGATAACCCAAGTCCTCTTTGTGGAGAAGGACTAACAAGCTTGAGAGGTCTGTAGAATATACTGCAGATGTTCTTTTGTAGTTGTTTTTTTTTTTTTCAATCTATCGCTCACAGCGTAATTCTGTCAGTGGGACAGGGTTTTGAAATGCACATCTTTGTGTGAAAGTATAGATCGAAAAATACCACTTCACCTGAAGGCTTAAAACAGTTTTGATTGATTCCTCCAAAATACCCAAACAAAAAAAAATAGATAAAAACATCGAACAAGCAGCACAGGTCACGAAATGTCTCCAAAAGCGAGATCATTTTCATTTTCTTACACAGGATCCAGATTGCTGTAGCTAACAGCTCTCCAGCTTGATCTGGAACGGCATCTTTATGCCACTGCTGCTGGCTCTCTTACTCGTCAAAGATGGTGATGAAGGAGTGCTTTATTGTTGAAAAAATAAGTCGAGTCGATACCCATGTGCTGGTTGTTGTTTTTTTTTTTTTTGCCAAATGAAGTGGTCGGATGATTCACGCAAATGTTCTTTCTTCACATTTCAAGTTTGCACTTTTGCGTACTGCACAAAGCTAAAGTAGCCACTTTTATTTTCTTGTCAGTGTAAAAATTAAATGCTATAATGCTGCACAACTAAAATGTTAAATCAGTTTGTATATTTCCATCCCAAGATTACAAACACAGGGAGGCTATTTCTGTTGGTGTTTGTTCATTTTATTTATGCAGTGCACACCACAGTAATGACTGTGGTGTGCACTAATGAGAGCGTGGTGGTTTATTTTACAGTTTTCAATTTAACGTCGGAAATTTAATGGTGCAAAAATGAAACTTTTATATAAAATTACGCATATTTATCAAGCTAATAGCTTGTCTGAGTAAGTATAATCTATATTTGTCACTCCAAAGCTGTGTCTATTAAGAAAAATTCCATTGCATTAACTCTAATGCAATCCAACATTTGTCTGAATCTTCTAGAGAGAAAGTGATGAGCCACACATGTTTGGAGGCACAAGCACCAAGAGGAGCACCACAGGCCAGTGATCCTGGAGGAGTTTGAGAGGCCAAAATTAGATTAAAGTAAGCACTGTGCATGCAGCATGGCTAGGACTGATATGCCAAGGCTCAGTGACAGCATGATGTGACAATATCAGGATTTTCTTCTTCTCTTTTTTTTTTTCTTTTTCAATTTCCCTCTTATCTTTCTTGCTCGTGGCTATCACAGCTCTGTCGGCAGGAGCAGAGTCCCTGAGCACCATGGAGTCTCTGAGCAACAGGAACTGTCCACAGACAAACCTGAACAGACTGTCCAACAGTCCAGCTGGCATTTGTAAACACTTTATTTCTTTGACAACACTGCCTTAAACTGGTTCTGGTTCAGGAGTTTTCTTTCTCCAACCATAAGAGATGGTCAACCAGACGACAGAAATAATGATGTGCGGCGGTAGACACGCTGCAGACAGCAGTGCTCATTCTGCCCATCACATCGGGGTTGCACGGAGATGTTCATGTTGTTCTTGTATGTTGTCTCTTGGCTGGTCATTCAGCTGGAGGAAACGCGGGCGCTGAGGGCATCCCTAAAGAGCACTCTCCACCATGACCTGCAGCTTTCAGTGACGTGATGAGACAAGTCAGGCATGTTTTCCTGGAGGCTCTGTGACAGCACAGACAAGACACTAACCAGGGGAACTGGCTGGTCCCTGCTCAGCCTCACTTCCAGCTGAGCCCTACCTTCTCCTGTCACATGTGACAAACAGCAGCCTGCAGGAGAAAGAAAAAAAAAAACTCTCCTCTTCAGCCACACAAACATTATATGCATCTCTGACTTTCTCTCCATTTGAGTCCCCGAAAGACAGTTTGCGACGTAAGGTCGGGTGACCTCGGTTTAACGACTTAAGTACCTTGAGTAGAATAGCTTTCAACTTAACCCTGATGGCATCAGACAAGTGTCCCGGGTG
The DNA here is from genome assembly GCF_036321145.2 of Pelmatolapia mariae. Taxonomy (NCBI): domain Eukaryota; kingdom Metazoa; phylum Chordata; class Actinopteri; order Cichliformes; family Cichlidae; genus Pelmatolapia; species Pelmatolapia mariae. The sequence goes on from NC_086243.1 coordinate 19,865,785, forward strand.
ACTGCAGGAGCGGTCGGTGCTGATAAGACGTCTCCCCGTGGTTTCACATCTCGTCTGCTCGCTGTTTTATAAATGTCACTGTCACATTTTATTAAATATATGTTTGTCTTTCCTCGGCTGGTAACCTTAAATGCATTACAGGTATCGAGACCAATGCTGTCTGTTTTCAAAGTAAATATTTTCTGTAAACCAAAGAAACATCCAAATTAATCAGTGAAAAGGAACCGAACCCTCACCAAATATTTTCAATACATTGTTTACCTTCATGGCGATGACTTTGGTTGATTTTTTTTCTTTCTTTTTTTAAGGGTTTTTTTGGCTCCATACAGTTGTAAATAAATGTGCGACAGGCCAGGCTAAATAGTAATCACCGCAGTTAAGTTCCCAAGTTGTTTCAATATTCCTATTAAATATTAACACTAATCATTTCTGACTTGAAACCAGTTTTGTGGGAATAGCGGTTGAAAATAACTGCAAACTCAAGCTGCACAAACTCCCACTGTAGTCCTCTATACATTCCCCAGAGCAGGTCACACATGTACAGTATATGGCTCTTAATCCAAAGGTTGTCTGGATATGCCCAGTGGGAGTGGCCCTTACATTCATACTAACATCCGAGTTATTTTCTTCCGATGTAGCCAAAAGGGTTTCAGCAGAACATCCCCCCTTTCCCCCCTCTCCACATCACGCTTAATTTAAAACCATGGCTGAGTTAGTGTGCTGCTTCAAATACCGCACTATGTCTTCCAGGACCCTGTGGGAGATTGGCAGGTCCCCATTGGACTGAGCGAGAAAGTGCCACAAGACAAAAATATCAGAGTTTGGACATGATGAAGAAAGCCTTTATGCTCAGAGTAACAAAAAACAGCTTGTGTTTGAATACCTCCTGGATGGAAGGTGAGGCGCTCTTTAATGCAACAGAGTGAGACGTGTCACCGTAAGAGCAAGATGAGAGACGAGCAGATGAAGATTGCCAGATACGTATCAAGTGAGGAAATGTGCGTCAGAAAGGGTGTTGATGGAGCAAATGCTTGTCACGGTCCCTAACTGTGTCTGATTGCCAGGAAAGCGTTCAACTTCATATGGGCTTTTCTTTTGGGTCATTTTCAAACTTTGCCACAAAACTGTACGTTATATGAAGCCAGCGTTTGAGCATTTTGTCAAACCTGTAATCGTATTTAATTTTAACGCAGTGCATGACTGCAAGAGGGACATCATTTCCATCCTTTTTCAGTGAGCTTTTCTTTTTCAGACATGTTATACTGAAGTTTCAGTTGACCTAATATCAGGGATTAATGTGACTACTTATGTTGACTTCAGTTATTTAAGAGTGTCATCACTTTCAAATAAATTACACCTCGCCAGACAATTTTATTATTGTTTTATGTAGCTGTATTACGCAGAAAGGTGTAGATTTATTCCAAAATGCCCAATAACCCACCAAACCAAACACAAACTTATGTAAACACAGCATACGTAAACAGCCTCACCTATTTGTCATTCCAAGTTTGAATGACTCCTTTCTCCATCCTTCTCCTCAGAGGTATTCCCTCGTTCTGGACCAATGCTTCCTGCAGACCATTGACTGCATCCAGAAACTAAAGTAAATAGTGCAGCTGTGAACGCAGAGGTTAAAGTTAGCCATCAGTATATGAGGGATCTGTGAACTTTGCTAAGGCCAGAAAACGGTTTGGACCTCTATGCATCCATTCATCTCCCAGTCCCTCTCATTTACATGTAATGGAAAGAAAATAAACAGCAGGGTCCTAATGTGCTCATTTACAGTAAGTAGAATTAAAGTAATGAGTTTTTATCTTTTCCAGGTGGCGGTGAGGGAAAGGGTAAAGATCAAAGTGTACGGGGTGAGTTAACGACACTGAAATTGATTTTAAAAATCAGGTGCGGAGGTGTTCACTACAGCCTTGTGAGGCTCAGATCACCTCAGCATGATACTCATTTGTGCCTCTTGCACCCATATTTCAAACTTTTTGAGTCTTTTTGTGTTCATTTTCAAACTCCTTCCTTTGCTTACACTTCGTTTATATACAGTGCAGTGAGTCAATACTGCGTGAGCCCTGTAGTAATTTCAGTTTACTCAGATATGTTTAAATACAAGTAGCATCACTAGATGGCAGTGTGGTCAGTTAAGTACAGTACTTGATGGCGACTCCTATGTTTTGATCTGAAGCCAAAAATGAAATTAAATGGATCCTGCAGGATTAATGTGACACTAACAGCAAATATGTACATTATCAGTTCATACAGCAGAGTTTAATTGCCATTATTGTGACACAGTTGTCATTTAATCATTGATTTTTCCAGCTTTTGGAGTTGATAAAAAGGATGAACACAGTTATAATACTGAATTATTAATACTGGAGACTAAACCAGCTGTGATGTTTTGGTTGAGATACTTGAGATGACAACACACTGATTCTGGATCAGAGGGACTGCTTACAAAAATGCTGTCTCATGAAAAACTGTAGCTCACAATCTGTGCTCTAAGTGCTCTGTCATTGAAGGCTGCGTTCCCCCCCTCCCCAGTCGCTTTAGTAACCCAGTGTTGTTCTCGACTCATGGCTCTTCCGCATCTAATCCTCCCGGCAATTTTCTCACTCTAAATTGAATTGCTCACCATGTTGTATCAAACTTGGAAATAATCAATTTCTTCTGGAACCACTCCACCTTATATCCGATGATGGTCATGGGAAATAAAAAAGGATAAAAAAGCTTCTTTGTTTTTATTCAGTATTATTTGCCCAACTGCTTTTGAACACGCTTGTAAAACTGTTGTTGTCAGTGAAGGAAGAGATGCAGTGTATGTATTTTTTATGAAGAGACCAAAATGCTAATGCCATCATGTTCATGATAACTGGGCAGCAGTGGACGTTTGTTTCTGTCCATTTGTTTCGTCATATGTATGCATCACCACTGGTGCAGATATCCTTTATGTTCCTGCAAGCAGACTTTCCGCCTGACTGCAGCTGCGTGGCAGGAGGTCCTTTAACAAGCAAAAATTGTTTAATAAGTCCCTTAACGAATGCTTCCATGTTAGGGTTGACATTTTGCTCACAGATATGATCACGGTTAGTGAGATCTGCAGCCTTCTGGAGATGTGTGCGAGATCATCACTGATAACAAGGGTGTGATTTTTTTTTCTAGTTTTACCTTTGTCTGAAAGTTTTAAAGAAAGAGAGAGAGATGGAAATAATTGGGCAAGAATGACACACCAGCTGAGATGCAGGGAAGCCCCAGGAGGCCAGTTGCTCACAGAAATGCTGTCTGTGTATGTTTTCTGAATATAAATGTATGAATATTTGTTTTGACACAACAGTCACATCCACTAATTAACACTTAACAGGTCCTCAAGGTGTCTGTGCAAAATCATATACTGTAGCATTATGTAGGCGTGTAAGGGTGGAAAGTGGTTGAATATTCTCAGGCAAGACACCAGATACTCTCTGACTCTTTTCAGCTAATCATTCAGATTATGACTTCATATTGAATTAGTAAAACAGGGTACCACCCTGTGCGTTGTACTACTAACAGTTGCTTTATTTTAAAAAGCTGACACTTTTTAAGAAGCCTGATACATAATATATATATATAAATATATATATGTCATTAAAAAAAGAGTGTAATAAAGACAAACCCACATTGTAAGATTTTACCATTGTTGTTTTCTACTACCATAGCACAATGTCTCTGAGCATGTTTCCTCTGTTGCACTGAATCTAGTTCAGCACATAGCCATAGGACGAAAATGTCAAACATTTTGGGAGACCTTTTGACTCCCTGCATTATAATCAGACGAGCCATTTGACCTTTTCTGAGGCATGAACATGCAACAAGTCATTATTATCATGTTTTTGACCAACACGAAGAAAGCAAAAACAAATCAACGTCAAACAGTAAATAAAATGGGCAAGTGAATTAATTTTGAAAATATCTGTTCGTCTTCTGCAGCTTATCTGGGTTGCAGTGGCAGTTTAAGCTGAGATTCCCAGACCTCCTCCTCACCAGCCACTTCCTCCAGCTCTTCTTGGAGGACACAGAGGACAGCTGAGAGATATAATTTCTTCTGGGTCTGCCCTGGGTCGCATCCCAGTTGAGCATGCCTGAACTGCACTGACTCAGTGTGGAGGAGATGTGGCTCTATTCTGAGCCCCTCCCAAATGATCGAGCCCCTTACCCTAAAAGAGAGCCCAGCTACTCACAGCTTGTGCTGCCATAAGTTTCCTTACCAAACTTATGGCCGCATCCCCATTACTACAGATACTGCACCAATCCATCTGCCAGGCTTCCTTTCCCTCCCTCACTTGTGAACAACGCCCCTGGAGTGGATGCTGTGCCTCTGAGGTGGATACAGAATCTGTGACAAAGGGCAGTCCTGGATCCTGAGTCCAACACCCACTGGGAACCAGCATGACTTCTTGCTGGGAATGCAAACCAAACTCTCACAACAGTTGTACAGGGACCAAATAGCCCATAACAAAGGGCCTGACACTCCATACTTCCAAAGTACCCCCTACAGGATATATCCTACAGGTCACCCCAAAGGGTCAAATGCTCTCTCCAAGTCCACATAGCACATGTAAACTGATTTGTAAAATTTTCACACACCCCTGCATATCCTCAAGAGGATAAAGAGCTGGTCCAGTGTTTTCCAGAAGGAAAACCACATTGTTCCTCCTCAGTCCACAGTTTAATTAACCAGTGAACTCTCTTCTCCAGTACTCTGACATAGACCCTCCCAGGGAGCCACAGAGTGTAATTCCCTTTAAGTTGGAAGCGACACTGCTCCCTTTTTTAAAAAGGGAGGACCTCCATCTCAAATTTGTCAATCAGTCCAGGACTTCCATATGAGGCATGTAGAACAAGACAGTTCAACAAGAGCCTTAAAGGTACATTAAGTCATTTTTTAAAGTTATTTAACAGAAAAAATAATATTGTACTCATGAATATACATTTATTACTGTGTAATTGCATCTTCCAACATATGATCCATTCCTATAAACTTAAAATTAACACATTTTTTTAAAAAAGGAGAGGACGCCGGTTTGTGGAAGCTACCATGTAACTTTGCTATCTTGAATACGGTGGCTGAGATGGACATCGCTGTTCTGCCTTATCACAGTCTATGACCAGCCAGTTACGTAGGATGTCTTATAAGTTACTTTTAATTTCATGATCACAAATAGCTTTTTAAAACACTATATGACCATTTAACATTTGTGAGTGTATCTTTTCATCATTTCTTTGTGATCATTTCTTTGTGATCATATCTTTCTCCTCCTCCACTACTGCTCTCTTTGCTCCCATATTTCCATGTTTTCATGTTCTTCTTTCTCACCTCAAACCTCAAGCCCACCTCAAGCAATACTACTGTTATTTTTAGTCACAAAGGGCAGCGCATTCAACAATTTTTTAGCACTTTGTTAAACTTCAGAAATAATTAGCCAATAAAAAGTTCAGTGACTCTCGCTTGGTCCCCTTTGTACACTGTTTGCAGGTAAGAGTACAGGTGTCCATAAGCAAGAAACACTTCTAACAAGCACCATTGCACTACTTTAACACGTATGTATGACCCGTGATTTTGCCATTTTTGCAGGAAGAATAATACACATCTTTGAAGGAATTTATAGTTCTCTTGAAAGTACAAAAAGTAAGCAAGTGTGCCAGCCACCACGGCTATATAGATGGCAATATTGTACTGTTGAGCAGTTTCCTTTTCCTTCCCTTTGTTTTCTTATTTTTGCAATTCATGCTCACATATATCGACACTAACAGTGTTATCTCTAAACACAGATTATGTGACGTGCAAGACAATTACTTAGAATAGATGCACCATGGTAGAGTTAATCCAAGAAGCCAAAAGATCCCTGAAAGCAACAAAACCAAGAAAAAACAGATGTTTTAATCATTGCATTGAAATGAAATAGCATGTGTATATTATCATAAATTAATTAGCTTGTGACTTTGTTTTCTACCACTGTCTGCGATTTTTATCCTGTGGGGGTTTTTTGTGCTTGTTGCAGGTAAGTTCATTTCCTTACACTTTTCCATGATTCATTTGATAAGAGGGACCACAGGAAGTCTCATCTAATGCATTTGGCACCAGTGTATCAATATTCATTAGAGAAAACAAAGCGATATGTTGTTGTATAAATATTTTTGCTCACCATCAATTACAATGACAGTGATATAGAATCAAACAAGATTTGGATTTGCTCAGGGCTTTGAGGTGCACTCAGTAGATATGTGAAGTGCTTCAAATGTAAAATATTAAACTGGTGCTTCATTTTAATACTTTAACCTTGGTTAAAAAAACAAAAACAAATGTGTAATGGGTGTGAATTGGCTTTTCAGTCTTTCATAACCATCTCATTTTACATATAAAATGTCACAACAAAGCATCATTATCACTAAGGGTTGCTTCCCGGCAGACCTGCTTGCCGCATAAATATAATGCTAAGCTAGAGAGGAGACACTCACTGTGTAAAATATATATATATATATATAGTCTGTGAGGGGAACACAATTTCAAAGACTTCTTTTAAGCTGCCTGTGAAATAACATTTTTTGGCGAATAACAATTTCATGGCAAAAATAAAAAACAACAATAAAGAAGCTTTGTGCAAGCATATTGCATTAAACAACAAGAAAGGCTCTTTCATATGCCAGTCGTTGGACCTAACAGATCCTGTACTGGTATAGTGATTACATCCTACACCTCTGTCAGAAAGCCAATCACAGGGAGCTATTTCTGACTAATTCTGCATGCAGATAAGGGTTCTCATTATCACCGAAACCCCCTCAGGATGGGGCTTCTGCCTTCTAAAGTAGTGTACGTTTCTCAGTGATTTTAATCAGGGAAGTCAGATTCAAGTGTGATGGAGGAACAGAAGTGTGTGTTCACCCATCAGTTTAAATAATACACGATGTCCCTGTTTCTTTGGTGATTACAGGGACAATTCAGACTGTTTTTAGCTATAAAGAAAACATTCAAAGACAAGGTATTTCGTCACTGTTAATTAAAGACTTACTCAGGAATGTGAAAAAGGCTGGATGGCAAAAATGGAGCTATAATGACACCGAATCCACTTTGACTAATGACATTTCATGTCAAAGGGCCTATTAGACGTGCCCCGAGACATCAGCATGATACTCGAATCTATTTGGAAAAGCATCTCTCTGCAGGATGCGTCAGTCAGTCTCTTTGCAGTCATTTCACAGAAACCTTTATGTAATCTGTAATTTTTCACTAATAAAAAATTACAGTGAAATGTGAAATTTGTGAAAATTCACATTTACAGGGGAAGTGGATGAGAGCTAGTGAGATAATTGATAATAAAAGACATCCTGACATTATGTTTCATTAGCAATGAAAATGATGATGACTTACAAAAACAGAAAACCAGATATTGCTGTGGAAAGTATTAAATGCGTTTGCTTGAGAACAAGATCTACAGCCGGTCTAATCAATATTTCATATTAACAATCAATCAGTTGAGTATGTGTTATCCAAAGGCTCTTGTCTGCAGAGGACTATCACATACAGTTTATTCGCCCAGGCTCCACATGGGGTATTAGCATCATTTGATTTTCACATCTCTTATCTGGTTTACTTGCCAGCTGCAGCATGCAAAAACAAAACTGTTAAGAGGCAAACTGAGCATTCAGCAGAACCAGAGCATCACATTCTCTCAGGGTTTGATGGAGACTAAAGTAGAGCTAAAATAAAGGCAATATTGCACAAACAAGGTCGCTGGACAGCAAAGTTCAAAGCTCTTTAACACTGGATATAGAGTTAATGTAGGTTTGTGGTGTTGGCTCTTTTCTCGAGTATTTACCCTGTTGTGTTCATTTTCACACAGAAGTCATTGGTTTTTCCTCAGGCAAGTCCAACTTGAAAACGGCAGCTTGGCTCGTCATCTTTTACCACACTGAAAGGATGAGGCTGTGAGGATTTTACACTTCAGCCAGGGGCAATAAAGGCGATGACTCACTCGTTCGCTTCTCTGTGTCTGTGCAGGCCAGCCTCATCATGGTCAACTGCACCACCCATCCCCCCCCAAGTCTGAGTTAACAGCCTGTCCCCAGGAGGATGAGCTGGCTGTAAACCACACCAGGTCTGTTAATTAATTAATGTACCCTAACTGCAGGGCTGGTTCCCTCCATTCTAGTGGAGCAGTTTTCAGCTGGCTGCACTGGTGACTGCCAGTGCTTTTGGGTTCCTGCTCTGGTGTGGCATAAAGGCAACAGATAGACATGACTGTGGATAGGAGGAAGACTTCATCACCATAGTCACTATTAATCACCCAGGGCCATTGTGGTCCTGTCCTGTAAACAGCGCAAGTGCAGGCAGAGAAAGAAGAGAGGAAGAGGGGGCAGGGTGGCTGCAGGGAGAAAGAGGGGAGAGAATGGTTGGGGATCAGCCTGTATGCCCGCCTCAGCTCATACTGCGGGGCTGGGGAACAGTGCTGCTGTCTCAGTGTTTGTCCTCCGTGTTCTCCCAGATCCCGGATCCTGAGGTAAGAACCTGATACATCACCTTGTCCTCCACAGGTTCCTCTCAGAAAAAGCCTCGAGGTTTCTAAGTGACGGGTGCAGGTACATCAGTGTTTTAGGAAGCCCAAACGTGTGCGATTAATGCTCCTTTGTTTTGTCGCTGTAGTTGTGTCTTGCCTTATTGGATGAGGAGAGGGTGAACCTATGTTGAACCCTGATATATTATATGGGCTAACATGAACAGCCGTGTCACACATGTTTAAATGGGTGCTCCTAGAGGAGAGCTAGGTTGACTAGTACTCGAAAGGTTTTCGTGCTTTTGATCGGGATAGAGAAAAAAGAGTTACATTCAGAGAATTTAAATAGACCTGGCTACAAAATTGATCTGAAGTCCGTTTTCTTAGGTATGAAACAATAAATGATGACTGCATGACTAAACATTCTTATAACATCAAGTCAATCACTAGTAGTCAACTACAGGAACATGAAAGCGAATGAATTTTGTGTTGAATACTAATAGTTTGATATTTAATGTGTTCCTAAGCACAAGGAAACAATATACCAGTGTTTACCTATATGACTCATTTTTGCATCAACATCCTCTGAACTTCAGTTTGCAGCAAACAGTTTTGTTTTTTTTTATGGAAGATGAGAGAAAGCATGAGAAACTTCTAGTAACAGCCTCCCCCTGGGTGTTTGTGTGATGCCTTTTAAGAGCTTGAGACAGAAGATGGTTAATAAATAATAATAATGTTTGTTGTTGCTGTAGAGAAGAGCAAAACTATTTTCTAGTAAGCATGTGTTAAATGGAGAATTAAATATAAAGCTTTAAATATCAGGAAATTGTTTGTCCATATTCTTTGTGCATAATATTGGTCCTGTACTTTATTACTTGAGTAATTGGCCCTTTGCTATTATATGTTGAGTCATTTTTAACCAAGTGCACGCTTTTCTATTTTTAGGTATTAATTCTCTGTTCTTATACTAATCTTCCTTGATTAGTCCCCAGAGGTTTTCCTTAGCGGAAAAAACCAGAACTACTATTTGAGGGAGAATATTCAATCAAGGCTTTGAAGATTTAACACACTAACTAATCAGCCAAACATCCAACAAATAAAAATGTTTAATAAATTAGGTATGTAATCATTAACATTAGGGTTACTTGAGGTCATTTTGTGCTTGTTGTTTCACTGAAAGAAAAAAAAAAGGCAAATAAATAATTGATAAAATAAGAAATGTCCTCAGGAGGACATATATAGCATTACACAATTACTCTTAAAGAAAAAAAAGTTATTTTATTAGATGTGTAAAATATCCTCAATAAGTGAGTTGCACACACACACACACACACACACACACACACACACACACACAACAAAAAACATATTTTTTTGGCAACTTCTCTGTTAAAGATCACAGCCCTTCTTGTATCCTGCTCAGTGCATAAACGGTACAGACACCCTGAAGTCGTGTACACTGTCACATCTGGCATGTTTGCTTTTTATCAGTTCTTTATAGACTGGAGTAAACAAACTGGTCCTTTTGCGCTGGCGCTTTTAAAGAAAGCAGAGATATCCTGTAATCCTTTAATTTTTTAAATTTCTAGTATGATAGTAACATCTCTCAAAATGTACCCTTTTTAGTATTTTAACTGACTTACCATTCCTATCAACTGTTTCTTTTTCATCTCATCCTGTGCTGCTGTTTATCACGTGTATGATATCACCACTTTAGTTTATTTTTGAAACTTTGCTTTTTTGTGGTTCACCTCATAATTGTGTTACACATAAAGGCAACAAATGCAATAGATGTCCATTTTCTGATCTGTTCTCTGTTGGTTTATGGACTAAAGTATAGAGTTTCCAAAACAGCCTTGTATCATCAAATCAACTGATCGATACAGAGGAGACAGGGAGAAATCTACTCAGTAATTTTATCAGGGAACCGGCCCTCTGATGGCTGTGGTAGTACCGATCCAAGTCATTGATCTAGCAGGAAGACAAACGCATACTACAGCCAGTTTCTACACTTATTGTTCCCTAATCCACAGCTCTGGAGAGAACTTTGAAATCACAAAATAGTTGGTCTTGGACGGTAACAAGAAAAACTTCTTGACATGCAGGACATCTAAAAACACTGAGAAAGTTTATGGAAAGCAGTCAACTTGTGCAACACATTCACTGCTGTCACTGTGTGTACTTGTTTATAAGGGGGGCCATGTAAGTTCACATCTGGCATGAAAACATACAGGGGGTTTGGGGGGATTTCCGTAAAGAAATACTAAAGATCCTTTTTATGGAGGACTGAAAGAGTCATTAAAATATTAGAGAAATAATATGCAGTCACACTAACAGAATGTACAATATGAAAACATACATTAGAATCAAAATTAATCAAAAGTTAAACATTTAAGTAAATTACATGTTAGTTAATCATTAAAAAAAAACTTTATAGACATTATAAAGTATATGAGCTTTGACAAACATTTTGAATATGAAGCCAACAATAAATACTTCACATAAAAAATACAATTCGATCATCTTAAAGTGTTACAAAGAAATCTAAGAACATAATGAAAATGTTTATGCAATTTTTAAATGAGAGCTGCAAAACAGTCACAAATTGTTTTAGGAATGGAGCACAGGGAACAACGTGTAAAGACTAAATCAGGAATACAATACAGGAAAAGGAAAACCCACTACCCACTACATACTTACGGATGACTTTATGTTTTAATTTAATACATTTTTTATTTAACACATTTGGTTTATTAATTAAATAATTAATTATTAATAATACATTTAGTTTATTTAATTTAATAAAATTTTTTATTTTAACAACATATTTATGGATTAATATATTATTTGAAGATTATTTCTACAATTTCTGTTCCATTCACTAAGTTAACAAGCAAATTAGTTTTTATTTATAGCTATTTATTGATTACTTATTTCCAAATCCATGTATTAGTGCCTTTTTATTTTTAATTTTTTAAATTTTTTTTATTTATTTGCCTTTTTATTTTTACGATAATTGATTAAATAATAAAAAAGTCCTTCCATGACACTACAGGTCCTCCTTACATATCTGCCTTTTGGTTTTTATACTTTCTTTCTTTGTTAGAAAATGCTCTGATAATTGTTTGCTTTGTCTCTTGGGATTTTCTTACAGTGCATCTATATATCTAATGTACTGCATGCATGTGGCTGTCAAAATGTGTTTCTGTGGCCCAGTGAGTGTGATTTCACAGGTCATCAAACTGAAAGAGTTCAAAGAAACTCACTACTGCCTACTAATGGAATAATGTTGTAATGACTACTGTGTACTCATGAGTTGGTGGTGACGGCATTAGGGTTGATATTATCCCAGCACCAGATGGTGTCTAGTAAGTAATTATATGAGTTCATTATATGGATTCATTTTGATATCAGCTATAAACCTTTAGTGTTTTATTATCATGAAATTGTGTTAAGAAAATCTACAATCTGTGGACATGTAAACATTTGCCATCCTTGCCAGGTAAATACAATATGAGCTACACTGTAGTTGTTGTTAATAACTGAAATGATGTTGAGGCGCTGACATTGCTCAGAATGAAATGTGAGGCTGTACAAGGACGTTGGCTGCACACTTGTAGTAAATTCACTGAAAGGAGGCAGAAATTATTCCTTAATGCTTTGTCCAGTTGTATTCTGAAGAATCAATGCCCGTCCGACTTCAACCCTTATTTCTTATCTAAATGGTGATGCTTTGTGACAATATGACAGATTCAAAAGCTTTTCATTTTACTTGGAGTCAGAAAAGATTGCAGAGTGACTGAAAACTCGAACACCAAGTACTTTACTGACATGCTGCATTGCCTAAAGAGTGAAGTATCACAGTGAAAACTAAAAATAGTTCTCTGAATTTTGAGGTCCTCTAAGATCTTGTTGCTCCTTGAGCTTTGCACTGTTGTTAACCTTTTTTTTTTTTTGTGAAGATTTATTTTTAGTTTCTGCGTAGATATATATATAAAAAAAACAGTTGATGCTCTCTCTCTCTCTCTCTCTCTCTCTCTCTCTCTGCCCACAGCTTTTACCCACAGATCCCCCAAAGAAGCCCGACCCTGTCACTTCAGAGACCGTTGTTTTCTGGGGGCTGCGGTTATGGCAGGTCATTGGCATCTTTTCCGTGTTTGTTCTGGCAGTTGGTTAGTATATCTCAGGAAATCACTTTGTTGTCACCTTCACAAATCATTCATAAAAAAAAACAGCTATCTTGACATGTTGCCGCAGGGCACAAATGTCCTCAATTATGAGTCCACAATGTGATTATCAAGCACAGTGTGATTAGTTGTAATACTGATATTATGTCAGCAAATGGAACAATTTATCTAAGCAGCTGATAAGAACAACCGCAGGATGAGGGCAGAGATACTTTGTTTTTTTGTTTGTTTGTTTGTTTTATTCTGGCAGATTTGTTTCAGAAAAAAAATGAAATGTCAGTTCTACAGTTCTAGTCTTCATTCTTATCTGCATTTTGGCCTGAATGGAGTCTTTGGCATGCTCACATTGGCAGTGGTAGCATAATGAAATTTAGCACGTTACACATTTGTTCCCTAATGCAGTTCAGCCGGGGCTGATCATTAATTGCATATTAAAAAGGAATTCTGTAGGGGAGACACCACATCATTTGCTTTTGAGATACCAATGATACCAATCATTTATTAGAAAACATGACCTCCCGGTGCATTTAGATTAAAAAATAATAATAATAATTTAACCACATCCTAAAGAACTTGACTGATAAACAGTCCTAGTGCCACTGTGAAACATGTCACTATGCGAGCAAAAAATAAAAATCCTGCTTTCATGCATGCTCTTGGTGCCATGGACGGGTTATCATGACCACTGGCCTTAGACACAAAAATGCCATGGGCCTACTTACCTACTCATGCAGAGAGTAAACACTCCATGTGCCCTTTCTGAGAACATGGATTTTGGTTGCACAGTAACACAAGGAAACTTACAACCACGCAGAATGTGTTATTTTGACCTCATAGTTTTCATTTTGTGATGTTAAATTTCTGCTATTTTGTTATGTTCTATGTATTCTGTATATACAGTATATAATATTTTACAGCACGATTTTACATCTTAAGGAGTCAGACATACTTTAATTGAAATAAAACTGCCAGACGAAATGTCTGACTTAAAGCATTGACTTTCTTCTGGGGTTCTTCTGGGAAAAGTCACTGCTCAAATCAATCAAGTCCAACTACCAGACAGTTCAAGTTCAATGGCCATAAGTGATAGGCTGTTTGGGTGTCTTTGTCTTATCCTTAGATAGTTTCTAACATTGTGAATATTTGCCAAAAGGACTGTTCTCCTTGAAAGGCCCTGACAAGAAGCGTCATATTATTATTAGCAGCTTTTTTCTCCACTGGAGTTGTCTTTATCCCTCTTAATCCTATCTGGTAGTGCTGCCCCAGGCTTCACCGCTATCACTCATCCCAGAGCTGCAGTCCTACTGTAAACTTGGGCTAGCAGCATCAGGTCCTTCAAGGCAGACAGGACTGTAGCACTGACAGCGCAGCTGCTGACAGTTTATGGTTTGTCCACCTACCAAGTCTGCATTTCCCCCATGGATGTCTTATTTCTCTATGTTGACCTTTCACAGAGACATGTATTCAGCTGGCATCACATTGATTTGACCTACTCATCACAGGCTTCTTTTCATAAATAAACTCACATCCATTGTTCATAGGTCAATTGACTCCCAGTGGCCTAAGTGAAGATACCACAACAGACCCTGTGGGTTATCTGTCTTGGCTGGCTATTTATGAAAAGATTTAGTAAACATGCATTTTCTAAAAATAAAAAAAAAAAATGAAGAAAAAAATGACATCCACAAATATCCATCAAGTCAATTCTCATATTCAAACTACAGTTTTGACTAGAGACCAATACAGGCCAAAGCACTGGAGACACTGAGCAACGGGACTGAAGCCTCGAACTATGCAAAATACAGATTTTACAGTGAACAATACAAAAGGGAACAGCCGAACAGCAAAATAAAGCGCTAACATAATTGGCAGTACAGTAATACAAAAAACATATGACATCTGCTGCCAGCAATCATCTATCTATCTATCAGCATGCAGACCCACAAAATCAGTGATTCAAAAGTACAATACCTCAATAAAACCATTAAATCCATGAAAGCCACAGGTGTGGCTTTTCTAATAAACTCATTTATACACCTACACCTGTTCAATAGGTGATGCTATCCAGTGGTTTAAAAAGTAATTGAGTGTAATTAGTACTGAAAGTTTACAGTTTTTAACAAATTTCTTAGAGCCTCCCATAAAAACAAGAAAACACAAATATTTAAGAAATCTTTCAAAACTTGACAAAAATAGCTTTTTGTTAAGCAAAAAACAAATTGGGTTCAATTTTTTTGTATCCAAATTTGAGCTGACACACTGCACAGAAAGTAATCAAAAATAACATTCAAACACTGAATGTTATTTTATTTTTACATAATTACAGTAAATAACTGTAATTTGGCATCTCAATCAAAAAATAGTTCTGTGCTTTACTTTTTTTGTGTGTTTATTTTGAAAATTAATGGACAACAGCAGTAATTCTATTTTAGCATTAAAACTATTATTGGTATTAAGACATTTGCACATACTCATGGCTCTACTGTACACAAACCAAAAAATTTTTGGCAACTACCAATACTTTTAATTTAAGGCAGCTGTGGCATAAACCTTACACTGAGGGGTGATCTCATAAATCTGTTAAGCACTTTAATTCATTAAATTGTCTCCACCTTAAACTTTTACATGATACTATATTAAGTCTTTACATCATTATTATTACACGTGCATTAAAATAAAAACTGTATTTAATGTGATGTTTACAACTTATGGTTATTAACGGCGATTCATCTGCTGATTATGTTTTTCTCAATTATTGGTTTGAAATTATTTTAAAAATCTCAGGGCTCAAAGTGATGTCACCCCAGTGCATGGCTTTGTCCAACCAACAGCCCAAACCTCACAACATTACCCAATTAATGAAAAGCAGGTTTTAAAATTTTATATAAGACATGTCATCTGCAAAGGCATTGATGGCATGGCCAAATATTTTTGCAATATTTGTGGAATTTCAGTGTCCAGTAACAGTCTCTAAAACATGATTGAGACAAACCAAGAAAACAAGAAGCTGGTAACTTGCAAAGTGGGGCTAACTTGTCAAAGCAGGTGATAGGGAACAAGTTATAGCTTAATGACACATTATTAGCTATTTGATAATCTAATCTACACTCGTTTCATGTGTCCGTGCATGTATGAGAGCCCACTTGCCCTTCATGCATGTGTCATCAAAGAGACTCATGGGGAAAAAGGTGCAACAAGAGTGAGTATTCCTCCATGGTGTCTGCAGTTGCACATGCATACTTCCTGAAACTAATATAATCTCCGCCTGAGAGGCTCTACTTTTATTTTTGCTCCCCTCTGCTCTCTGTTGCACCATTTGTGTGCATTTGTGTGTCCTCTGCTCCACTTGGAGACACTTGGAGTGGAGTGGAGAAGACACAAATGGAGCCACGAGGAGGGGATTTGGTGTGCAGAAGCTTCCCTAACAGTTTTAATCTTTTTAATTGCTTTGTTCTTGATGCTGCTGTTCAATGTGCTGCATATATTTTAAGCATTTTGTTATTTTTTTTCTTTCCCCTTACCTTTAAAGTACTGACTGTGTCCTAAACCTCTTGTTTTCCTCTCTTGCTTAAAAAGGCACACACAGTGGCGGTCTCTATGTATGACTTCATCTTGCAAGAGCCCTTCAGATGCCATGGGAGAGTGTAGGTGGAGGCTTTGGGCAAAAGACTCAGGGAAGAGGCGCAGATTAATTTGCATATTCATAGATGTGCGTATACAAAATGAGCCAAAGGTGTTGAGTTACAGCTGAACCTTTTTAAGACATGAAGGAATTATCCTCGTGCACATAAATAAATAAGTTAAAAAAAATCCTAAGTATATACTTTGGATCTTTAAGAGTTTATTGAGTGCCTGGAGGGTGGCTGTTTTAAAGCTAGGACTATCGTTTCATGCATGAAATGTTATGGTTTTTAAAAAATGATTTTAGAAAATTAACTAGATAGTTGC
This sequence comes from Pelmatolapia mariae, assembly GCF_036321145.2. Classification (NCBI taxonomy): domain Eukaryota; kingdom Metazoa; phylum Chordata; class Actinopteri; order Cichliformes; family Cichlidae; genus Pelmatolapia; species Pelmatolapia mariae. Next base: position 19,882,448 of record NC_086243.1, read on the forward strand.
TAATTAATTTTGTGCTCAATCAACCAAACATTTTATCTCTACTTCTATAGACAATGTAATCTGTAAAAGGGCTCTATATGCATGGCTGCTTCTGCTTCAGTAACAAACATAAAAGCATGGCAACAATTTAACAATACAATATACAAAACCTATTCAACGTGCACACAGCGGTTTACAACAATAGAAAGCCTTTCACAAACTTCAGTCGCACATGCAGAGACCCAGATGGGCAAATATGACTAAACCTAATCTAACATTCTAACTGGATTCTTCATAACCAGCATTTTGGTAAATAAAGATTAATTATGGATGTTTCATTCACCGCTCCCTGCTGAGCATGCCATAGCTGTTTGAGTGATGAAAGAGAGAGCAAGACTAGAAGTAGCATGCAAGATGTAGGACGCTATTAAACATATCCTGTGGCTTTGTACCTTCTCTCCAGCTAGAATTACAAAAGAAAAAGAAAACACACCAATCAATGTTAAAACTGTCACCAGTAAGTCCGATGGATGTGGGAAACTAACAAATGGTGTCTATGGGGGAAAATGAGCCAGAATTAGAGGGACAAAATAAATAAATTTATCACCATTTTAACTTTAAAAAAACATAACCAAGCAACAACTGTCATGAAAAACAAAATGAAATACTGCAACAGACTTTGAAGCTGATCAGGTCAACACATCAATCCAGAAGAAAATTCACATTCACCAGGGAGTAGGCAACAAACACCACAGCTCAGTCACTGTCAGGACAAGGCTCTCTGGCACTGGCTGTCCTCTCCTCAGTTTAAGTACTACCACAGCTGATTGCTGAGTTGAGCCAGCTGCCCGCTGGCTCCACTGGAAGGTGGGCTGTACCGAGATCGGGAAGAGCAACACAGCAAACCAACACAGCAAAACTACAGTTGGCCTGCTAAACATGTAACACAGTTACACGTCATTATGCAGCCATGAGGCTGTGGTGTAACTTCATCACACGTCAGCATCGGTTTCAGTCACTTAGTCATTGAGGGATGTATTTAGAAAAAGAAGCACTCACAGCCGTTTTTTAGACATTTTCTCCCTCTTGGTTTGCATCTTTGTGTAGAGAGATTCATACTGCAGCAGGATAATGAGTCCAAGTGAACCAGGATTAAGGAGCACTCATGGACTCCTCAGTAGCTCGATTTTACTCACCAGACCTCATTTCCACTGAATATTTGAGGAAGCATTTGTATACTGACAAAGCCAAACATGTCACAAAACATTCTTTGGAACTTTGTCCGGTAATGATAGGATAGCGTAAGGTATTTTCTCCAGCTTGATTGCTTTCTGTCATCAAAGAATGGGAGGACGACCAAAACACCAATCAAATACAAAGATATTCTGAAATCTATATATTTTTTAAACATTCAGTCAGAATGTTAATATATATTGTATGTTGATTATATTCATTTGTAATGTGAAATTTATAAAAATGTACCACTGTATATTGTGACTGCCACTGCCCCTTAAGGTGTTATTAAAATGTCTTATTCAAATAACGTCATCCTGTCTTTATCCTTGTTCTTCTCTCCTTTAGTCATCACTCTGTGCTGTATATTCAAATGCCGAATTCCCAGAACAAAAAAGGAAATTGAAGCAAGGCATGCACAAAGGCAGGCTGCCAAGAAATACGCCAACACATTAGAGACAGTGCCACCTCTTAATGAGCTGACTGAGATCCCAGGCTGTAAGTACCCTTCTCTCATATCTTTCAAATATTAATATGATAGTATTACATTGGTTTTAATAATTGAGTTATAATTGCAAGCAGGAGCTTGAACTCTCATACCAGCTGCGGAAGTTCACAAGAACTGTCCTACTCCTTAAATGCTTCAACTACCAGTTCCTTCAAATGAGAGAAATGATGGATAACTGCCTGAATTTTCCATGCATTCCTCTTGAACCATTAGTGAAGTGCACAGAGATAGACAGAGAGAGACATCAGACTCCCTTAGACCAAAGCACATCACAGACAGGGATTGGGGGGAGGGGGGGGGGGGGGGGGGGGGGGGACACTGGTGACTTCAGTTCTGTATGGATGAGTTACAATATGAATTTGGGTCTCTATCTACAAGAACAGAAGTTTGTTAAATATAGTTTTTTTTTCTCAGTTCTGCTTTGTGATTAAGACCAAGAACAGCTCTCTCTTTTTTTTTTTACTTATTTTCTAGGATAGCTTTGATTTATTAAACTTTTGCTGTCTCTTTTTTTCACCTCACAAAATTTTCACACTTGGTTAAAGTCTTCTTCTGATACTTTCATGTACTAAACTCTTCTCTTCTTTTTTCTTCTCTTCTCTTCTCTTCTCTTCTCTTCTCTTCTCTTCCAGCTGCCCCTGATGCTTCTGCAGTACAGACACTCTCTGAGCAGGTTCAAACTCAGAGTGCTAACAACAGCCAGCCCTCAGCTGTTAGGGTCAGTGAGGAGCATCCCAGCTCCCTCACTTTGCCAGAGACAGGATGATATTTTTTTCCCCTCCTTTTCTTCGGCTCTTATCTTCCTTCAGACACTCCTCTTGGCTAAATCGCTTTAACAAAAAAAAACATAGCGTGCACATTGGCAGCTGCTCTAAAAGTCCCCTTCTTGCATTTATCACACATGCATCAGCCTGTTCGATATTTAGTACATCTGGTTTTCCTTGAATGAAATTTAAGAGAAGCTCAACCAGAAAAGAGCATCTCTCATTCAGCTGCTTACCTCATCACTTTTGAACTAGTCAGAAATTACAGTGCAATCTAACTTCTCCAAACTTTGCTTGATAGTGAGTTTTAATGGAGATGAATAGTAGGTATTGTGCTGCTTCTGTGAATGTAACTACTCTGGCTCTATAGGGCAGCTTGGCTTTTGTAGTCCATACTGTATGTTCTTGTGTCCTTATGTCCCTAAATGTCCCAATATTTTTTGCTTCATGTTGATGAAAATGTGGATTTCAAGACAAAATGGATTTGATCAGAAATTCTGAAGACAGGATATTGCTATTACAAAATAACTGTAAACTGTAATGAACGTACCACGCCTCGTATCTAATGTTTGTGCTCTGTGTTTGTCCCCGTCCCTCTCTGTCTGTTTGCTTCTCCAAAGTGGTTTTAAATAAAGCAAATCAAGCACTCTCTCTTTTTCTAGTGTAAATGGACGATCTGCACGGCACTCCTGGGTTTAATTATTTGAACGATTAAGTGTTCTTATTCTTACAAATGTTCTTTGGTGCGTTGCCTCAAAGATGGTGCTTTCTTAGGTAAGAATAATAGCAAATAACCACAGACAGCTGTCATTTCCTGTTCCTGTAGGTGCTATATCATGTAACAGTACATTAACTATTTATTGTAAAAATCAGAAAAAAGAAAAAACAACACAATCAGCAGTCACTGAGTTGCCAGGTGATCATTTATTAAAATAAGACCTGCATTTGAGCACATGATGACTCTGCTGTGGTCAAAGCATCCAGAGTTTTATACTCTCTAGTGTCAACCAGAGAGTTGGTCCAATATGCACTGGAGTAAATATTCTGTTATTGGCTATAAACTGAGTGACCATATGTCTTGAAGTAGGGCTGAAGGGAAACAAAAGAGTGAAAACATATATGCTTGTGCTCAAAAAACACCATAGTACACTGTTTACAAGAGAGGAGCACTAATACACAAGCAAACATGCAAATTGCCGCCTCTCTCTGGGGATTATAACCAGCTGACACAACGCCGAGTTTTTAAGCAGTAAAATCTGACAAACCAAATGACCCTGTAAGTAAAGAAAATAAAACGAATCCTGTGTTGCTGAATGTAAGAAAGCAATATGTTAATATGAAGCTCAGGATTAAAAGTTTTGCAAGTTTTTTCCTCTACAATGAGGTTTTGATTATGCAAAGCAACATCAAATTCATGAAATGCTCTCCCGAAGTAGGCTAATCGGTAAAAGTAGCACTGAATTATTAATTAAATGTTACAAATGAGGATCAAGAAGTGTCCACTCCTATTTTTTGGATATGTGCGTGGATATCAGATCTGTTTACAAATCAGGAATAAAATAGGTTCATTGCATAAAAGTAAAAAAAAACAAAACATAAAACAAAAACGCAGCTAAACAAAAAGGCAGATATTTTGAGCATCTGTAAAATGAGCCGAGTTGGTTTTCGCGCCACTAAAATTTTGGGCATCCTGTGTCATTTGCATGCACCTACTAGCTTGAAACATATTGGCCCCAAAAATGAAATCTGTAAAAAGAAAGTAGTGAGCATCTCTGGCTTCACAGCCTGTATCTGTTTCAACTACTGTTACAGTGAGAGATGGAAACCTCAGAGCGTTAGCGTCAACTTATTATCTCTCTCTCCCCATCTCCCTCAGAAACACTCACAGAAGACAGTTGTGAAACAGTTCCTCCAATTTGTCATCTTCTCTTATCTACCATCATCTCTCATCCAGAGCTGCTGCTTCTGGAGCTCAAAGTGAATAGTTTCAAGTAGCTGGAAATGAAGACATCCCCGTGTGTCAGCCAGTAGTTGCATCTTTTGTTTGTAAGAAATCAAATGCATTTCTCGCACATCTGCCCCCTGCAGCTCGGAACAGACAGTAAGGAAAACGTAGTTTGATGTGCAAAGACTTCCAAAAACAACTTTAGTCTTATTAGAAGCCCATCTCAGGGCAAGATAAAAAGTTATTGTTCTTAAACACACACTGTTTATGATGTCTTTGTGGCCAATTTTAGCTGAATTCGTCAATATTTTATTACACTTATTGAGATGGAACTCACTTTTTAATTTTCTAAATGTCACAACTCTAAAATTCACTAAGCCTTCGTGTTTTATCAAAAATTGTGCCAGCTTTATCCACGCTGAACATCTGACATTTAATAGTGAGAGTCAGAGCCTTTCTTAACCTTAAACTAGTCCACTGCAGTAAGTAAACAACAGGACACTGGCAAAATGGCACAAAGTCTACATGTCTGACATTGGAATTTAAATGACATATGAGTCTGATGGACGTGGGATCAAAATGTTGGAAATTTAAATGCTTGTTTCTGCTCGCCAGGTTCAATCAAGATCTGATTGATCTAGAAGAAACCAAGAGAAAAAAGCTTTACAGTCGAGGATAATAGCAGAAGACAGCTTCAAAATATGGAAACACAAAGAAATCTATTCACAGACATTCTTATGGTTGCTTGATTATTTTAAGTCAGCTGGATTCACCCACTTCAGCTAAACGGGGGACTGAATGATCTTAGGTTTACTCCGAGTCCCTCTGGCAACTTTTGACATTTGGTGTGTGTTTGTCATTTGGTTTCTTGGCCTTTGATTACATAGCCAGTGTTTTTTGCAGCTTTTGGAAAAATCATACAAAGAAGAAGAAAAAATAGAAGGAACCATATTTCACTCCAGCTCGTCGTCTGTATGTCCTTTGAGGAATTTTCACAGTTGTTCCTAGAGAGTGTTACATTGTTGGGTGCCCATCAATTCTTGTTAGTGGAGTTTATATTCACTTAGTGTTGATAATGTGTGATAACCTTGGATATATCCTTGTTTAGTGTATGTCTGAGATTAAGATGAGGAGACTTATACCAGCAACACATCTGGCAAAAATCAAGCAAAGACGAGGGCTAATATATAGGGCTAGTGAGCCAGGCAGGGTGATATTTAAGATGAGACAAGATAAAAATACATTTTATTTTACTCAAATGTATCGTTCTCCAACATTAAGCAGCTTTTTATGCGATATGCATCTTCAGTAGCTCTGTTGGCCTCAGCCTCAAGATCTCGCCTCCTGAATAATAATGAGCAAAAACAAACCTGATTGTTAACTTTGGCTCTCCTGTTCTCACCTGTTAAGCACTTCAAACAATCCTATTAAAAGAATAAACAGACAATGGTTATTAGAAAAGGTGGAAACAGATGTGCCTTCATTATATTCAACCTACTTAGCCCAACACTCCGCTGGATTAAATTTTCCCACCCAATTAAAATTAGAGGCAGAGAGTGTCGATGATACCTGATGTCGCTGTGAAGCCTTTAACCCTTTTTCCTTTTTTTTCCTGCAGCTGCAAAAGCAGAAGACACTGAGGAGGTAAAAACAGTTTCTGGGAAGGTGGATGCTGAAAAAGGAGAGAAAAAGACCAAGGAGAGCAAGAAAGAGGGCAAGAGTGCCAAAGAGGGGAAAGGAGATGAAAAGAACGCATCTACAAAGAAGAAGGGTGAAAAGGGCGAGAAGGGAGCATCCAAGAAGGAAGATGGGGACGGGAAAGGGAAGAAACCAGGAGAGAAGGGAGACAAAGGGGAAAAGGGAGCGAAAGGAGGGGCTAAAGGAGGGGGCAAGAAAGCTCAAAAGTAAACTCTGCTTTTCTGTAAATACCGGGAGAAAAAAATCCAATTTTTTCACTGGGCACATTTTGAAACTCTTTTTCTAAAGTGAAATTTGTATATAATATTGATAATAAACTGTATTCTGATACATTATTACATTATTGATGTTTTTGTCTTATTAGGATATGAAAAGACAGGTAGAATTATAGATTTATTATCTTATTCACAATTCACTGATGAACAATAGAGATCAGAAAGCATCCTCCAATCTCAGCTGAAGTTTACACTGGTATCTACAACATGCCTACATCACAAAGGAGTGAAGCGAGAATGACTGAATGATGTGTCACTGCCCACATTACAGTATCTAAAGCATGAAGACTATAAAGTCAAGTCCACTGAGTACACTTCGGCACAAGATAAATAAATGAAAATGGAATACACATTATACTTCCATGAGAGGTATTTGAAACAATGAAATACAACCTTAGCTCTACGATTATTGGCCCTATTGTACACTTGATTCCAAAACTCAATCTTTTTACATAATACAATCAGAACAAAACACCATATTACAGGGTATTAAAGTGGTCAAAGAGAATTTTCCAAGTGTTCTTGATTCACAAAAAAAAAAAAAGATCTTCATGCTCTGACATTGCCCGACCTCTGAGTGAAAAACTGGATTATACAACAGTAACATGGTATACTCTTTGATGGTTTGCAAATTAGGCTAACTTTCTGTTTTCACAAGCCTGGGAGAAATGCATTAAATTACAAAAGGATACAGATGGATGATAGATATTTAAATCTTCTGTGGCAGTAAGGTACGGTAACATGACTTTATAAAGGTTTCCCTCAGCCTGTCTTTTTCTATTTTCATCACTGCGGCATGCAGCCACCTGTAATTACTATTGTAGTCAATCCAGTCAAGCTTACGTCATAATTATAGCAGAATGAAAATGTTCCTCTTGACTGTCAAAAGCAGCTCGGAGCTGTCTGCTTCTCTTACATTTTATTTTCAATTTTTTTTTCTTAATTAAAGGAAAAAAAGCTGAAAATTTTTGAGCATGTAGTTTACAATTACAGTTTTTAGCAGAGGTAAAAGAAACAGGAGTTAGTCTCTGATAAATGCATTACTATTTTGAGTTATGAACTGCATATTAGATGTGCTACCGTAATATGCAGAATAGACAAATACTCTGGAAAAATGAACAATAAGATCACCCAGTGAATGTTCATCATAGAGCTCTATGGCAAACGGGAATTTGTTATATGACACTGAAATTATAAGTTAAATCATTTTTGGTTTTGGTCTTTTATATAATAATAGGAAAAAATGAAGCATGTTAAAAACGTTAAATACTTGCTAAAAGGGTAAACAGTCGGTGTGTAAAGTTGATTTCATTCTAGTGCTATTGGATCTTTTACCTTGTATCCAGTTTGTACTGTAAGCAGTAACTTGAACAGATCAGGCTTTAAGTTAAAGAGGTGGCTAACTAAGTGTGAAATGACCAAAAGAGCCATACAGGGGAGCTTACAGTTAAATAGTATTTACTTGAGAATATGTAGAAATTTGGCCAGATACTGCTTGGAAATTTTGTGACATTCAGAATCATTATATAAGCTAATGTTAGATCTTGAAACATAGTCTCCATGTTAAGGATCTAACAACAAATTTAATATTAAAGGCTTTGGTCGGTTGTTACTTTGTGTCTGGGTGTTTTGAATCTTTTACTGCTATTTACATGAAACTAAAGATTTTTTTAAAGGCAAGAAAAAAATAAAATATTACTGCAAAATTAAGACAATCTGGTCACTGTAAACGCGATGGTGGAGGATAATACAAATAAATTCTTCAGTATAACCTCTTCTCTGGCAGCTTATCATGTCTTTTCTCTTTGGTATAATAGATCATGTGAGCTACCCTGCCAATCATGCAGGCTAAGTATAGTAAATTACAAAGATATTCAACTGTTCTGTTTTGGCCTATATACATAACCAAATATTGCCAACATCCCATAAACCAATACATGAAAAAAAAAACCCATCAAAACAGCTTTATAACATATAACATATGCATACATAGGAACACTTTAAGCTCACAATTAGAATGTATCTCTGATTTTTGTAAACATCGTGACTCGTATATACATCATAGAAGCAGCACAACACTGGACTGACTACCTGTAAAAAATACTGTGTAGTAGTAACTTCAGTTTTTTTTTTCTCTATAGCATCACAAATATCACTCCTGGAATCCCACGGGGAATTTAAGACTCTTCGTTTCCTCCTTAAATTAATATTCCACTGGAATATTAATAAGACTGTTGCCTGCACCCTGTGCCTTCTAATAGGGCTTCATCTTTTGACAACTTTGAGAATATATCCAGTATATACAGTTTTCCTTTGAGTTACATGACGTTACTCAAAGAAAAAGGTTGTCTGCAAAGACATTCTTACTTTGGTGTTTTTAGTTTGGCCGTGGGAGTATTAACATTTTATGTGGACAAAAAACTAAAAACTAGTACATTCATTTTAACCATTCAAAATCTGTGGAGTTAGAGGGCTGAATACTGGGTGGGAGGGGACAGAAGAGAAACACAAAATAAAATTTTATGACACACATGGATCCTCTGGAGCAAAAAGCTGACTATGCTAAAACACCACTTGAACAGTATAAAAATAGGTGTGCAACAACAGAGGACTTCAATTACCTGAGTAACTTCCCTTTTACGCTGAAGTGGATTTAATCCAATGCAGAACAAATGAGATTCCACACCAGGAAACATGAACACATGTCTCAACAAGTAGGATTAATAGTTTTAAAGCCACACGTAATCTTCATTCAAAACTTCCTGATTAAATTACCCACATTTGTGCCTCTGAGAGCGCTCAGTACCCACCTGGCTTTACTTTGGTGATTAAGGGTATTCTTGGCCATTGTAGTAACTACAAAACCCCAGTTTTTACTTATGCACAAAAAAAAAAATGACCACAAGACGATTGCTTCCAGAGGAAACATAAATGAAAGATAACAACAGTTATGGCAGTGAATAAGAAATAAAGAATGGCAGTCCTCTTCTCAACATTTTACACATTCAGTGTGGCAGGCGGTTGGTGAAAGAGTTATTTGCTGCAACAACGACAGTCATCACCCATCAAATAAGCCCGCAAAAGCGATACGGCCTTTCTGCCTCGAGCCTCATCGCTTGGCAATGTTCCGGCTCAATTCACAGGAGAAAAAAACTGGCAGTGTCGATGCATGCAGCCATCCCCTTCGGACCATCCTGAGACTGTTTCGTGATGATTTTCTTTCCTCGATTTTCACCGACAAAGACAGCGTCCTGCAGGTCACATGACTGTCTCCCTCTCCTCCTCAACCACGGGCGAGGGTTTTTCGTCCTCACAAGGCCGCGTATGCGCAGAATGCTCTTCGGCTGGAATGTGGAGCTCCTGTCCCGATGACGGTACAGAGTTCTCTGACACTGAGCCATTTTTCACATACCCAGGGAGGTTCCTGTGCCCATTCACAGGCGCCGGTCCCAGCCTTGTGGTGAGGTGGAGGCCCAGCGGTCCTCTGGCAGTGACATTGGTAACACTGGTGTGTGATACCATAGGTCCATAGCTGTAAGTGTTACTGCCGCTTCGAGCTTTTCTTTTGAAGTCCAGGGCCAGAGTTCTCCTGCTCCAGGACTTTTTTATCTCAGCTTGCACCTTAGAAGAGAAAATACTTTTTTTTTGATGCATAAAAGCAGAAGAGTCAAAAATGTGTAAAAGGCAAGATTTCTGAGTTCTTACCTCTCCATTGCAAAAGCAGTATATAATTGCCACTAGGAATCCCTGCAATATAGTAAACAGTGATTTTTACTCCCATTATCCGTGAGTGAAATATCTTTGCAATGCACTTTAATTTGACATTTTAGCTGTAAAATTTGGCATTTTGTTTGATATTTTCAGTCATCAGCTACTCCTGTTGTTCTTTTAACTCAAGAACTAAACAATAAGCAACAACTGGACATTCGCTAACTGTTTTTTGGTGATAAGGATAACCCTTAGGGCATTTCAAATCCTGAAAAATCAAGCCTATTAGATTTTTTGAGCACGTCATTATTTATGTCAGAATAAAATGAGATTTTCATCACAGCATTTTTACCTGGAAGGAGTTAGACAGCATCTCATAATGCATTTGGATCAACCATGGAATCCCATGCACCTCTGTATATGGCATGGCAATGAATATGATGTAGTGGACGCCAAACAGAGGCATCAGCACCAGCGTGGACTTCAACAGTTTTCTGTAACAGAAACATTTCACAATCGTAACACAATACTTTATAAACATCTCATTTTGATAGATCAACAATAAAGTTGAGTTGGTGGATTGAAGGTTAAAGTAATTTGTTAGCAAAAAAAAAAAAACACAAATCAAGCTTAATTTCCAGCTTTTTACATGCAAGGGTTTGATGATTTTTCTCTATTTGAAATCATTTGAAATTGAATGCTGAACAGTGCGGAACAGTTGGAATGTAATTTGAAGATGACCTTGTAGTCTGTGTTGAGAATTTCCCACGTTTTAATCTCCCTGTGTTTGTGTGGGTTTTCTCCTACATTTGTAAGACTTAGGCTATGTGGTGAAATTCACTGCAGATAAAAGTGTGTGGTTTAGGGTTAGGTGTGTTTGTACGTGCACTGTGATAGACTAGAAACCTGTCGAGTATGTTCCCAGGATTTATTTTACTTTGGCAGTTGGGATAGACTGTCACCCTGAGAAGCATAAGTGATTACAAAAATGCATTATATGGACAAAGGTGCTGGGTCACCTCCACATTAGGCGTACAGGAGCTGCTCTCCCATGAAGTTCTGGGCGCACAATTTTTGTGCTGATGTTAATGCCAGAGGAGGTTCTGAGCTCTGCAGTTACTGAGTCAGCAGAGCTTTGGTGACTTTTATGCACTAAACCCCACAGCACTTAGCAACCCTGCTCTGTAACTTTACTGTGGTTGCTGTGGTTCCTCAGCTCTTCCACTTTGCAGTAATATCACTTGCAGCTAATCGCAAATATCTAGGAGGGAAGAAATGTCACAAACTGACTTGTTGCAATGGTGACATACTATTACAGTACCGACCCATTAATTCACAAATGCCTATAAAGGCAGACTGCATGGCTAGATGTTTGATTTTACAAAGAGATGTGGCCCAAGACTTTTGTCCATATAGTGTGCATCTCATGATGTAGCTAAATGTTACCTTTGCTGGTTGCAGCATTAAATTTCAAATGAATCGTAACATGACTCAGAAAAGAAAATATTTAAAAAAAGAAATAATAATTTTGCAGTTCGCTAGTACGCAGCACCTGTACTGTTGTCTGGTGTCACACCTTCTAGCATTTGTTTCTCGCAGTTTAGTTGCCAGGACTCGGACGATGTTCAGAAATAACAGAAAATTAATCTGAAGAAGAAATAGAAACATAATGTTAGAATTAGACGTAATTGGAATCACTAAACGGTGTCTTATCCATCAGCTGTGATGCCACAGGTGCAGCGAAACACTGTCATTTCGCACACGGTAGGGGAAAGTTGAAATCAGCACGTACTCACCACTACAGCAACCACGATGGGCATTTGATATATCCATTTAAAATTGCCTGCGCTTAGGTTCCAACACCTATGATAGACAAATAATAACAAGGCATCGATAAACAAGTGATATGAAAAACCCCTTTTGGGGGGGTGTTATTGTTTTCTGCCATCATGTCGGATATACAGAAAGGGCACAAATACAACATCAGGTCATGTTTTATGGCTTTCAAAGAACTTTAACATTTGCAAAGCTTTGAAATAACAAAATCTGCTCTTTTTATTTGGAATTAAAAGTTCACTTGACCCCGGGTGTCATTTCAAAGATTTATAGACAATGCACAATGACAGCATTTGATTTAGGTTAAGTATGGTATTAACCATAGGCTGCTTTTATTGATAGATTTTAAGCCATATGGATATTATTATGTTTACTCAATTTCCCAAATATATTGCAAAGGTACATGCTGTGGTTATCATCATGTATGGTAGATTTTTTTTTTGCTAAAAAAAAACAAAAAAACAACCCAGACAGGAGGCAGAAATGTTCTGCTGCTCTCCCACCGACAGAGAAGAGAATTATGTGGTTTAGTTGCACTCTACAGATGCTGGATACTAGCTTAGTCGCAAGCTCCCAGCTGCAGAAACTTCATGTTTTACTGTGGTACAGGACCAATGTGTACGCTGCAGATAATGGTAGTTGGAGTTGGTTGAGATCCTGCCTGTCTGGTTTAGGAGTTTTGGCAGTTTTGACCCAGGTGAAGTTGCCCATTTGCAAATCGAATTTGAATACACTGATTTTTAGCCACTTTAAGCTTTATTGGACACACTAATACCAAATATGTGTGGTTAATTCATACACAACTGTACACACACACTTAATGGGAAAGTAGTGAAACTAAATTGCTTCTATGGATCACTCACTCTGTGTCTGCAAACATGGCTCTCACAGTTGCCCAAATGGTTACAAACACAGCTGGTACACCTGCAAAATAAAATAAAAAATGTCTGACTTGGTATCTTAAAAAATTTATCAAAAAGACAAAAAATAATTTGCTCATGTGAGGAGAATCCGGGTAGCACAGCATCCACATTGTATGCGCTGTGCTTATGACATTTATACGCACAGTGTGTACAATGCAGGAACTGTAAAGCCCATATTCAAAATCTTTTCCTTTTTTTTTAACCAGATGAATCACTCTCCATTGTCCTTTCTTATTTATGAGAATTTCATCAGCAGATATGGAAGTACCTCAAAGTGTTCCAACTTATTTGCATGCTAATTAGACCATCAAAAATTAAATTCCTTTGATAAGAGCTGCGTTGCAGGTCATTGGATCTACTGAACATGCAAGTACAATGTAAATTAAGCAAGCAAACTCACCCCATCCAATCACAGTAAATCCCCACAGGCACTTTCGATTGGAGAAGAAGGTCATAAAAATGAGACTGTGGAGGTAGAGACCCTCCACGAGAATCCAGTAGTAATTAGTTGCCAGGAAGTACATAAACAAGGTCACGACCACCTTACAGGTAATCTATAGAGAGAAGAATAAAAAAAGCAACAGATTTAAAGTTTAAACACATACCTTATAACTTTAACATACACCTATGGTACTCTGATTTCAGCTACAGGTGATAAACTAGAAGGGTACTTTCAATAGGTTTTTATGATGACACTGACATGGATTGTGGACCTCTACAGTTTTCTCATGTCAGCGCTGGTTTCCTATGTGCCACAGAACTGAATTTCAAATACTGCTTGGTTTAAAGACCACTGGAAGGTTTGGGTCCAAAATACATTTCACGCCTGCTGACACATTATGGACCATTCACACCTCTCAAGTTGTCTGGGTACGGTTTTATTCGCTATCCCCCAGGGTCAGGACTAAGCATGGAGAGGAAGAATTTGGTTTTTATGCATCACACAGCTGAGCAGAAAAACACTTTGCACATGTATTTCATGAGACAGGTGAATATGAGCGGGGGAAACTGATCTGACATTGCAAACAAAGTCCTGCACACTGTCTAAATTGCATTGAGAAAGTTGAGAAATGAATATATTTTTGCAATACTGTGCATCAGCGCTGAAATGAGCTCCCAAAAAAATCCAGATAAAATGAAAAAAACTCAGCAGGACTGCTCCACTGAAGGCTTGCACATTTCTGTTTGCTACAACCTTTTAATAAATGAAATTATTTTACACATTAAGTGATTTACCCATTTTTTAAATATATTTTATTTTTTTATTGTCTCCCATTTAATATTGCTCTAATTTATATATGTGTCTGCAGCCACAACTTTTGTCTTCATGCATTTTTATTTCATGCACATTTGACTGATGTCACGGCGAGTGAGAAGAGCCGTGTGGAAAAATAAAGGAGGATCCAAATGCAGGCACTCGCTGATAAGTGAAGGTGGTTTATTGAAAAATAAACCACCTTCACACAGCTGGAAGTAATTGACAAGATGAGACAAAGGAGGCAATCTGAATACACTCACATAAGACACGAACTTTCACAATAAAACAGGAAACAAGAAATCACTACACAAAGACACAGAACTAAACCTACACAAAACATGAGAACAAAACTCTAAACCAGAATCACCGAAACATAGATTAATAATAATAATAATGATCAACAAAGCACCAGAGAATCAAAACGATCCATCATTCAAAAATAAACCAAAACATAAGAACTCAAAATGACCCAGAACCATACTCGAAACGACCCAGAACCATAACAACTGACCTCTTGTTGAATGGTGCAAAACAACATGGCTTATGTTACTCATGTTCAGATTATTCACCACAGGACAGCGGGCATGATTATTTTTCAGGCAGGATTCATTCCTGCTGCTTTTCGCCACACCGCTAATTGTTGAGCAACTTTAGAGGCACGAATGAGGTTAAAATCTTGTTAGCTGACCTCCAGCTAGTATAAACATGAATGATATATTGGCAATTTACAACTCTGATAGATGTCAGAAAAATGAAGACTCTCTCACCTGGCATTTCATTAGGTATACCTGTTCAACTGCTATTATTGCAAATCAGTCAATCACATGACTGCAACTCAATGCATTTAGGCATGGAGATATAGTAAAGATGACCTGCTGAAGGTCAAACTGAGCATCAGAATGGGGAAGAAAGGTGATTTAAGCGACTTTGAATGTGGCATGGTTTTTGGTGGCAGACAGGCTGGTCTGAGTAGTTCAGAAACTGTTGATCTACTGGGGTTGTCCGACAAAACCGTCCCTCGGGCTTATGGAGAACGGTCCGAAAAAGAAAAAAAATCCAGTGAGCAGCAGTTCTCTGAGTGGAAATGCCTTGTTGATGCCTGAGGTAAGAGGAGAGAGGCCAGACTACTTTGAAGTGATCGGAAGGCAACAGTAACTCAAATAAGCACTTGTTATAACCAAGGTATGCAGACGAGCATCTCTGAACGCACACCGTGTTAAGCCTCGAAGCAAACGGGCTACAGTACTCTAGCCCACATTGATCTCTAATCACATTTTCTTGTCTGTAATTACTGCAGATTGGTTAGCGCACAAAGTGCTCACAGATCCTTGTGATGAAGGATGGTTCTGAACAAAATAAAGACTTTTACTGGGAATCATGGGACCTCTTTCTTTTTCTCTAAGTCGGTCACAGCAGTTTGAGAGGAATCTTCGTAGATCTTCTGACTAGCTAAGTGAGAAATTTAGCCAGACAATGTGACAACTATTTACTCATAGCAGAACAGCTGAGATAAACAAGGTAACTTTATGAGATTTCCCCATCTTCAGGTGTTCCTTTTCTTTAGGACTGTTAGAGTAATTGGACATATTTTGACAGCTGGGTCATATGTTGTGAAAGCATGGGCAAATGTAATGTAGTTCAAATCTTGAATAACACATAAAAGTTTCTCATTATCATTAGATGTACCTCAGGAACATCTAAATTTGCAGCGCTACTGTCATTGCACCCACCCAGTGGGAAAATACTGCTCTGAACTACATCTGTAACCGAGTTACAATGCCATTTTGTTACTGTGGAAACAACACATTTTGCTTGTGGATCACTGTGTGAGTTTAGGCTCGTTACTGTATATGCTGGTTTTTTAGCCAGACTCTTTTTCTGATAAAAATAACATGTCTTTTTTTTTTACGGGTGGGGGGATGAGAAAATTTCTGAAAAAACAAAAAAACTGGGGTGAGCAGTTACAGAAATATGACTCCTTCCCAGACATAACCCAAAATAATTGTGTTAAACAGTTCTGAGTACTAACAATCCATTGTACGCATTTGAGCATTAATGTATTGCTGTTAAATTTTGTTGGTCCCCAGAGGGCGTGGATCAATTTCCCCCCACCACCAGCAAGTATACGTTTTCACTTATTAAGAAAGCTTCAAGTCCCAAGCATCGTGGCCATCTGCCGTTCCCATTATAGGGTTGAGATTCTTGATTACAAAATTTAGCAATTATTAGATTATTAGATGGGTATCAGTGGAATTACAGACAAAAAGAGGTTAGCTTCTACCACGACTGGCTTTGGTAATCTTTTGATTTTTTTTTATCTAGTACCTTCATAAGTTTCCATGTGATCAGTAATTGTCTATTTATTTATTTGTTTGATTATTTTTATAATTTCTAAATATTTAAATAAAATTGAATTGAATAGAACTGAGTTTGTTTATTTTTAACAGGGACAGTGTACATTAATAAACATTGCTGTAATTGTACAAGAGTTAGCAACAGGTTAATATTCATCACCTGCAAACTAACAGCATTTCTGTTAACCTCTGCTGTGTTATGTTTGTACTGTAAATGAACCAAAACATCATCATGCTAGCGAGTTAAGACCAGATGATAAGTCTGGTAAATACGCTGCATGTTAAATAGCATGCAGATTAAAAGCATGCAGACAGCACATACAGAGTCCACTGTGGAGTTTTTTCACAGCATCTGTGCTTCATAGTTACAGTGTTATATGGTCGACCAATGGATTATTATTGCAGTTTTCTGAAATGCATCTGTTTTATTAAAACATTCAATTAAATAATAATTTAATTAAATGTTTTACTTTTTATCTATATATATTTCTACCACAAATAAAGAGAATGGATGTAGTTCACTGGCTTTGAGCTTAACTCAGTTCTTACGCATGTCTAATTATCAGTCCCAAGCGCACTAATCCACAAATGTTGTTCCTGTGTTATTCGCAGCCTCTTATTTTCTGTGTCCATCCCAGTGTCTTAATCCATTATCTGTATTTGTGTGGAACAAAGCTTTTGAACCCACTGTTTCAAAGTTCTGAGTGAAAATGTTTTATTTCATGCACAGAATAAAGTTTTGAAACTAAGTGAGTTATCACCATGCAACATACGGGAAACACATTTTATATGTGAATGATTGGTGTCTCTCATGCCAATTGTATTAATCTTTAAAAGCAATGTGACATAAATGTATCAATAGACTACCAACAAAATTAACCACAAACACTAAAGTTGGGACTCAAAGCACAGAGTACTGCACATAACTCAAAGGACGAGCAAGTGTTGTGTCTACAATTAACTTGCACTTAGCAAAGAACCAATTTTAAACAGTATCATTAAACACTTTTCTACTAGCAGCCTGTTGCAAAAACCCATAATTTCTTTCCATTTCTTTAGTTGAATTTACAAACAAAAAGTACACATAACACAGTGTGACAGGTATTTTTGAACCAACATGTGATTCCCAAAGCTGAAAACTTGACATATTTCAACTGGTTTGCAGTGTGTCAAAAATTCTGCAGCAATATCTTCACAGAGAACAGAACAAGCATCCAAATAGGAATTTTGGAATCTCTTTAAGAAGCCTCAGGGACTATTCATGAAGACTACTTAAAGAAAACACAAGAAAGTTTGAGTAAGAGAGCTCAGACTGAGTTGAGCTTCCATACATCCTTAATAAAGTGCAATAAATTGCTGCACCTAATTCCCATTTTGCTATAAAGAAGAAGGCTTTGGAACAGCATTATATACACATATTCAGCCTGTGATTTCTGCAGGAGCGTCAGACCTTTTGTGATTGGACTGGTCTGTGGTTCAGACCTTACATTTTCTTTTTCTTAATTAAGAAAATAAGTCGTTCAAAAAGATTATTTGCTCCATACATAAAATGATGAATTATGCCAGAGTACACACACCTAAGTTCCCTCATTGTGTCACACACAATATTTCACCTACTAAGCAGTTTGAATACAGTATAAGTTACTTTGCAGAGATACAGAGGATGAAAGATATCCCTAAATATATAGTGTAAATTGTTTGTGTATTAAAGCATCCGTGAAAAGTACACAGTCTTTACAACTTTTTTCAGACTTGACTCTGTTCGGGAAAGCCAAGTCCTGGCCTAGTAAAACCTTGGCACGGTGACAAACAGTACAGTTTATTTGCTGCAGTACTGGAAAAGCAACTGAGACTCCTGCAAAACTTACCTAACACTTCCCGTGCGGAAACAACTCTTCACACCAAGCAACACTAATCAAATTATGTGTACACGTAAAGCAAACAAATCCCGACATTATATTTTTTGTGAATACTGCACGTTCACTGACTACGACAATGACTTTATCTGCTGCTTCTGTTTCTATTTGGTTTACTTACAAAATGCGTTTTGTCGGTTTGTGAGGCTTCAGAAATAGACTTGATGTCTTCCACACTGACTCCTTCCATGTCTAATGTCGATCCGGAGTAGAGAACAACGTCTTTTACAAAAATGCTTATAGCTCTTAGCATGTAGGACACAAAGAGGTGCATGTGGATGTAGTTCCTGGTACAGTGTAACCGTCTAAAAAAGAGAGAGAGAGAGAAAAAGAGTGGTATGGTCAAATATCAGATATGTGAGAAATGTTTCCTATTTTTACTTTTTTTTTAGACAGTTGGTACACCTCAATGCTAAGTTTGTGTCCGACTTTTCACACGCACACAAACAATACGCATCCTAATTAGAGCCAGCTGAATTCCACGCTGACTACAACACATTCTCGAGAATTAGGAGCTTGAACACACACAAATATTAAATCGTTACACTCAAAGTGAGCAGTAAAAACGAAATTGCAAGCATGTGTTGAAAAGGATCCAAATTTGCTTCCACGAAAGCACAAGTTTATCAGTCAAAAATTCTTCATTCTTAACATTTGTAGAAATGTTAACATTTGCAACTGTGAAGTGATTCTGGCACTGTGCCCCAAAGGGAGCTGCAGGATCAATAGCCATAAAGGTTACATTATTGCAGTCAAGACAAAACATCAATGATAAAATTTCTTGAATATTTACTAGTGCAAAAAAAATAAATAAATCTAAAAGGCATGACAGTTTAAAGTCTAAATTTGTCAAAATTTACTTGACGCTGACATTAGACCAGTGTAATTTCTACCCACTGTTTCTTTCTCTAAAGACTCTTTAATGAGCTGAATTCTTTGACAAGCAACCCTCAGAGAGCTATTGATTGAGAAAAACTAATCTAGCGTACATTTCCCCAGTGAAAAATTCTGAACACAAGTGGTAATGCAAAATATCCCCTCTTCTCTCTCCCTGGAAAACATTTATGAGCTCTCCTGTCTAAAAGCTGATGTGTTAAAGAGGAGACATGGCTGGAGCACTCTGAGCACAGAGCCAGAATGTCAGATGGGCCCCTGGGACAACTTATTAAACTCATTTTGCCCGTAGATTTCCTGGTGCCAGTTGGGAGCATTCCTAAAAACCTTCTGACTGCCTGCCTGTACAGTAAGTCACGCCGGTTGGAGCATTGGTAAACAGTTCCTTCCCATTGATTAGTGATAGTCCCTGTGCTCAACTAAATAAGCAAATAATAACAAATCTGCCCTGTGTTAATCAAAATGATTAAAAAAAACAGACATTTTCAGACTGAATTCAACCTTGTTTTAAGGTTTTTTTCCTTTTTCATTTAAGAAAGTAGCCCTAAGGTAAGGCTGATACCTCTTATGTTTGTACAGTAGGAGGAGCAAGCTTTTCAAACACAGCACTTTGCTCTGAATTCACATCACTTCACTCCCTTGTTTAGATGTTTACATGTGGAAAAAGGTAGATGTTGATTAGGAAATGTAATCTTTGTAAGCTGGGAGGAATAATAAAAAATCAAAAATCAGCATACACACTTTGGTTGTGTGTCAGCGAAATCTGAAATCAGCATGAAAATAACAAAGAACCTAAATGTCAGGCAATGAGGCATGCATTACAGCACGCCTGAAGGCAGGCTCCTCCTCAAAGGCAGTCATATCATAGTCTGTTAAAAGTCAAAGTAAAAGTCAAAGGTAATGCTTGATACAGATTGTGTGCTCCGTGCCGTCGCTGTGACACAACACATATATTGCGATGCACGATTATCCGGTGGAGTCGGGGTGGGGGTGGTGGGGGATTCACAGCATGCCATCATGCTGTGAATCATTTGGACTCCCTGTTTTGATCTCTTCTCCAATTGCTCTAACCTTAATTTCTGACCCCGTATCAAACGCCCTCTCTTTTGGGAACATTTGTAGTTGAAAGTACTGATTGAAAAAGTCCAGCAGCAGCATCGACTCACCGAAAATATCCCAAAATGACGACAGCCACCATGAGCGACCCCAAAGAGACCGAGTACCCAACCGTGTAAATGAGATACAGACGGTGAAAGACGTCCTGTTGGAAAAGGATAATTTGTTAGAATATCAACAGACACATTATCCCCTCCTAATTGCATTGTTTGATCCACGGTATGTTTTAGTCAGACATGCTAATTCTGTTTGTTGGAAAAATTTGTTTAAGGATGTCTCCAAATAACCTGGTTTGTCACTGGAAAGCATTAGTACACTGGGCAGTAGTTTAATCCTCCAGCAGAAGCCTGGCTGCAAGAAAACCAAACCCTCTGCACGTCATGAGTTAATAAGTGCCAGGACCTCCTTGTGATGTAAGTTGATACTACACTGCTGTTATCATTTAGCATCAGGATCTTGTGCCAGAAAAAAACGTGCGTCTGCAGTATTGCTGTTTGCTATAGTTCATGCGCACATATTTATCATTATCTACTGCAACTGCTCCTCTGTTGGAACATCGATCTGAACATTCGACGTCATACAGATGACAGCGGTATCGTATCGTTTCAGGCCAGAAAAGGGTGACGATCAAAGCATGACAGCTTTCACGGCTTTCTCACAGCCTTTGAATGTTTTCATTTATCAATATTTTTAACAAGTTTTCCATCCTTCTTACAAGAGCTATTTACCGCCAGCACTGACATCTAACACCCCGAGCGATGATAGAGGAACTCTACACAGGCACCTGCGATCAAGGTCACATCTAGCTGTCAGTCACACTGGGTTGTAGTACAAAGGCTGCTGTTCTTCTTCTTTTAACTGTTTCCACACGATGCTTTGCAGTGCAATGGTGCTGTTGGTGCTCATGGTATTACAGATTATGCAACACATAATCTTCTTTATTAAAGTTAAAGATGTCCATTTTGTAAGACGTGTACGCCCGCTTAAAAATGTGCAACTGTGTCAGGATACACAGCAAAGAAACACTATCAGCTGACAGGTCTGCTATGAAACAATGAAACAAATACAACAACTATAAAGACCTCATTATGATAATTAATTATAACGTCAGGTAAATGACAACAAAGCTCTAACATTAAAACATTAGCTGAGCTAAATATACAACACACTCCACCCTGGGCCTAAGTATGCCAATTTTTATGGTTTGGCTTTAGAGAAGAAAAATAATAATTCTACAGCATAAAATGGTCATAAGCAATTACCTTTCACTGTAAATCAAATCAATGAAATAGATTGCACTATAGTATGAGGTGGTGCAACTTCATTAACCCTTTCCAAACCATCCTAAAAAGTTTGTTAAAATCTTCTCAACTCTGCACTCACTGAGTTTTATATTATAGATTTCATGCATACACTTGGAAATAGCATATTATATATTAATTTATATGTGTGTGTTGTCTGCCTTTTAATGAATAATTCTGTGCTTTGCTGCTACGCTGTACTATTCTGTTGTCAAATGTTCTGACCTTTTAAGGGGACTACAAATGCAAAATAACACCACGGTGACATTGTCGTCAGCCTGTTAAAGTAATTAAAAATACTGCACTTCTAACTGGTGTGCCTCAAGCACTGGAAAACAGTCCCTTCTTCCATGGATAACACACCCTACGATCCAGGTGGGGTTTCCTATAGAAATAAGCTTTTAGACATAACTGGCCCACACAGGTCTGGCCCGCCCTGACATATATCCTATCAAACACCTCGAAGAGACCTGCGATAAGCTGGACCCCTGACTAGCATCCAGGTCTCGTCACCTATCAGTGATGCTGTCGAGATTATATCAAAGATTTGCAGCAAAGTCTTCCCAAAATGGTCGAGGCTGTTACAAAAGCATAAAAATGTTTGCTAATGCTCCACACTAATGGTTTTCAAAGAAGATGAAAATCTAATCGGTTCTTCCTTAATTCAAGAGAACACTTGTGCAAGATTTGACGATACGGCATTCACAAGAAAGGATGCATAAAAATCATTAAAATTGATGAATGAAGCTGCATGACTCAAATGTGCAACTGCGGGTCTTATTATTGTTAAGTAACTCAGCTGAGCCATGTCTGGTGAATTCTTAGTGGTCTTAGATTTGCGAGGGAATGACTCAGTTCAAGACTAATCTGGCACTGTTTTCACTTTGTATTATAACATAAATTTAGCCAGTTACAGCCATTTTATCACAAAGCGACCACATGACTATCCTTTCATTATCCCCTCATCATCTTCTCAACATTTCAGTAAATACGATCAGACTTTATTTGCATTGCACATTACTAAGAAGGCATGCTGTTAATTTGTTACGCATTTCAAAGGAAGTATAATTGCAGGGTACATTTTTTTCTTAAATGCCTTAAGTGAGACAATTTGCTATGGTGCTGCTGTTAATTATTTTGGTGGGAGACAGTGTCAGTATGTAAATGGAAATCAGATGGCTCTTACCATTTGATAGCTTGAGTTATATTCAGGGAGGTGTTTTGAACATTCAGTATAATCGGCCCATGTTCTGTTGGCTCCTGCCACCTTCCATATCCCATTGCTTTCACACCGACGGTGTGCTAATCCTAGAAATCAACAAAAGAAGTCTATTTTTAATTACAGATTTAAAGCTGCATAATTAAATAAATTGCCAAAGCAGGTTCAGAGAGAGCTCCAGTTATGATTTGCAATGAGTTTGCAGAGCACAGCCTAACTCATTTTAAAATTCAGGGATTTAACTGCTTACTGTATCCAGGGCCAAGCTTACCTTTATGGTTGAAGTCAAAGATATACTCTGGACAGGGAGTGGATACAGTTTTTTCAGGAGGCCCTTCAGGCCAACAAACAATGCCATCCCAATCTGGTGAGCAGAAACCATCTGCAGAGAAAAGAAAAGAGTTGACTTAAAACCAAATCCTGTCATGACTATAGCACTGCAGTAATGGTCAGTAGGCATTTCCAGGATCTGCTTGTTTTCAGGGTTTTTGTTTGAATTTTAAAAAGCAGACACACGAAACATAAACAGCACTGGAATGGCACTGCAAAAGCAGCCTTGTAATTTCATGTGTGGCATAACTGACCCCCCCCCCCCCCCCCTTTTATTCATTTTTGTTCTACTTGTGGGAAACATGGGTCACCAAAAGAAAACACATGCCTGTCCACTTCCCATCTATTGTCACATAATTAAGACTTGCAACCATGGAATTTCCCGCATGCTGACAACAAGTTGTCCATTGAATCTGGTGTGTTCATTAAGGCTTGTTTGTTAGCTGCTGGATATTTCCATAACCGCTCCGTTGTTGATAACACGACAACTATTATAATGTTGTATGGAATTGGTTTTAGCATGGATCTTATTTAAAGACTTCCTGCAACACTAGCTGCATTGTGATGCCCTAACTGGCAAATTATGGTTAAATAACGGCACTATATTATATAATTCACTTTCAATATGTATCATATGTTTTGAGTCTTTTTTTAAGATGGATCAAATTCAATTAATTAACAACATCCAATTTGATTATTCATTTACGTAGAGAGTTATGTCTTGCTAGGGTGAATGAAATTTTAGAGAATGGGAAAAAATGCTGATAAGATGTAAAACAAATGTCTTATTTGGCCAATCATTATTCCCAATGCAACAACGTTATGTATATTTGAATTAATTTTTTGAAAATGTAAAATATTTATTTTAAAATATTTAATAATTTTAATTTTAAAAAAATGGTTGAAAAAATTCTTGGATTTACAGTCCTCGGCATGTTTTAGACCACCACCGAATCTAAGGTTTGTGCCACACCTGCCTTAAATTAACAGTATTTATGATTACAAAAATATTTTTTATGTTCTGCAACAGCTAATCCAACAGTACACCCATGCTCTTTAATCAAAATCCCATTTTTAATGCTAAAGTATAGTTATTCTTGCTATACATGAATTTTCAGCTTCACTGTTTTTCAAAACAACCATAATAAAATAGTAAAAAAAACTATTGTTTCAGTGATTGAATGTCATGCTTGATTAATTTATGGTTCTCAGAATTCTCAGTTTTTTCCTGTTCAAATTTAGGTAAAAACATGAATTCAGTCATTTTTAGTTTTTAGGGGTTTCTTTTTTCTTTTCTTTTTTTGCTTGTTTTTATTCTAATAAATGTGTTAGGAACTACAATTTTGTATCAGTCTGGACTTAGGGGACCATAGTGGTTTGGGTCATTTCACTTTAATAATAATAATAACTTATATAGTGAAGAATTGACTAATAATAATAACAATAATAATAATAATAATAATAATATCATAATAATATAATTTATATTAGGGCTGCCACAAACGATTATTTTGATAGTCGACTAGTCACCGATTATTTTTGCGATTAGTCGACTAATCAGATCATGCATCGATTGGACGTAAAACGTACAGCTTATTGCACCAGCAGCATCTGCTCTTATATAACTATTAGCTTACAGCTTTAAGTGTTTAAGGTATGTGCTAACTAAAAATAAAGACAAGGTGATACTTTATTAAATTTTAATGACATTTGCAGATTGTTTCGGTGAAGTTTAATAAACTCCTTGCTATCTAAAATATAACAGGACACCGGAGTAAATTCTCGAGCATCTCACACTTCTGATAATCAGCTGTCTGCTTGACGTTTATTCAGCTGTGTAAAAACTATAACTTTAATCTCAGCCAAACCGATTGACTCAGGAACAAATAAAATACTAAAAAAAAGCCAAACAATAACATTTTTAAGTTATCTAAGTGACTTATATATGTTTAACCTGAGTAGCGAAAGACAGCGGTGGGTTTGAAAACGATTTGCCGGGAGTCCGGTGTTCTCACGGGCTCTAGTGAGCCTTGCCCCCGGCTCGCTATCGAGCTAGTGGGTAACAGCCCAGATAGCAAGACAACATTGAATCTATGTTGATTTTTCATCCGAACCGTCGTATATGGTCGGGGTTGAAATGCCAATGTTGTAACAACATTGAAATACTGTGGTAAACCGACGGTCTTACTATAGAGACGTTGTAACGATGTTGATTCACCGTTGTTTTTTTGTCATTGATATTTGATCTATTTATAGTCGACCAGGTGACAACAACAACGTCGAGAAAACGTCTATTTATAGTTGACGATCATTCGGCTCCGGTCACCATCAAAAACCATCGATTTGTAGTTGAGCATTAAATTGCATTGCAACTGATCGGGTATAAAGTACCAGAGAAAGTAGATTTATTGTTCATTTGTTATCAATGACTTGGTCTAGTTCACCAGCTTTAAAAAATCGTGTCTACGTGCAATTTATGTATAGTTGACCGGGAAATTAAAGCAGCGATCACTTGGACTATTCCGCAGCACCCCTCTCACATTGGTACATCCCCCCCCCTCCCCAGGTATTCATTGTCTTCTACAGTAGAGCGGGACATTTGATTTACTCTCAGCGGAATTGACCGGAGAAGGCATCAGTTCATGCACTGCACTGGCCTGCACCATGATTAGTATAAGGTAAGAATGAATGATTTTTTTTTACTCGTTATTTCGTTATGTTTGCATTTGAAGAACAGTAAAAAACTCGTTAATGTTGTACATTAACGACTTTTTTACTGTTATTTACGTTGCTCCCACAAAATGTGGGAGCCCGAAATTGTGTCTACTTCTTACAATCCGGCAACAAATAAATTGCACTGCGAACAAAGTATATCAACAAATAAAACATTTTCGTTTCATAATTTCTTCGTTATATTCCCTTACAAAGCTAGCTTTAACGCTTCGAGGTTTCCTTTGTTCTTGCCGTCGCCTCGGCGCTTGACCCAGACTTTCGCTCTGTAGTTGCTTAGTACTACAAAAAATTCTAAATCTGTGATATATGATTGATAAACGTAAAGTTAACTGTATAAACGTGTTCAATGACTTTGTTACTTTTGATGATTGGAGAGCACTCGCTTCAATTCGCACACGAAAACTTTAGACTCAGTTTGAAAGCTCACGCAGCATGCGTGACTGTACGTTGTACGCGCACCTAACTTTACGTTGCACGCGTACATGACTTTCCGTTTGTGCCTTGAATAATGAATAAGGCTACGTCCACACGTACCAGCGTATTTTTGAAACCGCTGATTTTTCTATGCGTTTGCACCTTTTGTCCACACGTAATGTATGTCTGGCCGTACATTGTGTTTGTATTTCCAGGCACATTTCACGAAGCAGAACGCAGTCTTCAGAGATATCCACGTGAACGCTGTGATACGTCTGACCTTCAGTCCGAAGCTGAAACTCAGACCAGTCTTAAAAGAAAGCACAAGTAAAACCTTTATATTCACAAACATATCTTTGATTGTTAAGAATTTATGATCTTGTCTTTTATACATATCTGTGGTGCTTGCATACTGCAATATCACCACATAATATAGTCCAAAAAGTGGAAGTTTGTAAACTTTTTAAAAATGCAAAGCCGTGTACACTTGTGCACTTAAATTCATTGTATACTGCACCTTCTTGCACATCTCTGTTTCCTGTGTGTGTTGTTAGAAATCAAACTAACTTTAGGAAACAATATGCCAAAAGCATATTTACAATTACTTAAGACCGTTTTTAATTTCTTTTCTTTAGACCAAATCCCCTGTACACATATACGGACTCAGAGGATGAGCAGCCTACAAAAAAACGGTTTCCCCGGGCCCCTCGAGTGAAAATACCAGGTAATAAAATACTGTCTAGTGTCTGTGTACATATCTGTGTCTGACACAAGGAAACTTTTTTGACAAGTTGTCTGTATTCTTAAATACTTAAAAAATTATCTTTTTCTAAACAGCCCTCACCACTCCGCAGTCTGCCCCCCAGCCCACTGATAGCAACCATCATAATGCCCCACCCAGCTTCCGGCACCTTTCGCCACTCCGGCACAAACCAACACAGCTTTGCGATCTCGCCAGCATGCAGAGTCTGATGTCTTCCCTATAGATGGTATGCTTTTTAAAAAGCTTTAAAGCTGCATCACAATGTCATTGTACTCTTATCTAAAAAAAACAAAACAATTTATACTCCTGAATGTCATCTTGTTGTGATTTTTTTTTTCTGTAGATTCCAGAGACTCTGTGAGGCCACTATTACAAGGCAAGTTTGAAAATCTTGGAATTTCACAGTTTACATGGTATAACAAATATATGTGACAGGCAAAAACTAGTAAACACTTTTAGCAGTTACAAGAACTAACAAATGAATATCCAACAAAAGGGAATAGAAATACATTGCACTGCCAATACTTTGGTTTATTCTTTGTATGACTTGAAAACCAGGCTTTAGGGAAAACTAAATGACATGTTTCTATCATCAATTACATGAAGTAAACACACAAGCACTTGCATACACATTTAAGACATGAGACACGCTAATTCCATCTCATAAAATGTGTCTATAGGTGAGACGCTTTGCGTTGATTGGTGCTGCTGGACCACACTGGAGGTGCGAGTCCGCCGTGTAATGGTTTATGCCATTACAAAGGAGCTGGCCTCTGTACTCAACTGGGCAGGGAAAAAATACCAAGGACCAGACAAAGCAAAAAAGGGCATTTAAAGAGACAGCGCTGTGCAGATGCATATTTGGTAAGTTTTAACATTTATTGTAGTTTTATGAGCCTAAAGTGAACAATAAAGGGATCAATTGATGCGCTGGGTGCGTTTCACATTTCCTATGTCTGTTTTTTGCTATATTACTTTGTCTTTCTTAATAACAAGACTTTCATATCCGGTTAATCTGGAGATGGAGTCTTTGGTCTTCGGCTTGTTTTGTCCTTGGGTTGTACACTTTGTACAGCCCGAGGACCCATGTTTTCTTTTTTTTTTTTAAAGGATACACGGCACACCATGCTAAGACATATCACATTTTCAGCTTATAGCTCTTTGGGAATCAAATGCGGCAGTTTGCTGATTTCCGCCTGGTGACTTTCATGTTTATCAGCCTAGGAGTTTACATACTTTCTCACTGCTGAAGACAATTAACAAGAGCTTATTCATGTGCTCTAATTCCCTTTTTTTGTCTTTGTTTTTTGTGTGTGTGTCTATTTTTGTCCTAGATGGCCTGGCGCAGCAGGTAGGGGCGAACTCTATGTCTGAGTTGGTCTTTGCTCAAGCAGTCCAGAAATGGCTCAGATATGATCCAGATCGTACGGGTGGCACGCAGGACGCACATCATCCATCCCCATCCCGGAGTAAATAATAAAAAGTGACGTGAAACATAGAAATGTAAATAGGAAACTTTGTCTTTTAATAAAGTACTTTGCAAATGATACATGTCTATTGACCTTTTTTGTTTTTTTGTTTTTTTCAATAAAAAGCAACTGTGCGAAAGAGGTGGAAAATCAATACCATATCTCAACAGTGTTTCAATATCAGAATCTGACATTGTTTCAATGTCAACAGTGTTAGAAAATATAACGTCGAATCAATGTCAGGTTTCAACATTGATTCAACATCAAAACCTGACGTTGTTTCAATGTTAAAAATGGGTGCAAGAGTGACGTTGGGTCAACGTCACACTTCAACGTTGATTCAATGACGTCGCCTGATATTGACTCAACATTGTTTCAATGTTTCCTTGCTATCTGGGAGACGTCTCCGAAAACGTCGGAGAGCTTTTGAAAATATGTGGTGTCTTGATAAACTGAGCAGATATTTGAGGTTTACACAGTTACATTCTCGCCTGAAAATATGTTAAACGTTTATTTTGTGACCCAGAAAGAATAATAAGAGTAATATTAAAACTAACTAGCTGCCGCCATTGTTAGAAACTGAGCTGGGCTGCCTATGAATTCTGAGACAGAGCTACTTCTTCTTCGGGGTTTAACGGCAGCTGGCATCCTTGTACATGCAGTGCTGCCATCTTCTGTTTCAGTCCGTTATTACACTCTTAAATCCTACTACTTATTCCTGCGGCTTTTGTGATCTTACAAAGCTTCAAACGACGCGTCGACTATTAAATCAGTCGTCGACGATTTTGATAGTCGACGTAATCGTGACTAGTCGACTAATCGTGGCAGCCCTAATTTATATAGTGAGGAATTGACAAATAATAATAATAATAATAATGATAATAATAAAGATCATGAAATCCCATATTTGCATTCATTTTTTAACATAGAAAAATATCACATAAAAAACAGTTATTGCATATTTCTCTTTTTACTACAGAATTGGTTAATGATAATAATTCTCTCTTTTTTTTAATGAGGCTGATTATGAATGCAAAATGTTTCCCAGGAATCATTAAAGCAAAAAAAGTATTTTCCACACTTTTCACAGATTTTTACAAGATGCATGGTGATCCCGATGATCACAACAGAAAACTTTGTGTCAAATTATTAGCAAAGACTGTGCTACATTAAACTTGCCATAATGCATCTGTGCTAAGTTCAGACAAAGAACTTTACGTTCAAAGGGGGGAAAAAACCTATGAGTGCACACAGTCCCCTAATTCTCAGCAAAACCGTGGAACAGAGCCTACTGATAGTGTGAGTGGAGTCCCTTTCACCACAGATTCTTGGCAAAACCTCTCTTATGGCTTGGCATTTATGTTGTATTATTGAAAACATCTGCCCCACTTTGACCACTAATAAGTAGGTAAGCATAGAACTAAAACTCTCCTCTCTTTGCAGTAGATCCATTATTTTCTCATTCCTGTAATCAAACTTACAAAGAAACATCTGACAAAATGACGACTTGCTTTTAACTGCTTGTCACTGGGAGCACAAAATTAAAGAGTAGACTGAGTGGAGCTGACTGATTCTTGCAGATGCATGGTGGGAAAAAAACTGCGTTTAGTTTTGAAAATCACGCTGACCACACATCCTGGGAGTAAAAGTAGAATTGCTGCTTGCTTTTGCCATAGGTTTTACTACCGTAGGACCACCTACTAACAGGCTTAAATTAAACACACAAACACACAGACACACACACACATACAATTTCCTGTAAATTTCTTGACCACAATTTAAATATAAACGTGCCTACGGGGAGACTTTGGTATTTGTGATGTCACTGGGGTTTGAAGAATGTTTTTTTCTCCCCCAACTCATTTGATTCTGACCTGCAGATGTCAAAACACTCACTGCAGTTCCTCCTGATACATGCAGCCTTTTATAATGATTCCCCATGTTATTCTACACCCAGACCACAAGCTTGAAGGTTGAGCTATTTTCACACTGCAAGGTCTGGGGATTTGAACCCACATCCCTCCACTGTCCTCCCCAGGCAAACCTCACTGCATCCCTCAAAGAAAACCTTGTCCCAGGCATCAAATGGTGAATTTTACACATTTGAAGCCCAAATGAAGCACAACAGCTTTTCCTTTCAAGCAGCACTCAAAGCTTTCTTAATTAACACATAATTTTGGATAATCTTTCTACACTTTCTGCATTTTACTCTGCTGCCATTTGAAGCAGTCGTCATTCCTAATCTCCTATAATAGTTCAAAAAGCCACAGGATTACAGCTAAAGAGCCAGAAAAAAAAATCCTGGGAGATTAGGCAAGACAATTACAGATATAAATCTAAAGCTAGTAGTTGGTGTTATCAGTTTATCTCAACCCATGGTTTGAAGTTCACGCCACAATGCAAAAAGGAAGGAAAATGTCTCTTAAAAAGTGATTTCTGCTGAAATCTTGATGACTTTTTCAAGGAAAATACTTACATCTTTCATCAGAAAGCGCAAGTTAGGTTTTCTTTGAACTTAATGGCAAAATCTTGACAATATCTATAATTTTACTCAACATCACAGCAAACCCACTACCCAGATTTTAAATGACTTCCACACTACATAATTACAAACAGACAGATGTGGCTCTGGAGTTCAAATCAAATCCAAATGAAGTTAAGGTTAAAGCAATTCATCTGGCATTACAGGGAAAAAGAAAATCTCAAAACAAGCACATGCAAGGAGCACATATGTGCTTCTCAAGCCGTTAGTCTCCACCACACTGGGGAACTTAACTGAGGACTCTACTCTTTATTAAGGTAATAGGGTTATTTAATTTCTTCAGCTGTAATGTGATTGAACAGACATGTGCAACCTTCCAAAAGAGGTCAGCAAAAATCCACTACATGCAGGATGAGTCACATCCGGCACACCAGCATCATCAGGTATGCAGGTCAGCTCTCTTGTGCTGATGTACCCCTTAAACAGCACCTCAAGCATTTCACAGAATCCCAGTCAGGCATTCCTGATGGGCTTGTTAGAGTCCAGATTGAGTGCCAAAGTTTGCCCTAATGTGCAGACACAGGAACATGCGAGTGCAATAAGGCCGTGGTTATCAACTATTTATACCAGATTAAAATATAAATGTATATATAGTCCCATATGTCTAGTCAAGATAGTGCAAAATGTTTAATTAGGTTTTATCCCATTGTAGTTCGTACTGAAAATAGCATGCGCTCGGAGGTGCATGCGGACATGTGACACCAACCTTTCCTGTCACTACAACATGTCAGGATAGATTCTCGTCTGCGAGATCTCTGATGTTTGACTGATTGCTCTCCTCTGCATTGGCGCCTATAGCCATCTTGCTAAGTGTGCTGTAAGAGCTGGAACATAAACCCTAAGCAAACAAAATCTGCTGCTCGGCCCTCTGCAATTCTCAAAAGTAGCAATTCTGACATTTTGGGTTTTTTTTATCTAATTTGAGCTAGTGGATATTTATCAAAACCATGAAAAGTTGGGACATACCACATGGGTAATGTAACTACAGGGAACAGTCAACAATAGCTTTTGTGTTCTGAGCCAGGAAGTAAACGTTTTTAATTATGTGTTTCATTTACAAGGAGTATCGTTTGGAGGGCAAAGAATTTCATGTGACCACAATGCACTGGGGTTAAAGAGAAAATAATATGATTGGTTTGGCTGTGGAATTCCTCTCCAAACAATCAACTGGGAGAATGACAGCAACCACATGACGATACAGTGTGCTGGGGTCTGCAGGAAAATGGCGTTCTTCAGATAGCCATAAATATTGAAAAACACCCCAGGACCAGGTTTGCCTTCGAGCTCAGCCTTCGGAAAGCCACAGAGAAGACAAAGGAAACAAAGCTGAGGTTTTAAATGTAACCATCAACTTACAGTTCACAAAAAATGTCTTGCAACTGCTCCAAGAATGGTCCGTGATTTTAACATATCAGCGAAATATAGGCAAAACGGTCCCTTTTATTTATATATTTACTTATTATGGTGAAGTATGAACAGCATCAGTTGATTAGTTTAAGCTCTTATAATCAACAGTCACTCTCAAACAAGTCACCAATCACATTCAATCAACATAGCGTCTCGATGGACTCTTTACTTTCAAGCTTGTGTTCATCATGTTGCTGGTTATGCAGTTTACTTCCACAGTTCTTGGTAAACTTCACTGTTGATTGGTTTCTCCCTCCATACACACAGCCTTCTCTCGGTACGCCTCCCGTGTCTGATGGCGTCCTCCGCCTCGTACATTATATTTCAGCTCGGCAGCCATGAGGCGCTGCTCTGTGCAGCCTCTGGGGGATTTACTGCACTCCACATTGAACCTCTAGCTTCAGCTAGAATTCACTGGGGAGCTTCCTCACAAGCTGAAAGCCCCAAACTATTTTTAAGTGATAACGCCTTTGATAAATGTGCCTGTGACAGAAATCTTTTAATTAAAAAACCTTTAGCAGGTAGTGGAAAATCACACTATTGGAAATCAATAATAAAAGGCAAATAAAGCGGCACCTTTCAAACGCGTGATCCCATTTCAATTTCACGCATTCCGCTTGATTAGTTTCCTCCAGTTTTTAGCTATTAGTTATCTTGTAATAATAATCTGTAGCTAAACAAGACATTTTATTCGATATACAGAAGCTATTAGGGACGAGCTTATGGATTTGTATCTCTTATCTCTCTAACACACCCCTTTTACTGGGTGATTTGCATGACAAACATGGACTCTGTAATCCCTTTGTTACTCTGCTTTGGCATGAGGAGAATCACAATCTGGCTAACAGAGTAAACAATGAACCAAAAGCAACCAATGTCCTGTGCATGCGCTAAATGTTAATCAAATCTACAATATCATGCACACGCACACCTGCAGGCAATGTTCCCATGATAAACCACAGCACACCTTGATAAGTGCATACATGTCCCACACCCCACCCCTCTCACACATACATTAAACAAGAAATCTTCAGTGCAAAGCGTCTCACGAATGTTGATTTCGATGACAGGAATTCCTCCATTCGCATGGTCCTCAGGCATTCCCACCCAACACACTTTTCACTGTAGTATTTATATGCTTACCGTAATCTCACTAATTGCCTCACAGTTTACCAAAATTATGGTGACAGTCAGTGGTACCTCCAACCTGTGTTTTCACGTAAAAGTGGAAACAGCTGAGAGGTGAAAATAGATGAATTATAGTTGAGCTTCATTCCGGTGAACTTGACAAGCATTATGATTAGGACACATAATAAAGACATATAGTGTAATCACTGTGCAAGAGCTGCCGCTGGCTTTATTTGTAGGTTTTACTAATTTGTATGTTAATGTGATAATAATGTATCAAATTGGAAAGCTAAGTGTGAGTCTCCAATGCTCCTTGTGTGTCTGACAGCTCAGTCGTGCTCACTGCAGCGATCAAACACAAAAACTGAATGAAAACTAACATTGTAGACCATATCTAAGCAAAGCATTAGAGCCTACTACTAAAACTATTAACGTTCTGTTCAGAAATTTTAATGCCATCTGATTTTTATCCAAGAACAATGATTTAGCAGCTAGCCTAGTTAACACTGAAGTAAAATAGCATTTATACACGCTTATATATCAGGAAAAGGCAAGCCAGACTTTCTCACAGTAAATCCAGTTATCCACTCAAGCCCACCATTTATCCAGCAAAATCTGATTTGAGCGCTAATAGAATAGTTACAGCTCACCATTACAAACAAATAAAACTGCAGGCGTAAACTGTTATGATTAAGTGGATCCATGAGTACTCCATGATGTAAAGTGTTAATAAAAGTGTCCTGTCAATTTTTAAAGATCGGCTTTAATTAACCATCTGTGTCACCACTTTCCCCAGTCTACAAAATATAAGGGGCTGTGGTCAGGTGTGCAGATATGCCATTTAACTTTACAGATTTCAGCTTTTGCAAGAGAAGCGGTGCACATCCATTTCAAGCCCCCGGTTAAAAATGAGTCTCCAGCTAAAAGACATCCTACAGGCGATTTAAGGTTTAATTCTGGATTTAGGGATCTGGGATTTTTTTCACATGACTGCACTCAATCCACAGCTGTAGTACACAATGAAGTATGTGAACAAATATTAAAAACCCATGCTGTTTTATACAGATATTCCTCTGGCCCCCTGAGGATGAATCCTACTTAAATCTCCTATGTGGCTGTTGACTATTTTGCCATGAAATTCAATACTGAAAGTTCAAGTCCCCCTGAAGAATAACAGTATTGTCATTACAGACTCACAAAGCCACTCATACGGCTAAAGACTGACAGATTTGTTTCTGTACTCACCAGGAATCCTCTGCTTTGCCTTGATGATGGCCTCACATTTTTGCTTGGCTCTGTACAAAAACTCTAACTGCTCCTCTTTTGTCAGCACATCATCGGCGTAAACCTGCAAATCAGGGGGAAAGCCGCAGAGTTAACGGAAGGATATGGAAGTGGAAATAGGTATAGTGTGCAAAATAGATACTTTCAAACAAAATTTCCAACACCAAACATCTATTACAACTCAGCTACATGGCAGTTAAAATGACAAGAACAACATAAAAGTGTAAATATTTCGCTGCAGATGTAGACTCTCCTCTGGATCTGAAATGAGCATGAAAATCAGTTCAGACTTAGACATTAATTTCTTTTTACAGCTGCTTCAAAACTGTCAAACTGTCTGGAACCCTGCTCGTGGTGCTGTGGAGAAAAAATTAAATTCAGTTTCCTTCCTCCAAAATTCACCGGATATGAGTGACAGTAATACAGTGGATAAATATTAGAAAGTCCTGTACTTTGACCACATCAGTGAATTCATTGAAGAGTTCTCAGTCTTACTGTGATAAAGTGAAAGCTAAACTTCCCTGACTCAACAGCATCAGTTTCACTTGCAGCATGCAGGTTTATTCCAGTGGTAAACTGATTGACATGAGGAAAATTTTAACACTGACAAAAATGACATTTTATTCCCTGCAGCTTTTTTTTTTTTACCCCTTATATATTTTCAGCTTCTGAACGTTTTATATGAGGGTGACGTGGTAACTCAGGTGTGGTTTTCCAGTCAGGGAAACTTTTTCCATTCTAATAGGTCACACTGACTGACTTGCTGTTTGCCTGTGGATCACTTTCGGGCATTGACAAATGTGACTGTATTGAAAACGACAACATTCATTTTTAACAGAGCATGACAAGAAGAGTGGAAATGAAAAAACAGGCCGCCTAAACTAAAGGCTAGATCACCAGGATATTTAATGCTGTCATGTAGGCACTATCATTGTTCTCTGAGCCACACTGCAGCAAAACTATAAGACACACACCATGAGACATAAACTAACACGTATGCCGTACAGAGCGCCTGGAGGTGCGGCTAAAAAAAAACACACACACACACAGTCTTGTTTTTTTGGTCCAGTGATCCAGAGCAAATAGTGCAAATTAAAGACAGACGTTTACTCAGAGCAGCTGACTCCCTGGCTGCAGTTGCATCTGTCGGGTTTCAGACACAAATTACATGTCTGGATGTGAAGAAATCGAATTTTGCTTCTATGAAAGCAAGAAGCAGAACACTTCAAATAGTAACGAGTAATTATTTTACCAATGAGCAAGAGACAGCAGGGAGAACAAGGTAAATCTATGCATAAATAATTCACCTTTTTAAACATTTATTGCAGTCATTTTGGATCTAGAATATATATTTTTTAAACGTGACACAATGGAATATATAACCATAGATAGATAGCTGCAGATGCAAAGTAAAGGCGGTGTGGAGACTTGCTTGTCGAATCTCATTGTGATATAATGATTATGCCTGATTCTATCTCTAAATATAAGTAATATAATTGATTTTCTCTTGTTTCCCTGAAAAATCTTATTTGAATCTCTCCAATATTTGTTAATTTGTTCAGACAGATGTTAACTAAATAATTTGTGTACCTTATTTTTAAGGTATGCTTGTTATACTGCTCATTAACCTGAATATCTAATCAGTCAATCACATGGCACCAACTCGGTGTGTTTAACCAAGTAGCCATTATCAATTGAGCATGAGAATGTGAAAGAAAGGTGATTTCAGTGAATTTGAATGTGCCAGATGGGCTGGCCTGGTTATTTCAGAACCTGCTGATCTCTACAGGAAATATCCATGGGCGGCAGTTCTCTGTTGACGTCAGAGATCAGAGGAGAATGGCCAGACTACTTTGAGCTGATAGAAGACAGCAGCAACTCAAATGACTACTTGTTACAAGCAAGGTATGCAGAAGAGCATCTTCGAATGCACAACATGTTAAAGCTTGAAGCAGATGGGTACAGCACCAGAAGACTGCACTGGGTACAACTCCTGTCAGCTAGAAACAGGATACCGAGGCTATAATTCACACTGGCTCACCAAGATTGGACAACAGAAGATTGGAAAAACATTACCTGGTCTGATGTGTCACATGAAACAACATGAAAGCTGATGTTTGCATTCTAATATTTGTGTTCAAGCCTCTAGCTAAAGATAAAGACATCTTATGGAAAATATGTTTTAGTAATAGACTTTTACTCTATCTTAAACTCTTTTTTTGTGAATATAGAAATACTGGAAGTGAGCTTACTCATTCTGCAACAGTATTTTATATTGTATTCTTCTTATTTATAATTTAGTACAGCCAATTGCGGTGGTGTTTATTTAAAGTATATGAAATGCTGAAATTTTACAGCAGTAACAGCAGTATAAATGTTGAGAACCAACCATAAAAATGACAGTACCAAAACACTACAGTACTGAAATAAATTACAAAAATTTTACACTGGTTCCTGAGTACAACATTTAAGAGAATGTACTTATTTACTATAACAGTTACTATAGTAGATGTACAGTCTACTAAGAAGCATTTATAGTTTTGCAGTTGGCAATGCACCTCAGTATAGCAACCAACTGTTGTATAAGCTTTTTCAAGACTTTTTCCGCCGTCTCTTGTGCCTGTTCATAATGAGAAATAAATAAATAAGTACAGATAGGAACAAAGACATGTATACTTTGTTTCTAACAGAAGTACGCAACTTCACGAGGTTTAAATTTAACTGTAAATACCAAGCCGTTGTGGGTTTGCTCCATACAAACCCACAATACCTCAATCCATCAATATTTTCACTACTTTCAGCCCTAAAAAAAGGATGTCCAGTCTGAGAACTGAATAAGGTTACAGAATGAAGACGTTTATGGCTTTGCACAGTAAACAACCACAGATGGAATAACATTTTACCGCAGGCGAACAAGGATAGATACTACCTGTTTACTGTACTAACTAAGCCAATATAGAATATTCCGCTGACAGCTTCTGAGACGTTCACACTATTTTCATCTAAAAAGCTGCCTAGTGTTACTTTAGGTAATGACCAATAGGTAATCAGAAACAGTGAATTTGGAAGCTATTCTGGTAAGAATAACACCACTATCATTACTCTCTCTATTTGCGGACAGGTGACAAATTAAAGGAAAAACACTGAATGTCTAACCTCTACATTAAGGGGACTGTTATGCTGCAGAAGGCGTTATCATGATCAGCTTTATCTTGAGATCATATATTTCTTTTCCGATACGAGCGATCACTTCCTGCATATTTATTAAGGTGCAGTGGCATTTCCAGTCACCAGGTTTTAAGGTAGTTATAGCCTTATGGGAGAATTTGTACTGGCAGATAATTTTCCTCACCACCACCGTAAAACACCAAATGAGGGCTCTTTGGGGAGAAGAGATCTTGAGATTTGGAGAATAAGTGACAAGGCTAGCTGAAGCTGCATAATGTATTTTCACCATTTAAATAATTGCATGCATCATGCTGATATATGTTGAATTTTTCCACACACTTCAAATCAGTGTGAAATGTCCGCTAGTTTATTACTTTGAAATCGCAGGGTTACAATTTCTCTAAGTTATTTCTGCCATTTGAGTGAGACTGCTGTTCCAGCACATTAAGAACAAACATCCCAGCCTTTATAGCGGTGTTTAAGCCCCCGTGAAACAGTAAACCAAAATGAGGCATGGAGTTTCAGCTTTCTGTCTTAAAAACCAGACTCCTGCATCCAGGGATATAGAGGAGTATCATTTACCATTTCAAGAGGAGAATCTTGGGTAATATGTATGCCCCGTGATTATTTCTGAAAACTATTCCTCCTCCACTGGCCAGAGTCCAAACCTCCAAAGTAAACACACCTCTCACAGGGAGAAACGTGGACATTCTTATTTACTGCATTTCATTCAAAACACAGTATTCTTTTTGTGAAATGCTTTTGAGTTTGTGCCAAAATGAGAATTAGAAAAATACACAACATATAAATATGTGTGTTTTCATCCCCGGTCGCTAGAATACAAACTCCACTTGGATAAACCACAAGTTTCTATTTGTCTTTGCAAACTGCAGCTTGATGACTTAAACTGCAGCCCTCTGCAAGAATATAAGACCAATATTGAGAGAACTGTATTTAGGGTGCTCAGTCAAGAGAGTGTTTAACCGCTAGGATGAAATACTAACATTATACAGCGTGGGAGTGAAGGCACATTTACAGTTTAGTTTTAGTTTTCTATTTTCAGCATTTGGTCATTAATGCAAGTTGTATTTATCTGTCAGAGACTGATTTGTCTGGCATGACAGTTGAATATTTTCAGTGTCCATTTGTTGATTTTCAAATAGTTTGCACCAAAGGTTAAAAAAAGATTCTAATAAACTGTCCATCAGAAATGTGTCATATGGCTAGACGCCATGCATACATTGAGTGGAGACACTGGGTTTCCACTGCATTACCAACAGCCTTCATTGCGGACTGCCTTGCGCTTTTTATTTCTTCTTCTTTCTTTTTTTGAAGAAAGTTGTGGCTAACCAAAGTCATTTCCTGTAATGTCCTACACGGAATCAGAGAGTCAAATGCTGGAGCTTGTGAGGTAGACTTTGATTAGAAAAAACAAAACAAAAACTCGAGTATCCAAAAAGTTTAAATGAACCACAAAAACCACTGGATTCAATGGAGTATAATTATCTGCAGTGAGTCAACAGTGTATTTGGATTCAAAATAAAGCTCAGTGATCTCATTAGTACTATCTCAGACCATGAAAAAGTTATATCA
Organism: Pelmatolapia mariae; assembly: GCF_036321145.2. Taxonomy (NCBI): domain Eukaryota; kingdom Metazoa; phylum Chordata; class Actinopteri; order Cichliformes; family Cichlidae; genus Pelmatolapia; species Pelmatolapia mariae. The sequence continues at coordinate 19,922,206 of NC_086243.1, forward strand.
AAAACACAACATAAAGCGAGTTCCAAATATCATGACGGCAAAGACGCAAGCATTGTTGAGCAAAACACTACAGCTTCAAAGTGGCTTGAACTTTGTACTGATCTCCCAGAAAGTTGAATGTAGGGACAATTCCGCTGCCAAAATTAATATACTTTATCCTCAAGCTAAGCTCAGTGGGCAATAAAAAATGCATCCCAACAGTTTTGATTACTTTCAAGAGTTCGTTCAAACGGAATTGTTGAAATCCTGCCTATACACAAGCCCCCTTCTATGCATTTTGGCTTTTTACATGCATGTAGAAGGTGTTGTAGGTCTCTGAAAAGCTTCTTCCACGGTTAAAGATGTTCAGGCGCTCCATTTCAGCATTTACATTTGGACTAGACACTGCAGATTTTAGCTTTCAGTATCGAAGGTGTGCATTTTCATCTTCTTTTTCAACATCACACTGTCCTCCGTGTTATTGTTTAAAAGGCTTATGAAAAGCCAACATTTCTATAGAGCTGGGGTTATATCACCAGTTGTCACTTTGGGGCACTCCAGTTTACGCTAATAACACAACAGTCGAAGAGAAAGGATTAATGATCGGCAAGAAATATTCATCGGCCAGAATTGGGTTTTTTTACTTTTTTTTTTAGTGATAAACAAAAATTAAATCCACAAGACCAAATGTTCCAAAGCAAGAACTCAATGCATGGAGGTAAACAGAGACTACATAAACTAGCTATGAGCTTTTTTTTTTTTCCAAAACCAGAAGAGTTTTTGATTTAATATAAATGAATAAATAAATAAATATATGTTAGGTGAAGCTGGCTCAAAATTCAGTCTGGACAATTGTTAAATATATATATTTTTTGTGAGTAATGTCTTTGGTAAAAATGTGTCAATATCTTAGCTATTCCTAGAACTGTACTCTTCTGGACAAGCACCTCTGATGTGCCTGGAATCTGCTGGAGCCACTCTTCCAGCTTTGGCGTTATTGGTCTTATTGCTCCTATCATTGTGGGGCCTCTTTGGTCTTTACCTTCCACATCTGCTCTAGTTATTCCTTCAGTCCCTGTTACTTCCCTGTTTTTTGTGCTTTTCTAACCACTAGTCAGATTACTTGATGTCCACCACTTCCTCAATCTGTCCATGATATATCCAATGCAGTGGCTTGGTCTTCCATGATAGTTTCTCATCACTGTCGTGTCTTCAGATATCTGAGGAAATCTTAGAGCAGCTTATCCCTGGGGTCATCTTTCTAAAGCATTCATTGACGTTTCATCTTTCTTCCTGGATTCTGGCTCTGCCCTCCTACTTTCTGTTGGCCGTAAAGCCTCAGGGTGTTGGACTTTGGGTAAAGAGCACCATATGTTGTAAGGAGTTTTCATGTCTTGACATCAGTGGCATATATGTCCTCCTGTGGCCAGCATATTATTCGAGCTGAGTAACAGTCTGATGAGTGGTAGGTCATATGTATTGATAGTTCAGCTCTTATTCCTACTGCTACCTTCTCAGGACCTGTCTTACCTACTGGAGATATTTGACTGTGGTTGATCTTCATGTATCTTTATTGCGGACCCTGTTGGCTTAAGGGATACCCATGTATTTGTAGCTGTCCTGTATATCTGCTATTATACCTTCTGGTATCTTCACCCCTTCAGCCTTGATCACGTTACCTCTCTATGCAATTTTCTAGCCACACCTATCCAGCCAAATGGCCCCAAATGTTGTCGTCCACTGAGTTCCTGATTGATGTTATGAACACACTTTACCTTGTATAGTGCCAAATATTCCACTATCAACGTGTGGGGCATTGAGTCATAGGTTTTCTTGTAGTCCAACCAGACAGTGCTGAGATTAGTCTCCCTGGTCTTACAGCTGTGGTGTAGTGCTCTATTAACCAGCAGTTGGTGTTTTGGCCTTCTGGTATTATTTTCAATGCCTTTCTGAGCTGTGCTCATATGTTGACTCATGTCAAGCCTACTCAGCTTGGTTGCTATGATGCCTTAGAGGAGCTTCCATGTTTTAGAGAGGGAGCTAGTTGGCATGGTAGTTTCATGGTGTCATAAACTTGCAGGGATATTTCATGATTGTGTTAGCAAGTCAAGATGAGTACCTGCTACTAGCAGCCTGCTTCTTTGTGTTACCAGGTGTTGATGGAGTACCACTTCTTCAGCCAGTTGGTGTGGATATCAGATCCTGGTGCTATCAGCTTTTCATTCTTGAGACACCTTATAAGATTTTTGCCTTTGTGTTGTTAACTGGTTCTTTTTCTGGGAGGTTGCTGCTGGATCTTTGGCAAACAGACCATTTATTCTCTTGGCCTTTGCTTCTCTGGTGCATCTCTTCAGCCTAGTCACCACAGTTATAAGCCTTTGCTTGGGAGTTTCTAGAGCCCCCAATTATGGACACTTTTTGTCATTCCCATTCATCCAGTACCCACATCTCATAACTTTTATAACATCCTTTCAAGTTTCCCTGATTTTGGCTTCCAGCCTACCTTTCCATAAGAGCTTTCTCTATATGCATTCCTGATCTTATACCCAAGTGTATCTAGGATTACTGTAGCAGTGGCATATATGAGCTCATTGGTTACAGTGATTTCATATTTAAAAATACTACCAAAATTGTGGGTAAAAACCTTAACAACCATGAAAGCAGAAGAAACTCTGAAACAAAATTTCTATAACTCACTGAATTATTTTAGGCCAAACTTCACATGACTTTAAAGGCACTGGACTCACACACATGCTGTCTTATTTCAGTTCAGTGTTTGCAGATGTTTTCACTGTCAACATAGAATCTCTCATCACAACTCTGGCAGTGTTTTCAGTGGAAACCATATTAATTTTTCTATAAGTTCAGAGACATCCAATAATGCTTCTCTGTTAGACAATCCCTGTGCGAAGATAAGGTTTTTTAGGTAATGGTCATAAGTAAAGCTTTCCATTCCAGATCACACTTCATCACATGAATGATAAATACTACACAGATAATATTTACTCTGGTTGCTGTGAAGCGCCTCAATTTTAGGAATACAGCTGAATGTTTGTTTTATGTACTTGTTTTGGTCATTTGCCATTCTTTACACCATAGGCTAACATTCACTTCCTTGTTGTTGGCATGTGTTCAAAATTTGATCCCAAGGGCTTTTGGACTTTCCTGCATGTTTTTTCTTCACAAAACAGTAAGGTTCTAGAAAATTATAACTTCGCTGAATCTAGTGTTTAATGGGCTGTCTACTATCTGGAAAAAACATGAATATGTTACTTTTGACATATTGCGCCGCATGAATGTTTTAGCGGATGAGGTTCCTGGATATTATAAACTCTATGAGTCAGTGCCACTCCTCTTCAACTGTGCAATTTGCATTTGATGATAAAAACCACAAACCACAAGACTGGTTGTCCTTTGGAAATGCTCGCAGACCACATTCTGACTTAAAGCAGCATTTAGTTCCTAATTATACCCTGCTCTGGTCGTAAGCCTGAAGAACAGCACTTTTGTCCTTGATGGAAACATTGTGTGTGCTCTGAGAGGCTGCACACAAGGCAGATAGCTGTGACTGTTGTTCTCACAAATTAAAAAGGGATCATTCTTGCATTATATAAGTGATTTAATACAGCAACTACAGACTGTTGCTTTAGCAAAGCAATATAAATGCACTATTTTAATTTTCATCAAAAGCTTAAAAACTACTAATGGTTATGCAACAGTCAAATGCAGTAGACATTTCATAATGTCTTAACGGATGTCACAAAACAACTGATGAAACAAACGAAACAACGCTCACAGGTCACTGGGCTTCAACAGCAGAATAATGCACTGCCATAAATGCAACTTATGCATGCAATAAGAAGATTATAGGTTAAAATATACATTTTAAAGTGGATTTAAAACCCATAAAAGGCTTTTTTTTGGATGTGTTTTTTCAGACCTTACATATTGTAGCTTTACAGTGCAGATCGGCATTAATGGAATATGAGACCATCTCAGTCACAGCTTGGCATTACAGCTATTACCCTTTAAATAACATCAGCTGATGTAAAACATTAGTAGGAATTAAATGCATCACTGAAAACAGGCTTCAATCAGTCAAAATTGATTATTCAGTTTTTGTCATCTGTAAAAGTAATGAATGATGTCAGGTTTGTGGGTCAATCCAATCATATTCCTGCAAATAGCCTTGCCCTAGAGTAATTGTAAAAACTAACTAGGTGAGGTTGCAGAAAGTAGGATTATGCAATATTTATTACCATGGACAGCAGAACAGACTCATCCATTTTTAAATGAGACTCCCCACAAAACTACATACTGTAGCAAGAATAAAAATCACAGGTTAAACTTTGAAACATCTCAAAACTTTCTAAAGGTAAGTTTATTCAGGCATTTATGAAAAACTTTCATCAATGAATGATGACAGTGAGAAGACTCAGATGAGGTGTCCAGTGAGTGTTTTTCATTCAAGTCAACTCACTCATATCAGCATCTTTTCTACTGCTATATTTGCTTTGCTGCTTGATCCCATAATTAACAGTGAATTCACATAATACGCAGAGCCTTGTCTATCTCGCTGTCAATATTATGCCTACAGGGAGTTTTTCAATTAGTATCACAAAGCCAACTTTTACAATTCCAAATGAGTGTGAACCACCACTGAGCAATCTCAGCCATGCACACTGCATGTAATGCAGACAATGTGTCAACACCAAACAATGTAATACTGTCTGTTTAACACAGTCAGTTAGGGCTGGGTAAAGGAGGATAAATATATATATATATATATGTATACATACATATATATATATGTATGTATACATATATATACATATAGATAGATAGATAGAGAGAGAGAGAGAGAGCTGTAAGATATATATATATATATATCTATATATATCTATATATCTATATATATATATCTATATATCTATATATATATATCTATATATCTATATATATATATCTATATATCTATATATATATATCTATATATATCTATATATCTATATATATATATCTATATATCTATATATCTATATAGATATATAGATATATAGATAGATATACTGAGACAAGAAAGCTTTGTCTAGGTGAAAAGGGTAAGACAGCTTATCCTTTTAATAAGACTAAAAGTAATTTATGGACATGCTAGAATTTTCATAGTCTACCTTGAATAGCTATGAATTATTATAATTTTAGTGAGGAAGGGGATGAATACAAAAAGACAACACATACAGAGGACAGCACTTCAATCAGCCCCTTTTCCACTGTTAACCAAAGGGACACCAAGGGGCCTGCTGCCCGCTAAGAACTAGGACAAGGGCACTTTTTGCATAAGACCCCTCATCATAACTGCCTTCCCAATAAAAAGCTCCAAAATTGTGGACTAATTAGGCATAGCTTAATCACCCAAGGTGTCTCTCATTGCCTGTTAATATTGCACTCTTCTGATTTGCTTATTAAGGAGGCCACGTAGAGTGAACCTCTTGCAGATGGTCACCTTGATTGAAGTGCTTTTCAGGGCAGTCAATCTATTACAAAATAATTTCAAATCAAAAGCAAAGGAAACGCCATGCTCTCAAATTTAATAGAGCCGCACAGGGAGTAAGAATTATACTCCACGCTAATAAACTAACAATCAATATCAAATACGTATTCAGAGTGTAATTAACACGGCCATGTAACCACACTAAATGCAGTGGAATTATTTCTAGATCAAGACTACATAATGTGAATTTTTTCAAATTTCTGCATTTCTACAATGATAATAATCAAATCTGACAGCAGTAAATTTTCATGACCTGCAATATGATAATTAAAATAATCTTATGTTGCATATACAATTGCAAGAGTTGAGCTAAAAACTGACAAGGCTTCCAGGAAAAATACCTATACAGCAAAAACACAAACTATTAAGAAAGACTGAATAAAATTCAAACTGCATTTTCAATAAAGCCGTAATTCATACTCCTGAATTTTCTAAATACATTAAAACATTTATGTAATTTCTCAAATTTTAACTTCACTAGAAAATGCCTGAAAAGGTTTTCTGATTCTATAAAACCTTTAAATGAAATGCAAATATATTTTATTATGGACTTATTGGCGATAAACATATACAGAGGATCTCTTTAGTAAAACATTTAAGGATTTAATGTATTTTTTAAACACTAACATTAATGCACGTGACTAAGATGCACTTTATTTAGCAGGGAAAATTAAAGCAGACACAGGCTACACTGTTTGTGCTGTACTCCAGCTGAGAGGCCTGCAGCTGACCTGCCAGCATGAGCCGTCCACACTTTCTTACAAGGCCATTGGTGCTGAGGTCTTCGAACCACGCTCCTGTTTCACTAAACATTACTTGAAACTGTGATTAAAAGGCCTGTGGCAAAACAGAAAAAAGTCAGGATTGTCATGGTGCTGAGTTTTTGTTAAGTAATGGTTTAATTTGTCTAATAATCTGTTTTCTTTTGAAAGCATTACTTTAGGTGTGTTTGTGCTTGAGCGTGTGTGTGTGTGCGACTGCAGGTTTTCTCTCTCTTCCTGTCCTTTGTCGGCTTATCTGTTCATCTGCATGTGTTCCTACTTTAAGTGGTGATTATACTCTGTTGTGAACATGGGAAGCTGGAGGCCGTACTCAGTCTTGTGATACTTCACTAAAGCCTGACTGAATGGCACTTATCTAATAGTTGAATTTTAATGTAAACACGAGTTGTTACAGTCACAGAAAATTTGGAAGCATGTGGATGTCCCCTCATAACCTAGGACTCGCTGTTTGATAACATCACTTGGACCAAAGTGAACCATAGCAGACTCAAAAACATGGGTGCAGATTTAGCTTAGTTGGATGTGCAGCCAACCATATGGCGTATGGCTGAGTCAGCCAGCCCGGGTTCGAGTCTGACCCGCAGCTCTTTTATCTACTGTATTTCGTTATCCTGTATTCATACATGTGTAATGACAATAAAGTTCGAATCCTAAAGCTAACTATAACATACCTTTTAGTTGCTGCATGGTTGTTTCTGTTCATCTGGACGTAGCATTTTCAGTGGGAGAAACTGAAAACGCTACGTCCAGATGAATAGAATGAACCTTTTGGGATTGCTGTAATATTATTCTCACTGCAATATTATGTGTTTTATATATATATTGCAATGACAAAACTCATCATTCAGTTATGAGTAAGGAGACCCCAAGCTCGACTTCAACGCTTGTTTACTGACTTTGTAAAAGAATATGTGAAAAATAAACAGATCCAAGAATATCAATTCCCTGAATTTGTACTTACTATTAGAATAACCAAAGTCCATGGGACATACATAAAAAAATGAAAATCTGTTGACATTTTAATCAAACTTTTTGACTTAGACTCATTACAGCCCAGTCTGAGACTCATTCTGCACTTTTCTGTCATCCTGTCACACACAAGCCACAAGTGAAGATTGGCAATAACAAAAGTAAAAGCATGTGGCCAAGAAAGAGACACTCTTCAAGGTTTTCATTGGTGTAAACTCACTTGAACACATGTTTAAAAAAGCTTACAAAGAAAAGCTGGTTTAATTGCTGCAAAGTAAGCACGAAACTGAACTCTGACGAGATCAACCCCATGTAGCATTTTCTCACTGACAAACGGTTCTTTCAGTCAGGATTGGAGCAATAATCAATCTAAATATCAAATTGGTACTTCACCAGAAAACAGCAATAGAAAGTAAAAATAAGTTAATAGAGATAAAAGCAACAGCTGTGCTGCACATAAAGAAATATATATTTTTTGACCACTTTATTTTTAAGGAGACAGCCACTCAGTCCAGTTCTGAACCTTCGAACCTTAAACTAAGTTTGAATTGTTGCGCAACGGGAAAAGGCTCACATCTTTGAATTAAAATGCACCTACTGTTGCAGTGCAGTGATGAATTAAAGGACAGCTGATCCTTTGCATATCAATACTGTTTTCAGAGTTTTTCTCTTTAGCTGATATCGATCCCTTTCAAATTCATCCCAGACAAAACAACGTCTGCCCTGTCACATGCTCTAAACTGAAACCAATATTTTCCATTGCAGATCAGATAAGCTTAATTGCCCCCCCAGAAACCTTAAAACTTACATTTTTATCTTTAAAAAGCACCCGTCTGATTTACTATTGAACTCCTTTAAAAGACAGACAATAACAACGGGCAAATCTTATTCATTATAGGTATGCTTCTTTCTTGTCAAAAATCGGATAGTTATTCAGTCAGTGTATTGTGTTTGTAATGGCTAATGTAGCTTGAAGCAGTGAGTAAGAGCATGCTAAATAAATAATGTAGACCCTAATGTCTACATTATTTATTTCTCACTATAATAAACAGCCTTCCTCACCCATCAGGTCAGCTCAATACTATCAGCTATCACTCCAAATGCTTGTATGGGAGTATGTATGATTGAATGCAAGACTGAGACTAACCCTGACCCTCGACAACAACAATACTGCCACACTTGTTGGTTTATTTTGTTTTCTTTTTGTTAAAAATGGCTGGTTGAAATATATGTTACTTACTTAAATAATTGCTTGTTTTTTTTTTTTTACAAAGAAACACAATTTCCCACGAGAGAGGACACGTGCATATCTCTTTAAAATGAGATAGAAATGAAATGATTTTATGAAAAGAAGGTAACTTTATTACCTTCATTTATTTTTGATGTATTTTAAATCTTCATTGCATCATGTTTAAAGTATAGTATAGCATTTCTGTAGCCATGAATACAGCTACATCACACAAGGACATTTTGTAGAAATACACTTTGAATATGGAACAATAAAGCTCTGAATAATAATCAGTGTATATGGAGATCATACACCATGCTACATGTTTAAGGATTACATTTTAAATATTGCATCCATTCAAGTTAGTCCACATATGGATGCAAACAGTTCAATGACTGAGTGCCAACTATGCATCATCATCCGCTGTAGGACTCATACAGTGCACTAATTCAATATTTTGGTGTCTTTACAATTTTAAATATTTAATAGCAACTGAATCCACCAAAATAAAACAACAAATAATTGTAATAAAAAAAACTGCCTGTTCCAATAAAATAAGCCAAATTATATAAAAAAAATCTTTTAAATGTAATTAATTTTTGCTATATTTTATTTCTATTCGTTACATTAATAGGGCCACATTAATCACAGTCTAGCAAAGAGAGACACAGTGAACCTTAACCAATGAGCAATAAGCTATAATGCTGGAAGAAGAATTCATGCAAAATAATTTGTGACAAAACTTGAAATTAATCATGTGTCTGACCTTCACTACACAATGAACGGTACTTTTTGTAAATGTCAGTCTGAAAACATTCATTAAATCTCTCCACGACCAACAAGTATCTTATACGAAGCACTCAAACTTGAGATCTGTGATGACTCAAACTATAACTTTTTAACCACATTGAGAGGGGCTTGGCTTTAAATGCCACCAATTTAACACAGAGAAAAACCCATCCACCCACTGTTATCTGAATTTAAATTGGCTGAGATTTCCCCCTGTACTGCAGTGTAAGGATTTTTTACTTATTGCTGGAAAATCTGGAGCTGTGAACTGCATACTTACAAACCCATAAGCCCCTGAGTTTTGCAATGAAACTAATAAAGGTCCTTTTAAGAAATCCAGCCTCCTCTTAGCCATAAGCCATGTGCCAGGGGAGTATTCCTGCCCAAAATTTGAACCGCTTCCAAATTACGCAAACAACTGAATCACGTGTGAAATCCTACTCTCTGTGCCCACAGTAATTAAGGAATTGACTTGGAACTGTCTACCGGCCTAATTTGTTGTTGCATTTAAAAGGACAGAATGAGACTGGAAGAGTCTGTATATTTGAAATTCAATCCGTTCGCTAACAGTGGGGGTAGGGCTGAGCTGAACTGTCGGTCAATGGCAAAGGCATCTGCATAGCTGAGAATTTTCACATGTCAACTCAACGGAGGTGCTCTGGGATTCCAAGCATATTGCCCGCAAGGAAGTCTGCACCACAATATTGATACAGCGGGTAACTGATGAAAAAAGACTGCATAGGACTCAAACTCGTCACAGAGCTGACAATCAATCAGCGTGTCCCTGACTTCTAGCAACGTTGAGATTATAATACACTGCTGGTCTTAGGTCCAACAATTTCTAGTTCCAATGCTTAAATAAAAACAATGTTCATATTGGTCATTCTCAAGACTGTTTGCATTTGAATTTTGCATGGACTTAATCTTATCAGAGACCAGATCAGAGTGCTTCAAAGATTCAGCTTCTCTTTGATAAGCATCACCACAGATCATGATGCTGTTAGTCAGCTGAAACTCCACAGGAAAAAATAAATAGAGGTTTTTCTGCTAAATTGTTAAATGCAATTAGGTGAAGCATCACTGACATCACCAGCTGGTTTGTCGTCAGTATCTTTGTATAACTGTTGCTCACTACTGTTGCTTTTGAAGAAGCATCAAGAAAAGAGAGTATAAAGAAGCGGATTTTTACGAGTTGCCAAGGTTAAACAAATGAAGCTGGAGTTTAAAAAATAATAAATTAAACAAAATGTGATGTTTTCACTACAACACCATATTTTTGTGGGTGCTAAAGTCCACAGAACATAGGAACCATCATAAAAATATCAGTGAGAAGTGTAACTTTTTTCATTGAGGTGTAAAAGTGGCATTGAGTTACACATATTCTGGCATTCTTCAAGTGGAAAAGTTAAGAAAAAAAAAGCAGAGGTCATGGTAAGTCAAGAAAACAACCCCTTTCCTGAGTCAAATACTGCCATGGTGTTACCTTACCATGCTGCTGAAACTGAAGACTCGCGTATTAACACATGCGTTATGGGTCTGACTCACAGGCCCTCTGAAAGCGAGCAATGCATCGGTCAATACGCCACACAGATGAATGCACTCCTGAGAGAAAGTTACAAGAATTAGATTATTCTGCAGTTATCTCAGGAGGTCATGTCAGCTACTGAGAGTAAAACTCTCAGCGTGAGGAGAGTATGTGTGTGAAGGTTATTTTTCCCACTACAAGTTGCCTCTGTGAGGTAAATATCGTGCTGATCCCACGAAAGTTCAGGCAAACATGCAAACTGACGACAGCAAGCACATATAGCAACGAGCGCTTACTGAGGTTACACCTCCATACTGCTTAAATCTACAACACGTGCTGTAAAAACCAAATTACAAAACAGGATGTCTCAGATCTGCCAACCGCATAATCTTATTAGGATGGAGAAATTATATCCTATCCAAGGTGGGCATAAATACCCTCTGTGCACTAGAATACCCGCTCTTAAGTCCTTCAGCTTCATGTGCTACTGTTGATTTTTCAGTCCATCATGCACAATTACACGATTCTCTCTGCTGTTTGAGGTATAAATGTGTTATTTTTGGTGTTTTCAGTGACTCCACTCAATCAGAGTGCAGTGTCACTGAGCCATCTCCACTCAGCCTCATACTTCCTGTGGTTAGAGCACCATCCATGACTACACCTCCAACACAAGTATAAAAGCTTTCACCTTGCACTGTCATCAAGTCAGCGGTGGAAATCGCTGCACTTTGCCCTTTAAAGCTAAAACAGTTAAAATGTGAGCTTTCTAATATGAAAATACATAAAGAAATAAAGCAATGACTTGGATTTCCATCCAGACTTGGATTAAATGTTAAATTCTAAGGAGGACTATGAAATGTTGGGTTTATATGAAACCATTTCCGATGTCCAATGTTCCTTCTGGCAACGTCTTATCATATCATAAAACCCTTCAGATATTAGATTACACTACCTCATAAAGCTCTGAGTTTTTGTCTGCAGGTAAGCAGTTGTATAACTCTCTTATCCCTCTTAACATTACAATAATGTGAATACACTGAGCGAACCAACACCTGTCCAAACAGGCTGCTCTCATGCTGTCTCCTTTAGCACGATAGGAGGAGAATGGACACATTGGCCTCTATCGCGTCCAACAGCTCAACTTGTGCGTTCCTGTCAAGAGCCACAGTCATCTCTAGCATGGACAAACTGAGTGAAACAGAAAGGGCAGAACTAGCTAAAAAGCTTGACCACCAAATCTACAACACAGCTGATAAAGGGGAAAAAACATAAAAACTGTGTTCTTGTGATTTCACCATCTTGAAACAAAGAAGCATGATGCTGAGTGTGCGCAAAACATTTTAAGGCTGTAAAAAAGCAGTGAAACATTGAAAATAAAGTAAGAATACATGCCCCAGCCCTCCCACAACCCTGAATTCGATGAGCAATTGAAAATTAAAAGGATAAAAATAAGTATATTCTTTCTAAGTTTATAACCTCAATAAGTGTCCTTAAAAATCTTTCATTGCGTTAAAACTTACAAAGATTGCCTAGTACCTAATAATAACAATAATAATAATAATAATGATAATACTGATCAAATCTGAAGTGTTATGTATTACATGATGTATTATGTGTCATGTATTGCATTGAAATACTACTGTCAGTACAATGTCTCTTGATCTTCAGGTCTGGGCTCTGAAGGATCCTGAAACCAAAAACTGGCCTCCTGTGGCTCTCATGAGGCTGATGACTCTGATCCTTCCCTCACTCTCTGTTGCTCACCTCACTGCATATTAAATTCAAAATCAATGTATGAAAAATTATTTGGTCACACAGTGACTCGCTCCATACTAACACCAGGTTCCAACAGCAAGAAGTCCATTATTTCCCCCACTCTGTTGCTCTATAGCAAAGATCCAATGCCCAGGAGAGGAGTAATGCATTTAAACTCACTGATTAGAACAAACATTAAAGTGCTTTTTCACTAACTAGATTATATTATTTTGCCCTGTGGCCACAGACAAAAGGTAGCAATTTCAGAAGCAAGTATTAATTTGTAAAAGGTATGAAGGTGAAGCAAAAGCAGAGAGGCAGACTGAGAAAAGCGCACACAGTGCAGCACCTCGGTTAGGTGTGGGCACACAAGGCACAGTGACTGATGTTTAGAGATTTCATGCAGCACAAATAGTGCATGGTTAGAAATTGGGTGTAACTCAGAGAGGTGCATTAAATGATCACTAGGAGCTCACTTCAGTGACGACCATTTAAAATGGCTCCTTATCTCGCCTTTAAATGCAGTTATTTTCTGCAAAGCTGCGCTTCTAGTGATGAAGAGAACAAGCTAAAGTGGATCCAAAATAAAAGATTCTGTGTTTGAGTGCTAGATGGTGGCGCATCACAAACTCATGTGAACTCACGTGCTAGATTATTAATTAGTGTTTTGTTTGTTTGTTTGTTTTTTCCTCAAATGGATTTTAATGGATCCACATAGCTTGCTTGGCAGTCCTCCTTTAGCCTGTCCAGTAGTTTTTGATTAGCTCACGATTAGGAGCAATTAGCAAATCCCTCCACTAAGCATAAGCTGCTGAGTTTAAACTAACTGAAAAAGTAAAATGTAAACTGTGTTAAGGCTGAGTGACTTCCTACGGTTATTTTTCTGAGTGCTAAGCAGGTTAATTAATAAGCAACTTATCACAAATCCCAGTGAAAACGGATGAACTCGAGCATAACGGTAGTGCTGTAATGGATTGCTTAAAGAAACCCCTTTGTTGTAAGCAGTAGTCATTTCTTCATTGTGTGTAAGGTTAGATAACAAAGCGTGTATCACATGATTCAGGTGTAGTCTGAAACTGGGTAACAAACTTGAGTAAATTTTCATGTTAAAACCTCACTTCACTATTTAATCATTGCTGACACACCTCCTACTTCCTCTCCCCTCCATCTTGGGAAATGTAAAGGTCAGAAAGTCCAGCCATGCATCAAACACACACATTTCCATGCCTATCTTTGTGAGGACACTTATTGACATGATGTATTCCTTAGCTACTAATCCAAAGAGTAAAAGAATGCTGCACAGTGGCCCTGAAAGCTTATTGTACTGCAATTTGAACAAAAACCAAAGAAAAAAATATTTTAAAAAAGCAAAAAGATAACACACAAGCAAATTAAGAAAACATCTTCAATCTTTCATCACATCACTGCAACATGTTTTCTCTTCCATTGTGTTTCCTGAAGCCTTTTATTTTCCAAGTGCTGCCTCTGTGTTGGCAAATTAGTTATGATATTTTCTTGTGCTTTTCAATTTGGATTTGTTTTCTTGAGCTGCAATGCCTTTAGATCTCAGGGCTACCTCAATAACTAAGTGTCTATATAATCACACCCCTTGCTCTAATCTACACCGCATTGCAGCTCGAACTCTAAATCCAAATCTTAACCCTCACGTAGCCCTTTGAAAATTTGTCATCAAGAAAAAAAAAGCAAGCGAGCCTTTCATCATGAAATATTCAATATATGAAGTATAAGATATATATATAAATATATATGACAGGAAGGTGGTTTTCCCATATAAAATGGCTTCAGTCTGGCACGCGGTTGACAGTTGTCAGTGAGGTGTCCACTGACATGTGTAAATGGGCCCTGGCAGGCTTTGTTGTCCCTCTCTGTCCTAATGGAAGCTAAACAGAAAAGGCATCGAGATCAAAGCCGCATCCAAACTGTTTGAACTCCCTGAGGAAATGAAATAAAATAGTGGCCGGTGAGGCCAGCATTTTCATCACACTCAGTGCACTGATGGTAATATAAGCAGAGAAACACACATGCAGACAAATATTTACACACTCACTGGCCTCTTTGTTAGGTACACCTGTTCAATTGCCCATTAATGCAAATATTCATAAATCACACAGCACCAACTCAGTGCACTTAGACATGTAAACATGGCCCAGGTAACCTGCTGAAATTCAAAGTGAGCGAAAGAATGGGGAAGAAAGTCACTATGAACGTGGCATGGTTGTTGATGGCTGACAGGCTGCTCTGAGTATTTCAGAACCTGCTGATCTAGGGGGATTTTCCTGCAGAGCCGTCTCTAAAGTTTACAGAGAATGGCCTGAGAAAGAGAAAATATCCAGCGAGCGCTCCCAATAAAAATGCCTTGTTGACACCAGAGGAAAACCTGAGCTGATAGAAAGTAACTGAACCATTCATTACAACCAAGGTTCACAGAAGAGCATCTCTAAATGCGCATGTCAAAACTTGATGCATCTGGGCTAAAGCAGCAGAAGACCACACCGGGTACCACTCCTGTCAGCTAGGAACAGAAAACTAGTGACTACAGTTCACATGGCCTCTCCAATATTGGACAATACTGTCTTGACACAATACCATTAAAGCATTGGTTACACACCACAACCTACCTGAGTAACATTCCTGAACATGTCCATTCCTTTATGACCACAGTGTATCCATCTTCTGATGGCTAATGCACCATATCACAACACTCAGATCTCAAATTGGTTTCTTGAACATGACAGTGAGTTCACTGCAATCACATGCCCTTCACATTTACCAGATTTCAATCCAGCAGAGCAGAGAGGAAATAAAAATCTGCAGCACCTGTGTGATGCTGTCATGTCAATATGGAGCAAATGTTTTCCGCACCTTGTTGAGGCAGCTGTGAAATTAAAAGGCAGTTACAGTACAAGCAAGTTGTAACTAATGAAGTAGCCACTGAGTGTATAGATGTAGACAAGCTGAGTGTGAAGAAATAACTGACACAAACTATGAAGAGCTGGTGAAAACACACAAAAAACATTGTCTCTATATAGTACAGTATAATATAATATAATATAGTCAATGAAATATGGTACAATGTATGAAATGGAAGGAAAATCTTGCGCCAGATAGGCGCTATACTGGCTATACAGGCTATACAGGCTATACAGACTATACTGCTTTTGGTAGATGATGTACATGTGAAAACAAATTCAAGGAGGCGTTGGTAGGACTCTGACAAGGAGAAACAATGCAGAGACATTTAAAAAGAAAATGTGTGCCAGATTATATTTTATCGTTACATACATCAACACTTCAACATCAGAGGAAACAAAGGAAACCAAAGAATTCTTAAACTGCAGTTTCTTGAATGATCACCTTACACTGGCTGCAGAAGTCAGCCAATTCCCAAAATAGTGTTTTGTTTTTTTTGTCATTATAGCTCATTTTCTCTTTGTGACTTCAAACCTTTTAACCAACTACTTTGGATTTTACTTAGGATTAAAAAGATATGCCATTATAAAAAGTGCGGCCTTTAATAAATAAAATATTTTGTCTTTTTCCAGCACTACCGTCTCATCCATATTCACACCTGACATAAAAATAAATAAAAAGAAGGGCAAAGCAAAAATGCAGGAGTCAAGGATTCAAAAGGGTTGTTCACAAATTAACAGGTGAGACATGGTTACGTCCAACTTTTAATTACAGTCTGTTGAGCATTGGACAAGAGGGAAAGTGATGTAACAGTCTATCAAATGTGCAATTACACACAAATAATAACTTAAACCTACAGGACTGCATAGAGGATTCTCTGTTTAAATATATTCTCTTATGTGTCATTACTTTTAATTGTAGTAATGGTTATAGTTTTATTAGTATTAGAAAAATGCACAACACTGTTGTACATGAGGGAGGAAAATGGAAATTTGACTCATTTCAAATTAAGAGACTTACCTTAAATTTCATGGCCAAATGTGTGATAAACAAATAACCCATTTTAATAATGAGCTACCTTGATTAGTTGCAGGCATTATGTCATAATGAAAGAGGCTATCATTAATAACAAAGTCTCTACAACCACAATCGTTATCATTGTAAGGGGAGTTTTAATCTCGTGGCACGTGTAAGAGTTGCCACTTTTAAATGAAGATGCATTAAGTGTTAGCATTAAGCACAATAAATTAGAAAACAACTTCACCTTTGTACATGTGCTTGAAAAATAATCAAAAGTAAGGTTGGTAGAGGGCAGTGTGAGCAAAATGATTATTCCAGTAAGTACTTCTGCATTGTAACAAAACTGATGCTACAATAGTCGATTGTGTTAACCGCTTCTCCAAGGTCACTGACGCTAGGTGAGGGATGAAGCACTGTTTTTGTTTTTCTTCTCTTTTTGTTCAGTTTTCACTGAACTATTCCAATTTAAAACAAAGACAACAATTTATCAGCATTTATTATTAATTAACAATACATAGTGAATAAATAGAATTACCACACTGGATCGGCTCTTATCGGAGAAAGTTTGGAGGCTAACTGTGCGTGAAGCTGCATATGAAGTAGAATTAAAAGCAGCAATCAAACAGTCTGTGGTTTCAGCAGTTTTCTCTTAATGACTAAGTGAAAAGCACATTTCTGGAATAAATTTAGGAGGACGGCTCATTTCATGCATCTTCAGACACACATATATTCGCACAAACACAGACAAGTGGGAGAAAATTATCATAAGTCATATTTGAGATCAGTCAAATGGGTATGCAGAAATGAATTTCAATATTAAAGCCTATTTCACAGATGCAGCAGCAGTTCATTTGAATCTGTAAGGCAATATCTGCTGCCCCTAATTACCAGTGACAGATTGGGATGAGATTATCCGCCACTCTAATCTATGTTATGAATCTCTATTGAGGATGATTCAACAGAGATGGATAAAGCTACTTTGAATGATTATTGGGAAAGGGGGAGGGGGGTATTCAGGTATTCATTGTTTGCTTTTTTTATGTGGATCAGTAACTTTAAAGTCTTTTAACTGATGACACGGAGGGTACTTTATTATGAAAATGTATTTTCTGTGTGCTCTGCTCTCCTCTTGGATTTGGCTGTCAACCACAACCGTGATCCCTTGATTTCAAATTGATCAGCCATGTCTATGAATATCAATTGAGCTGTTCTCTGGTGAGAAAAACACAGACGTCATTCATCTGTGGGGAATTTAAGAGTTCTGAATCAGTCAGTTCAGTTCGGTATAACTTTGAAAACTATCCTCAGGGAAATTGGAGGTCTCTGGTTTAACACAACATTGATTGAACTACTTAATCTAGAATTTTAGCCACAAGGAAAACTGCTGATTCTCTGCACAAAAAAAGAGAAAAAAAAAAGAAACGAAAGGAAAAAAGTTTTGGCTAAAGTTGTCAACAACTGATATTTTCCACACCTAGTGAAACTCGTCAAAACTGCCTTGTGCAATACTAAACATGACAGTCGTCACAGTCAGATTCTGTCCAGAGCTGACATAAACCTTGACAATGTCATGCAGATGCAGTTACAGTCTGAGTTCTTCCAGTTAGGATCCGAACACATGCAAGTCATCACAGAGGGAAAACACAGTCATGAGGTAAAAATTAAATGCTCACCAAGCTTTCCTGAAAGCAGTGCTGCCTCTTAATAAATGTAATAACCGAGTAAGTGAGGCAGGCAGTCACACTGAACAAAGGCTCTATGAGGCAGTGCTTTGTCTGTCAGCTGTCACTACAGCTTGCCTGCTGCGGTGTAAAACACAATTGAGATATTCCTTGTCAGTCCCTGTATCAGCCAATTTCGTTCAGATAAAAATAGCGAGTACACATTTTGATATTTGTATTTTTAATACGAGGATTCGCAGAGCCTCTGGGAAAGTTGTAAAACGCTGTATTTTGAAAACAGTATGTCTCAATTTTTAAAATATTCCTTCATATTCTTTCTTCAAACACAGACCCAGATTTTTCCGCTCTTAGTTTAGATTCAGTGAACATCTACATCCCGTTTGGTTACAGTCTGGAAAAAAATAAATACTTTTTTGTGGAGAGGAACACTAAGCAAACACCAAACTTAAAAACGGGTAAACACCATTCACAGACAGAGCCTTTGAACGACTCAGTGTTGAATCAGCTATAAATACACAGCTATGTTATAATTGTTTTCCTCTGCCATCTAAACCAATGAGCCTAGAGGTCCTGCGGTACAGTGATGGACCACATCACTGGGAAAATGCACTGTACCTCAGAACCTGGGCGAACTGCCTGTTGAATGCACAACAGCCTCAGCCAAAACACACAGAACCAACTTCGTGTGCTGCTCTGCCTGCACAGTGTGTTTGTGTGTGTGTGTCCCTGTGTATGCAGACATTCTAAATACAACTATGGCAACATTTGAAAGCTCAATACTTGATCACCGTGTTGGGCGAGTTGTTCGGCCGCTGCTGCTGCAGATGTGAATGAAAATTTCTAGCCCCATTTTGACTGCACGAGCTGCATCAGCTCATGCGGGTCAGAGCTTTTCCGAGCTTACAGCATGAAACGTGCTGTAGTAAAACACAATGCTCTGCCTTTTAGGGCAGCTAGGTTACTGTGTGCTTACACAAACCCTAATTGTACTGTTAGGTTGGGAAGAAGCACTTAATGGAACAAGAGCGTAATCACTAATCACAGCTGCTTTTTGTTAGCTGCCATGTCCACCTCTTAAATCCTGTTAGGGAACTGACAATATGTCTGTCATTAGTCAACCGTCTCTCTTGAAATTTCAGCTTAAATGTGTTGTTTTTTTTCCACGGAATCTGGCAAAACAGCCATGTGGTCCGATAAAGCAGCAATTTCAAGAGTTTGACTTCCAGCGCAGAGACAATTAAAGGTTTTGAGCAGATGTGAGTAAAAAGCTTTTGACAACAGAGCCACTTTGTCTCTTATTCTGGAGGACGCACTCTCTCCTTAACACTGAGCACATGCTTCCTCAATCATGATTTGCAAAAGAAGCAATGGACAAATTTTGCGGAAATCAAAGTGAATTTTGCAGATTTCATCAATATGGGATACAAAAAATAATCATCCTAAAAGAGGTCCTAGAGTTTTACTTGGCACACAGCACATGCAGATATCTCTCTCACAACCTCTCAGTGATCTGTGCACACTTTACCAACATTAAAGCAGCATCTTGACTATCAGGCAGCATAAATGTGCTTATTGCATTTTTATTTTCATTTTGAAATGACTCACCAGGCATAAACCGCTGAGTAGAGAGATGAGTAGAAAGTCCAGATTGCGGAGATGCAGAGAGGATCCCATCCCTGACCTGAGGCAACTCTACCTCCAAGAGTCCTTGCAGGGCTCAGACAGATGCTGATTGAGCTCGGATGAAATTATTTAATCTACTTAACTCTCTTCAAAGTGGAACGAGTTGTGTTTTTTCACTCCATCTGGCCTCTCGATGCTTATGATGGCTTGTGAAATCATAACTCTGTAATCGCCTCGCTCTGCCCTCGATTTAATTTCCTATAATCTACTATATGCTCCGGCTCAGTCTGCTCTCTTTATTTCTCTGCATCTGTCTTTTTTCCTCTTCTGAAATTACATCCACATGTCAGAACTATTTATGTCGCCCTAGCTCTGCGGTGGGAAGTTCAAATGATTCTTTGTAGGGAAGAAACCGACGCTGTATTTTTAGGTCTTTTAAATTTCCCCCTCAGACTAACTTAAACACTTCAGTATGGAGCTGTGCGCCTTGCGGCTTATTCCAGTATTCTTTTCCAAGCGTTAGATCAGCGTTGTACAAAAATAAGCCCGAAACGTATCATTCCATCACCAGTCGCTGCTGAATTTCACAACTTCAATCCTGTGACTCATGTCACCATCAACAACGCACGGATCTATCGTGCAGGGCGGCAGTGGAGCAGAAGGATCGCAGACAGGGTCTACTTTGTGCATTTAACAGTAAATGGCAGCCAAGTGAAAGAGCGGAGCGTGAAATTTCAAACTTTTAATAGAAGTGTCTGATTTGCGTGTTTCAACTCAATCACTGTACGCGTGTTCGCTACCCCTGGTAACCGGTCTTTTTTCTTTCTTCTTCTTTTTTTCTTATAAATTAATAAAAGCACATAACGGTAGTGTATCAGCTGTCATGTCCACAAACCGTGCCGAATTATAAATCTATCCACCGTGACAGTTAGACAGAAACTGCATGTATGGAACTCCCAAACGGGGATCTGTTTAAGCTACCGATGGTGATGTGAAAAGCTTTAGAAAGGAGGAAAAACGCCAACTTGGTCTGAATAATTTAGGCTACTTACTATCAAGAGAAACCCAAATTCACCCTGACGGACAGATAATTCGCAAACGCGTGTTTGTTCGCAGAGTAAGCGCAAAACTTGAAGTTCCTCGTGTTGAGAAAGCGTCTCCAGATGTGGCAGGAGGCAGGTCGTGCTCAGTAGTGAGTATGTGGATGGAAAAGGAGGGGGGAGGAGGAGGGGGGGCGGAAAGGAGGCAGGTAGGGTGGAGCGTAAGAGCTTTTCATTGGTGCGCTCTCTTACGTTGGAATAAACCACGGCTCCGAAATGACATATTTTCTCACCCCTCAAACAAACTCCACATTCAACAGATCGCAGGGCCTTTGCCAAACCGCTTTTTTCCCCCTGCACTCTCTCAAAAGTTGCAACTACTAGTAGGATTGGATTACCGAGACATAATGCAGGAGAGCGTGCACAATTTTCTTTTAACGAATCAAGATTTTTGTTTGGAAATGAAATAATAGAGGTTTTGTGGACAGTGTCATAGCAGTTTGTCCACTTTATGCTTTTTCGCGAATATGTTTGTGTGACACTGTTATTTGAATCGTGCAGGCAGACATAATTATTATTATTATTACTATTATTATAATGGTGATAATAATATATACAAAGTCGTTTCTAATCAAACACCTGTTTATAACTGATTATCAGGTTAAGAGACGATTACCCTTTAGTGTCCAAGTATAATACAGGCGGCCTGGTCTTATTTGGTAACTTTGGGTGTAAAAGTCCGAAATCATACATGAGTGAACGCTTTTTCCGCCGTTCTTTCAGAATAACCTCAGCTTTCGATGTCTTGCAGTTGTTTTACATTACTGACCATTAAAAATTTTTAAAGGGGGGGAACAGGGTTTTGTTTTTTTGTTTTTTCAGGATTGTAATTAAGTGAAAACTGGTATTTAACATGAACAAAATGTTAGACAACTTGAAATATGAACTATAAATGTTTTTTGTACGTTTTTTGAGCCTTGGTCTCTCTGTTTTTCATAATTCACTTTTATATCCCAAATGTCCAAGCGCTTTTTGGACTCTGTGATAGATACTAAAGTACTTCCTGTCCTCCTGGAGACAGAGACCCACACTGCGATGATGAGACTACCATGCCAAACCAGGCATGAATGCATGCAAACATCACATATATGTTTTGACTATCTTCCTTGTTCACATTTCATTCTGTAATGAAATTATGTAAGTGTCCCCATCCCACTGAAAATTTCCACTTTCTGATTTTGAAGTCTTTCAATCCCGCTGTGATGTCCTCATTTGACCAAGGCAAGTGGGAAGATCTCCAGCTGTTTGATTTTTTTTAAGTGTCTTTTCTCAAAAGTGATTCTATAACCACTAGTTCTGCAGGTTATGATGATGGTTTTCGGGGAAAATACTGGCAAACACCATTGGAGCAGCTTATTTCAGTCGCTATGGTACTCTGACAGCTGAATGTACAGCACTGTTTTTTACAGTGTGGTCACAGTTGTGATCAAATGGTACAATGACTGAAATGCCCCAGCTGTTAAACCATGCAGAGTCCCAGCTATCATAGAATAGTTCTAGGATTATAAAACCACCTCACAGGCTCCCACAAGCAGAGATATAGTAAAAGGCAATTTCAGTCCTGCTGGGTGTAACTTACACAGATGCACCACCCAGGAGTATCTAGGTAACTACACCTTTTCAAAGGACAAAAGGGTACATATTTGGGCCCAGGGAGTAAAAAGGTACACACTGGCACCATTTCATCTAGATTTTAAAACAGGATTACTTTTAAGAAGATTGAGTGTGTGTGTGTGTGTGTGTGTGTGTGTGTGTGTGTGTGTGTGTGTGTGTGTGTGTGTGTGTGTGTGTGTGTACGGGTTCATACTATCCTGGTGGGGACCAAAATCTGACTTTTACTATCCTGGTGGGGACTTTCTGCACCGTGGGGACCAAAATCCAGGTCCCCTCGGGGTTGAAAGCAATTTTCACACTCAAAATGCAGTTTTACTGTCAGGGTTACAATTAGGTTATGGTTAGGTTTAGGGTAAGGGTTAGGGTTAGGCATTCATTTTTAATGGTTAGGGTTAGGGTAAGGGGCTAGGGAAAGCATTATGTCAATGGGATGTCCCCACGAGGATAGCAAACCAGACATGTGTGTGTGTGTGTGTGTGTGTGTTCAGGGATATGCAAGGACTTAGGTGAAATATTAATTTTCAAGATAATTTCGCATTAAACATAGGAGCACACAGAAACAGTACAGGGAGGTTGGGGTGACGGGGATAAGGTAGGTTGTATGTACCGATCATGGTGACCAGCCTTAACATGTGATTTATATTATCTTGTTTGTATTTGAAGTACACGCTGAGTATTATAAAGGGAATGAGCTCTAGGCGTAACATAAGAATGGAGACAGTGTTTTTGTTTTAACTGGGTCAAGTTTTTCTATAAAGTTGAAGTCAGTTTATCTAAATTTTCATGATCTGTTAGCAAGTTGAGCCAGTGAATTATTGATCATTTTGTTTTGTTTTTCCAGTTAAGAAAAATAGTTTTTATTGCAAAGTTTAAAGGCATTAAGCTATAAGCTTGGAGGTTCTTAGGTACAGTCAAAGAGAAGAAGTCAGATCCAAGTAAAACAGAGGGGGGTTGTGAGATGCTGAGGCTAGCTCTGTCGAAGGTTCTAGCTTTAAACTTTTCTGAGGCATTTGTTCTCCAATTTGTTTTGTGCTTTGACAGTGCATTAAGATATAGACACCAGAGGTTCAAGACTGGTTTCCACATGGTACAAACCACAAGCATTCTAGCAAGTACAAATATCAAGGGTATCAAGGGTACAACAGCAGCACTTTAGATGGTACTGCCCCAGCTACACGCTACTGCACCCATTAAGGCAATTTCTTTTCTGAGAGAATACTGTTTGTGGCTAAGTACGCACTTTGATACAACTGTTGTTCTGATATATATAAATAAAATTCCATTGAATTGATACAATATATCAAGCATCAAGCAATGACTCACTATAAAAGCCATCAATGCTGATAGACAATCGTGATTGGCTGCTGTTGTGGATGAACGTCGTGTGTATTATCCATCAGAGAGAATAATGTTTCAGCAATCAGCTTTAAAGTCATTAACTGCCATATGCTTCCGCCACACAGGGCACAGACTGGCATCTCATGTTGACATTGTTTTCATGCATCAAATCAAAGTTTAAGTCGCAGCAGCACTCATCACGTGTGCAGTTATACTTGAATGTGCGTGTTTATTGTGGGGCTTAAAATGCTCCAAATCTTTGTAGTTTGGCATTTTTGCTCATGTCTTTTAACCAGCTGATTAACTGTAAGTTTTGTTAACAGTGTGAAACTAAAATAGAATAATGACTCAGTGGACAAATTCATAGCCCCAGTTTTCTGTGTACTAGGATGGATAATGGGTACTTAGTAATTTGAGCATAAAAGCTCGCCTTAACTCAAGGTTCACTACATTTGTGGAGCTCTCAAGCCTTTTACAGTTGTCCCTAGTGGATACGGTTCTTACATTCGATTTTCATGTGCATTATACCTGTTAAGAAAGTGTTGTTGTTGCTGCTCAGTGATAAGTTTTTGAACAAGTCAGTCAAACATGGTATTTATATATTATTCACTGGCAATTAAAATATAGGATATGATAGGACCTATAATTCAAGCTCTCCATTTGCCGACAGATTCAGTGAGGTGCAGTTGATGTCTTTCTTTAAAGCTGATAAGAAGACCAAGCTTTGCTATATTCTTTCTGCCTCCTCACGAAAAAAAAACAAAACAACATATAGCAATTTAGTCTTGTATTTTTTATAAGGACTTGATGTCAGTATGTTGCTGTGTCACTTTGCTCAGTCAGTCAAAGACAAAAGCAAAAAGCCACGACATAACGAGAAATTGTTTTTGCACGAAGAAATCAAAAAAGATCCAGTACCATTTTTACAACCCCTTAACTAAGCAGCAATGCACTATAGGTTATGAAACTGTGTGTATTTGCACAGCATACAAAAATAAGGATATATAAATATCTTTCCCATTTTCCACTTCCTTTTTTTAACTTCCTTATTTTCTTTTTGCTCTGTGTATTTATTTCTTAGAGGTCATGGTACTTACTATAACAATGTCCTCCGTATTAACCAGCAGAGCCTTCTTTTCCATCATGAATATAGGTTAATTCCTGTGGTGCAAGATAATACACAATATAAAAGCGGTCATAAACAAACAGCAATAAGATGTATCAATATATTTGCTCATCTGCCTTGCAGAAGATTGCACCCCACTGTGCCTCCATGGAAAACTCAAGATACAGTAGGCTGCAGAAGATTAACAGACGAGACTGTGTTTAAGATATATGCATAATCTCCACTCAGTTTTCAATCCATCTGTCAGGGTTTGTCTTTCTAAAACAGAGCTTTTCTTTGAAACGGTCTCTGGGAAAGGTTAACCTTGCCTTCAAGCCAATTACTGTATCTCTGTGCCAGTTCTGCTGGTTATGGTACTTATCCATGGTACTTATTCTTAATTTTTCACCCTGTCCTGCATCTTTTGCCATCAAATTTATCACAGAAACATTCTGTGATAAATTCCAGATGGATGTCAGAGATCAGAGGTGCTCTCTGATCTCTGACATCCATCTGGAATGATTAATATCCATGTCCAGTAATTGTCTGTAAGTTAGGGACAACGCTCTGCTGTGACAGCACATCTCTATCTATCTATCTATCTATCTATCTATCTATCTATCTATCTATCTATCTATGAGCGCAGCAAGCTCCCATCATGGTTGGAGTCCAACTCTGTAGGAGACCAACTTGTATATTCTTGTTCTCTCACATTTACAAAAGGAATTAGATATCAAAGTAGATGAAAGTGAAAAAAGCTATTAAGAAATCTATTATCTGTTACACTTGGAGGAAATTAGCTTTTCCCTTATCAGCTCTCATTATCATCCACTCATGTTAACTTTCTCTACTTAGAAAAAAAAATAAAGATAGTTTTGGCTGCTCCACTTGTCACAAGGGGTCGCCACAGCAGGTACCACCGCATGTTTGATTTGGCACAGATTTACCCGAGATGCCCTTCCTGACACAATCTCAAAGGGGACTCTACTTAGAAAAAAATAATACGTTAAAAAAAACACGCCAGTGTAACATATGGCATGTATTTTGTATCACGTATTCGCCACTGAAATGATACTATAAGCTATATGCTGCACCCTATGCAACAATCCAGGAATGGGGACACTGAAATTGTATATCTGTGTGACGCATTGTCAAAAGCCATGAAAAAAGCCAAAAATTCAAAGCACATGTATGTCTGGACACATGATACTTCTCTTCTTGTATGGTTCCATATAGTGTGCTGGACTTCTTTTTCAACATCCAGTTATATCTTTTCTATATAAACATCGTTTTGTTTTGGTTTGTTTTGCCCTCACTTTCACGTACACGCATGACCCTAACAAAGGAAATTGCAAATGAAAGCTTTAAATGCACACATATAATTAATTCCCCATGTTTAGAAACATTTTGGAAAATTCTGACACAATTACCAAGTGCTGCTCAAAAATCACCAGGGATTGTAATTGGAATAAAATCTTGGCTTCCTTTTTAATCATTTCTATTTACTTTAATCATGATTCCAAGGCAGCAAATGTCATATACAATATAGTCAATACCCAGTTTTTGTCACAAAACAATTGGTGAAGCCCCCCAGGGCCAGACAAAGCTTTTTCAAGTTGGATTAGGGTCAGCTCATCTTTCCTCTTGCTGCCTTGACAGCTCACCCACTCAGGTCTCCCAAAAGGTATAACCCAGAAATAGAATAAAGGAACAAATCTGGTCAAAGAAACTTCATACCTGACACTGTGAACATAGGACACACTTACACACTGTGGAAGCGGAGGACTTGATGATTATGATCATCAATCTTCCACTTTCATGTCTATCATATTGCAATGAAACTACTTTGATCAAACACATGGCTCGTGAAGATAAGGCGGCATGAGCTAACCAATGACCTTTAATGACCCACAAACACAACTCACATCCTTATCAACAGTTTTGTGACACAGTGTAAAGACACAAAGACAAGGACTCTTTTATTTATATATATATGTGTATATATATATACATATATATATATATACATAATAGCAAGTTGTTTCAGAAGCCACCAGGTAAAGTATAAATTTCTAACATTTACAACCTCATAAAACCTAAACGTGAACATCGTGGACAAAGATTTAATGTCAAATTGAGAATAACATTTCAAACACAGCAAACAATTCAGTACAAAATGCGCTATAATTTCAGAGACTTGAACATGTCCAGCAGTGTCAACAAATTCCAAGATAACCAAACTGTTGAGCAATAAGACAAAACCAGAAAGGAACTCCAAAACAAAAGTAGGGTTGTGTAATTGTTAAAGTACGAGAAAAGAAAAACAGTTGGCACATAAATCTAACAGTTAATGTCAGAGGGGCCAGCGCGGCAGCTGCTTGGAATATCTGATAGCTCGATGTATTTTTCTCAGCAAATTAATCTGTTGTTACAGACATACTATCTGGATAAAATGAATGTAATCAGCAATGAGGTCACCATTTCTTTCCCAAAACAGAACAGCAGAAACTGACTCGAACCAGCGTGCGATGCTTTAGAGCGTTTACTTTGAAAACTTTGTGAGGGAGTTCTACGAAGCTTTGTCCCTCCGATTGGGTTGTGTTTACAGGGTTAGGTTAAAGCATGAGTCATGAGGAATGATAATTGGTTGTTTTAGGCATGAGAAGTGAATCAGAGACACAGGAGGGTGAGCGCCATCAAGTATGTAACTTTCCCCTTGTTAAAGTGAAGGAATAATTGTGTATTTCCTCATTTTTTCTTTATTATTTTGGTTTACACACACACACACTTCACCCATCTTCCATATTTCCGTATAGACACTGTTGCTTCTGCTAAAGTGGGAAGCTCTAAACAACAAAGTTCTTTTTTACAGTTTTTCACAATTTTGATTATAATACTCTCAGACTTGGTCCTGTTGTGGCATGCTACTTGGTCATCATTTCCATCGTTATCGTTTAAACAAGTTCTTTAAAAAATAGGTTAAAAAAGTTCAAAAGTAAATCATATATGATTTTTTGTTATTGCAGGCCACACCTGCAAAGTCTTAACATGATCACGCTTGGCCTCAAACTTTAAGGAACAGGAAAACTTTCATTATTTACAAAAAATATAAGATCAGCAGAATTAAATTTTTACAGCTCAGTGCCATAGATAATAACATGAGGGGAAAAGGGAAAACATATTTACAGTGGAAACTATGGCCTCCACTGCTGTGAGTAGATATGGTTGTGGTAAACAGGAATCATATGAGCAGAGCAGAGTAAACACTTAACTGGTCGAGAGCAACATGGGGTTTAAAGTTAAGCGAAAACTATCTTTAATAAGAGAACTGTTTGCACGATGCAGAGCTGAAAATGCAATTTTAGATAAACAACGCTTGTCAGAGTTACTTGGTGTGACACTTTTGCCTCACAGCAAGGGCACTCTAGTGGTCACTGTGACCACTTGGCTGCTGAGCTCGGTCAAATTCAGAGAATGAATGTCCTCGGGAGGATCAATACATGTGAAGTACCTCGATAAATCTTTCTTCATTCCCACCAACTCACAGAAATATAAGAGGTATATAGTGGGGCCGAGGTACAAACAGATAATTACACAGAGAGCAGAAAGAACGGGGCCTTAATCAAATAAATTAGATGTGACATCAAACTAATGTGAGGATAATTTTAAACAAGGCTGTCTTCGAAAAGTCAGAATAATTCAGCAGTGCTGCTCTGCACGATTAAGTGTCCAAACATCCAGATTGACCCATTATTTTCTCTATGTTAGTTCATATTAATTGAGGTAAAACATTTTGTATTCTAATGGGGAAAAAGGTGATATGAGGGAAACACATGATGATGAATCATTTGCGGATTCAAAGATTTGCTTTTACAGTTGTTGTTTTTTAATTCAATTGCTTTGGCACATTTTTCAAAAGATTTTTGAAGTTTATTTTCTCAGTTCTCTTCTCTGCATTTCCCAAAACTGCTCATACATGCAGTCAAATTCAAGTTTTTTTGTTCAAATGAATAAGTGTTTAAAGCCAGGCAGAAAAATGCTTAGACATTTAGTTTGTTTGTTCTCTTCATGTTTCCTTACAGTCTTGTCCTTTATGTTTTCAGTAACAACAAATGCATTTTGAATAAAACTGTTATTCCTTCCTGAGAATACCTGCTACATTTGTGGTCTGAAGTTTAAATGTAGACTCATCATGGGCATAAATGTCACAGTAATTTGGGGGTTTTGATGATTTCTTTGAGCTGTTCTTTGTCCTCAAATATACCCAAAGACCCCAACTAAAATTTGGTTAAATGTGCCTTAGAAAGTTGCACCCCAATCAGATGCTTTTGGTAGACATCAACAAGCTTCTGGCATAATTCTGGCTGGATATTTGACCACTGTTCTTGGCAGAATTGACATAGGTCATTTAAATTGGTTGTTTTCCTAGTGCAGATCCAGCTTTTAAAGAATTTTTAATAAGGTTGAGGTCAGGGCTTTTCAGAAGCTTAATGTTAGCCTGCTTTATCCATTTCAAAATCAGTTTTGATGTGTGTTTGGGATTATTGTCTTGACAGAAAATCCAAAATAAATTCAAACCTGTGGATCCAATTCTTTTTTTTTCTTTTTTTTCTTTTTTTTTTAAGTGATTAAAGATGCATGCTGTATAATCATTCCACCCTGTAAAACAAAAAGCTCAACAAAACCATTAAAAGTACAAAACTACCATGACATTCGTGACCATGATTAGTGTATGTAAACCTCTGACTCCAGAGTGTGTACATTTAGGGTTTTACATTCGACATGTAAACAAAATGTTTTCTGTGATTTGCATGTTTTATGAGGGAGTCATTTTTCCTCTAAATGGCTGCACATTACAGTTATAGTTACAGAAAAACTGAAAAAACAGAGACAAAACACATCAGCTATCAGTGCCAAAAAACACGTACTGTGGAAACAAAATATGAGTCTGCTACGTGTAATAAAATGCAACAATAACAAAGCTGTGCTGTGAAATCACTGGATCCTTTTGCCCGCAGGCTCTATTAAACCTCACACCTAATGCTCTCCCTTACAAGGTAACAGGGGATTTGTTGCATCCAACCTCTGCACTTCTTCTGCATCCCTCTGTATTCTGCTGACTTCCCGTTGTTACACTGCCATATCTTTGCTCCTCTTTCTTTTTCACCAGCTAATAAATGTTTGTCTGAGCAGACTCTTTCATATTCTATACATACATATATATACACAAAAACATTATTTCTATTCATAATTTACACCTGTGGGTTTGGCAGATTGTGACAGTTAACCACCCCATTTTCTGAAGATGATGACATATTCAATTAAATGACACTAGCATATTCCTAAGACTCTGCAACTGATCAATAAATTGTAGTCAAAGAACAAGAAATGTTCTTTCAAATGCGCACGAGTAACAAGATGTTACTGGATTGTTAGATGTCATCCCTCTCTGTATTTTTTGAGTATTGTGCAACTGAGAAGACTAAATTAAGTGGCAGTATCGACACCCAGCTAATTACCCTGTGACCACAGGAGGGCAGTGTAGTTCAGATGCTGGCTGGGCTCTCCGTGTTTGACAGCACAGATGTTGACAAGTTATAATTAGGGCTTGCAGACTGACATCTTGCGCCTGAATAATAATACCTCTATCTCATTACATTTTAAAGTGAAGCCTCTGATGCATGAAGTTTTAGCTTGTGAACATTAAGGGTGCTTTTTTATATATATCTATTACACGTGTAAATGTTTGTGACAGAAGAGGTAAGACTAGGAGTTTGTAAAACGAATGTTGCTGCCTGGCGACACACACTTTCATAAACACACATAGATTAAATGTTTCGCATAAAATATGTTCTAGTGGAAATCCTACTGAGAGCCCCCCCAAAAAAACCCCTGTGTTTATATTTTCTTTACTAAATAAGAATTTCTGCCAAACAACATGGCAGCTATGGAGTCTATGTTGGAGTGAAGCCTGTGCAGACTGGCACCATTACCACTTCAGCACACTAAACTGGATACCACATCGGATCCTAGTTGGACAGGGGACAGTTTAATTACACGCTCCTTCACTTCACTGACTGCCTTGTGGACCTGATAATGAACACGTCAAAACCTACCAGGAATTGAGCTGGTATATTAACCACCTTATTAGTATTAACGTTGGCGAGGACACGCTGTATCCTGAGTGCTCGTAAATGATCACAGTGGAGCAGTGTCGCCCCGCTCCACAGAGCCCTGTCACAGAGCCAAAGGGTAGTTTGTCTGTTAATGCAGTTACAGAGCACTGGACGCACTTAATGTTGCCCTGTAAAGAATTATGAAAGCAAATAAAAAAGGTTTCCCCAACACCGCACCTGCTACAACAGGGAAAAGACAAAATCTCCCCAGCTTCAGGTTTAATTTTTTCAATTATATTGAACAGATCTATGTTTAGTGTTAAAACTGATAATCACATTAATGCTGTGTTTAAATCTCTAAGTGAATGTGCAGTATTCTATATGGGCTACAAATAATTTATTCAATTTATAAAGTATTACTCATCTTCTGCAGATCACCTGCTTTTTTAAATTATATATCAACCCCATAATGATTATTCTCTGATGATTTATGTTCAATTTCAATGACAGAAACGAATCCCAAGAATATTTCTTTCTTTTCACAAAAGCTCTGTTGCCCACCTAAGCTGCTTATTTTCCTTTATCTTTCTGCTACACTGATGCAGGACCTAAATAAATCTGCCTCCGGTATCAAAGTCTACAAGAAATTTAAGAAAAAAGAAAATTAAGTAGCTTCTATGTCTCTTCAGCCTTAGACTTCACACTCACCTCGAGGCCTGTTTTTCCCTCAGTCAAACTCACCAGGCCAAGGTTAACCCCGAGCCCACAGCAGCTCGTGGAATCTGTCTGAACCCTCCATGCCAGCAATGGAAAGGCTTGCACCGAGTTCAAACACAGAGAAGCTTTCTGTCTTTTGTTCTAAAGTCCCAGCCAGCACACTTTCAGTCTTCCTTGCTCATTAGCTAGCTTTCTATTGTATTCTTGCTTCCTATGCGTACGCAATAGCCCTGGCAAGCAGTTTAGCATTCTTGCATGGTAGACTTCCCACAATAAAAACTGCCAGATCACAGATTTGACCACAGCGGAGATATGACCTGCTAATGCCCCCACCTCCTACTTGACATGAGTGCAGGCCTTTTCCAAGCTTCTATCTTGCACAAAAATATGTTGATTTTTTTTTAGCTTACAGGTGGCATAAATAAAGGGGGATGGTAGCTATGGGCTTTATTCCTACTTTCACTATCATAGGTGAGCTCAGTCTATAGCTTGGCAAGTGAATAGAAGCCCCAGCTAACTCACAGAATAAGGGAACACCAGGTTTGACAGAAGCATTAATATGCAGGCTGTCAGTGTGTTTTATTGACACTGCTTGCACGATCACACCAACAGGTTCAGATGAAAGCTGATAGCTAGATAAGGAACAGCCTGATGACGGTGTTTACCTCTTTACCTCTTGACCTGCACCATGTGTCGCCTATGCTGACATAAGTGAGGCAGCTTGTAAAGGAGCATTGCTCTGAGCCCATTTCTCTTCACCTACTTCACACAGCGATTATGTTAGCGCAGGCCATAACAGAGGCTTTCAGGTGCATTAGGGGCTTTACATCTCTATGCCATCACTGTGATCATGTTAGCAGAGCAGGTTGTGTGGTCAAGCGCTGTGTGCTCCTGATCTTACTGCTCAGTGCAGCAGTGAGTCATTCCTCAGAGGAAGGTTGCAGGTTCTCTGCTGCGGATCATAGAAGTGAATCCACAGCATGTACTGTGTGCATAGGAGCATAGAACGTGAAATGACCAAAGATATTTTCTGCATTAAAGTCAGGCATTTGGTGATTATTTCTTTGATTATCAGTGATAATGTAGCACCTCAATATGAGCAGATGCGCTCATGGGGAATAGGCTGCTTTTGTCAGCCATGAAACATGACAGAGGTTTTAAGCCTCCATCTACATATAGTGCTCAGGTTGCAGTTTTGCTTTCAGCCTCCTTTACATGTTTGGTTGAGAGGGTTAGCTATTTTTTTCCCACTGAAGATCGACCGTAGCTCAGGCTGCTTCCACATCAGTGACGTCAACACAATGCACAACAAATTCTGAAAGCAACACAATGCTTTGGCATGTGCAGCTGTGCTACCCTGCACCTACAGGAAAAAAAAAAATTTACAAAAAAAATATGTTTTTGGAGGGGGCTACACATCCCGAGAGTTGGTCTTAACCTGCTTCTAAATATAGTGCTCACTGTGAAATGTTTAAAGCCTCTGGACTACAAAGGTGACAAACTGAATGTTTTGTTTGTTCATTACTGCACATGAGAAAATCTTCAATAATGGATGCCCGCTGGAGAAAAAGGAAATCTTAACCAGGATGTGATACATGTTATGTTATCCAAGCATCAATATCCATAGTTTGCAGAACAGATATGGCAGGTCTTTGCCCAGCCTGTCGCTAACATGTTCTGATTGTTTGACAGTGCTGAATAGGCCCAGGGCTTCTGGGGGCTTATGACGACCCCTGTTGAAGGTTTTTTGGGGGGGTCATTTTGCAGCTTTTTCAGGACTTTGCCTTCAGTGGTAACAAATAACAGTCCCATAGATTGCTAAGTACATCCTCAGAGGACTAGAGTCACATCTACAGTATAGCAGAATCATATACTATTAATTGCCTCAGAAACAAACCACATGTCACTGACACATCGTGATTTTTTTGTTGTGGCTTTTGTGTCTTTCTGATGTCTGACTGATAAAAACTGTACTTTTTCAGTGAGTCATCAGAACTGGACTGCCACTTTTTGGAATGGCAGTGTAATAGCATTGCTTTATCCTGGCTGCTAAAACATCATACACTAAAAGCTACAGCTGCACTGAAGGTCGTGTGATAGGTCAGAGTAACAATTGGCATTGTGCGCTTACTGGAGTCTTTCCAAGGTGCATGCCAGCCAGACAACAGACTAACTCCAAAATAGCAAACTGCACAGGTCTTAGATGGTTTGAGAGCTTGAGTGTATGTGGTTGGTCATGTCAGGAGTTGTTGCTGCAGCCTGTTGATGGGATCACCTGACAGTATCTGAGGGGGGAGGTGGCAGTGAGCTATGTATGGCTGGATCCATTTATACTTGGGCTAACATACACTGTTTCCATCTGTCTCTGTGTAGGTTCGCTCAAACCAGACACTGACAATTTAAGTCATCTCCCATTTGAAGATAATGAGGAACAAACTGCAGCCATGACTAATTATTTCTCAACCATTCACTCATCAGATTGTTTTTTTTTTTGTTTTTTTATGATTTTATGCACCATTTCCTCCACGAAGCCACAGTCAAACTGAGCAGCAGAAGAAGAGCGTGCCAAATTATTTTCCTGTGTGTTTCTCTTCTCTTGTGTTTCATTGCATTTTAAAGACAATATCCCCTTGATCATTACGATTTAGTTCCTTCTCTCCTTTTCTAGTATTTCTACAAGCTGGTACTGACAGGCCAGTCATATTTTTTGTGACATCATTCCTAATAAAGGAAATTATAGTTAGATCAAGATTTAAATCAAGCGCCTGAATATGTCACTGTCATGAAATTACATGATTCAGGCTCCTACAAAACTGATGATTAAAGGAGTTGTTTCACATTATTCAGTATTTGCACTTCCTAATGGAGGATTTACCAAACTTACCATCAGGCAATATTGACTTCATTAGTTGACATTTTTATCACATGTGCTTGATGGGAGCTCTTTAAAGGCTTTAAAGGCAAGCCAAGAGCAGCTGCTGACAAGCATCTTTCCTTGAAAAGACATGGAGATGTAATCATGATCAGTCTGTAGAGTGAAGACATGGAGCACATCAAGCATATATTTCTAAAAACAGGCCAAATTTATACATTTTCCCTTCTGTAGAATCTGTAGCTGCTAATTTCACACTGCTTTCATTCTTGTGTATTTAGGCACAGTTCAAATTTCATCCTCCACAGATCGCAGCACCAGAACAAAAAATCAAAATACTCCACTGAATCAATACCTACCTTGCTCACCACTTACCTTTAGCCCCTGAAAAGAAAAATGACAGAGTTCTGAAAATTCAGAAAACTGCGACTGTTTAATCACAGCGTTAAAAAAAGATTGCTGTCTTTATAATTAAGATAATAAAAATTATTTTTGACTTCATTTTTACCTGCTGTCGTGTGAACCAAAGAAATGAGATGTTCATAGCATATCAGCTTTTGGATTTTGTGGTTTTTACGCACTGTTAAAGTTTTTAACTATATGGACAAATGTCCTTAATGAAATATGAGCATAGGTCAGACTTATTTGCACAATCTTCTATAGATGCAGAGAAAAGTGCTTTAGTGACAGAATGATGATGTACAAAAATACTCAAAAAGGAGAAAGTGTTAACAAAGATCTACAAACTTTTAAAATGTCCATGAACAAGCTCTTTATGAGCATGAATAATTAAGTCTCCACTGGATCTGTGAATGGACGGCTTGCTTTTTACAATATTTTTATACGCTCACTGGTCTCTTTGTTAGCTACATCAGTTCAATTAATCAGTCAGTCATATTGCTGGGACTCAGTACATTTAAGCATATAGACATAATCAAGATGACCTGCTGAAGTTCAAACTGAGCAGAATGAGGAAGATCGTTGACTTCAGTAATTTCGAATATAACATGACTTCTGTTGCCTGACGAAGTGGTCTCAGTATTTCGGAAACTGTTGATCTTCCATCTCTAGAGTTTACAGAGAGTGGTTTAAAAAAGAGAAAATAAGCAGTAACTCAAATAAGTACTCATTGCAACCAACCCTTCTGCTACAGAAGCAGAAGACCACACTGGGTGCCACTCCTGTCAGCTAAGAACAGGAATTTTAGACTAAAGTTACACAAGTTTTAGTAAAAAATAAATAAATTGAACAATAGAAGATTGTTGCCTGGTCTGATGAGTTTAGTTTCTGCTTTAACATTCACATGGCAGGGTCAGAATTTGGCACAAACAACATGAACACATGGATCCATCCTGTCTTGTATTAACAGTTCAGGCTGTTGGTGCTGGTGTAATGGCCCACTTTGGACCTCTTAGTTCCAGCTGAACATTATGTAATATTATGATGGAACAATTCAATTCAGTTTTATTTATACAGCACCAAATCACAACAAGAGTCACCTCAAGGCGCTTTATATTGTAAGGCAGACCCTACAATAATACACAGAGAAAAAGCAAACAACCCTATGAGCAAGCATTTTGGCAACAGTGGTAAGGAAAAACTTCCTTTTAACAAGAAGAAATCTCCAGAACAACCAAGCTCAGCAAGGGGTGGCCATCTGCTGTGACCAGCTGGGGTGAGAGAAGGAAGACAGGAAAAAAGACTTTTAGGATCAGGAAATTTTCATCATGAATGTGCAGCTGAGTAATGCTACAATATCTCAAATCCCTGAGAAATGTTTCCAGACCCTTTATGAATCTATCCCATGAAGAAAAAGGGAAAAGGTAGTCCAACCTGGTGATGAACCTAATAAAAGTGGGTTACAGTGAGTTTATTTCTGTAGCTGGATAAACAAGTCACAGTGTGAATACATCCACACATCTTAATCAAGATTTGTAAAGTCAGAAAATCACAGGAACTGTGATGCTAATATGAATGTCAAGCATGACCTTTCATTTCCAAGAATTTTCACTCTGCATTAATTAGCTAATTAAATGCATGTTTGTGTAAGTTATTCTTGCATATATGATTCTGAATTCATAACCATGTGAATAAAACCAAAAACATCAGATGGCTACCACTCTGTGTCTACATTCAAGTGTGAATGGCAGCTGCACAAAGCAGCACCCAGTGTTATCACAGATTACTTTATTCACTTCTTTGTTTGTTGTATTCAACTTTGCGAGTGGTTTGTACACATATAATCACCCGCAAGACTAAGATCACACAGACACAACACTCGGTGAATCCTATTTTCAGCCGGATTTAATTTTAATGGCCTGAAAATCCCTCTGATCGCACTAGATAAATGGTCATCATAAAGGCTTGTGCTGGCACACAGTGTGCACAGTGGATGATGCCGTCTCATTGGTCGTAATTTTGAATAATAATCAAGGATAATTGCTGTTCATCACAGAGCATTGTGGCACTGGAATTTAAGCAACTTCCCCTCTTGTTCAGCAATCATCATTTTCGTCTTCCTCTCCTCACTAATAAATGCCACACTTCACCGAACAAGGTCAATAGTCAGAGATTGGTTAGGTAACATGAGGTCTCGCATAGCTTGATTAACAGAAGGATCCAGGCCCGGGGATCTCAGCTAATGTAGTTTTCCATCACTCCTGTCTTGATGATGTTACACACACAACAACCTTTGTCTTAAATAGAAGCACAAAGGCATATCCTTTTATAGTCCTCCCCTATTGTTGGCACTGTGGTTTGGCATGGGGGTGGAGGTGACACCTGTGGACAGTGGATAAAGGGCCTCTAATCACCCATCTCTGACCGCAGTGTCCAGGATCACTCTGCTGTGTGTCAGTCCTCCCCTTTGTCTCTTGCAATGGCCCCTAAGAAGAAAGAAGAGCCAAAACCTGCTGCACCAGCTGCCCCCAAACCCCCAGAGCCTGAGCGCCCCAAGACCCCGGAGTTTGACCCAACATCAGTGACGGTAAAACATCAACAGATATTATTATTGTACACACCGATTGTGGATCGACTTCAGATAGAGGTTCTTGGTGAATTTAACCCCTTTTTTTATTCAATCATATTAGACAGATAAGGAGACTTCATTTCAAGAGTCCAATGCTGTTACCTATGCCCGTGTTTAAAGTGCATCAGAGACCCCATGTGACATTTACTTGGCAGTGCAAGACAAACAGGAGGGTAAAGATTTTTCAAGGCGTTATGGTGATTCTTGTAATATTTTTCTAACCTTCATAGCTTTACAGAATTTTTCATAAACTGCGCGCATGTTTGACAATTAAGGGGAAAAAAGCATGTAACTCACTGTCAGGGCGAGGTTCAGAAGCAAACTACTTGATACGTCAGACATCATGGAAACATTGTCTTCTGCTGACTTGGCCCTTTCTCAATGGATAAATGTTTTCTTGGTTGAGCGAGCTGCCATGTTACAATGGACCGTGGTTAAATCCACAAAATATGATCTTCATTATGTCTGCAAATAGCAGACCACCCTCACCATTCCTCTGTGGGGAAAAAGGGTGGAAAAACTGGGAGGAAGAAAAATACAGATAATTATAGCCATCTTCATCCATCTTTAAACATGCTTAGATACGTTTTTGGATAATATTTTTACAAAACCTCACAAAGGGTCTAGGGGTCTGTAGATAGCCTGACATGAGACAGAAACCGAGGGCGTGCCCTGACAGTTCAAAATATGCTTGAAGTGCAAAACTTCAAAAGTTGTTGTGGTTACTGAGGCCAAAGCTATTTTTAGATTTAAAATAACAGATTTTAATGGAGCACAAAGCTGATTGTAGAAATGAGCTGTACAGCTGGTTTAACATTCAGTTCTCTTTCTACTATATATCCTACAACCTAAGTGTCAAACATGTGTGCAGTTTCCCAGGAAAAGCAAAGATACTGTGCAGGACCCTCAAGCACCCAGGTCTCTGGTAGAGGACCCGAGTTTGAAGGATAAAGACCGCCCTGCCCTCTCTCTCACACACAAACACAAAAATTAAAAAATTAAAAAACGAGGTGAAACAGATGGGTTTCCCTTCAAGGTTTTGTTCCGCTTGTTCTGCTGAACAAATAGAAGAATAATTAGAAG
This sequence comes from Pelmatolapia mariae, assembly GCF_036321145.2. Lineage (NCBI taxonomy): Eukaryota > Metazoa > Chordata > Actinopteri > Cichliformes > Cichlidae > Pelmatolapia > Pelmatolapia mariae. The sequence continues at coordinate 19,961,013 of NC_086243.1, forward strand.
CATATATTTTAAATCGCTGGATCTCAGGTTTTCTAACTCTAAATGGTGTTTAACAGATTTTATGTACTTTACACTCTTTATATCTAATAATGCTGCTCGTGTGCATGTGCACATGACATTATGACCTTGTTACTTCCCCGTGGAGCTGACAGCACCAAAGATTCCACGTTAGGTCTAAAAATAAACTCAAATGACGCTGACACTGGTAGACAATATACATCTAGTAAGAAGGGGGTTTTAGCCTCAAGGTCACAAGTAAACAATGCACTTTGATCAGAACAGATGATGGCTGTAACTCGACCTGCTAAAATGGCTTGCTGTAGGGGGGTCATCAAGGTACCGTCTTAAATGAATTCACTTTGTTTGCGGTACTATGTCCCAAATGATCAGCATCCCTCAGTCGCTTTGTTTTCTATGTCTTTTTGCAGCTGGAATTTACTCCTGAACAAATTGAGGGTAAGGCTCAGGCGGCTGTTACAGTTGTCTTCTGGGCTGCATGGATTGTGAGTTATTTATAGAGTGAATAAATTGTTTGTGTGATCATGCCACCCATAAGTGTGTGAGAAATGTTCGGCAGCAGCTGGTGATACACTAGAGCCAGCATATGCTATTATATTAAAATAAACATCCATCTGTGTCAGTCGCTTTGAAAAGGCTTTAAGATGCATGTCAGTCTAGGTAGAGAGGAACATCTGAGGGTTTGACTCTTTCATTAGCAGTGGGCTCTTTTATATGAGGGGTGCAATTATGCTGTTGATCATTACATAAACAGAGAGCATGTGATGCCTTTTCTCAAAGACTTTGCATGTTTTCTTAGATTACAATAACAAGATGAGAAATCAAAAGGAATAATGTGCTTTCTTTTCATTCACAGACTTCAAAGATGCTTTCCAGCTGTTTGACAGGACCCCAACCAGTGAGATGAAAATCACTTATGCCCAGTGTGGTGACCTAATAAGAGCTTTGGGCCAGAATCCCACAAATGCAGAGATAATGCACGTGCTTGGAAAGCCCAAAGCTGAAGGTTAGTAATGAGACAAGTGTGCAAACTGAGTCATTGCTCTTGTTAAGAGTTGGAGCCGGATGTAGTTCAAGAATCTGTATAATATCGGACTAAATAAGTTCACCACTACAAAGGAATTCCGTCTTTCTTTTTTTGTGTGTGTGCTTTATTTGTTACACTTTCAATAATTACTGCAGATATGAATACCAAGATGCTGGACTTTGACCAGTTTCTACCCATCCACCAACACATCTGCAAAGCCAAGGACCGTGGAACATTTGAGGACTTTGTAGAGGGCCTCCGGGTGTTTGACAAGGAGGGGAACGGCACGGTCATGGGTGCAGAACTCAGACACGTTTTGGCAACACTGGGTGAGTTAATTAACAGCTTTAATTCATGAAGCTGTCATCATAAGGAAATGTACTGAACTGACTGCTTTCCTGCATTCTTCCTTGGGGATCATAGGTGAGAAGATGAGGGAGGACGAGGTGGAGCAGCTAATGCAAAACCAAGAGGATGCTAATGGGTGCATAAATTATGAAGCTTTTGTTAAATACATTATGGCATCTTAAGAGGGGCCAATGTTTCTTTCAGCCTCATTGTCATTCTGGTGCTACATCGCAGTACATAATGAAATCAATATGAGTAAGTAATGAGTTTGTCTCCTCCTTCATTGTGAATTCTTGACCGCAAAAGATTTCTGTACATCTCATCTTGTATATTTTTCATTTCCATGCGTCTTGGATTGATCTACAGCACAACTCATCAATATTTCACTGTTTTATTTTTTTTTCTAAGGTCCCTGATGTTAATGCTGTGCGCACACTGCAGATTGCCCCTGTTCATTTTGTAGAGCATGGTAAATAAATAGACTCATTGTGGCTGTACTCAATTTTTCAAAAACGAACGCAGAAATGTGTGTTATTGTCTGCGCCTTTCACATAAGGCAGTTCATTTTGCTTCAGACTGAGTCATAATATAGTGCACTAAGAAGCAAATCAGTGACTCCATGGTGTAGTAGGTAGCACATTAGCCAAATCTGAAAGCTCACTGGTTTAAGAAAAAAAAAAACTGCTGAATCAAAAATGTGGAACCATCCACTGTGGTGACCCCTTATGAATAAAAGAAGCTATACTAACAGACAAATCAATAGAGTGTCCTGTTTGTTATTCTCAAGATAGCAACAGGACAACAACATTTAAAATAGGAAACTATATAAAATTTCTGTAGTTTGCTGTAAATGAGCATATATTTGATTCAATTACTTCTTCTAAAATTGTTTTACCTAAATTATATTTCTCAAAATGTATTTTATTTTGTCAAAGCCATTCCCCAAGAGAAAAGCATCTTTAGAGTAAAGAAATAAATACTGACATTTAAAGTCTGTATTAAACCGTAATATAGGGCAGTAGCGCTTACTACAATGTCAATCACAGGAAATTTTGAAAGAATAGTACTTTCCCTAATCAGCCAACAGAGGGAGCTGTTGCTCAAAAAATGTCTGACATGCGGTAAATGTGGGGATTCTGTAAACATTGACGAATGAAAAACAACATGCCATTCTTCACCTCCAGCCCTGCTACAAATATATAAATGAGGGACATTAAGGTGCCACAGCCTATCCATCCTGCTAGTTCCACATTACTGAAAGTCATTTCAATTCTGGTTGGCATTTTATCCAATGGCAGAGTTAGTTTCATAATGCTCGTTAATCAGCGTGTAAACCCACGCCTCTAGTAAGACCCATAATGAGCCAATTTACCATAACTGATAAAATGTTCGCTGTTTGTGAGCACTGTTATGTAGTACTGCTTAAATACTATTTTGGTGGTAAAGTTCATACAAGCTTAACGACATCAACCCTGTACAAGGATTTTCCTTTTATTTCCCTCAGAGGAACAAAAACGCTCAGATTTCTGAACAATATCGTCATTGTCATGTTGTAGATTGGGTTGAACAGGTGCTCTATGGACCTATGCAATAATTAAGAGTAAAATATTCAGCGCCGTTGCTTTATGCCTGCACCATTCAATTAAATGAATCAAAATCTTAGATATTATTTATACCTGTGGGGTTTCTCTAGTTGTGAATGAGTTGAAAAGGACCCACTTACTACATTCGTTTGTTACCTGAGGCCTGAGGCTACAAATACAAACATGCTACGCCTACATTTTTTCCTGATATTGTTGAAAAGCAAATAACATATTTCAGCATAAGTCTGAAATCTGGACATAAAAAAGAAATTTCTTTGATTTTTCGCTTGTATCTTGACATTACAGTAAAGACTATCCCATTTTGGGATTAACCCATTTCAAAACAAGTTCACCGGAGCTATTTTAATTGTATTTCAACATCAGTGACCTTCTCCTTCACCTCAAATAGCTTTTCAAGCACTTCTTTTTCACTGCTCTGCTGACCTTCATCATGCCGCATAATCTTTTTCAGTCTGCTTTCCTCATCCAGCCGCTTCAGGCTATATAGTATATTTACCTATTATGTGTTCACAGCCAATTTTCCACCAGACCGCTAGGCTGGCACCAGTTTATAGTTGCTGGGACATATTGACTGTATGGTTTGAGTAATTCAGTAAACTGGCAGCATCATATTGGAATAATTTCCACATTAATTCCATATAATAACAAGACTCCTGGTAGAAAACAGTTTATATATTTAATGCTATTCACCCTTAAGGCTTACCCTTAAGGAAAAATCAAGTATTTGTGTTTAAAAAGTCCTGGTTTACTTTGAATTACCTGTTACCTGTGTAATTGTAAGCATGGTGCTTCTCCAGAGAAGAAGAAAAAAGAGACTGTTATTCTGTTGTGTCAAATTCATTTTTAAGATCAAGAATTTTAAAGCCAGAGAGCATAATTTACATTAAACCCCTTGCCAACTGAGTTCACACAATGCTGATTAGGTCCATCATCATGAAATAACATTAAGGCAGAGCTATAAATCCGGTGTCGCTGATGACATTCATGTGCTGGCACAGTGATTCTGACTCATTTCAAGTCAACCAGTAAGAACTGTTTTGCCAGTGGTGAAGATGTGAGCAACTGCCAGTGGGAGTAGTTTCCCTTCAAGGCTTCCTGACAGAGAGCTTTATTTTCTTTTGTAATGTTTTCAGTTTCCAGGTGCTGTTAGTTATTTTTAAGCAACAAAACTACTTGGTAAGGCTTAGAATAATATTAGGGATTGGATTAAAATATATCCTCTCGCTACAATGTCGAGAATTTCTCTGCCAGAAAACCTTGAAGGCAAATACCACCAAAAACATCGTTTTCTTAGCCCCACCAGTCTGGTAAATGTGTTTTTAAGGTTTACTCCACCCTCTACGTGCACATGTGATGCATACCTTCTTTTAGAAATTTGTAGTCTGAAGTTGAAAACTCAAACTTAATAAAGTTCCTTTACAGCCATAATTGACATTTTCACAGGCTGAAGGATGCTGCCTGTGGGAATTGCTATTAACTTACCTTTATGTATAAAATCAGCAGGGTGACCTTTGCATGACAGTTTCGGCTTAAAGCAGCAATAATTAAGCGATGGGAGATACTTCATTAAGCGAGGTCATTTATTAGTTTATCTGAGCTTAAGATATAAATATTACATTACAGATGGGTTTATTTTGAAATTCACAAAGCATCTGAGGCTTAGTGGCAGCCTTATTTTGTCATGCTGGTTATTTATTTTTAGTTGATGCAATGTGGAATGCAGTTTAATGCAGACACATGGGAGTTCAGGACAAATAATCCATGATGCTGTGCAGATGTGCTGCACACGTCTGGCATGATACCGAAGAATCTGATAGCATTGTCTATCTTTTGCAATGCTGGAAACCATTAGAAACATTAATTGTCACAATAAGGCTCGATTGGGCTACATCAGAGTCCCGGCCGATTGTTTGGGGATGTATAACTCGAATCCTGACGCTTCTGGGCATAGGCTGTAGTTTCTGCTCCATTTCACTATAGTCAAGCCTGAAGCGTATGAAACGGTGTCTAGCAAGCGCTCTCTGAGGGTGTCTTCCATTCTGTGAGTAAAAACTACAATTTCAGATCAGGAAATGCCATGCCACAATGCCAGTGAAGCAGCAGTCGTTCAGTCTATCAGAAGAATAAGTGTGAGATTGGATCATTATAAAACTGCTGTATTTATTTTATAAAGTGCCTGGAGGTGAGGGAAATACATAGCAAATGAATCAGCTGAACAGATTCTATTAGTGCAATCTGTGGCTTTTGTAAGATTTTCAAACTGTATGGACCCAATGCACTGAATCCCCCCCTCCAAAATATATAGTGTGTTATATAATTTAAAGTACAATTTTAATCAAAATTATTTTTTCACACATACAGTCCAAGTGTATACAAGTAACACAAAGATACATGATTTACAGAGACAACGGCTTCATTTTCACAAAAATGTTTTTTTTTTCTTTTGTTTATAAGGCAACCTGGGTTGTTCAACAAAGATTTGATTCAACAGAGTTTGATTTTTTATAAAATTATGTCTGACATCAAACAGCACTGAATACACATCATGTACAACAAATGATGTACAAAATAAACAAGATTTGGTCGACAAAGTCCAGTGGAAATAATAGAAATACATAGGCAGTTAAAAAGTCAGTATGTCAGTAAACATGGTTTCTCTCTTTGGTGAGTTCAAATAAAATATAGTTTTATTTATATTTTATTCACATTTGTTTAAAAAAAGTTTCCTTATGAAAATACTTCACAGTTGTAATGTAATGTAGTACACTTTGTATGTATGTAACATACTGAAGTCTTGGGAGGGTGCGCAATGTCATGGCTAAATTATGATGCCCTTGATCAGAGTTATATATTAATGGGTAAATAATGAGAGGTGATCAGTATTTACCAGCTAACATCAAGCGTCATCAAGCAGCAACAGCAAAAATGAACTAAGATCAACAGAAACAGATGTTGTAATGTAGCAAAAGTTTACAAAATACTTCTTTTTTTTTTACATCAAGATGTGATTAAATATTTTGTGTTATGTACACCATCTTCACATGGGTTCAGTTTTTGAAATAAATTCTGGATGTTTTATGTGACACTTTTAAATACAAACCCGATATCAATTCAAATATAATCTGAAATAAATACATAAACTTAATAAATAAATAAAACAGGGGAAGGTCATCCACTTTCTGTCTGAAGCTTACAAAATCTTCTTAATGACCCCTCTAGAGCTCAATCACAGTATTAAGCGTTATTGTTAAATCCATACAAAACACACATCTAACAGAAATGAGTGGTGCTGATTTTGCCACCGATCAAATGTCAGATGGTTTTTATTTAACAGATGTGTAGCTAATTTATCAACACAGAAGGGAATATGTGCATAAGCTTGCTGTAATTGATCGATAAACCTTTTCATAACAAACATTCCCTCCCTTATTATTATCTGTCCATACATGGCTGTTTAAATTACTATTGGGTGAGCAGCCTTAGGAGGTGTAAGAGCTGGGGTTACAGGCAAGCAGAAGGTTGATCTCACCAGAGCAAGGGTTTAGGAAAAGGATCGGTCCTCATATTGTCAAGCTCCTCTTCCTTTGACCCAGAAGCTTAGTATGTGACACTGATTATAAGGAAGCCACAAGGATTTCATAAAGCCAAAAGAATTTAATCTGCTTCCACTGTGCCTGCATGACAAATCCATGCACAGCACTTAACAGATTACATAAATGAGAATCACTTGGCTCCATAAAATAATGTATATATAATCATACCTTTCCTCGTCTGCAAGAGAACTCGAAGTTGGGAACGCTCATTTATCGCTCTCGGGGAGTTCAAACACATAACACGTAAAATTGCTCTTTATGTCGACACCTTCCTTGCACAGTAAAAAAAAGCAACAAAAAAATAAGACCAAGTCTAACAAAAGGAAATAAAAATAGTTGTGAAATCAAATCCTCAGAACAAAGAGGGGAAAAAAAGTATTTACCAATGTTTACAACAGTAAGAAAGATGTAAAAAAGAAAGAAGAAAAAGGATTTAAAAAAAGACACATTATAAAAGCTTCTTAAAATGGCTTGTTTGTATAAAATAGCCACATCTCACATTAACCAAAACATCATGTGTTGAGATTGTGTTTTAGTTAAAAAAAAAAAAAAGCAGATGATGACTCTACGTTAAATTGTTTTCACTTCAGAGAGTTATGACTCATTTTTTATTTTTTATTTTTTTTACTCTGTGTTGTTTTCTGTTTTCTTCCTCCCCAAAAAGCTTCTTTCTGTCAAATTAAGCTGCTGGTAAAGAGCAGGTAATTCAAAGAGCAGTTTAGCATTTTTATCATAATAGATACAAATGGCAGTTTTGGCAACATATGAATGCATCATGGTCAGTCAAATTTCAAGTACTCATAACCACTAGGCAAGTTGGATGCCGGTAGTAACAACACTAAAATTATAGGGTCAAACCTGCTGTAATGTGACGATTGAACCATTTCGTTGTTTCGAAAAACCAAGCCCCTCTACGTCACAAACAGTACCTTATAACGAGAACTTCATGTCATTTTTGTGCAGTTAAAATGTACTTTTGTCACCAGGCAAAATAAATCGCATGACTCCTTAGTCACACTGGACAAACAGTGACCTTGCTGGAGGAATCAGTCTGGAGATTGCGTGTTTCTGTGGTCACACGGCTGTGGTCTGTTTGATGCTGTGGAAGCTGATCCTGGTCGGAGAGGTTGGGATAGACATGGCTCGTGCCACTCGAACTCGAAGAGCGTGGTTGTCCTGCCAGCGGTGCCACCGTTTTCTTACTGCTGAGCGAACCTACAACGATGAGGATACCGGTATGTTAACAATCCTAATAACAAGATATATAGAGAATAAAAGAATATTACAATAAACTTCAAATTATTTTTTAAGATATTATACAACATTTTGGGAAGTCATTTTAATTGTTTAATGTAAAGAAGGGCCATGTGAATAAATAATTGTTTTAGAAGATTCTGTGCAGTCCTGTGAAACTCCATTATTTAGTTCAGCTTGTAGAAAGCACCTTTAGCACTCCTTAACTTGAAGTATTGTTTTCTGTATGACTTCCAGTCTCTGGAAGGACCCACACTTCTTTACAACACTTCAGTTCATTGAGGTTTGTAGGCATTTGTTTATGCACAGCTCTCTTAAGGTCCTGCTCCATCATTTCAGTCAGGTTTAGGTCTTGACTTTGGCATTATAACACTTTGACTCTTTTCTTTTTCAGATTCTGTTATAGATTTGCTGCTGATTTAGCTATTGGACAAATGGCTTCACATTTGAAAGAGTACTTTGGTATACAGAGGAGTTTGTGGTCTACTGAGTGACTGCAAGGTACCCAGGTCCTGTAACAGCAAAAAAAACAGCCGAAATCATCAGCCCTCCAACACGGTGCTGACAGTTGGTCTCAGGTGTTTGTGCTGATATGCTGTGTTTGGGTTCCTCCACACATGGTACTGTGCTTTATGGCGAAACATCCCTACTTTGGCCTCACATGTCCAAAGGACATTGTTCCAGACGTTTTGTGGTTTGTTCAGTTGCAACTTTGCAAACCTAAGCCTTCCTGCCATGTGATTTTGGAGATGCTTTCTCCTGACAACCCTTTTAAACAAACCATGCTTGCTCGTTTTTCTTCTAATTATACTCTCATGAACTTTAACACTTAACATGCTAACTAAATCCTGTAGAGTCTGCGATGTGGTTCTTGGATTTTTTTGCTGTTTCTGTCACCAAAGAGGTTGTCACACTTGTTGATGAGCAGCTGATCGAGTGCATTTGATTAGCAGCACCTGGCTGCTACTTACAATACCCACTTCATTCCTGTGGAAGCAGTAAGGGTGTGCTTAGTTTTTAACGAGATTATAATGAGTCCTGTTAAAACTCTTTCTCATGACTGTAAATGTATGCCTTTAACGGCAGACTATGAGACCGTAAACACATTAACTAATTAACTAACTAATGAAAAATAATATTCAGGTAAAAATGTTACATTAAAAAAATATAACTTTTTTGCCAATAATTTAAAGGGCTCTGTTCCCACATTGAGTGTGTTTATGTATAAATTAAACCCTATTATTTTACTGATTTAATTTCTGTTTACTCTCGATTACGATCAAACGTGACATAATCGTTATACTCCACGTCTGTTGTCCTTTTGTCTCGATTTATAGGTTTTTCTTTTATTAAAATTTTCTGAATGTGATTCTTAATAAAAGTCACCTTCACAACCTTCCACCATGATCTGGCGTTATATTTTAAAATCAAATAAAAGGTGATTTCAGCATATTTGGCCACAAAACCTAATTTCTGTCTCTGCTGCTCATCCACCTCCCCGTGTCCGTATTCAGTCCTTTGAACCCAAGTCAGGTACAAAGTTTTCCACACTCACATTAATTTTAATGACTGCAATGTTCTTTGATGCAAGTCCTGCCACTTGCTAGGACTTGACATCTTCTTAACACTTTTAGGCAGTTATTTGGGCACTTATTTTAAAGACCCCATTTAAAAGAATGGGAATTTCAATGGTCCCCCAGAACATAAAAATTGCATGCATCAAATCATTGAGTGAAACTGCTTAAAAGGCCTGGCAACTTTGCCCTGGAAAAAAAAAGGTTTCTTTCTCAGAAGTTATACGTCTACTTCACTTGTGAAGAGTTACACAGCATTTTGGCTTCACTATCGGCTCAATCGAGAGTCCCGACACAACCCTCATCTCTGACTCATTCCACCAGACCACTGAAGAAATGCCAGTTTAATTAATATGGGTACAGTAAACTAAGAAAAACAACATCTTCACTACGCATATTTATGTCTACCCCCAAAATGTTGAAACTTGACTGTGCACTTGTAACAACATGACTTACTAATTTGTTTCATGGTTTGGCTGCCAGAAAGCATCTGATTGATTCATTTGGGTTAAGACCGGGAAATGCAGTCCCTGTCATTATGAAATCCTCCAACAGAGTTTTATTCAGGAATCTTTCTTTCCATCACAATGTATATACCTCAGTGTTTCTGATTGCTTTGATCAATTCAAGATCTTTGACTAAAGAGCCTCAACAATTCCAGATAACATCAATATTAATCCAAAAGTCCCGAAAAGCAAAATCCTTGCTACAAAATTACAACCACGTTACCTCAACTTCATTTGATTTCAATGGCTTGCCGGTCTATAATTGACCCAGTATCTGAAACTGTCATGGACCCGGGTTGTTGACCAGTTTGTTTGGCTTCATGAGGCATTTTGTAGTATGTGTTTTGCATTGTTTACTCTTGTTCTTTCTTCATGGAGTATTTGTGATTACTATGTTCAGCTTGAGAGCCCTGGGGTTATTTCTTCGTTCATCAAGTTTTGTTCCCTTTCGTGTCCCGTTTGTCTCGGTCTGTGTGTGTCCTCCCCAGAATCTGGCTGTTTAGTTTCTTGGTGTCATTCCAGTTTAGTTTTGTTTAGTTTTTCAGTTAGCTTAGTTTCTGAATCCAGCAGTAAAGTGAGTTCAGCCCTGCATTTGTGTTCTGCGTTTTTGGGTCCTATTCCTGCCTGCCTCACACAGCGTTATGACAGAAAAAGGATGTTTTGATTTTTTTCCTCCCAAATTCTTTCAATTAACACTTGTTCTGTGTCTAGATAACTGACAGTAGTAAACATAACACGGTTTGACTTTGACCACTGCAGAAGAAATTAATAATTGGATCCCCTGGTACTGGATATTTTTGTCTTATGAACCACGTCAGCAGCCAATTGAATCAATTTCAGTTTGAGTCCTGCAAATAGATTTATTCGTCTCTCATTAGTCTTGATTCTACTTGTGTTAAGCTCTATTTATGTCAGATGATATATAAACAGTGTTGGGCAAGTTACTTTGAAAAAGTAATTCAATTATAGTTACTAGTTACTTCTTCAAAAAAGTAACTGAGTTAGTAACTGAGTTACAATATTCTAAAAGTAATTAATTACTTGGAAAAGTAACTATTGAGTTACTTAAAAAAAAACAAAGAACGTTTAACCCTCTGGGGTCCAGGGTATAATTGGCCATTTTCCCTCCACATTTTACCTTTAAAAACTATTTGCTTTGCCTTGTTTGGTATCATTCTTTTTAGCACATCACGTGTCTGAATTTACAGTCAAGTTTTCATTTTGACAAACTGTATAACCAGAATTGATCTAAAATCAGACAAAAACCATAAAATCAGAGTAGAAAAAGTTATATTTTTACTGTAACAACCATAAACATGTTTAATGAATGATATTTCATAACTTCAAATGCAAATATTAATTGTCAATTTTAAAATCCTATGCACAAGTTTTGCAAACAACAAATTTATTTGCATCCATTTACCTTGATTTTTAAATAACCATTTCAAACTATTTACAGAACAACCAGCTGTTCTTCAATAAGATGCCACAAATTATTTGTGCCACTCCAAAAACATAATTTCTGTCCACTATAAAGGAGAACATCACAGCCTGATACCTGCAGGTCTGACAGCAGCAGGTGTATCACTCCTGTTTCTACCTGGAGACAGCAGTCGCCTCATTGTTCTGACACACAACACAAAACTATCCACAACACTACACACTAACTACACAAGACAACACATTAACTACACACTCCAAACACGCTAAACGTCACAAATCTCTCACATCTCAAAACTCGCTCTCTCTCTTTTTCTGCTCTCTCTCTCTCTCTCTCTCGCCGTCACTCCTAAAACTTCCCCTGTTTTGTTTTGGTTTTTTGCTCATAAGCAGAGAGTGCTTGCTAGCGCTAACGTGGCAAAACTATTGAGGTAAAAACGCCGCGTATATCTTGTTTATCATGACTCTGGTTTTACGTGGCCTATCAACACAATTTATAAACTGGTATATATCACCTTGTTGCTTTGTCTTTAAGTGGTCATGTGACTTACCAGACTACTTTATTCTTCCTCAGTCAAACAGCAGCACTCCTGCGACTGTTTTGCCCCCTTAGCTCCAGGTGTTGTGCTAGACAGTGATCGTGATTGCCGTCCGCGGGAGCGCGCGCAGCTGCTTAAAGCTGTAGCGTCCAGATTACTTACAGCTACTTCCTGCAGCTGATATAAGATGCGGTAAGCTGAACACAGCTTCAACCGTCTGTTTGTTGAAAAATAGTAACGGACCGCGTTTCCTTGTTAGTAACTGTAACGGCGTTGTAACGATAGGAATAGTAATTAGTTAGATTACTCGTTACTGAAAAAAGTAACGCCGTTATTCCCATCACTGTATATAAACTATACTGACCATTCTCAGATCCCTGTTTGTCTTTCAGCAATAAAAAGCTGGATAGCTCCAAATTTCCTTCCAACTAATGAAGCCAAATCAGGGGTTATATTAAAGTGTCACACCCTGACAGCTCACATAAAAAGGGAGCGTAAGTTTTAATGACATTTCTATATTTGTGGTATTTGTCATTTTGTATTTTGTTTTGTATTAGTGGAGCATTTTGTAACTGTGGTTTGAAAAGTGTTCTACATATTTATGCACTATTTCTTTTTCTAGAAATGATACTAAAGCCAGACACAGAAGAACAGGAAGCCAGAATGTCCATATGGACAAAAACCAAAATCTGAAAACAACAAGCTGTGACAGAGCTGGGCTATGTGGTTTTTATGCACTATACTAGCAAAATCATATAATAAATAGCAATAGTTAAGCCAAGCCTCCTAATTTTTCAGGTTTTAAATAAGAATCGCTTTACAGCAGTCGTTTGTAATGTGGCCTAAAGTCACACAATTGTTTTTTTTTTTTGTTTTGTTGTTTGCCACTCAGTCTTAAATCGCAATTAATATCTGTTCAAATAGGGTGACTCAATTTCTTCACATCACGTCATTAAATTAACAAACTCTTTACCCCCGAGTTTCAATAATTTGAGGGATGAGAGCGCGCAGCAAGAGAGTCCTTCATTTTTTTTCTATCACAATTCATCACAATTTATGTGTAATCATAATGGCGTTAATGACTTTTAACCAGCTGGAGTTTTGGTAATTTGCTTTTATTTCAATCAGGCAAAAATGAGACAGCCTCATAAAAGTTTTCTATGCTGTTATTTCACTGACTGCACGGAAACTCTTTGGCATTTTCTTTTCTATTACGGCTACTTGATCCTCCCCCTGGTTGAACATAAAAATGTTAACTTGGAGGCAAGTTAGAAAAACAATATTAAAACTAATTAAGGCTATCAATTTACGGTTTTATTAAGCTTGTGTATCAAAGAAAAAAACCCATAGACATTGACAGTAAAATTAACTTCATAAATAACGGGTGTTTTGCTAAACTCCAGTGACTCACCTCTCCGTTTAGAAAGCAGTAAAACACTGACACAAAGAACCCCTGCAAAATAAGACACATTAGAATTAGAAGCAGAAAATGTGCCTGTATTATGTAATGGCACTGTAATTAGACGCAATTATTATAAAGAAAAGGCAAAACAAACTTCCAAAGCAAAATATAGAATTTTTAAAGCTCTATTCGAACCCCCCCTTCCCCTACTCAGCCCTACATTTAAGCACAGGAGATAAATAAATAAATAAAAAATAGCCACAGAGCAGAAATCATGCCCACATGGCTCTGTTATTCCTGACAGCTGAGAGCACTGAACATGAGGTAGGAGGGCCATGTTGTGTGTAAGCGCAGCCAGGATGCTACTTCAAATCATCTTCCCACAAGAAGCCTTAGAACCTGAAAAGTCACTCTTTAAAGTAGCGATACAACTCTGAGATAAAAACACATTAAGAAATCAGAATGATTCATATTTTTAACTTTGTGGGCAGTGAGTGTGGGCTTTCAAACTCTGGCCACTGTCACACTGTATTATTAATCATAATCTCACCTGAAAAGACTGTAGAAAGGAGTTGAAATAGATGAACACAATTTGCGAGATGTCATCCTCCCCCGGATTCACAAAGAAGAGCATGTAGGTGATGCCGAGCAGAGGTAGCAAGACTAGTGTTGCTTTCACGGCTTTTCTGTGAAGACAGAGTTGGAGTCTCATTTATAGAATTGCAAAAATGGAGCCTTGAATGTCAGCCCAGTGGATTCTGGAAAATGCATGACTCTGTGTCAGCGGCAGACTGGGATAAAAATAAAAATGTCACCCTCCACCACATGGATGTTTCAGATTGGAAGATGGGCCCCTTTTCAGGGGTAGCAAAAATATGTATGTCACATACAATTCTAGTTCTTCTGTAATAATTTTGACAGTGTGAATAAGAGCAAAGTTTAGCTTTCTTGGTTTTGCAATACAGCAATAAGCCATCACATCTATAGATAAAAATGTGGATGATTTATCGTCTGTCTCGCCATCTTCTGCATGTCCTCCTCCACTGCATCCATAAACCTTCTCTGTGGTCCTGTCACATGTCCAACATGTCCACTACGCCTCCTCTGAGCATGTCCAAGCCATTTTTGCTTTGGCTCTCTGAATTTGTTTTTCAAAATAAAGCTCAAACTGTCCCATACTTTGAAATGTTCACAAGAGGATCCAATAAGCAGACACAGCAGGCACTGGCAAGTGGATGGATAAACTAGAAACCTTAATCTAGAATTCATAGACAACCAAAAGCAGTGTGCAGTCTGATGGAAAAACTCAAATGAAGGGAATCCAAAACCCAACAGGAACAATCCAAAACACAGGGAGGCAGCAGAAAACAAGGGAGTCTCAAGAACAGGCGAGAGATGTGACAACGCCTATACGGACTAGGGAGAGGGATAATAAGACAGGTGAAATCAATCAAATCAGGGTGGAAAAAGAAAGTGAAAACACATAAAGCCACATGAGGAAAACAAAAGGGCAAGTAAAAGAAAGAAGGACAAAAAACAATACTTGCAGAACAAAATACACACAGGCTCAGACAGGGAAAACTCTGAAAGCACTCACATGAGGAAAAGATTCAAGATCATAAGGGCAACAGCCAAACCTAATTCAAGGAATAACAGAAAAGACCATGGTGGGGACTTTTAATATGAGCTATGACAGTCCCATAATTTAGGGATGACCACAAACCTTTCTTTGCCCTTACTGATTATAATTTTCATTTTAAAACAATCAATTTTTTTAAGGTCAAGAAGTTCAGCTTGAAACCCTTGTTCTTCATTTGCTTAAATTTGTATGGCTCACAACGACCACCAGAAATCCAGCCCCAGCCTGAAAAGACTACACTCAGATTGTCTGAGCCATGACACTGAAAACACTCTGTGCGCTTGAAATAATCCCCACTGGAGAAAAACACACTTGACACAGTAACAGCAGGTAGGAAAACAAGCTCACTATTTTAGTGATTTCAGCCATTTCAGATACACAACCTAACAACATAATTCAGGTATGCACTCAGCTCGGGCCTCTCAAGCGTACACCAAATCTCTGCTCTCTTCTCAGGCACACAGAATCAGACAAACTCAAGGTTTTTCCCTTTAACTGTTACTAGTGCGTGTAAATGAAAGAACCTCTTGCATGAAGTATTGCAACTGAGTTCACTAAGGTTGAGGCGTTTGTCTAGAATCTTTATTTTATGGGTAAGAAGCACATTTGTAATACTTTTGCAGTGTCCTGTAATAAGTTAAAAGACAAGACAATATACTTATTTTGTTTCAGGCTTATATTATTATTATTATATACTTTATTAAGCACACTGGTTACCAGGTTAGACCTGTGTTGGACCCCCGTTTGCCTTTAAAACTGCATTAATCCTTTGTGGCATAGTTTAAATAAGGTTCCTCAAACATTCCTCAGAGACTTTGATCCGTTTTAACATGACAGCATCTCGCAGTTGCTGTAGATTTGTCAGCTGCACATTCATGATGTGAACCTCCCATTCACCACATCACAAAGGTGCACTGTTGGATTGACATGTGGCGACATTTGGCATTTGCGAAGTGAATTTATTGTCATGTCGAAGAAACCACTTGGAGATGATTTGAGCTTTGTGACATGAAGGATTATTTTGATGGAAGCAGCCTTAGATGATGGGTACACTGTAGTCATGAAGGGATGGAGGTGGTCAGTGTTTAAATGATGATCATTTAGTACTACAGGGCCCAGTGTATGTCAAGAAAATATCCCCCCTACACCATCACAGCACCACCAAAAGCCTGAACCATTCATACAAGGTTGGATGGATGCTTTCATGTGGTCTATGACTCTACCATCCAAATTTCACAAGCCACCAAATCACAGCTAAAGTTTTTTAGTGAAGTTATTTTCTTTTCCCACAAAATTTCCAATACTTAGCCTTAAAGTCATAAGGCAAAAGTCACAACCACAATAACAGATTTCTTCCTTAATAGCAGTTTGATTTAATTATCATTAACACCGGACCCTTTGATCACCAAACATCTGTTCACTGATAGGGTATTAACGCTCTTAGATTTGTATGAAATGAGGTCTGATGCTGATGATAAAGGTTTAAATGAGTCTAATAACTCTAAAAATGTGCTTCTTCTGAAACACTCCTTAATGTCCTTGAAAGAAGGAAGACAAAGTGTACTGCTCCTAAATTTATTCGCAGTTACCAACAGAATCAACTCACCTGTACTGTATTGTTTCTGATGTGGTTGAAGCTCTTAGTTTGGTCATAAGAATTCGAACTATATTGAAGAGGAAAACAAAGTTTATCTAGAAGAAGAAGACATAAGGAAATTATTACTTTAAAATGCTGCGCTAATGACTTATATTATACAGAGGGGAAAAATATCAGACAGCTCAGTCAGTGTTGAGCTGGGACAGAAGAAGTAACACCAGTCAAAGCATATAATCTTCCTTAACAAGACAGTGATTAATCATATTACATGTTGCTAATGACTTACATAAGCACAAACATTTGTGTGAAATCAATTTCTTATTTTCAGAAGTCTTTTGTTTGGAAACCCTTAAGACTACAGTTCTGTGCAAAAGTCATGAGTCATCCCTCATTTCTTTATATTTAGCTTCAAAGGAGTCAGACAGAAGTTTTTCTTTGGACATTGAGTCCTTTTTAATTCATTTTCAGTCCAGTCCTTGCACCTGACCATTTTCAGTGGGATGCTTTTTGTTTGTCAGTTCACTTAATGCTGACCACTGGCCATATGTAAAAACATGAAGCTGTGTCCTGCTTTGGGGCTGTATTTTTCACATATGTCTTTGGAATCTTGTCAAAACTGATGGAATCAAAAATGCAGAAAAGTGAAATTAATTGATATTGATTAACTATGTAATATCATATCTAAAGCATCTGATTGACAACAGCTTGTTTGTTTTTTTTGTACTTCAAACAATCAATATACTAAAATCCTACCTGGATAGAAAAACACAGTGGAATACTATTAGTCATGGATTGGCCTCCACAGAGCTGAGACCACTACATTGTTGAAAAAGTGTAGGATCATCTTCATGGAGAACAGAACAAAACACAACATCCAAAGAAAAGCTTTTGATGTCCTTCAAAGAAGCCTAATTCTGAAGACTACTTAAAGAAATTACAAAAAAAGCTTGTCTAAGAGAGTCCAGACTGTCCTGAAGAATACTTGAAAGTCAATATGTTGGTATGACCAGCCGGTCGTGCTGCCTTTGAAGCTTGCTGGTATTGTAAAAGTTCTTTTTCGAGCCTGAAGGCTGCTTAAAGGAATTGCTGGAAAGCTTGCCGAAGAGAGCTCAGGCTGTGTTGAAGAATAAAGGTGGTCACACCAAAAATGTTCCATGTTTGCACATGTTTCAATAAATGGCTGCACAAAATATTCAAAACTGAGGGGCTCAGTACTTTTGCACTGTACTGCTTTTGTGACTTTCTAATCTAGTCACTGCACAGAAATGCAAAAAATAAATCAGTATAGGGCAGATTTTCTATGTTAATTAGCAAATAATGTCAAATTGATGGCAATAAATTTACAGTCCGTTTTCTTTGTTGTAGCTCACCAAAAGCACAAGAATAACAGGTCCCTGGTAAATGTAGTCCATGTATTTTCCAGGTTCTTTACCAAACCAGCATCTGTTGACAGGAAAAGAAGAAGAAACGTTCCATTAATTAAAGAAATCATCCAGAAAACATTCAAATTATGTGGCCACAAATTATTAGGGGATTTCTTACTGTTCATTTTCATAATACAGCTTTCCTATGGCCCAAGCCACAATTATAGGACATGGAATACCTGGAATAACAAGGAAGAGTCGTGTAAGTGGAAATAAAATAAAACGTATTTGGTAAACAGATTTTCTTTTTCATGGCATTGAAGAAAGAAGGTCAGAATAATAAAGACGAGAATCAAAGATTGTTTTTTTTTTCTTTGCTTTTTGGTTTTTGTTTTGTTACATGCACAGCCATGGGGAGGGGGAGGGGATAACAAGCCAACACGCTTCAACTACAAAGAATAAAGTTAAAACAGAACATGCTCCCATTTTTCCTGCCCTCAAGGGTTATAGTGTAACGGCAACAGTAGCATAATTTCTGCCAAAAGGGGCTTCAGAGTCATACCATATAACTTATGAATCACAACTGCTTCCCCTAGTCCAGCATGTAATGTATATCTGGAAAAAATTTTTGATGTTGATGCTTTGACAAAGTAAATAGAAGGTTTTTCACATATAAAACAAACAACATGCACGGTGAAATCAAAACAATCTTTTTTAACTGCTTTAATAAAACGAAAAAGGACCATTCACCATACCTCTAAAATTAGTCACTGCTGAATAAAGGCCATGCGTTAACAACATGTCAAATCAGCGTGTTAGGTGCCAGGCCTGACAAAGTACGACCAAGTGTGCTTGAATAGGCTGAGATTTCTTATAAAAAACATTGACCTCTCCAGAAAAGAGCAACTGCACTGACCGTATCAATCTACAGTCTGCTGTTTGTTTTAACGCGAATGCAATCATCGTTCAGAGCATACTAATTTTATTAGCTGTCTTCAGACTGTTTTTCATCAAAGTCTTTTCGTTACATGTAACATTAAAGTGAAAAAGTAAAGAATATCTCACTGCTGCCCAAAAGCAGTCCAGACCACGGGTCAGGGAAAGTCCACTACTTTTCAACATGCAGCTGATTCTATTCGCGTTCCCTCTGCGACTAATTGAGCTAAATATCTTCCAGGTAGCTTATCCAGTGCATAAATCAGAAATATTAAAAGCAGACAGAACACTGAGCAGATGTAGTCAAGCTTTGCAGGAGGAAAATGTCCACAAATCGGACGAAATGTTCGTAAATCTGAAAAAGTATCAGTAAAATCACTTCAAATAAAACACACATCAAAAGCAGTTTTGATCCCAGCTCATCAGACCTGTGGTAGCGGACAGATTTCATGCGCCCCACTTCTATCACCTCCTAATGAAATTAATTAGAAGCCTCTCCAAATGAAACCCAGTGAGAAAGCACCTGCAATAACCCCATTTAAAATAAAGCATATATTATATTGTACACACTCTATGATTGTTAATATGAAATTAACGACTTAAATGGATAATACTTTATATATGGAGGTGGAGTCCAGTCATATTAAATTTCAACAGAGAGCAGAGTGGATGAGTGGACCTGCAAATAGGAACTACTCTGCTAATCTAATCTTTATGAGACAAGCTGCCAGTACTTACTATTATATTCTTATTAAAATCATATTAGAGAATTAAAAATCTGATTAATATCTGTGAGATCTTTTTTTAATTTCTATTTCAAAGCTAACATTAGCTTGCCAATAATATCATCCATCTGTCGTTCACCGTCATCTACTCTCTACATCTGCTGATAAGACTTCATATTTTAATCTTGTGCTCACAAAGCTCCATTAACTCATTTTCTCGTGACCTAGTTTGAAGTAAAGTATGGGGCTTTTTTCTTTCTGCTGAGCACACTATGTCCATTACATAAACAGAAGCAGAAAATCTCAGTGTTTCCGGGAAGCATGCGAGCAGAATACTTTGTGTATTTCTGTCCCTGATGATGTTGGCTCTGTACAGCATATAATATGCTTGATTTATCAGTCAAGGTGAGCGTAGATAATTTATAGGGTCATGATGGGATATCTGCTGCATATTCAGGACTCAAAGTCAAGCACGTTGCATGCCGGTTCTTTCATTAAATTAAAGTCTTATCTCGGATATGAACCACTACAGAGTTTCCCTCCTCTTCACTGGAGAAGTGATTGTACTCTCGGGCACATGCTCAGTTCAAACAATAACGCCTGATAACAGTGTTTTGTCACAACCTGGTTTTCAATTAATGCAAGAAAAGTAAAATTCTCCTTTTGAGTATATGTATGGTTTGACAAACTGTTCTTTTTCTAATTTTGAGCACATTCACCGGTCACTCTGTTAGTTACAGCTTGCTAGCACCATGTTGGATCCAATTTTGCCTTTAAAACTGCCTTAATATTTCATGGCATAGATTGAACAAGGTTGAATTCCTCAAAGCTTTTGGTCCATACTGACATAACAGCATCACACACACAAAAAAAAACAAACGTGTGCCATAGTCAGCTCTACAGAAGACAAGCGAGTATTAAAGGAGTGACGTTTTGTCACTGTGGCAGGTAATTTCAAATGCAGTGTTTCTATCAGCTTAACAAACAAACAGTCTGTGTGCAGTTTATTTCGCAGTTTTTTTTTCTAGCTGAAGGTCCAGCTGCTGTATTTCACAGGGAGAGAAAAGAAAGAGAGCTAACGTCACTCAGAGAAAGATAAGGAAGGCGGGACAGGAGATGAAGAACAGAGGTTAGATTTAAAGGTAAGGACTGCTCAGTAGTGTTTGATAAATTGGATATGCAAGTTTTTATATTTTTTAATCAGGTATGTACAGGTCTGTAAATGCGACATGTTTTTTTTTCATATTGTGAAACATGCTGCAAAACAAACTGAGCTAGACTAACTGTGTTTAAAGGTTACATGAAAATACTCTGCAGGTTAGTGCAGGATAAACTGGTTAACTTGCTGCACTGTGATGGATTTAGATCAGCTGATCACAGCCTCTACATCTCTCAATAGAAATTATTGTGAGCTGCGATTCTTTTTCCCCACGCTGAACCACTACAACTGATATTAGGGTTCCCTCACCTGCTGAATCCCACTTTAACCTCTTCGCTACTCATGTTCCTCGTTAGAGGCAAAGTTACCCTCTTCAATGTAGGCAACAAAAAACAGAGCTATTTTTCATTTTCCTTCTTTTTTTCTGCTCATGTTCTCTTTAACTGATTCAAGCTGAGTACATTTAAGGATTATTTCAATTTAGATAAAAATTGTATACTTATATACTAGTATTTTTTTTATTATCACATTGATATACCACAAGGTTGGTATAAATGTTCTTCAAGGACCCACTTTTTACTTTCTTACTTTGCGTATATTTTAGAGCCGATACTTTTACTTGAGTGAAACATTTGAATCAATTTGACTGGAGTATTTTTTTTTTAGCTAGTATCTGTACTTTGATTTAAGTACAGAACATCTGTACTTTTGCCACCTCTGTTCATGCTGTGTCCACCATTCTGACAGTGTTGCAGAACATATTGAGAGTCATTAGGCCAGACAACATTTTTCCAATCTTCTGTTGTACAATTTCGGTGAGCCTGTGTGAATTGGAGCCTCACTTTCCTGTTCTTAGCTGGCAGGAGTGGCGCCGAGTGTGATCTTCTGACGTGGCTTCAAGGTCTGAAGAGTTGTGCATTCAGAGATGCTCTTCGTGGTTGTAATGAGTGGTTACTGCTGCCTTTCCACCAGCTTGAAGCAGTCTTTTCAGTCTCCTCTGACCTCTGATACCAACAAGGTATTTTCACCCAGCGAACTGTTTTTTGTTTTTTGTTTTTGTAGTTTTTTTTTTTTATCGTTCTCTGTAAATTCTCCCAGCTATGTTCAGAGTCACTTAAATCACCTTTCTTCCCCATTCTGATGCTTGGTTTGAACTTCAGCAGGCCATCTTGATTATGTCTACATGTCTAAATGCACGTGTGCCCTGGTTGCTGATTTAATGACTAGCTGATTATGTATGTCCTTCAAAAATCAATAACACAAATAAATAAATATTTGACATTCGTACAGGCCGCTTTCCAATTTTTTTCTGCTGTACTTTAATCATCTAAAGAAATGTCTTATAACCTTATCAACCAGTTTTTAGGGAGATCAGAATATAGTAAAGTGAAAAAAAACTTCTATAAATACAGTGACAGATTTTAATAACACAGTGGATAAAAATATCATTGCTGTGCACTGTTTTTAGATTTATTCAAGGCCTTTGAAATGGTGCATTTTACATAATCCACTGATTTAAAAGTATTGGTTCATCAAAGGAAAGATAATGTTCATTGTGTCCAAACAGATGATAGCTTGGCTCAAGGTAAAGGTAATGTCACCTAATAATACTTTGTCTTATTTTGCTTCATTTTCTGTGAGATTTTACCATTTTATTAAACTAAAGTCTGTATATTCAGCCTGTTTATGCTTTGAATAGAGTTTATAAAGCACTATGGTTTTTCCATAGAGTATGAAATGTGTTTCATAAAAAAAACGCCTTGAGCTGAATATAGCATGACAAATGCACTGATAACAATCATACTTACACCAGCCGATAAACAGGAAGACCCACTTTCTCAGCTTATCAGTTGAATATGTCATTACAATGGCTGTGTGAAGGTAGCATCCTTCAACAAACATCCAGAAAAAGTTTGTCACCACAAAGTAGTTGTATATTGTCGTTATTAAGCGGCACCAAGGCTGAAAAAAAAGAATTCAGAAAAGATTTTAAAGACTTTGTATTGGTAAATTAACACCTTAATGATACTTTCAAACCCCATAACACATCACCGCTGTTACCTCGTTGCTCTCATGGATATTGTGGTCAATCAGCTGAAGCAAAAACCACATAACATTCCTCAGTATGAAGGTGGTGATTAAGTTCCAGTGGATGATGTTTCGAAGACATCGTATGCTCCTAAAACAATAGGCCAAACGCATATGGCTGATTAAGATGTTTTGAAAAACAAACTCAAGTCAGGTCAGTTTAATTACTGCATCTAGACCGTTTAAGCACACGACACATGAACCAACGTGCTGCACAACAAGTACAATTATCACAGAAACAATACAAAATGATTTAAGAACAAGAAATAAAATATAATTATTTAAGCTACTAAATTAATGAAAATTAATGAATGAAAATGACACAATAAATTAAAACTACAGTAATTTGAGCTGAAAAGAAAAGCTAATGAGAAGATGTATGTTTTCAGTTGGATTGGGTTACTGAGGAAAATGATCTAATCCAGAAACAGAGACAATTCCAAGGCTGCGACTAAGACTGCAGGGTCATCTGCACAAGCCAATTACTGTAAGACGTTAATCAGCGGACATAAGTGAGTGGCATGGGATGTAGGACTGTAAAATGTCTGATAGATAACCTGTAGCGAGCCCATTCAACCTCTTATATGTGAGTCACAATATTTTGAAATTCATCCTGTACGTCTCAGGAAGCCAGTGTTGCGATTTAAGACAGGGCTAAATACGACTGTGCTTCTGTGTACCTGTCAGAAGTCAGCATTTTGAACCAGTTGTACAATGCAGCATTAATTCTAAGAAGTGAGATCGTATGAAGAAAAAATTTAGAAAGCTGTCACACAATGCAGGAGAACGACTTGGAAAGATAGAGGCAGTGTAATTAAGGACAAAACTGATAGTGCTGAACAGGATTCTTCATCTGCTGGAGTAAGGAGAAATAAATAAAGCATTTGTTTCTCAAGGCCTTGACAGCCTCCTGATATGTGTTTAGAGAGTGTCTTAAAATTTCACAAGGCACTTTTTTTCTGCTTCTTTTGTGCTCTCCTGCATCATTATCTAAGTGTCAAAAGTTTAAAAATAAAGGACAGTTTATTCACAGTGAGATGACATTATAGGCTGGAATATTGACAGAATAAGTTTATACTTGGGATGAAGCCACTGTAATGGTTTGCTCGGTTATTGGCTTTTACACCTTTGATCAATTTTCTGGCAGTTCTGTAATTGCAGGCAGTGCGTGAAAACTGAGCCTTTTTTAGGCCAATCAATTTTTTCCAGTTGCCAGTTCCTGTTTGCAGGCAATTATTGCTAGATTAGTTTAGAACTACATAAAACTTCATGATAAACTAAAAGTGTGCTAACTCTAAAAATGCATGTATAATGTTTGTGTGCTCAGATTTGACACAGTTATGACTCAGGGAACAGGCACTTTCATGCAAAGTAGGGTTTTACATTTAAAAAAATGTAGACATCTTCAGCTTTAAAACTCTGCTGAAAGTTAATCTTTGTACAAGATTTAGCACTGACTTATAGTTGCAGGTGATTCTTCAAATGCATTTCCCAAAATGGCCAAGAATAAATATATATGTGGAGAAGTAGTTGCTGATTTTTCTGTGAAGTCTAGGGAGATTTAACCTCAGAAGACAATAACTATTTTAGTCTCCAAGCTGAAATAATCGGTATTTGCTTTCAGAAGCCCATATTGATCTAACCTCAGTACACAAAGTATCTCAGGATGCTGGTGTTTGCCCTCTTTTGTCATAACTGATGTAGCGAGTGGGAGTGTGTGTGTGTGTGTGTTTTCAAGCCAGGATATGAAAAGAGATACAACTTCAAACACAAGTGTTGGGAAACGCACATTAGGCCCTTCCGTGCCTGAGTGCTCCATCGCGGCTGAGCTGCAGAGTTCTATTCATCTGACATAAGCGAGTTAATGATAAGCAGTGTGAGTATGATGTGGATTTCACTGATTGTCTTCCATGAGGTGCATACAGGACACGTTTGAAATATGCACTATTTCCGTACTTGCCTTAAGCACAAGAAGAGAATGAAGGCCACGACAAGAGCTCCCACAGAGATGCAATGGCCTAAGTAGTTGATGATCAGCGCTATTTTATAATGCATCGGATATTTTCTCTGAAAAGACAGCCCATGAATTACTTCTTTATTGTTACAGCTGGATAATAGAAACAAAGACAAAGCAATATATAAACACAGTGGAAGAACCTATCTAGTGCATGCAGTTTAACAACAAGAGTGCCTTTCCCTGCAAATTTTTGATGTTAATACATGTTCAGTGCACTAATGGGTCGTCATAAGTAATTACATGCTTAGGTCGTGACAATAGTAGAGGAACCAAGAGGCAGTGGCATGCAGAGTGCATTCAAAGCCAAGCTTTTACATTACTGATGCAAATAATCACTCATCTTTAATGAAGCAGTTAGTAAAGTATTCTATGCTTGAATGAAAGTAGGGTTTTTTGTCTTTTAAACTGTTCCATTTGCAAACATTATTGAGAGACCTAATGATCCCAGCATTGGTGGAGCAAATACGTTTCCCTTAGGCTGCAGTTAAATAATTTTAGTCCGAGATTTTTGAATTAATGGCAAGAGAATGATAACAAGAACATAATTTGTATGAGAGGGCTGTCTCTACATTGTTTCAGCTGCTTCTCTATCTAGGCTTCATTGTACTGAGGTTTAACTATGATTATAAAAAGCAAATGTCATTGACATACTTCAGTCTTGGCTTAAAATTATCTAAGAATATAGAGCAAGACACAGAATCGGAGCCACAGTACGAGGTAATCAGGCCAAAACTTGCTACATACAGTGCATCGCTCTTGCAGTTTGTCCTCCGGCTTTGTTTACAAAGACACAGACAACACTGCACAAAAAGAACATGTTTTAAAGTGGGGTTTTTAACCGCACCGCATTCTAAAGGGACATACGGGTCTGTTTGGTTCTTTTTCATTGTTGCATCTGATTGCAATTTTTCTGACGATGATGAGTGTTTTTCTGAAGGACTGCAGGATTCGCTCCCGTGTCACCACACCTACCTTCTCCTCCAAAATGGGTTCACAGTTGGAGTAATTACTCTTCAGCGCCCATGTTCCATTATCCATACATTCCCTGTAAGCGCTCCCTGCAAGAAAAGAGAAAACGGTAAAGCTTTGGCATTCTCGCAAACATATTGTTTTAAAATGCATGTTACACTATAAAGATAAATACAGATCTCACATATTCATTATTCCAAAGCACTGTAATCAGCTAAGTCAAATGCAGGCATAAACCTGTGATTTGCTGTTACAGTAAAGTGTTTTCCAAGTAGGTAAGCTAAAACATCCTTGTAATTTCTTCAGAGCTCAGTTCAAAGTTGAGCACTACTATCCGTCTGACTCTCACCCAGAATACCAATTTAGCAATACAAATTTTTATTCATGGAGGGAAATGCAAAGCCTCTTACTCTGTCAGTTTATTTGCATATCTCTTAAAACCCGCTTCCCATAATCAACTTTGAACTGCATTTTCCATTTTGAAGTTCTTCCTTGTGTATTCAGTGGGCTCTTGTTATCTCTTTAACACTAAGAAATGTATAGAGGGCAGGGGGAAACACAGCAGCATGTTTCTGCCTTTGTATTATTATGATGGCCAATTAAAGTATTCATTTAATCAATTTTATTCCTTTATTTAACTAATTTGTGCAGTTTTCCAAATCCATGCAGTCATTAATTTAACTTATTATCCTGCAAGGTTTTGATATTTTCCTGAAAATAAGCATTGTTGAATGAATAAATGCATTCCTCTGAACGTTTAGAAAACTGATATCATACCCAACTGTAAACTGCAACATTCACATTAACCCATCTTAATTCAAACATTCTTGTCAACAACAAAACAGAAAGCGAGGAAAACGTCCACCTCAGAAGTGCCTACAGCGATTTTTGAAGCAGTGGCGGGAACAGAGTAATATCCTTTGCATTCAATTTAATGTTATATAATGTGACAGTTTTGCTGTTTGACAGCAGAGACCACAAAACTGCTTGTGGCAGCTACACAAGACAAGGAGAAATAAGATTTAAAATGAGCTTGGTTTAAGCTCTTCACTTGACTGATGGCAACACGTCGTGACTGCAGAATGTTTTGTGCTCTTCATGAGGGAAAATCCTAATTCTCAGCCATGTGAGAGGGATCGACTTGTGCAGGCATAGTGGCAATTCAGTGAAACCAATAAAACAACTGACTCTGTGGTATACGACACCGTGAATTAGTTTGTTTTTTTATATATTCTAAAACCATATTCATCGTGTGAAACTGCCTCAGTGTGTTTATTGATCAAGTGCCATGTGGCATTCAGCAAAGTCCCGGTGCATTTAAGGCTCCATGTCTGCAGGGTTTAAAGTTTGATTCAAACAAATGAGAGAACCTGGATTTTTTTTTTTTAAATTTGTTGTTTTTACAAGCAGTGAAGACATCAAGGATCTCCAAGAGGAGCATTACTTCAACACATTGCATTCATTTGGAGGCAACATGCATAAAATAGCTGAAAAGGATCATTTTAGTAGGGAGAAAAGGAAGATTATAGCAGTTTAAACTGAACTGCAGAATTAGAAATGTCAGGTGTGGTCGTGCTCGTCTTGCACTCGGGGCCATCTAGCAATCATAAGGTCAATGGTTCAGTTTTCCACCTCGGCATCCAGCGGTGGGTGTGAAAGCCACTTTAAAGGCATAGAAAAGAGTGCAATGTGAATGTGGCTTGTAGTGCTCAGAGTAGAAAAGACACTGTTTTGAATTAAATATTGATTAAATACTGCATCACCACATTTCTGTCCAGGGACAACTTATGAAGCACAACGCCAAGATATTTTAAAAACATGCCGAGACTTTGATGTGTAGTGTAGTGTCACCATAACCACTTCACTCATTACTTGCAGCTTGCAAACTGCCTTACTGGGCTACTGCAATGGTTCTCAGGGAAGCAAATTTAAGCTTGTTGAATTAACAAAACTAGAACAGCAAATTATTTTTATTTCAATCTGTGGCTGCTACTGAGCAGCAAATAAATAAGGTATTACAAACATTTTTTTCACATTTATTACAAAAGAAGAGTAATCACAGGTGTCTCAGTTTAGGCAAATAAAGCTAAAAGTCAGTATGATGACATTAACAGGATGACTGCATTACTTAAAGGTATTAACAGCCAAAATTCCTCCAGGCACTTTTGATTCATTATTTTTAATCTGTGTGAAAACACATTTTAAAATCTCATTAACTTAATATCCATATTAATAGGAAGTGACGCCTTCAAGTAAGCTAAGCTATTATTATAGCTGCAGCACAAAGTACTTTCCAGTTACTTTCCAAGTATCCTACTGTGTTTGCGAATCAAGCAGCGAAGGTGAAGAAACAGAGGAAGGGGAGCAGGTTGTGGATTTCTCCCTGTGAGCTACACCACTGAGGCAGGACTAATTCAAAGCACTGGTGCAGGGAGAGCACATTTCTGACAAACCATCTGTGCAGTGGGCATGATGAGGCTTTTTTCTTCACATTATCCTTACAGGGTATTACATTCACGCAGTTAAAAAAATCTCTAAATGACTCATTCTGTGAGTTTGGGAGGAGGATTAAAAGCTTCCATTTGAGGTGCTAACAATGCTG
Organism: Pelmatolapia mariae; assembly: GCF_036321145.2. Taxonomy (NCBI): domain Eukaryota; kingdom Metazoa; phylum Chordata; class Actinopteri; order Cichliformes; family Cichlidae; genus Pelmatolapia; species Pelmatolapia mariae. The sequence continues at coordinate 19,989,414 of NC_086243.1, forward strand.
TAAGCAACTTAACACTGACCACACTCCACTGGGGTAAAGACGCACAAGAACATGGAAGAAACGTGCAACTTCCAACTGATATAGTCTTTGCCAACAATGCCCACCTCTTCAGCTAGCCACTCTGCCAGTCCTCTTTCTTGGAGGCATGCAAACAAACACTGTACGGCTGCTCAAAGATTAGAAAAATTGGAAGCTCTAAATGAGGAAAAGAGTGTTTACATTTAGTCTGGATTGGTCATTCCTGCATAAATGTTCAGACAGATGATTAAAAAGACTAAATATTGCTTGATCTTGATTGAAATTGTAAGATAAATCTGGAAAAAAAACACCTAATCCAAAGAACAAATCAGTGCCTTTTCACTTCAGCTAAACTTGACCTGTTTCTTTTATCTGTGGGTTGTGCTGTCAGCTGTGCTATACCAACTGTGAAGCGACAATAAACAGGAATATTTCACTTAATGTTTGCACAAGGCTGTCTTTCTTTTTGTGGTGTTTGATTGCTCTGACCTCCTCTTATCCCAGGTGGTTGGGTTAAAAAAGAAAAGAAAAACGTGATACGACTTTTACGCCTCCTCAAAAGACCAAGCCGCTCTTTATAGGTTATCAACAATTACCCACTTTTTTCTGCCGTTTTGAGAAATAGTCACTAAATCTGAGGTTTTTTATGTGGATAGGTTTCAAAATATAGTGAAATTGAAAGGCTAAGATATCTAAAAACTGAGTGAAAGCATCACATTAAAGCCATGCACCTGAGCCAGTTACAGCAGCTTTTACTTCGAGCCATATGAAATTTGATTTCATGAGCTGAGTAGATGGAATAAACTAGGCCATACAATAACATGGGAATCTCATAGCTCATTGCACTTTGATATTTTATTCAAGCAGCAAGAACTAGAGCAAAGCTGCCATATTACAGACATCTACGTCCGAGAACAAGCAAGGACATAAAGTCAAGAGAATTAAAGAAAATGAATGAATTATTTACCAGCCAATTAGTCCAATAAATAATTTTGAGTAAACGGTGGTCCCAGTTTAATGTTTATACTAAACTGTGGCCACTATGGGCCTCTGCAAGACGTATATGTGTATATATGTCTTACTTAGTTTTGAAAATGAAGAACTCGGGTGAGATAAAAGGGCTCATTCTGTTGCATTTATCTTTTAAAATCGGGCTGGTCTTGGTGGTGACTCACTCTTACTAGAATTACTAGTAAGACATGCAGCTTGTGGGGATAGGTTAATTGGAAAACCCAAATTGCCACTAGGTGTGAATGTGCGAGTGAATGTGAGTGTGAATGGTTGTCTGTCCCTGTGTGTTAGCCCTGCGACAGACTGGCGACCTGTCCAGGGTGTACCCCGCCTCTCGCCCTATGACAGCTGGGATAGGCTCCAGCGCCCCCCGCGACCCTGAAAAGGATAAGCGGCAGTGAATGGATGGATGGATGAATTCTTAAATGAATGGTATTGGTATTTATCAATGTAACAGTTAATTCAGCAGTATGTGCAAGCTCTTTAATCAAAATTATGTTTTTAGTGCTAAATTATTATCATTGCTATTATCAATGATTTTTCAAATTCTCTATTTTTTTTAAAAGCGGGGAAAAATAGTAAAACCTATTATTATTCTTTAATTAAGATGATTAATTACAGTCATTTGCTTGGATTTCTAAACAGAAAAAAACGGTCTTAGTGTTCCACTATTATGATTAATTAATTTCTGACTTCTCGGATAAATTCAGTGTGCCAGCTCAAGTTTGGGTAGAAAGACATTAATTCAGTTTGTTAATTGCCTGATAAATAATTTGAGAGATTTCTAAAATATTTGTGCTTCCTTATTTTTATGACAGGTGGCCTAATAAATTCATTAAGTACTGTAAGTCTCGTCGTTTTGAAAAAGAAACTCTGGCTGGAACAAAAGGGTGACATCGCTCATTTTGTTGCTTTGGATTTTCAAAATCCTGCTGAATAAACCGCTTCTTTGCATCTATGCTTTGTGGTTCAGCAGCGATACGATGCCACAGTAAAACTACAGTAAAATAAACACATTTTACTCTAAAATGTGTTTATCTCTTATGCAACTCAAAGTTATGTTTCACTCACTCACTCTTACTAGAGTTGCATTGGGAAACTTACTTTCTGAACCACATGACTGATTTCATTCAGTTAGTTGAGGTTTTTGAGCTTAACAATTTTATTATACCACCACCCTTGTTCGGTTTATGCCGCAGCTGACCTCAATTAACAGCACTGATAATTACAAAAATCATTTTTTTATGTGTCTGTAAAAGTTAATCCTCCAGCATGTGTGAGCTCTAACTATCTAACACAACTACTGCTCTTGCTTACTGAAAGTCATGTATTGCAGTATCTTAATTTGTCATGCTGTCTTTGTAGCCATTGCTTTCCCCCCATGTGTCCTTTTTTTTTCTCCCCTCTTCTTTTTGACTCGTGTTTTATTTTCCATCTCTGCTGTGTTGCATCTGTGTTTGTGAGTGGTTTATGCGGCGCCCTCCATCTCCCACTCTCCTGGATCCACTCCAATCAGTGTGCACACCTGTGGTTCAAGCGCTCAATTTTGTGCAGTATGCCCTTGTCTGCAGTCATTGCTCACTAGAGCTTTCTGACTGCTGCTGTGGTAGTTATGCTAAGGCCTTGTACTCTGCGTATGTCTTTTGGTTGGAACTAATTGAACTCTGTGATGGTTAGACTTACAAACGCATTCCCTGCCTGCCCACCCAAGCTCCCGCTTCCGCTCGTCAGTTCATCTACAGCAACGGAGGAGTGACGGGAGAGTCACCTGCCCACTCTCACTCAGGCTGCCACACCACACACTCTCTGCCGCTGGCATCAGTCCTCCGTCTGCCTCTCTGCTCTCTGAGCCTGCACGCTCCTTCTCCAAAGAGCCATCGCATCCACATACAGCTACTTGAGCATTCACACTAAAAGCTTGTTTTGAGTCACTGCCAACCTGAGTATGTTCGTCCAGCCTTTTGGTTCCAGAAATTCTTATCATCTTAATGCTTGGACACAGGTTATCGCTGGATCTGTGGAGTTCTTTCTCTAATATTGTAAGCTTTTACAAGGAGATGGTTTTAAACAGATGCTATATAACTGTAAAAATGACTTCATAGTATTATTTTTATATGTATTTACACCAATTTGTCTGGAGCTGTTTTATAATGTGAGTTTTTGGGTTGCTTTTTTTTTTAACATTGTCAGGACGGTTTCCTTTTTTGGGATAGCATCACATGTTCCTTTTTTATGTGTCAGCGACTAACCTAGCCCTTTTTCTCTTGCAAATGAGTCCTTTTCAAAGGGCATTTTTTTTCCTTTTGATCACATGTCTCCCATAAGGAGTTGGCCTAAATGGTATGTCAGCCCAAAACACACAGAGAACACACTTGTGATTGACTTGTGCTGATGAAAGCAGGAAGCAAGCATTCTCTGCCTTAAAAAGTAATTATTTTTATATAAAAAAATATTTCACTGCCTTCAGCTTCCCAAAAATTTATATTTGACCCAGATCACCGGTGGTTCAGATCATAAAATGTCTCCAGTGAGCCCAACCCGTCAACACAGCTGCATTAAAATGCAGCTGTTCCGAAGCCCTTCATTGACCTCAGTTTGATCAAAGACAACGTGGCAGCTAAACAACTTTCCAAAAACCTACTGTCTCGTCCTTGTCACATTAACTCTGTTATACATTTTGTCAGAGGTGCTGATCCTTTTCAAATAAAAACAGTCTCTGGCTCTCTGGCATTATCAGCACACTCTGAGGCTGGATTACCTGAAATAAATCTCTGGGTGATTCATTCTACGACATTACTAAAAGCCCAGACTTTGTTAGATCAAAGTCAAGCATACATCACAGAGTATTTAAACTCATTTCGCAGGCAAGGCCCTTTTGGTGCCATTAAGCACTGAGCTTTTTTGTGTTTTCACATGCATTTATGTCTACCAGTAGTCAACACCTTAGTGCAAGGTCTGTCACCAGGTTCATAAAAAACAGTGTTTGCTTTCAAGTATTATATCATAAGATCCTTCTTTTACTGAACAAAAACATTAGATGTTGCCACTATTAAAATGAAAAATAAATCCAAACTTTTAAAGTTTATAAATCAAACACCCATTTAGCAGACTGCGGTGAATATCTCTGTTTTATAATCAGACTCGTGTGAAATCTACGCACACTCATGACTTCTATAAAGGGAACAGCCCAAGGGAAGCAGTAGCTCATGCACAATTGTGCTGCACACAGGCTTGTGCAGAAATGTTCCTGACATATTTCTGCTGACAAAATTAGTCATCCATTTCTACTGTACAACAGATCTTATAGCTTGAATGCAATACAGATCTTGAGAACACAGCCACCATGGATAAGAAAAATGACTTGTGTAAATATGTACTAAAGCCATTAACACATGGATGTTTAAATTTAGCGCAGGGAATCTGTCTGAGTCGAAAATCCCACTGTAGCCTCGGTGTTTTCTCAGAGCGACTTTAAGCCTTAGTGTCATGCTCTTCCTCCTACAGCTGACAATTGAGATGGCAGCTGGAGATGTGGCTGCAGAAACGCTTCACTAGGTTTACAGAGAGAAAACTCTCAGAAAGACCGGGACGTGGAGCAGCCTCATGGGCCACCTAACCACACAAGCACTGGTCGACCCCCACTGAGCTAATCAACAAAAGACATATGGGGCTACTCTAAAAGCTTTGGCAACAAGAAATGCTCACCCAAACAGCAGCTGGCTTACTTTGATGTCTTTATTCTGCATCCATGCTGAATACACAGAGCAGGAACGTCTTTCTTTAAAAGTTCACTTGCAAAAATCAAATTTGAGTTTCTTAAAGTTCGACTTCATTTAGTAAAAAGCCAACGTTTGGGCAATGATTTGTCATAAAAATCTAACAACGTTATCTGATTATTCTATATAGGCAATAAAATCTCATTTATAATTTATACAGTTTACAATTTATACAGTTTATACAATTATTTGAAAAAAAAAACACTGAAATCAGTCTATAAAACCCTTCAATGCTCATTGTATTAAAAACAAAAAAGGCAGATTTGATTTGCGTCTTAGATAGATGTGGGTTGGATACATCACGAAAAAATCACTAAATACTAACAATCTGTACAGAACATGTTTATAACAAATTGCCTCATTTCAATCCAGAAATTATATGAATTCAAAGGATATTTAAAGGAATTTAAAGGAAAAGCTTGGTCTCAAACATGCTCATTCCAGTATATCATGACTTTTGCAATGTTCTAATAAGTATATAATTACTTTAATATATAATTATTCACTCCATTAGTACATTACCCATAATAGAATCAAAAATTATATGCATGTACAGTACTCCTGTCTTCATATTCTGTCAGAAAAAGCAGGAATTGAAGTGAAATGATTTATTGAAACGTGTGTGTGGTCATGGAAATACAGTATATAAGGCATAAATAGAGTTTGTACAATTCCAGCAAGCTCAAAAGTGAATATTTTGGTATGAACAGGTGGTCATACCAAAAAAAATGACTTTCAAGTATTCTTCAGCACAGCCTGAACTCTCTTAGGCAGAGTTCTTGTAATTTCTTTAAGTAGTCTGAAGGAATAGTTTCTCCGGGTTTCTAAAGGACATTCAAAGCTCTTCTTTGGATCTTGGCTGCCTTTTGTTCTGTTCTCTGTCACGATGATCCCACACTGTTTCAGCAATGTTAAGATCTGGGCTCTCGGTAGGCTAATCCACGAGTAACAGTATTTCCATTGTGTGTGTCTGTGTTTTTCTATCCAGGTATGCTTTTACTGCACTGACAGTGTGTTTGCCATCATTTCTGTACTGTGGGCTCAAGGCTTTTGCACTTTACTGTATATTTCATCTTGAAGAAACAGAATTATGCAAACAGAAAACTGACATTTAATAATTTTTTTATGGAAAGGTTGCTCAGTTTCCTACTTTAGTCCAGACAGAACTTTAAAATATATTTCATGTATTGCTCTGATTTTTTTCACCCCCACCCAGATACAATGAATAATGATGCTGGTGATACAGTCATCTGAGTTTACATTTATGAATATTTGTAGGGTAATATTAGCTTTTACCATTAAGCCTTATTGTGCCTAATAACAGGCTGTGAATGCTTAGTCCTGCTAGTGAAAGAAATGGTCTGTTTTCTTTTATTAATCAAAATCTGTATTGTTCTGTCAAGGCATTATTGGCATCTTTAGTTCTTGTCAATAATTTCAATTGTCCCTGAGTTCAGATTGCTTGGAGCCGCTGACATGTATAACAAATGAGAGAAAAAGTAGTGCTTATTTTGGTGCTTGTTTTATTGCAGTGTCACCCATCATCATCAGAGATTAATACTTTCTATTTATTATCTGCCTGTAACAAATCAGCTGCTTCACTGGCTTGGCGACCTGGTCAGATAACACTGTTTCTAAGAGGGAAACAGTGGCTGAGCAAGCTTATAAAGTTTCTGCATGACGAACAGCTCATTTAGTTTTAAGGCGAAGCAAAGCAAAGAGCTCGGAGTAGGTAATAGCAGGCAACTGAAGGTTACTGAGCACTTCTGTAAGGTTCATCATGTCGAACAAGTCGATTGTACACAGTACTGACAAGTTGAAGAATGAATCGCTTATGAAGGGAGGAAGAGAGGATCTATGACTGCCACTCTACTTCACTTTAGACGCTTCAATGAATTTCAGAATTGAGCTAATGAGAATGATCACATCGGTGCATACTGAATGTGGTGAGTATTAAGTCTAACTTGTTTATTCCCCGTACCATATGTTCTTTTCAAATGTGCTCAGTGCTTGGGATCATTTTTTCAGTCCGACTTTAAAGTTTAAAGAACCGGCTTTTCTCAGTTGAACATGAGAGAAGAGGACATATTTTGTTTAATTTTCACACACACACCAGGAGGGAGACAGAGCGCCTACAACCATTACCATTCCTTCAAGTGAAGATTTTCGTTTGTTTGTTTTGCTTCATAACTGAATATACAGATTTGGAAGGTTAAGGGAAGAGAAAAATAAAGGAAGCATCTGACCACTTCTGTTTGAGAACATGTCAAAGGCCGGTGAGCGTTATTATTCGTGGCTGTTTATTGCTGGGAAAAGGGCAGAGCTAATCAGTTCAACATCAGAAGACTGAGGAAACCAGCAAATACTCACATCTGAGAAGTGGAGACCAGAGAGGTGTTGCTAGAGTGCTAGAAGTTGACGATAAGTAAGTAATAAATGCACAATCAACTTTCAGCTTTCATAAAATCACAAGTAGTAGCTTCACTGGGCATGCCTTATAAGTACCACATAATGAACATTTGCTATGAAAGAGAGATTGGGTAGGGTTGTCAGAGTGTCTCCTCTTGTTTAGCACATACGACTGAATCGCTTAAAAAGCCTTGAGTAATGACCACTGAAGCAGACAAGCCAGCAGAGCCCAAGGAAGAGATACTGGGTAATCTTTTACTCACAGCTGTGGCTCTTAAGCTTTCCTGCTTCTCTCCATGCCCTCTTGACATATTAGCTATAACTGCAAATGCAAACATTTTTGTGCCTGTTTGCTGTCAAACTTTCAACCCTCAGCAGCTGCACTGAAGCCAGCTGGTGAGAGAAAATTAGCAAAAAGCCACGTACTAAGACTATGTCCCTCAGGGAAACAGAGACGGCATGAGGAGGATAGTGAGAACATTACCCCACAGTACAAAAATGAAAAGTATGCAAGTATGGCCACATTTTATAACAACCTTACCAAAGTCTTGTTTATAGCTGCTTATTGAAATAACAAAAATGGCTTTTCAGTCTGACCGTTGCCACAATCGAGTCTTGGTCCTGTAGTCTTTGAGTTTTAACTCTTCAGTCTCTGTTTTCCACATGCAAAATTGTGCACAGAACAGTCACAACATTAAAATCACTGACAGCTGAATTAAATCCCATTTATAATCTTGTAACAGTGCAATGTTCTGGTTGTTGACATTCATCAGCAAGCGAAACACTGATGCGGACCAAGCACCCGCACCAAACGCTGCAACACCGCTCCCTGACAGAAGGTGCTTTCCCACTGCACACCACAATTTGCAAAAAAATTAGGACTGCCTCAAGAAACAAAACAAAGAGCTCAAGGCATTTACTCAGAAATTTCCGTTATGATGAAGCCTGCAAACTATACGACTGTTATGGCAAAAACCACGACAGTTGCTTTGGTCAATACTGAAATCAGAGGTATTCAACATCATTACACACAGGCTACCTCACATTAATAATCAGTGGAAGGTGAAATTGTAATTCAAATGAAAATTTGATTAATTGCACAGCCATAAATAGGACCAGAAGGATCTGCTGCCAGCATACAGCGCTGACAGGTAACAGCTGTTTCAGCCACATGTGGGTGTATTTGCTTTAATGTTGAGGCTGATTTTGTATAAAATCCAATATGTTTTGGAGGAAACACTGTTGCTCTTGGTCCCACAATACAGTGTTTACAATTTTGAAATGTTAAGCTTAGATTAAGATTATATATACTGGTGTCAATATAGAAAAAATCTTTTATTTTGTTTTTTTGTAAAAAATTAACCACATGTTTTGATTTGTGGGGAGAAAAAAGAAAAAATATTCCAGTCAAGCCATAAGATTTTCACTCTTCAATATGAAGCTTTAGCTAAAAGAAAAATGTTTTTAAAGATAAAGGTATTTATGAACCTTAGTCCTATATGATCAAAGGTGTAATCATATGGCATATACCCGCCTCAGTCCTGGGGGATTTAACATCGAGGAAATTTGTAAAAAAAAAAAAAGCCCTAGATATGAGATATGTGACCGATTTTCCTTTGATGTATTCAGCAGTGCTGCACACTTCTCTTTGATTTCAGACATATGGTCATTTTCTCACTTTGGACAGCAACGGTAAAATAAGAATCCAAAAATGAACATCCCTGATACCCCAGTAGCTAGTTATTCTTGCACGTACGCATGCATGGCTCAAAATAGTAAGTAACGAACAAAAGCTGGCTCGCAATTCAGAGTGTGATGACAGTTATGAACAACAGGGAGATGCATCTCCAGGAGGAGACCGTAAGAAAGATGCAAGGTTAACTGACAATTTTTCATGGGTGGCAGCTGCACTGCAGGAGTCTCAGTGGTATACAACTGAGAAAACTGTTACCTCTGTTAACAGGTACTGAGATTTTAAGACTTTTTTAACAAGAAAGCCGGTCCATCGTCTGAGTTTGGATGTGTGAAAACGCCACTTTGAGATAGAGTGGGGAAGATGAGGGTGGAAAATTAATTTGAGGCATCTATCGAGACACAAGTGCAACACTAAAACGAATGCAGTTTTCAGGAGATATGGATGTAAATGTGTCATTTGGTCTGAAATGATAAAATGAAAATGTTTGGAAGGAGGACTTGGATTTACAAGTGAACACAGAAGTAGGAATGAAAAGAAAATAAACCATAATAAATAATCATGACATTCTTTGCAGATATTTGTATTATTTGGTAGCTTCAAAATGTCTCCGGTACTTTAGTGTGTCATCTGTGGTGTGGGAGCCAGTGGTGAGTGCAGCCAGCGGAGGCTGGTGCTGATTGGACCCCCTCTGGGACTTGGTGTGCAATGGCTAGTGAAATGTTTGCAACACATACTGTCCTGAATTTGCTGATTGAACCTCTTACTCAGTCTCACCGTGGAGAAGGGGATCAAAGGTTTCAAAGGGCTAGATTCGCAGTAGGAGAGGTATTTTGCAGAGACCTGTGGTGCCGTCATCAGATTGAGCAAAGAAAAAATAGCACAAGTTGCGGCAGACGCATGTGCATGTTTCTCAGCATGAGAAAATGCACATGAGGTAGATTGCATCAGTAAGATAAGTGTCACAATAAGACATTTTGTGATTTGGGAACACCTAAATAAGTGAATGCAACAATGAGCGTTGACTGTCCACATGTAATTTTCTCCAATTTCTTCTCACAGCTTTAGGAGGAAGGAAAACGAGTTTCATATTAATTCTTCTCCGTGTGGGGACATGACAGCTCACAGACAAGAAGATGCAAAACAGCCACTATAGTCATTTAAACTGTCATTAAACTTCAGCGAGTCATTTGGTCATGCTGTGCAGTGAGTAAGCTTTTAACAAATAAGGCAGGATTTCTTTTACACATTCCTAGTCACACAACCAGTCCTCCTGAGAATCTGCTCTACATTTTAAGACTTGTGCTCATGGGTCCGTCTGCCATCATAGGCTCTTAAACAATTTTTAATAGGGAACATCTACAAAAAAAACTGTGCTAATACCAGTTTCATAATTACTAACAATGCCTGTCTATGTTTATCCACCACCTTATATTAGTGTCATGTTTGCCTCCAGAAGACGAGGTACAGAATTAGCTGTGATTTAAAATAAAGAGACAAGCTGTATCCCCCAACATGCAACACTACATCAGCTTCACTCTCTCCGCTGTCAGCCTGAACCAGATACACGGAGCAGCACTGATATGTCTCAGACTTTATTAATCCTGATAAGAGAATCAATAGAGCTCTATTGTAGAAACAGCTGCCCTGATTTTGATTTGTGTTGACTAGGATGGTACATTATGTGCTAACAGGATGTCGCCTATGTGAGAATGAACACACACTCACTGGGAGGAGGTGAATTTACAAGAACAATAGGAGCGATTCACTGAATAATTAAAGTTATGCTCTGGGTGAACAGAGAAAGCATACAGGTCACACATTTTTTATTTATCTTCCAAAACTAATACTTCAGCACTAGTGCCACTCTTCAGTACTGCTTTGGACAGCTTGTTTTGCCTGAGGCTTGATAGAGAGCACATCATATAGTAGTTAGAAAGCAGACCGTATCTAACAACTGTGGCCCAACGGTGGCGATTTTCATTTCATGTAAACCAGAGGAACGAATAAATGTGCTGCAAGAAAAAAAACATGAACAGAGGAAAGTTTAAAAATGCATAAATGCTCTTAAGTCACTCTGCGCAGACATTAATATTTATACAAGCCAGATGAAATGGAAAAGAATTTATAGCTACTTACCTGAACTGCCCCGTTAAGCCTCTTAAACTTCTAATTTTTGTCAAAGAATCGCAACATTTTTACTTTATACTTGCTCAGCTGCTCATTTGAAAGCACCACAGAAAACCTACACGGTTTCAAGCAAGACGTGGCATTTATATCTTGTACTGTTCAACAACTGGGAGTACAAACCGCAAGGGATTTGCCTTAAAATACCCAGGGTCATTCATTTCTAATATGCAGGCTTGTACAGAAGCATGAAATATCTGGCTCTTGGATATATGCTGGGCAAATGGCTGTTGTTAGGCATGTGGTCGAAGTGATTGGCTTAGAAACGCATCTTGTTTGGCTTCAGTTTACAAATTGCTGCGCTGCATTTTCACACCGAGTTAATTTTTTTGCATTGTTTTAATTAACACCTGCTCATGGGATGTTAGGGCCTACTTCTATTCTTAGTCTGACCTATTTTGTGGTTTAAAATTTGTATTTTTTTTTCCTGAATGCAAATGAGGGCTGCTAATGTGACCTAGGAGGAGCAGAATAATCACCTACATTGTCTCTGGTGTCACATCACTTTGCTGTGAAAACACGCAGAATCCTGCGGTTAAGCTATCAGTTGTGAAGAGTTTTGTAATGGCCTCCCTGCTGTGTCGAACCGCAATCTATTAAATATTCTGCTTTGGCTTCTTTAATAGTCTGACTTAAAACAATGCATTTATTGTTGCATGTTTGACATCCTAAAAAACTGAAAGTCTATTTCCTGATATGACAGGGAGAAAGAAAAAGATTTGTTTACATAGCTAAGATAATCCAAGCATTTCAAAGCTTATTAGCTGCACATGTCACATGTCAGATCTGTGTTAAAAATATAACAATCCATGTAATTATAAATGTTGGTGACAGTGAAAGAATAAAACCTGTAATCTCTGCTGTCACAAGAACCAATCCCTGTAATTAACTTACTCATCAACTTTTTCACACGAGGGCGAAAAATCTGTCATCTCTTCTATCTAATTTCTGAACTGCACATATGTTTGAGACAAACATTCAAATAATATTTTATTTACTGTTTGATTGCTGTATTCATTCACTCCTGGGTGATGCAGGAAACAGCAGCTGTACAGTTCTTTGTACTTCTCCTATTATCTAAAGGGAAACTCTTCACACAGTTCAGTCAGTATATTACAGCCTCAATATCTAAACCTGAGCCTGATAAAAATGTAATATTGACTCACCAGGGTGCTATCAACTAAACCTTCATTGGACAAGGTGTCTCAATGCTTTTCGGTATGCTTTTCACACTGGTGGATCAAACCAACAGCCGTGTTCAGCTAATACTAAGCAGCAGCAGAGCAAAGTTGAATCAAAGGTGATCAGACAGCAGTTGATTGTGGGTGTGTATCAGAGGTTTGGTGGGTAATGACACTACACCTGAGTCTATTACAGAGATAACAGTAGTGTTAAATGAAAAATCCAGATTTGGACACTCTGGACACTCACACTTGGTGCAGGTCAGTTATTTTGTGAAACGAATGGTGCTGTTTTCTCAGCAACAAGTTCATCAGCCTTATGACTAACACAGGAGTTACATAAGGTGACAGTGCTGGGGTGGCGGAGTTGTGATATGCTGTTCTCAGCTCTTAGCTAAACTGTTGGCTGACACAGATTAGTTTGGAAACTGCTCAGCCTGTCAAGCCAGCAGATTAAAACCATCCTCTTAGCGTATTGTTGAAATCAGAAGCAAAGTGAAAAGTATTATTCTGAAATCCCACACCCACCCTCCCCCCAAAGAAATTGACCAGATAAGTCATTTCCGCAAGCTCTTATGAACTAGAGTTGCATTTTGGAGATAAGTAGCCTACAGGAGCTGTGTTAATATCTGAGTGATCCAGGGTGACACCCAGGACACGCAGGTAGGGATGGGGGTGGGCGCCTAAAAATTGTATCATGATATTTCAAAGACATCTGCAAGAATTATATTTCTGATGATATAGAGAAATAATCCTCAACAATGTTTTATCTGAGATTGCAGCTTGCCGGCAGCACTGTGTATTTGTGCAAACAAAATAATGGACATTTACTGTCCTTCATTTCCAGTGAGCTGCTGTCATCGATGACAGACGATCTCATTCAAAGTGTGATTCTACTGAAACAAGGTGCCCCCAGCAGCAGAAATATCACAGTGCAATGGTAGTGGCACAGCATTATATTCAGTGATGCAGCATAAGACAAATGTAAGTGTAAAAGGAACCTGGTGGTTTGCATTTGGATTGTGGGGACACACAGTTATTTGATACTTTTGAGCAATTATTAAAGTAACTTGTAACTCATCAGCAACCAGCACAATAAAACTGAAGCTGAAAACATTTTCTACCTGGGATGTTGTTACTTAGGTCAAGCAATTTGCTTAATGTCCTGTTTTTCCACCATTTCAATTGACATTATATTATTACATATACTTGCCCAAAAAATATGAAGCAGCACTGGTAACTTCTACCATTTGTGCTTCCTGTCATAGGGAGTGAGGCTCGCGAGTGCTTCAATGATGCTCAGTTATACCATTTTTGGGCCTCCTTGGATTTCATGGTGTGTTTTCACCTCAAGTGATGAAAAATACTTTCCTAAGTATTGTGCTTTGTTGGAAGATGTTCAAATATCTCCCATTTTACTAAATGTCTGGGCGTGTCTTGTTGTTTTGCGCAATAAGGAATATGCACAATAACCATTGCTATAGCAGTGATATCACAATATGGCACTTTTTGCACATTAAAGTTTTATATATTATGTTGTTTTATATTGTATGATACAGCCCAAGTGGAAGGCGTCCATAGGGTCCATTGTTTGGTCACACCAGACAAATCTCAAACCCCAGTCTCACTGTTAGAAGTCGAGCATGTGAATATTGACTTTGGCAATTGTTTTAACTAGAAAAACATCAATACTTATTTTTAGGCTTATTGTATGAACACTTGTTTAAGATAAGGAGATTTTTAAAGAAAGCAGCCTAGGATTAAGGTCCAATGTTTAGTAGACCCATCCATCCACCACAAACCTCCTCCTAATGGAGGCTTTCATTGTTTCATATCCTCTCTTATTTTGGACACTAGAGTGTGCTGCTATGATAACAGTAATAACAATAGTTCTAATGGGCAGTCAGTCTCAATTTTACAGCAGATCACCTTGCTCGCTCGCTCTCCCTCTCTCTCTCTCTGCTGATACTGGAACACCAGTGCGATGCCAAATTGTCCAGCTGTCTATTGGAACAAACAAAATTCCCACTCAAGTAAAATCAAACCAAGAGATGCCCTCACATACATGTAAGTAGCTTACAGAAGCAGAGATTTGAGCGATTTTAGGTGTATTTGCCCTTTAAGTGAAAAGCACACACGCACATTCTTAAGCAGCTGTTCCTGTAACAGGAGGTTTAATAATGATCACTGATTCACTGTCTATGCCGCTTTACTTGTGAACAGAAGGGGGGTACTAATAAGCCTTTGGAAAAATTATCTAATTAGGGTAGAAATGAAAATTCATAAGACGGTGGGCTAAATGAGAGATCATTAAGCTGCTGGATTTGTTTGTTATTGCTTATATTAACGGGCGGTTGTTTGCAGCACAAATCATTTTTTTCATGAAGTCTTGCTGTAATTAACGCACTTGCTAATGTTGCGCTCATTTGCTTTGCGCTATTTCTTTTTCCACAACTGACTAAACAGTTTTCCACAAAATGCTCCACAGTTTCACACACAATGACACGTTAAGGAACTTTTTTCCACGATGGAAAGACTTACTCGTTGTGTTGTACTTCACCCCATTAATGTACTCAGGGCAAGGTCTTTCTACAATCCTGCCAGTGCTGCTCCGCGGCCAGCAGGTTCCAATCTCATCGGTTGTGGCGTTGCAATATAAACCTTTTAGAGGGGAAACATAATAAAATAAAATAAAATAAAAATAAAGGTCGACGCTTAGCTTTCTATTTTTAAGATGTAACAGCAAAACATCTCAATACCGAGGAAGGAGAATGAAGCAATTTCGCCTTACCATCAGTGCTCAGCAGTGACAATGAAGCATTTGCCAAAAAAGTGTCCTGGAAAGCCTCTATTAAACTACAATTTAGGTCCCCGAGCTCTCCAAATATGATCTCATAAACAGTAGCATCCATAGTGCGCGCCGCCACTTTAGGTCTGAATAATGTGCAAGTCCGAGAGGAGATAGGCACACTGCCGTGCCCAGCCGTGTTCGTGGGCATGTGAATCGGTGCAACCGTAATGACAAGTAGAGAGCCCGGCGCTCCTTCTGGGGAGCGCGCGCCTGGCCAATCAGAGCCGCGGATCCGCTCATCCCTCCACGTGAAAGACAGCCGTCACACCGCACTGACCGGATCATGAGCCTTGTTACTCTGACATTTCACACCTGCTACCCACCTGTCATGTTTATTTATAAGGGAAAAGTCGCTGCGTTTGAAATGCAAAGTAGCGTGTGTGGGAGAGATTTAGAATGAAATGTACAGCCAGGTTACCTGTTGTTGCGAGTGAAACTTGAATGGAAGGGAAAGAAACAGAACAGAACAGAAAGCAGCAAGAAGAATATTGGGTTCAGTTATTGATTTTATATTTGTATCATGGAGCCCTTTTTTCTGTATGCAAATAGAAAACGGACGTTTTCAGGGCAGGAAGCTGAAAAGCTGATTGTATGTCGTACAATAATTAGACTCGGTGATGACGTCGGCTCCTTTGGCTTTTGTTTCTAAATAGCACTTTAAGGACACAACGCTGGGGTCTCTGTCAGTACTCTTTAAGATGATGCAGAGCTTAATCTGGAATGTTTGGACATAACCAAGTTTAATTTTTGATTTGGATTGCTGTTATCATTTCCTGTTTTATTTTGAAATCTGTAGTTCTTATGTGTTTTTGCTTTACTTTTTCCATTATTGTCTTCACCTTGAAATATAAAGCACCTTGAGGAGATGCTGTGATTTGGCACTATATAAATACAACTAATTGAAGATTGAATTCAACTGAATTAAGTTCAACTGATTTGTTTTCTGTCACTTTTGCACACCATCCTTAACCTATTATGTAATGGAGTCACCATATAAGGCAGTATACTTAAACCTGACTCTCCAACTAGATGCTTGTACTCCTTATATTCAAGCCTTCTAGTAATTTCTTGGTTCTTTTCTCTCCTGTTTTTTTTTGTTTGTTTTTTTGGCTTTGTCTGCATGCAAAAGGACATACAAGCTCCCTGACCTGTGATTCAGCCAGTACCCCTTCAAGTTTGTTTTCATTGTTGTGTCCCCAGATTTTCAGAATACGTGCCCTTTCTGCTTTCCCCTTGTCTGCTCTGGTTATCTTGTGTTTGACCCTTGCTGTGATCATTAATCTTTGGATTTCTGGACTTTTACTTGCCCCTGGTGTCCTGGATTTGGGTTGTCTCCTCCTGTGAATCGTTAAGAGGTTACCCGAGGACTGTGAAAGAACCAAATGTGCTCCTAGTAGCAGAAAAGCTGTATCTCTGGCATTAAAGTCTGACACTTGGAAGCCAACCACCCACCTCAGCAGAGGGTTTTTGTGAACATATCTTGTCAGCTCCAAATGTGCACCTGATACATTTTTTCCCATTCACAAAACCGGAAGCATTTAAACAAATGCCATGGTGCAGTAGAGGGTAGTCTCTTTGAAGACTGAGGAAAGTACAAACTAAATAAAAAATACTACTGTGTACCTTCAGAGTGTGTACACTCACAACTCTGTTTATTTTTCATCAAACAGAGCCTGATTTTGCACTTTTGCACACTGAGTAGTTTTTCTGTAAAAAGGTGAAAATAATTATGACCACAATGGCACTGATCATGCAGACCAACACTCCCTACCAGGTTTACAGTTTTGAGTACCCTTTGAGTGAAAGTACAGTTCATTCCACAAATGAGCGACTCAAAATACTGAATGCTTCATATTAAAGATGTAGTCAGACTTTTGCTTTAAACAGTCATTTTTTATTTATTTTTATTTTTTGCGACACAATTTTGATGTTTTAATTACTGCAACATAAAAGTGAGATTTACGCAGCTCTATTCCCAGTTATTTCTGCTAAATATGTGGCAAAACAAAACAAAATAAACTGTGTGAATAATAAAATCTCAAGGCTTGCATTATTTGATTAAATATTCCAGTTTCTCATAAATTCTGGAGCTGCAAATATAACACGACGAAACATTCAAATGTTTTGTCTCAAACTTCGAATCAGATTAATGAAAAGTGTCTAGACTGCAAATGTGACTCATAACAGAGTTTAATATCTTGGCTGTTTACTGTTAAATGTGAGATGTGACCTTTTCACCAGCGAGAGGCTTTCTGTCTAAGCTCCCTCTTAGCTTCCACATGCAGAACTCCATGTCACTTTACCTCCAGTCATGCAGTCATAGATCGGATTGTTGGGTTGACCTGGCCATGTGATGAACACTGTTGTAATTACCCAGCTATAAATAGTGCACCAAAAAGTTAATTAATTCTCCCACAGCATCCACTCTGTGTTATACTGCTTCCAGGGATGGGAAGACAAAAAAGCACTTTAGGTTGAAGAAAAGAAAACATCTTTCATTTTTTGATTCTCAGGATATCTGAGATTATTAGCTTTGTGAATAGCTTTAGAACAAATTTCTTCCATTTGTCACCTGGAGAGCAGGTACAAAATGCTTACAATCATTAGCATAATGTCAATAAAGAAGTCGCTGTCTCCTTGTAACTTACCTAATCTATTTTTTCCTGCTTGTAAGTGAAAAACGGATGAAAGCCTCTCCGCTGCTCACACAGAAAACACTTTCCTTCAACAAAAAGAAACCAAGCTTAGAAGACATCAAACCTGGCTCAAAGTGAAAATTTCATTACTGGATCCTAAAGAAAACCCAACGCAAGTTCCCTTTTTTCCACTGACTTTTCCAGCCAATCTAGGCTTAAAAAAAAAAAAAAAACCACAAAGCAAACTGCACCACAAAACTGCTGAAGCCACAGTTTAAACTTTAATCAGTGAATATTCCTTCAGGTACAATGAAATCGTAGCAAATGAAATTTAACAATGATTGTCAGATGCAGCCCACAGATTGATTTGACCACTGAAATGACCTAAAACTTTTGCAGCAACACACAACCTAATGTTTAGTTCTCAAATTGGTCGAAATATGTGCACGTATGCTCATAAGACATTTTTCACATCCTGATTTCTTCGTTTTTGTATATTTGTAACACTTTAATGTTTCTTTAAACAAACCTTGATTTTAAGAAAAGATCCTCTGAGTATGAATGCAGAATGCAGTTTTTTAAACTATGATTCCATTTATTTTTTCATTTATTAAGGGAAAAAAGATATTCAAACCTACCTGGCACTGTGTGAAAATTATCCACGAATAGAGAAAAAACTCGAAAGGCCAGCCTGTCAAAATTACTTCGAGAGGACATCAACAAAGGCGGTCACAAAAAACCCAGAATAAGATCTAAAGAACTGCAGGCCTCACTTAAGGTCAGTTAAGGTCAAAGTTCGTGATTCAACAATAAGATAGAGACTGAGCAAAACTGGCATCCATGGGAGAATTCCAAGGAGAAAACCACAGCTGACCAAAAAGGAGCAATCTTGCTCGCATTTGATGATCCCTGAGATTTTTCAGAAAGCATTCTGTGAATTGTAAAGTCTAAGCAAAAAATACTTTTTCACAGCAGTGGACTGTGTCTTATTAAGTTGCTGGGCTGGCAGAACAGCTCCAGTGTGACTTCTAGAAGTCTCTGAAACTCTGTTTTAGCAGTGAAACAAAAAGATATTTCCTCATTTGTGTTTTAATGATGCTGGAAAGCATTTTGTTCAGAGGGGTTCAACGAGGATGAGAGCCGGCCGTGACCGCGAGGGCCAAAGCATATGATTTACAACACTGACATATTCATCAAGTCATCTGGTGACCTTCCGTGCCCTGTGGATTGGGGTATTGTCACTTTGGAAGAAAACACTCCCCTCAGGATAAAACCTTTCATAATAGGTTAGAGGTGACCAATTAGAGTTCCTTTGTATTGATTTTGACTGACCTCGCTGCAAAGGGGACATGAGCCCAAACAATGCCAGCAAAATACCCTGCACAGCTTAACCAGAGCCCTTCACTCTTGGCCAAAAGGTCTGATTTTTTTTAACATAATTTTTCAGCTGCCTTTAGACTTCAGTTACTTAAATGTTTTGACCTGATTAATGCCGATATTTTACAAAAGCATCAAGTAAATTTGTTTTGGGCTTAAAACTTAATGCTCACACTGTTTCAGTGGAAAACAGGAAGAAAATGAATCTGCTTTAAGAACACATCATATAAATGTGATGCATATATTTCACCGCAGCAGATTTGTGTTGGAATGAAAAACTTTTTTTCTGCTTGCATGCCATTATATATAATCATCTTCATGATTTCAGCACTTTTTTGTTTGAACAACAGTGTGTTCACTTTGAGCTCAGATGAGGGACATTTCATCACGGTTGCGCGGCCCCATGCTTGCATCTCTGAGCCTCAGATCTGGGACCCCGAGTACCTCAGGACCCAAAGGCATTTAAACCTAATCCCACATAACTCAAGCACACATTCCGATTTCTAAAAGCTTGTTGACTCTTATGTGGGACTTCTCTTTGCTATCCTTAGCCTAAGGGTGCTTGATGACTCAGGGTTTCATTTGGTAATATAAGTAGATAAGATGCAAGTTTCATCTGCCTCAGGATGACTAATCAGATATGCCGTATCAGAGTTCCCTATATTACTTGAAATTCTCTTTGTCAGTTATTCTAAGTCTAATTGACCTGTTTCTAAAGACTGCAGCACATACAGCTGAGCTATTCTGCACAAAAATGGTCTCCAAAGACAGACCCAAACTCCTAAGAATGCTATGATATGTTGGCTAAATATGCACAAGAGTAGCTCAGAGCAAGGACATGCAAGAGAGCAACCAACCGCAGAGCGAAAACTGTAGGGGGGAGGACACAAAGTGCACTTCAGAGCACCTCGATGATCTTCCAGGTTAAAAACAACTGCACACAACAAAAAATTATACTAGTTAAAAGCAACAAAAAAGGTCAAAGCAATAACATTTTGGTGAAAAATACAGAAAGCCAATGGATACTATAGAGGGCAGTGGCATGTTTTGACTGATTTTAACATGACACCGTACATTATCGAAGGGCTAAATGATAATGAGCCAGGCTGACAAACTTTGCATGGCTGCAAGGTGGAGTATGAGCTACTTACTGCACTCTATGAAATGACAGCTGCCAAAGAAATACCCTTGTGAGCGGTGTTATACGCCTCACAGCATGAAACCATCTGACAGCTCAGCTAAGCAGTCACATCCTGATTCCTGCTCAGGTGGCATAAGTGATAAGCCCTGCTCATTGTAGCCATTTAACTCCCAGACCATTTGGCTGTGGATGTGAGCGGTCGAGTCCACTTTGTTGATTCCCTGCTGCCGCCAGCTATGACACACTCCTCTAAGTATCACACACAAAAAACCCCACTAGAACAGCAGGCTGATTGATGCTCCGTCTGAAGTGAGTGACCGCGCCGACATGAAGCAGCGGTTAAACACTCCATTTCATTTCTGTTTAAACGCACTTTCATGTTTAAATACCATAAGTGACCTCTTCGGGGGCAGAGGGAGGCAACCGCACTGCAATTAATATTCCAAACGAAATGAGCTGTTGTCAGTGGCGTCTTTGTAAATAACTGCCTACACTTCTCTGCGAGCTTGGCTTCCAAGAGCGAGTCACAATGAATGCAGTGCCTTATCACAGGCAGAGAACTTCCTATGCATTATGAAGGCTGCATGGAAATCCCACATCTTTTCAACGTGGCTTGCAAAAACAGATCATTACAGTGGGCTTAGTTCAAACTGTGATGCTGCTGTCGCACTGTAGATAAACACGCAGCTTTGTATTACTGACGCTGGCTTTGTGTGTCATGTCACTTTGTTGTACTGCGAATCGTTCACCCACCATCCTGTGAGTAGGAACACAGGTTTAAATGTTTAGAACAGAAGCTGAAAAACAACATGGTGCCCATATTAACTTTAAGAAGGGATTAGATGATCCGATTCCAGTGAGCACCTGCATAATGATAGTTGATGCGTAATATAATTAGTGAGATGATCACAGAGAGTAGCTAGTAGTTTTGTGCCATTCATTTTTATTGGTGCGCTTATAAAGGCATCAAGGACAATTTCATGACATTAAGACAATTTGAATATAATTAAGGGAATAGAAGATTCAAGTGAAACTAGCGTGTTGCATGAATTGTGATGGTATAAATGTCAGTGTGGGTGTTTTTATGTCTGCTTTTGGGTATGAATTCTTAGGGTTCGGGGGGGGGGATGCTAAAAACACCACACTGAAGGAGTTTCACAGTCACTAAAAACAAACCCAAAAGAAAAAAAATCTAGTGAAGAGAAATTAGCTTGAGGCTGTTCTCTGTATAGAACAAAACAGGTAAAAAAAAAGAGAGAGAGAAAGAGAGAGAGGAAAGATAAGCAGAGGTGCGTTACTTTGCTATAAGAGGCTCTATAATGAGACCATGAGATGTGGGTGGTTAGTGAATACCCCTCCAGCTTTCATTCGAACAAACACTGGTACTAAAGTTCAGCCGAAGCCTGGACTTTTTATCCTGATAGATGTGTTTGTCTTGTTTGCTTATTTGTCGATGTGTGTGCGTTTGCATGTAGTTTCCCTCTTATCTACTGTGAAGGGAATCCAATTCAGAGTGTGTGTACCCCCCAACATTGAGCTAAAGTGAAGGATCTGAAAGGACTCCTAGTAGTTTGTGGTAGTGCCGGAGCTTTCGGACTCTAAAGTATGAGTTATTGAGGCATAGATGAGAGAAGACTTTTCAGCTGCAGCCTTTGTTTTTCTTTGTTTTTAAATCTTTAGTCTCAAAGCATGTAATTTCCTCCCTGAGCTTTATAAAGAGTGGTGCTACCTGAATATATCTATTTTGGCTGTCACAGCTTGAATTCTTTGTCAAACCACCGCTATCAGAGAACACAGATATACAATTAAAGCCCGTTCTCAGACAGCAGCAGTGGCAGCTGCATGCTGCACATACTTAGGTCTCCCCAAAATATCAAATTCGAGTATAATATTTTATGGACAATTTACACAGTAAATTATGCTCTTTGAAACACGACAGAATTTATTCTATGATCTTGCTGAATTCTTCATCACTGAACACTGATGCAAATGAAGCCTGAGGGAAGGATTTGGCTCATTGTTTCTTTTTTTCATATAAAAGTTTGTCCTTTTAAGTTTCCTGGAATTGTTGAGATGTTGTTTCTGTGTGAGTCACTATATGATACATTATTTGACAGTACTTCAGACTACCTCCAACCTGGCAACCAGTTTTGACATACTACATTTGTTATAAAACGTCTTCTTTCAAGCTCTTAAAACTGCCATGTCTGTAATGATATCTCCAAAACACTCCACATAAAGTTCTACTTATTAATTGTATGCTTTTTTTCTTGTATTGCCCTCACCATTGCAAAGGCTCTTCAAACAGAAATACATTCGCTTGTGAAAGGATGCCTTGAGGCCACATGTTCCTCTTTGACTTCACTTTCTCACATTTTTCCAGACACTCTATATTGTACGTTGCTCGAGTGGTGCACTTACTTTCAAGGTTAATTTAAATTGTGGTTTAAATGAGCCAAATTCACCGCTGCTTTGTTTGTGCCTTCTGAAAACTCAAAGCGACACCTACAACAGAACAC
This sequence comes from Pelmatolapia mariae, assembly GCF_036321145.2. Taxonomy (NCBI): domain Eukaryota; kingdom Metazoa; phylum Chordata; class Actinopteri; order Cichliformes; family Cichlidae; genus Pelmatolapia; species Pelmatolapia mariae. The sequence goes on from NC_086243.1 coordinate 20,012,213, forward strand.
CGTACCGCCTCAGATATGGTTCTCCCCTGAAGGAAAAACAAAGTAATTCTGTGCATGAAATAATTATTCAAACAGTCTAAAAGAATAGCTGGTAGAACAAATGAGGCTTTGTTTAGCTTACAGACTACAACTTAATTCTTTGTTACTTTGCATTATTTTTGGTCATTCTTTTCACACACTTCTCTAGTTGTCTTTTTACACTGCAGGACGGAGTACAAAGCACTGCCGGGAAAAGCGTGAAAATACATTTCTTTACCTATAAAAAGATATGCATCACAATGAACAGACGATAAAATGCAGTTTGTGGAGAAATGCTCGTCCAGTTTAATAACAAATGTGTCACAATGGGAGGCTGCATGTGTGAGATTCTGGATCTACTCACAGAGGATAAAGGAAAAATGTTGATCTCAACCACTTATTATCCAGAGGCTGATTCCATCCATGATCTTCATCATATTATTGATGCTAGACTGGCACGCCCTGAGTGCCTTTGTGAAATTGCTTGACAAAAAGGACTGCCTTATGGGATCTTATTCCCACTGAATGCTTCACTTTAACCTTGTGTGAAATGCATATGCTTCCGAGGCTCTTTTAGACCATATGCATTAGTGCCTTTTATAGTTTTCTACAAGTTCTACGAGTTTTAAATGTTACATGAGACATCTGTTTTAGACACGTTTTAGGAAGCTCTCAGGAAGAACACAGTGTAATAGGAAAAACACACAAACATTACCACAGTTTGAGATTCGCTTCAGCTAATGATGCCACACAGCGTTCTTTTTGGTCCATAAAACTAAATGATTAACCTATGCCACGAGAGCATTCTCGGTCCAACTTTTGAAGATTTGAAATGTCCCCCCTCATCTTGCTGCACAGTTTGAGGTGAAATTGTGTAATCATTCGAAATGTAAACATTTTCATTTAAAAGAAGTTCTGCCAGACAGGAGACTTTGTCTATAATGGTGCTCCCAATGTGAGTGAAAGCACTTCAAACACAATTATGGCAAAGCAGTAGTATGCAGTATGAAAAGCTGGGTTTCTCCACAAACTATACCCCGGGGACAGATCTTTTGAAGCGTCAAAAGTCTCAAGCAGTTTCTAAAGTCTCAAGCAGATCTAAAAGCCATAAGCCGAGGTTGTTTGATAGACGTATCATTTTATTTAAAGACTTAATGGCTTGGAACTTCTAACATTATGTTGTGTCCTTGTCAAAGGTGTTTGGAAAGTTTTCTTGATTTTATACTAATTTAATCTGAATGAATATTTGCACAAGGGACAATACATGCATCACCGGTGAAGAGTGAATAATAAATATTAGCCACTAAGATGATCTCTTTGCAGCCCTTTGCAACCCCACAGATAACCTCTGTGCATTTGTAACTAAAGAATGAAACTTCAGTTCATTACATTAAACGGTTGCTATAAATCAAATGTGCACATACTGTGTTCATACGTGTAAAAAGTGCATCAAATTATAATTTGCCCTCTTGCAGGCAGTGCAACAACGCTAAACAAAATCTACTACTTTGACATTTTATTTATATATATATATATATATATATATATGCATCCTCACTGTTGTCAGAGCCTTTTCTGATCAATTAAGCTCAATTGTTCAGCTTTTTGGTCTCTGTGGCACGGGTGTGGTCTCTGGCCCGCTGCAGAGGAGGGGTGGCATGGTGAGCTCCCAGGGCGGCGCGGAGGCGGGGCTGAACAGGTGTTTGGGACGAGTGACTGATTGTGACTCTTCTTATGTTTTCAGTGACAGTCGAGGAAGTAGAGCGGAGTGACCATTGAGCGGGAGTGTCTGTGTCCCGTGCATTTAAGCTGAAACCACAGCAATAATAAAATAAGTGTGTGTCACCATACCCACCGTGTGTGTCTGTGTGTTGAGGCCCAGCAACGTCACACTTTCCATTTATCCAAAGATGTTAACCTGTTTCACCTGTACTGTATTTAAAAGATGGACATAGCCACTATGACATCACCCACTGATTTCCTGTTGTTTCTTATTTCAATTAAGCCAGAAGGAACCAGTTTAGGGTTAGTCTGGGTTTTGTGCCTGAGCTCTGAGTTTTTCTCATTCTTAATATTTGGATTTTGTGTGTCCTTCTTGCAGAGGTGGGAGGTTCAGTAGTAGAAGTACAAATACTTTGTTGCCGCACTTAAGTCGAATTTTTAGTATCTTTAATTGAGAATTTACTTTTCTGCCAACTTTTTACTTTCACTCTCTAAATTTTCCAAATATAATGTTATATCATTTACAGAATTACACTCATGGGTTCAAGTTGGCCAGAATGATCCAGAACAGTGTTTTTGCAGGTGTAAGTGAAGATGACGTTCCAGTACTTGAGCATCTAGCTAACACTTCACTAATGTAGCAGTGAAAAAGGAAGTAACATTTTTAAGTGGCAGGTATTTTCAACAGTTCAACAAATATCAGTAAACATGCAAACTGTTTCTATGCAGTTTATTGCGCGGCATGTCTGTGAGCCAAACGTCCAGCTGCTGTATTTCCCATAGAAAGAAAATAATGTGAGATAACGTCACTCCGAAATGGAGAAAGATGTAAGAGAGACAGGACAGGAGAGGATAAAAAGAGGTTATATTTAAAGGTAAGAGCAGCTCAGTGACATTTGATAAGGTGAAAATTTAAAGTTTATATGTAATGTCCTCATACATTTTAGAATTTTTTTGCAGATACTGGATCTACACATGATGTGTGGCTAAAGTTAAGTTTTTCATATTATGAAACACTGAGCAAAACTAATTGAAATATACTAAATTTGTCTCCAGTATGCAGTATTCATGAAAATACTGTGTGAGGGAGTTCGGTGCTAAGGTGTTTAGTTTGCAGTACAGTGGAGAAGTTTACATTAATAAACTATGTTGAACTGGGACAGAGCAGCTGTGGTGTTCATGGTCAGTGTCATGGTTGTCCCTCCCCTCCCCTGGTTTTGCCAGCAGTTTCTTCCTATTAAAAGGGAGTTTTTCCTTCCCACTGTTGCTAACTGCTTGCTCATAGAGGGTCCTCTAATGGTTAGGGTTTTCTCTGTCTGTCTCTGCTGTTTTTGTGGGGTTTTTACCTTTGTAAGGTCTTTACTTTTATCTTCAGACAACAGTTGTTGTGATTTAGTGCTATATAAACTGAATTGAATTAAATGGAACTGAATTTTATTGCTTCCATATCCAGGACTCACCCTCACTCCTTTTTGCTCTCAAAACTGGTAGTAGACATTAGCATCAGGGTATCAGATTTTTGATATTATTTCTTGTAATTTGTATATAAAATTCATATTATTTGATTTTGCTGTTTGCTATTCCCCTGCTAAATTGGCCTATTTTTCTTTACTCTAAAGTAATAATGTAACCATGTATCCAAGCCCAAGGTTCCATAAGGGGAGAGCTGCCATTAACAAGTGTAGCTGTTGAGTGCACTTGACTAACAGAGCTCCTCAGTTGAGTTGCATCATCAGAGGTATACAGGGTTGGGATCTGGATGTCAGCAGTTAAAGCTAAGCATGCCCCCACCATTGGCTTAAATTAGTTTCTGTATTTCCTTTAGGATAAGATTCTTAGAGTGTGGGACTCACATCTTTATCACCAGTTAACCTAACCTAACCTAATTAACTACATGTGTTTGGACTGTGGGAGGAAGCCAGAGTAACCCAGAGAGAACCCACAAAGAATATGCAGTCTACCCACACAAATGCCCGGGGCAGATGATGGATTCAAACTCAAGATTTTCTTGCTGTGTTGCTGTAGTGCTAACCACCACACTATCACGCTACCCAAGTTGTTTTGAAATCTGAGTTGTAATGCTTCAAATTTAGCATTAAGCTGCCATGTTTGAAGGAGAGGGTAAAGTTCTAAGCTAGATTACTTGGGAAGGTGTGTGTGTGTGTGTGATATGATTTAAAGCACTGCATTTTGAAACAGTCTACAATGCAAATAACAAATCAAAAACTGTCACTTTCAGCGCTCGTGATCCTGTGAAAGTAAAGACAACACTGTGTAAGTGAGGAATGATACAGAACATGTTTCATTTCAACTTTTCATTATGCCACCACTGCTTCAACACAAAAACTGTCACTTACTAAACAAAACAAACACTAGAGCAACTGCAGTTTTTGGCATGTCTGCATTGGCTTCATGTTTCAGCTCATTCACACACTGGGGAAAAAAACATGGTTAAAACAGTATAGCGCGTACTTACTGAAGAAACTATTCAGTTGAAATCTAAAGTAGTCCACGCAAACTCAGAATAATGCCAAACAGTATTATTAAGGTCATAAATTTAGGCCCTCATAATATTTAAACTGGTGGGTTATAAATGGGTGTATGTATTACCCTTATGCTTGTCATGAATAAGGAAATAATGTTTATTTCTGCTGTAAAACTGAGCATTTTCATGTGGTGAATTTTGGAGATTCAGCACAATGACCACTTGAGGCCAACCTCAGGTGGTCATTAGACCTGGAGTTCCTGCTTGGTTTATAATATGGACACTAGCTGGGCACTGACTTTGCCTGCTTGTTTTTTATATTTCATTTGACATACTTAATGAAAAACTATTTAGGCGTCAGTTTGGCTGCTTATAATAATCAGATTAGAGTTTTTAGACAAATCTATCTACGTTAAGTACACAGATGTTCCTTTCTGACTAATTGGAGGAGCAATTTGGTGCAGCCAATCTGGAATATGAATTCTAGTAATTATGATAGTAATCACTAGAATATAGATTCCAAGAAGTTTAGCCCAGAAATTGATATATATCAAATTATTTAACTAATCATATGCAGTCCAATTGCCTGCCATCACCAGCACCCAGACTCTGCAACATAAACTGGATTTACTGCAGCACTTTAATTAAGAACTGATTGACTCAAGCTGAGGTCTTCACCATCTGCATTCTGGATAATAGAGGTGGTACTTTTGGCACAACTGTCATATGACAGGCAAAGCAATTCTGCAATCCCTAAACCTTTGACCAAATGTCATTATTCAGGAGGTTTCTCTTTGCACCTCTCTCGAAATTGAAAGCACCAGGGCCAGGATTCTGAGACAGTCTAAAGAGGATTTCTAATAGAAGCCATCCTGGCTATTTGAGAGGCTGAATAAGTGGAAGAAAATACAGAAATGCCTTTAGATCAGAGTTTAAGAGTCCACATCTTCTCAGTTTCTTTCATTACTGGAACTGTGAAACTCAAACTGATGTGTATATGCCTATTTGTGTGCGATGCAGTAAAATCCTTTCCCTCCTGGTTCTGTTGTTCTTAATTCCTTTCTTTTTGGACCTTTGATTAATCAGTGTTCAGAGTACAAAGTGGTATTACCAGGCAGTACACTAAGCATGCAGACAGAGCCTTCAATCAAGTTACCCCTAGCACCCTCAGGGGGAATCAGACTATACGTTTCAATCCAATATCCTGTCTCCTTTATTCCTGATCCTCTGTAGTGATGTTTAATCTCTGTAATATATCAACAAGTCTGTGTGTGTGTGCGTTTGTGCGTGTGCGTGCGTGTGTGTGTTCTTTGCTTTTCTCACTTCACTTCAAACTTGGTGAAGAGCCATGTAAGTGCAGTGTCATCCCTATTGCTGGGCACCTTCATCAAAAAGCGATCACGTGGTAATGTTGCTATAGACTGTATGAGTCACACAGGCTTAAAGACTGTTTAGCAACTGCTTAACCCCATAACAAGCAAGGAAAAAATTTATATTGGCCAAACAGTTGGCAATTTTTGGAGAATGTTCCTGGCAGTAATGAAAGCTATAGGAAGCTGCACCTGAAACCTTCTAGCAATTGCTTTGGCATATTCCCACAGCCTCCCTCAGTTTGCATGGAATATGCCAAACTCTCTGCTAGCAACCAAATCAGTCACAAGGAGATTTTTGGTGCAGGACTTTTGATTTCAGACAGAAATGAGGCAGGTCGAATCTTGCGTTTTAAGCATGCGCAGTACTGGAACGTAAGCGTTTTCATCCATTTTAATGTGGACGCACAACTCTGTGAAAACGACTGAAAACGCTAGTGTGGACACGGAGCACTTTCAGACGAAAATGTCATTTTCAAATCTATCCGGGCTAGTGTGGACGTGCTACAAAAGATCAACATAACATGCAAACACGTACTTAGTGAAAAGTCAGCACAGACGTGCTTTAAACCTGTTCTGTTTTTCTTGGCTTTCTTGATGACTCCTCTGGTTGCAACAACACTTAACACTTAACACTAAAGGCTATGGGAAAACAGCCCTTGGTTACCTTTCTTTGCAATCTCAGTACTTTACAAGTACTTTACAAATGACTTTGTGGGCTCAGGCTCTAGATTCAGGTGGGATTGACTGAAAGATCAAGCTTTGTAAATTATAAGCCTTATTAAGACTCAGAAATGAGGATTATCCAGGGTATGTAAAAGCAATGGCAATAACAAAAACCCTAAACTTTAGGGCCTCAATATTCAGTGACACCATTAAGTCTTCATTCTGTCAACGATTAACACCTCTTACTCTTGAACTGTGACATGACAGCTGTCATACTCTTTTAAGGAAAATAGTAACAAATAAACCTCCAAATGACTGTGACATATATCTTTTTTCCTTTGCCCATGACAACAGGGGCTGCACTACTTTTTTTAAAAATCATGGTGACATTTTTTTTTTATTTCATCGTCATTTTATTCTGTTTAATCTTAAAACTCATAAACCCAATATCTCAAATGTATCATCTTTGTTATATAATATTATATTAAAGGTTAGGCTCCAGTCCCTCGTCGACCGGCAGATGGATGACATTAAAGGTTGTATAAATGAGATTTTAAACATTACTATTGCAGCAAAACAGTCCTTGCTATGGAAAGACACAGATGAGTGAAGTAAATAACCCTTCCTCTTGTGAGTTTCTGTCTTCAGTTTTTTTTGGTAGCGAATCCCTTTGCCAAAGCATGTTTCAAGCAAATCTCTTCCTTTGAGACAGTCGGCGTCTTCTGCATTCATAAAGAGTGCGGTCCAGCGTGGTGAGTCTGAGCCCTATAAATACCTTTTTTTATGTCACTTACCTAATTTGTTTGCATGCTTTATTTAGGCTCAGGTGTGAATCTGTACTTGTGCCACTCTCTATTCTCTGTTTTACTGCCATGTGTGCGTGTGTGTCTGTGTGTTCCTGTCTAGCTATCTTTGTGAGGACTGAAATCTGCATTCTACTATACTTGTGAGAACCAACAGTCACTTGTGAGGACACACACGCCAGTCCTCACAAATTTGAAGGCCTTTTTGAGGCTCAAAATGTGGTTTTTGTGTCAGGGTTACAATTAGGTTATGGTTAGGTTTAGGGTAAGTGTTAGGGTTAGGCAATTATAATTATATTTATAATAGGCATTATGTCAATGAAGGTCCTCACTAAGATAGCTGAATGGGTGTGTGTGTGTGTGTGTGTGTGTGTGTGTGTGTGTGTGTGTGTGTGTGTGTGTGTGTGTGTGTGTGTGTGTGTGTGTGTGTGTGTGTGCGTGCGCACGCTTGTTTACCTGACACATCGCTCAAACATCATTTTTAATTTGCTGGTTTTGACAGAAACCTCAAAGAAGCTGTCACAGCCCTCCTGTTAACAAAGCTGCTTTCACGTCTCAGCTGAGATTTAATCTGCGGTTCAGTGTGGGATCGCTTTTCACTGAAGCTCCTCAGTCGTTTAAGACTTGTGATCTCAGCAGTTTTTTGTTATTTTAATATTATTATTTATTTCCATCTTATATTCAAAGATGCAAAGGTTTTTGAGTGCATATTTCATACTGGGAAAACACTAATGTCACAGAGAAGAAAGTGAAAAAATTTCGCCCTGCTCCGTCTTCGGCTGAAAAAGTGTTTCTGAATTATCCGTCGAGGTTTTAAAAATAATAATAAAAACATCATGCATGGAAGCCTGTGGAATTAAACTTACAGAGACCTTCATATGCAGTATATTGGATTGTGATCCCTTGCCATCTGCTCTGTGTGGTTTCTGAATGTGCTGTAGCTACCCCAGCAACAAAAACTCCCTGCCTTCAGGCTTTACTTTCCCTGGAGATGTCAGAGTCCTGTCAGAAAGGGCAGCTCTGTGAACAGAATGCAAACAGGACATATAGTACTGAATTAGTTAATCCCTTAAGGTGTATAACAGACTTAGAACAGACATTTTTTTAATCATCAACCTTCATTATTCATTGCTGCAGTTATCACATTGTGATATTTTACAATAAAAATGTTTTATTATTGGCATTTGGACAAAAGCAAATAAAGCTGCAGAAAGGCAGCGTTTTTATAATAAGGTGTTGAATATATCCCGGTACACAGAATATATCCCAGCACACGCCTCAAGGCATTGAGTCGATGTTTACCTTTAAAAAAGCCACACAAACATATTCTAATTAAACAGACTATGTGCATAGAATATTCTTATTTGCCTTTAGCTCTTACAGCATAAATTCCTCACAGAAGTCTGGGGACAAGCGCTGTCTTATGGAAAACTCTTGCAACGACGTCCCTTTTCACAAACATAAAGCAAACACGTAAATGCACTCATAAACCTGTGTTCGAGAACAAAAAATACATCTCTGCCAGTGACTGCTGTGAGCTAAAGAAAGATAAGTCAGCAAAACGGAAAAGCTTCAATATATTCTGGACGTGTACAGAATCAGTAAGAAGCGTCACAGCTTTTCAAAAGCACCTCACTACAAGTGATGTTGTGCAGAGAATTATCAGCAAAACTCTCTCTTGATTCAGAAAATCGCTCCTGTAAGTCGTATACTTTATTACTGGGTTAATATTACTGACTGCTGCTGAAGTCACTCAAGAGGAAAGTGGTTAAATATTATTTGATTGTTAGATTTTGTATGTAAATAATAGAGATAATAACTTTGAGATTGATCTTTTGAAAAAAAAAAACCTTATTAATGACTGAAAGAAATAATTATTATTAATAACTGCTATGCTTGGATTAGCAGCGGCTCACCTATACTGTATATCAAAGGCTAGAATCCTTGCTGCCACGGTCTGGATTCGACACCGCCCAAGGCAATTCCCTGCACATCATTCCACCTCACTCTCTCTGTACACTGTCCTGTCTACTTCCTGCACTGTCCTGTCACATAAAGGCAAAAAGTTCCCCCCAAAGAATAACTGCAAAGTTGTACTTTTGAGCAAGCACAAGGATAAAGTTGGCCACTAAAAAGAAAAGTGCAGTTAACTTTAAATCACATTACAGGACACTTTAGTAATCTATAAATGCATTTCCGTTTCCATTAGCGACGGAGAAGTGATAGGCTGAAGCCTCAAAGACCCACCTAAAACACCATTACACCAAAAGGTACAAATACATGTCAAGTTTACAAGGATTGAATCAGAGGTGAATAACACGCTGCCAAGGGTTTTTACTATGATTATTAGATAGTATCTGTATTAAACAGTTACTTTTGGGAAAGCAGGAGAAGATTTCTCATTTGTTCTGCTTTTCATTTGTTCAGCGATATTGATCATTATCTCATTTTGAAAAAAAAAATTTAAATTGTGGAGTGCCCTGTATTTTAGACTGAGTTAAATAAAAATAATTTTGAATCTATTCAGTTTAAAGTATTAAAAAGATTTGCTGAGGGGGTGTTTTGATATTTGCAATCATAAAAACAGTCCCTTTCCACAACCCAATCACTTTTTTATGAAGCCACTTTGGAATTTAGAAAAGACTGAATTACAAATAAGTATGATAAGTAGCCATAACAGACTCCTCAACGCTATATCAGCAAATCAACACCTAATCGTTATTTTCCAGATTAATCTGAAGCTGCAACTTTATTTTTCGGCAGAGTTTTCACACATATAACTAATCGCTATTTTCACACATATTTCGCTTACTTTTTTGAAACACTTTCCTCCAACCGAACTATAGAATGCATCAATACATCCTGATTCTCATTGTTGTGTTCTCTCAGCTATAAAGTCAGATCAAGTCAGTACCTCCCGCTGACAAGAAGCTGAGTTTTACTGGGAATGGATCATTAGTTTGTCAATGACACAAGCCAGAGCTCTCCACAAAGGCACATACTGCATACTGTATGCTGTGCACATTTATATTCAGTTCCATGTCCATATTCACATCCATATTTCAGAGCTGTGTAACTGAGCTGTAGCTCTCTGAAACCTCAGGTTTCACTTTTTCACAGCGGACATTACTTTGCTTCTCTTGTTTTTTTGTTTTGTCTTTTTTAAAAGACATTTTGCATAAATTAGATCAAATCACGGCATTAATACAGTAAAAATATTCATACTAAAGATATAAAGTAAACTAATATGAGCATCGCTTAATTTGGGGAATATGAGAAACTCTGAATTAAAAGCAATTTCCTATTCTTACTATTTTGTTTCTGCTCTTTTATATTTATGGAATTTATCACATAAAACATCAACTGACCTATTATATGTTAACACATATAGACCCACACAGAGCCAACCACAGCAGTTTAACATATTCTATTTACAAAAGGACCGATAACAGAATAAGAAAAAATCCTGCAAACAAAGTCTTGCTGTTAGTTGCTGCCAGAATAACTTTGAAACTAGCAGATAAATTAGTAGAAGTTCTGTCCTTGAGTCGACTGATTTCCTGAAGAGTGGGCAGGCAGGTGAGTGGATTTATTTTGCAAAACTGAGTCTCCTTCTTCTTACAAAGGTCACGTGAGGGGAAACTCAAACAGACCGGGGTCCAATAGTGAGTTAAGCTTTCACAGGAGCAGACAGAGGAATGAGCCAAGCTTTTGGCAGTGACATTCGCACACACTGGGAGATTTTCCTAGAAGGGGAGACGAGACCAATGTTAAGTACTCTAGTACAAAGGACAGGGTACATTTCCTAACAGCGTGGCGTTACCGCTTCAACAATCTGGCGAGGGTGTAGAGGAAGAGCGGGTCTTTCAATGCTGCAGGAGGGATGGAGAGATGAGAGGCAGGTGTGTGATGAGGTCACAGTTCCAGCTGGTGGCCGCAGCCCACACAGACGCACAGGAAAGAGATGAGGCTGCTGTGAGGAGGTAAGGAGGTAAGGGGACCATGACAATAAGCCGACACCTGAGAAAACAGTAATGCATATATTTGGGAATATTCATGCTAAAGATCTTAAGATTCACTCTTCAGGCCAGATTATGATGGGGTTTAGTGTGGGGAGATAGTGTGGACTGCCTACTTTACTGGTATTTTCAATTTTAATCTTTAATTCAAATAGAAAGATATTAATAATTTCTTCTAAGACTTTCTTTGACTCCTGGCTCGTGGGGGTCTTCTGCACACACAACACAATTTCTTGGTTCACGGTCTGCTGCTGATGAGCACATTATTAAGACGAATGTGGCTCACACAGACACCTCCTGTAAAGGACTGGAATTCTTCATTAGCATGCATTCAATTTCATGTTTAAATGAGAATGACAAACAATGCCCTTTAATATGTGAACTCCAGCTCAAAAATTTGAATTTACCTTGGGAAAGCCAAACATGAGCTGGGGCTTTCAGTTATTAAAGTATTAGTAAATAAACTGCGGGTGCAGTATTGTGTGGGCTCTGCTCGAAAAAAGAGAAAGCTGCAGCGTGTTTTGAGTTTTGTTGACAGGCACCTACCCGTCTAACTAGAGCAATTTAGTTTGCCTCATCGGTATATTACCCACAGTAAATGGTGGTCAGAACGCCCCCAGTTTCGATTAGCAGATGGGACAACCACAATGGAAGTGAAGACATAGAAAAGGCCTGTCTAAAAAAAATCAATATCACTGTAGGTGTGTGGTGTATTCAACTGCTTCACCTTGACATCAAATAGCCCTATCCAGCAACTCCAGTGCTTTTGCTAAGACACCAGACTCTATTGGCAAAAAACAGCAATTTTGTCAAGCAGAGCACAGCAGTTACTGGTGTAGCTTTGATAACTAACCTCTTAAAACACCAAAGTTATGAAATAGTACAATCTAATAACTGTTTGAAGTATTGGTACTTCGCACAGTAACAAATGCTACTATATTAAGAAAGTTTATCCTATTTGAAGCCAGGAAAGAAAGGCAGCAAAATGCAAACTGGCTAAGTTAACAGGCTTATTGCAGATAATATCACAGCTCTAACACTAAGCCAGGATCCAACCATTTTCTTCCACTAATCCAAATCCGTTTTCATGGAGTCTATCCCAGTTGACATTGGGCAAGACCCTGAACAGGTCGCCAGTCTGTTAAAGGGTTAACTTGGAAAGACAGACAACCATTCACACTCACAATCACATCTATGGACAATTTAAAATCACCATTTAACCTAACCCCACTAACTGCATGTCTTTGAACTGTGTGGGGAGACATGCTGACCCGTGTCATCATGCTCCACACAGAAAGGCCCCGACCTGGGTCACACCTTCAGTATTAAGTTAATTTATGTTTAAAAACTGTTTTAGTTTTTGTTCTTTCAGCTGCAGCCTGTGTGATCTTTAATGGATCTTTGAGATCTTTTAAAAACATACAATAATCCCAGGTTTGGTGTGCATGCAAATTTGACATAAGACCTGCAGGCATCCTGTCTTCCAGTTATACATAAATGCATATAAAACAATGAAATTAAAGACATTATATGTTATCAAAAACTTTAGACCTTCTGTAACAACCTCTGGGCTGCTGGGCTAACAGGTTGTCTTTGACTTTGTGTTTCGTGTTACACATGCCCAGTGGGTGTGGCCCAGTCATCAGAGATTGGGAACACCCGAGCTCAGCGTTCTCCAGTATAATGACACACTGTGCTCACTCAGAAAAAATTACTCTGCATTTCACTTGCCACATGCAACCATACCAACATGATCTGTTATGATATAACTCACAATTTTTACTTACTCTGGTAATTCCGCATGTTTTTGTTCATTTCAAAGAAAAGGTTTGTTTTGTTTTTGTTTTTTGTTTTTCACTTGATCAATTGTGTCATCTTCGGTTATTTGTCACTGTTTTTGAGCCAGTTGTGACACCTCTGACTATCTGCTCCCAGAGGTCTAAGGGATCTTTCAGGGCCAGTGACACTGATTTCTAGAGAACTGATTGGTGAGTAGGTGGTGATTTCGTACCTGCTGATCTCTAATGTGGACCCTCCGCAGCATAAGTTACCATGGCAATATACCCTGGAAAACCCAGCGTTAACACTTACCTGGATACGACAAAAATCCTGCTTCATCCTACAGGTTTCTGATAGAAAAATGATGTTTAGATCTAAGTTTGATCTAAATAGGTTTCTCTTCTCTGTTCAGCTCCTTCAGGGACGGGGAACAAAGACATAAGGCATGTTGTGACTGCCATATTCACAACCACACAATTGAAATAACAATTTGGTGTCATTCAAATGACACATACAGATTTAAGGTTTCACACCTTCCAACACCATCACTGTGTATAAGTGAATGTGCAATCACTGGAGTTACAGAGTAACAAACGGATTTGTTGAGTTCAGTTAACTTGGTTCATTTGTTTGAACACTCTGACCTGTCTGCTGCAGCCACTGCTGGTTTGATAAATGAGGAGAATGAGGGTGGAGATGGCTGAAATACAGAGGCCAAACAAGTGAACCATCTGCTGTGATGGCATGGCATGTTTGTAATGAGTTATTTCATTATTGTACTGGTGTTTTTTCCCCGTAAAAAATTTGTACATTTGTACATTTTCTCTGCTTGATACTGGTTGACTTAGCTCTCATTTTATTAGAGCTGTGTTGAGTTAAGGAGTGTTTATGAGTAGGATTCTGTGTATTTGACCTCTTTTTTAAGGTCTGCTTATTTCTTAAAATAGTTTATTTTTACTGCGCTTTATGTTTTGTGTTGTTAAAACACACTTTTTTTTGACAGTACACCTGTGGCTGTGTGTCCTTTGACTTTGTAGCAGCCTACAGATGTATAAAGCTTCTTCTTCTTCTTCTTTTGGCTGCTTCGTTTAGAGGTCATCGGTGAAGGACGGTGAAGAAAGTTAAAAACAATTCACCAAGCGTCTGACTGGAAACCACATCCACATTTATTACGAGTATATAGGATGTCTGTCCACACAGAGGTAAACATTAGGCTTTTGTTCACATTTCAGCACCAGTAAAGGACTGATTACATTTACAGAGAGTGCAAAATGCATCATCTGCTTGCTTTTAAATGACATGTGCAGCATATAAAAAAAAGCTGTATTTGACGGGGACTACCAATACTGTCACCTTGGACCAGGGAGTGTTCTCAGGGGCTAAAGTGGGCGGGAACAATACTGAATGGCGTATGGCACACAGTGTTTCTGCTAGATAAGGGTAACAACTGTGTATCTTCCATGGAAGAAAAAAATGTGGATGTGAGATCATTTTACTTTTAGAAATGGAGAAAAATGTAAGAAAGAGAAGACAGGAGAGGACGATTTGATTCTTTTCTAAGGTGAAGTCTGCTCAGAAGGTGACATGGTAAAAAAGAAAGTACACCCACTGTCAGGTTTTATACTGTATATCAGAATAAGATGTGATTTTAAAAAAATTACAGTAAACTGTAGTATTCAACAGGTTTCAAAATAAGTAAATCCAACCTGAGATGAACAACAACACATGACATCTTAGACTGTTATTATTTACTGAACATCTGAAGCCAATATACACAAGCAGAGTGTGTTACAGTTTTAGTCTCTCGCATTGTTGTTGGAGGAATTTTGGCTCTTCTCTTTACATTGTTGCCACAGCTCATTGAGGTTTTCGGGGATTTGTTTATGCACGGCTCTCAGCTCCCACCACATGTTCATTATGTTGAGGTGTGAAGTGTGATTGGGCCATTGAAGTACCTTGATTCTTTTCTCTGTGGGATCATTTTCCTGTTGTATGATCCACTTTAAGACAAGCTTTAGCTGTCAGACAAACATCCTCACACTTGACTCTAGAATAGAGACAAGACACTTTCCCCTATGAAACCAGAATATAATGCTGCATGACACAATTTTTCACACAACGCTTCTGCATTTTTGGTTAATTTTTGATGAATAATGCAGTGTTGTCATATTTTGTCATTCATCTAAGGTTGTATTTACCTCATTTCAAGACCTGTTAAGGACCAGTTATTTTTTATTGTGGCATGATACACGAAACCCGAGACCTGACAAAGTGTATTTTCTTATGGCTGTTAAATTATTATAGCTATAACATCACTATGAACTGAGTTATATTTCTTGGTTAGAGCTACTTCTAGACGTCTTTCACCTGAGTTTATTAATTTGCCGTGAAACCTAATCAAAAACAAAAAAAACAGCTGTGTGTGATAGTTGGCTTTAATTAAGGTAAATGATTTCTAGATACCCATTAATACCCATTGACAGTGTAATGTATTTCTGGAAACTCTCACCATGGGAGATTTTCACTCTCTTTCTCTTTAAGCTAACACACTATGTCGGTGTAAAGTTTTCAAACACCCATTTTGACCGTGTTGTGCATACCACTCACTAGCGTGAGTTTTTACGTGTATGCTGCATGTGTGTAGTGAAAATGAGCTATGTAACACTGATCCTAACGTTAACAAGTGTTTGATTATCAGTACTGTGTCTGCTTTCAAGTTGTATCCTTATCAAGGTGCTTACTTATCATTACCCAGATTTTAAATGCCTGAAAGTAGAAAAAGTTTCTAATTGCTGCCTCTGATAATTTATGCTGTCAATAATACAATGTATGAGATGTATTGTTGATTTGGTTATCTGCATCGGCAAATAATCGTCTATTTAGTCTCTGCATATCAATTAAAAACTGAAACAATCTCTGGACAGTAAAGAAATAATCAAATGTGTCAAACAGATGGATGCACATTGTAGGATGTACAAAGAAACGGCTATCACACAACATCATTTAAATGTAAATGAGAAGGGGTAGCTGAATCTGCATGCTTCCTAAGCTCCTCTGCCTATTAATACAAACTTGTTGCCGCTTTATCACATAAAAGAAAAAGATGCAAAAATCCACCAGTATCTTGAAAATTTTGCATTTTGATGAGGATAAGAAACATACTCTGAATAAATATTGTAATAACCATTTATGAGTGAAAATGTGCTGCATTTTTTGGAGCTTCTATAATTTAAATTTGACATAAGCTGATGCTAATTCCAGGATCTTGTTCTCTGTCACAATTCAGTCTGGTTTAACAGCAGGGGAAATATCGCCTGGAATGACTTATACAACTAAGGATGCTCTTTGTCTTCCTTTTATTCATCCTCCCCCTCTACCTCTCCCTGCGATGTAGCCATTGATTCATCTCAGACACAAGAGCAACCTTTGACCCCTTGTTCTGATTCATAATTGAACAATTTTGCATTTTATGTTTGTGCCTGTGAGTAGCCAGTGCTGCCAACCAGTAATTAGAATTTTACATTTTGCACTGACCCACTTTCCAAGTGAGATTTTCAATCACGATTCAGCCAAGATTGTTGATTTTTTTCATTTATTTTTAATCGTATTATTTTTTGTTTTTTTGCAACTCTGTTAATTGCACCCATTTAGTAATAAAACAGAGATCGTGCCTTCCATATGTGATTATAATTAATATATCTCATTTTTTAAATATGCACCAACATCATGACTGAATCTCTGGCAGTTTCTGATCATTTTCATTTTTCTCTTTTCTCTAAAATGAAAATGCAGCATTGTTATGTCATGTTTTTGTTCACTGTAGAGAAAAGAACTGACACACATGGCCAGAACCAGAAAAAAAAATGTTCCTTTCATCTGAAATCTTACCTACTCTTCATCCAGTTTAAGTTAAGATTAAAGATTGGAAAATCTGCACATCATATGGTTGTTCCTTAACTATCCAGTGACCCTTCATGTCCTATGGATGTGTGTATTATCATCCTGGATGATGCCACATCCATTACGATGTCCAGTCAAAAGATAAAGATAATCGCTCACAGCAACCTTGTAGTAAACCTTCCTCTTAGAAAAAGTTTGGAATGATAATGTAATAAAGCATAAAAGCCCACAGATGGTATATAAATACTGTATTTTGATTGGTAGTCGGTGATATGCTAAAGCATGGTAATTTGGTGAATATAATTAAGACACAGTAGCTGTCAGCTCAAGCTGGAGGATGAAAGCCTAGGCCCAAAACTACGTGCCAATCCCTGTGCAAACAGTGTAACAGGAGAGGAGAGTAGTTCAGTGTATGAACCAAGTGTGAGTGGCTGAGGAGTGAATAGTGAGCTCGGTAGGCAGAGGGTCAGGGAAGGCTGAAAATTGCTCTTTTCTGTGGACTGCATCCTGGGCAGCAAAGTTGACATCCTCAGGGGAACTAACTCAAAAGCAGGGAACACAACACCAGTAAGAGTTTGCCAGCTAACTTTCGCTATAATCACATAGGGTGGAGAGGGTTTTGACAGGAACCTCTCTTATTTTGGAGCTGCCTTACTGTGAACTGCATGTGGTTTCTTTTTTGGAGACTGATGAGGCCAAACCAGCAAGTAAAAGGGAATGAAATAAACAGTGTTGGGAAGGTTACTTTTAAAATGTATTCCACTACAGATTACAGAATACATGCCCCAAAATGTATTTTGTAACGTATTCCATTACGTTACTCAATGAGAGTAACGTATTCTGAATACTTTGGATTACTTAATATATTATCAATAGTACATGATTGTACTATTGCTGTGTGGTTTATTACTATTACTGAAGGCTACTCGCCATACCAACACCAACTAGATTTTTTTAATCTTAATATTAAATGAGTAACAGCAGGTGGACATTAGGTAAGACTGCACTTTTTGCAGCGATCTCGTATAGAAAACTATTCCGCGCGTATATAAAACAGGTCCGCGGCTCCGAACCATAGTAAAGGGACCTCTGGCTAATACGTCGGGTTCCGTGCAGTGTTGCCAACTTAGCGACTTTGTCGTTATATTTAGCGAGTTTTTAGACCCCCTTAGCGACTTTTTTTCTAAAAAGCGACTAGCGACAAATCTGGCGACTTTTTCTGGTATTATTGGAGACTTATTTATGACGACTTTTTGACGTGAAAACGCGTTACGCTCTTACTCTCAACAAGCAGCGGTGCTGCCGTTCACATCTATGCGTCCAAATGGCAAATGAATCGCAAATGAGCGAAGCCGCTGCTCCCGCACTGACTGTAACGCAGTCAGTTCTTCTTTTACTGTTACGCTGCTTATAACTACTTATAAACACACACTCTCACACACAAAGTAACTCCACCAGAGTGCCAATTTCAGGTCATTTTTTTCCGGTCCAGGCCCGGATAAAGGAGCAGGGTTGGAATTGTGACATTAAAAAACAATAATTGCTAAAAGAAATTTAATTTGTAGTTCTAAATAAATTCTAACTGCATTTAGGACGTTTTTTACTCACTTTATGTCTCTTCCACAATGTTATTTCTCTCTCCAACAACGTAGGTTACAATTACATTAGCATGACCAATTATGCAAATTAGGCGATGACGTCATTTAGCGACTTTTAGGACAGCCAATAGCGATTTTGCTTACTGAGGAGTTGGCAACACTGGTTCCGTGTCGGGCTCGTAGCTGAAAACTAGCTTTACTTTGTTGTCTGGGTCAACTTTGCTAGCGAGAGACAGAGAGACGCGTTGAAAGGCTGCTCTAACGGAACTTATTGTTTCGGAGGAAAACACAAACACAGTGTACAGTCGAGTCTTAATAGCTTACTTACAACTGGGCTCGTCAGGCACTCTTTTTGGCTGCAGTGGTTATTATTATATTTACATGCTTCCTTTCCACTCTCCTTTTTCTCCCTCCTCGCGCTCACAGACACATAACAGGTATGGCAGTCCATTCTCCCTGCAGCACGGACTACACTGTCCATGAGGCTACATTCTTTAGGGCGATGCCTGTAACACTCTGCCTATTGCCTTCATATTAAATCATTTTTAAAAATATTTCTTCACGTCATTATGAGACGCGAGATTGAGACACAGGCATTTGAGCCTCTTAATGCGTGTTTTGTTTGGGTTTCCACCAGCGTGGAATTACAAAAAATAGAGAGGGCATAGCCTAACATATGAAACAGGAAAAAAACGCCGTGTAATCCCTTTATTTCAACAAAGTAACTGTATTCTGAACACCACCTTTTTAAACGGTAACTGTAACAGAATACAGTTACTCATATTTTGTATTTTAAATACGTAACGGCGGTACATGTATTCCGTTACTCCCCAACACTGGAAATAAACCCCTAAAGAAGGAGTAATAAAACGTTCTAAGGGTGTCCTAAGTGACCCAAAGGAGCTGAGCTTCCTTAGGAAACGCAACCACTGCTGGTATTTCCCGCCTGTCTCAACTGTGTTTTCTCTGCAAGGTTTTAACAAGTAATCCAAGACTGTGCCCACGTGCTTATACTCCTGAGCAATCTCCACAGCCTTACCATTTATAAAGGTGAGGGCTGCTTTAGCTATGTGCCTTTGCTTGTTCTAGAACATTTAGTATAATCACAATAATGTTTTGGTATGCAAGAAGTATAAATGAGTCATCCAGCTGTCCATCCATTCATCCAAAAATCAGCTGAACTGCAAATTTTAATTCTCTAAACAGATATTAAACACAATTTTATTTACAAAGTTGCTTAAAATTACTAATATATTCGAACATATCTAAGTTTTCTTGACTGTAGCTGAGGGTGGAGGCTGTCATAGGCCTAGAGGTGGTGTACACTGTGGACAGGCCACCGGTGTATCACTGAATGAACAAATAATTTCATCAAAATAATTTAATTTCAGAGTAATTAAAGAAAATAATGATTCAGAGAGTATTTGTCGTCAGTTACAACCAAGAACCAACCTGTCAGCCTCTGTTTGCCACCATCACGAGGGTGTGCCCCATCTCAACCTGCTCCATCCACTGTGGGAGAAGAAGAAGAAGAAGCCAGCCTGTAATTAAAACCAGTAAGCAAACAGGCAAATTTAGCAACGTTGTGATCACAGTTCTTGTTGGTGGTGGTCTTATTATCTCAAGGAAGTTTAATTACCTCCACCAAGGAGCTCATGTTTTTGGTATGTGTGTGTGCATGCATGCGTGTAATAATTCTGTCTGTAAACATGATAGTTTGAAAAGTTTTTAATGAATTCTCATAAAATTTTGTAGGGGTGTAGAGTGGGGTTGTGTAAACACCCCATTAAAATCTGACCTTCAAGGTCAACTTAATGATATGCTGGTTGAGAATTGAGAAAATGCCTTATAACTTAGGAAATATGATTCTGACAAGTTTGTTGTGCAGTGTTAACATATAGAAAGTAACATATAATGATTGAAAATATGTCCCATTTGACCTCTGACCTCTGCTTCAAGGTTCATAGATTGATCTGAAGTTCAAAGTGATATTAATGCCATAGAGAGCAATTTAAACCTAACGTTTCTTACTGCTATTGTGTGTATTGACAATATATGGGCATATAGGGAATGATTATAGGGAATGATAGAGAGAGAGAGAGCGAGAGAGAGAGAGAGAGAGATGTATATGGAAGAATATTTTTTTAAACTTACTCAATATTATGTCAAGTACATTAAAATGGGTTTTAGCAGGGCAGATAACAAAAGCCTGCATTGTGCACTTGTTTTTACTGCTATACAAACTTCTTAAAGTACATTTAAAAAAGAACAAAGAAACCAAATTGAATATAGACAGAATGCAATGAAATTCCCTTAAAAGTAAGTGCTGCCCAGAGAGTGAGCTGCCTTGGGAGGTTTGTGCTCTCAGAGTAAACTTTCTGCTATCTCCTTCTTTATCAGTACCTCAAAATTCACATCTTCCTTTTCATTTCTAAACTTAAAAGTTTACTTGTTAATTCTAACCCAACTTCCAGATATGTCTGTGATGAAACCTTTGCAAATAAATCCCCTTAAGATCCCTGAATCCCCTACCTGAATCCTTTTAAGTTCTCAAAGTGGATATATTCTGCTAAATAGCTTCCACATCTGGCAGCTGTTCTTAACAGCAAAAAGCCTTGATGAACCCACTTGATTCTGCCCTCTCCAAATAGCAGACATAGTACAGAACCAGCTGGAGTACATATTGAGGATTTTAGCAGCTAAAGAGCCAGATATATTTTTTCTAGTAATTGATGAGGAATAAAACTTAACAGGGAGTAATTACTGGAAAGGAATGACTGAAAATGATCCCTCTGTAAATAGGAAAGTGAGTCGTGAAATGGAAACCATAACAGCTTAATGATATTTGTGATTTTAAATGCTACTAATGCAGGATATCATATCATATCAAGACATTGCAAGGGTTTCTTTTTCTTTTTCTCCGCGAATCCTAGTCTTAGTAGGGTGGAAAATCATGCAAAATAGAGAAGCTCAATGAGCTATTAAAATAGCACAGAAAAAAAATACAATCATGATTGTGCCTCAGTAAACCAACAGCATACTAAAAAGCTCAGGCATGCAGATACTGCATAAATGAATAAAGTAAACAGATAACACTGAAACATTATTTCACCCTTTACAAACTGTATTTAATTATCTCATTTACTCCAAAAACAGACAGCACTTCATTCACACTCACGGTTCTTCACCTTAAACTGCCACATGCTACAATCCATATTTTTTATTTTGTTTTTTACCTCCACCACTCTGTCGGAAAGTATTAGATGCCATGCTGCTCCTGGCCAGGGTTGAAATGAGGGTGCACTCAGTGTTTCCTGACACTCTTTGCAACACCTCAACTTGACTCTGACATCCATGAAATTCTTCTCTGTGCCCCGGACATCAATTGTATGTCACTCTCATATTTAGAACTGTCTGTCTCCCTGCACTTCCCTCCATCCCTGGTTGATCCTGGTCCATTAGCGCTGAGCGGTCATCCCCTCAGTGTATCTTTGCACCTGTTTCAAATGCCACTTCTCATTGAATAAAGCTCAAAGAAGAAGTTTAAATGAGGTTTGTCAGGGTCCCTAGAGAGAGCCGACGTGAATGTAAGGCTAATGTTATTGTGCACCATTTTCTATTACCTTTGCTTCCTAAGTTAACAATGACTAACAACAGAGTCTGTGATTATTTTCTTTCCTTTATATGTCTGCTGTCCTCATTTAGATGCTAACAAATAACTACACACTAGGGCAAGATATTCAAAATTATTATTATTCACTGATTATTCCCCCCAATGTCCACAGACAAGCACGAGGTTAACTGCTAATTCTAAATTAGCCATAGGTGTCTGTGTTAGGCCTGTGATAGACCAGGGTGTATACCGTCTTTCGTCATATGACCCCTGCAAGCCCGAATTGGATGGATGGACCGAAAAAATATTCTACTGGATTCTTTCTCTCTACTGGAGTATTTCTCTATTTCCTCTATCAATATATTGTACTTTTTTACAGCCTTTTTGAAAGTCCTGGTTGAACAGTTTTTGTTAAAGAAAAACGAAAGTTTTAATAGCCTTGATCATAAAATATAAAATAAAATGTTGTCATTTATGGTGCACGATTCTTAGGTTAGGACCCGAATGCAGGACTCCAAACTCAGGGAGATGCTCGATGCTGAAAGTCATAAGGTAACTCTAAGAATGCAAGCACACTATTAATACAAATACTCTGGGAATGCTAGGAACTTGGAATTTACTACACAAAGCGGAAAAGCAGGACACTATGGAAGACACACAGCACGAGAGTATGGAAATCATGAGGGAAATTGCAACAAAGGACAACGGGAGACAGAGACAGTTTGTACACAAAAGATGACAAGGAAACAGGCAAAACCTGGGGAACATGCCAGACATGACATATTTGGGACAAGGACCTAACACAGTAAAACAGGAAGCAACTAATACATGGGCCAGAAGTTAGACATACAAACTTGACAGAATTAAACAGAGAACCCAGACAACCACAGAGACAGGACACAGAGACTACCCAGACATGTGGACATGACTAAGCGGAAAGAGGGGTAAACAACAAGGAGACGAGAGTGACTTTACAAAAGGAAGAAAGGGAAGAGATAAGGAAACAGGAAGGGAAATAAGCAGGGAGGGAAAAAAAGTTACAATAACTAAATTTAAAATTCCAAATACTCAGGATGCTGGGAAAATAGACCCAGGACACGAAAAATCAGATCGGTCAATGTAATTATTTCTTCTTTCCTGTAAAATATCTTAAGTTACTCATTGCCCCACATAGCAAAATTGGTATGGCCCAGATCTGGCCCACACAATGTGCTTACACATGGCTCGCATACTGCAAAGAATGATGGCCCTTTGGTGGCCCAGATCTGGTTTGCCAGATGTGGCCCACACATGGGCCAGCACAAGGCCAGTTTCAGACACACTGGTGGTCCTGTGCTGGCCCATGCGGGGAGTACCTCTGGCAAACCTGATCTGGGTCACCAAAGGGCTGTTATTCTTTGCGGTATGTGGGCCATGTGTAAGTTGTGTGCAGCCACGGGTCAGTTGCAGACACACTGCTGGTCCTGTGCTGGCCCAGAACAGTTTCAGCTCTGGCCCCAGATGTCAGCCTAATGTGTACCTTAATCAAGCCATGTAATAACAACATGTACCGGAACATAATAGTGCAAAAGTAACATGATGAAACTCTGTTCAGACAGTGAATGGACTGACTCTTTTATAGTGCTTTCTTACTCTCCCGGATTACTCAAAGTGCTCTATACAACATGCCATATTCACCCAATCACACACTTTCTCCAAACTGAGTGCTTCCTAACTACATTCATACACATTCACACTCTTGACATGCAGACTGGAGGAGCCAGGGATCGAATCACAAACCTTCCGATCAGTAGGTGACCTGCTCTACCTCCTGAGCTACAGTCACCCACTGGCAAAGATGAGTAAACCGTCACTAGGTTTTGGATAAAGTGTACACTCACAAACCTGTCAAACCTGCATTTGAAACGTTGGCTACCATAGCAGTATAGTATTGCAACATGGCATTTGGGTCTCCTAACTAAAATAGGAAAATAGGAACATAAATAGTGCCATCACTGCCAGACCTGGCCCACATCTGGTTGACATACACTCTGCCATGACACCGGTCAGTCAGAAGCACCAGCTTGATGCCAGATCTGGGCCAACCCGTTTTCTATGGGCCTGGGCCACATAAACAAAACTACAATCACACCAGGTGTGGCATGCCATCACATAGACAGTGCCATCTATGCCAGGCCTGGCCCATATCTGGATGACATACGTCTTATCATGCCAGAAGTCAGCCAGCAGTGCCAGCTTGATACCAGATCAAGCCAGACCTGCTTGCTATGTGGGGCTGAACCCTAGAACGTAGTATAGTGCCTAATAAAACATACAGTACGTCCCATCAAAATGTATTAAAGTACACAACAACACCTTTTTTATTTTCCCCAAAACAAGATCTCTCAAAGTGACAAAAGGTGTCATAGGAGAGGACCCAATAAAAAGGACTCTAAAAATAGTGAAAAATTACAGAATTGCCTTTTGAAGTTGAAAAATGTTTTATATAACAGGTGAAGATTATTCCAGCATTCAAGCATGAACTTTGTGCTCTCCCTTATTTGGGCAGTCCTTACAGGGTCAGCACTTTACCAGCTAAAGAGCCTGTTAGAGCAGCAGTGTGACTGTTCAGAGATAGACTTTAGAGAAATCTGTCAACGTCGGGTAAATCAGCAGGTTATTATTCTAAGAACGACTTTCCTTAGAGAGCAAAGTAAAATCCCCAGTGGGATCTGGTAGAAGCTCAAAAAGAAAAAAAATACATGCTACATTTGTAGCCACAGCTTCACTTCACCCATTTAATATTCATTTAAGATCCCTTTGTAAAGCATACAAAGACTGTGTTCAAGAGAGAACTTTTTTTTCAGAGTTTTAATTGGAAAAATCCACTTTGTCCCCGAAGTACTGATAAAGTTGTGTCCCTCACTGTGAAATGTTTGTCTTTGAGCTCATTTGTTTCACTCTGAATCCCTAATTTATGATATGCCCCGCACTTCCACCTCCTCTCATCTGTCAAAGGCTCTTTCAGACATTGCTCTTTCACCAGTCCACCTCCTTTAATATTAAGGTGTTAATCCCCAGAAGCCTTGGCGACACACATGACTCTGGTATTTATTGCATGTGTTCCTTGATTTCATGCCTTGGAAATTCAAAGATGCATGCACATATACAAACTCTGACAAATGCACACAGACACACAAAACATAGAGGGCCAGTGACTCTAATTCTCTCTTGTCCTTTCTTGTAATTAGTTTCCCTCCTACATAGCGACCGTGTTTCCCTTTTTGTGTGAGAGTACTCGATAATTGTGTTCTTCGGTTTGTGGGGTGAGACTAATGCAGGCCATAATAGATAGGTGTATTTGTGTCCAGTAACTACAGCAACCGATGAAAGAAAAAGGTCATGAACGTATACATTAAAACCATATTTGAGCAAACTTAGAAGAGTCCATTCATTTTTGATGTTACCGGTGGGGGCATTGGTTTGATGGCACTTTAAATCAGTTGTAGAATACAGCTAATGTAAAAACTATAAAGTAGAAAAGGAAGATTATTCTACATAGTTCAGGTAATAAGTCTTATGTGAAGGAAACTATAAAAGATACCTATGAAAACTTAATTTATTCTGTGTCTTTTGAGAAAAGTGAAGCCATGAAAAATGTCTAACACTAAAATATAAGTTAATAAAATGTAAGTGTTATATTCCCTCCTGTGGTGTCAGTACACTAATTAGGGCTTATACAGAGTTAGACTGATACACACGGTAGTTTGTTTACATTTCGACTTCTTCTCTTTATTAACATAACACAGAAGTTACACATACACATAACTGGGCGTGGTGCCCCCTACTGGCGATAGCTTGTATAGCACACCATATATTTTGGTTCATACATAACAGTAAGTTAAAGATTTTTTATTTCAGTAGATTTAAAATGTACGAGTCTGTCTGTCATCATGATCACATCATGGTTTTAAAGTGTGGCAAGTTTTAAAAGCTACTTTTTATATATGTATTTTAAATGAAATTAAAAATATTTCTGCAAGTTTGTGTGCAAGTGACACTGTTGTCGCCTTTCCACGCACCATAAAATGCAAGCAACGCTTGATTCATGGGCTCCAAGGTTTTCTCCTTTGACATGATTTATTGGTCAGTGGTAAAGCAATCACAGCAACAGAGAAATCACATTCAGTAACAATCGAATCAAAGGCGACATCCACACCAGTGATGAAAGACTTTACATAGCCTGATTGATCCTTTAATATATCAGTGTTGTTAGGTTTCTGCGCGACTGAGGAAAAAACAACAGATTTTACTCGTAGTCAGTGTTATTTCTCCTTACAGCAATTCCATCTGGGATTTGGCTTGTCACACAATGTGTACTCTCTTTTTGGCATTTTTTTTAAATTTTGCTTGACAGCTTACAAATTCCTTCCTTCACATACATTTTCCCATGTGTTTTGTGTCAAAACTGATAACTCACAATTTTTTTTAACAACAAATACTCGGCTCTGCTCTACCTGACAAAATCTCTACAAAGTGAATGCTAAACTACCTTGCCTCCAAAAAAGATGAATATGTAATTCCAGTTTTGCATACAATTTTAATTTGTCCTTTTTGTAGCCTCGCTTAAGGTTGGTGCTATTTCAAAAAAAAAAATGTGCAAATGTAAAAAAGAAAAAAAAGAAAACTTTAATATTTAAGCATTTAAATATTTTATCAGTAATAGATGAAGGCTTTTATAAAGATGTAGGCAAATAACTGTCCCACTTCTGCTCACTTGTGTGCCTCTTTCTCATTCAGTGTACTCATTTCCCCATGCAGTAATTTCCTGATAGGAGATAAGCGACAGCATGGGAGGACAGAAACAAACTAAAAAAAAGGAAAGACAAACTCTGCAGACACTGCAGTACTGATGTACACATGGGTTTAACTCTACTAATAGCACTACAGTGGCTTTTGAAATGTAAAAGATGGAAAACAACCAGTTTCTATACAATATTTATGATAATGATATTTCCTGAAGGTCAGTATCCATTATTCTAGTCATTATCTTTTTCTTTTTTCTTTTCTTTTTTTTGAAAAAAAAAACAAAGGTCAAGTTAACTTGACTTACAAGGGAAATTGGCTTGCTGGAAACCATGCAAAAGCTTTAATCTCACTGCACAGTAAATCCAATTATTTTCAGGCATTGTGCATGTGCATGTAAATGAACTCTGCAATAGCATGCTTTAATTTTAGTGTATGGATCCACCCTACTCGGTTTCATTTTACCTTTTTTTTTTTTTAAAGGACCGCTTTCTCTGATATTGCTGGTGACTGGAGAGTGCTTTGTGTGCTTGTTTACCTTGATCAGTAGCAATGCTGTTTGATTTGCATAGGCTATTTACACTTATCTTTCAGCTTGGCCAGCACCGCTTTTTCCCAGGGTATACTGAAATATGTGCGTTTCCTCGTGAGTTACACCCTGCTGCTTTTATTCTACAAACAAGGCACTTTGATGTTCTTATTACTACTTCCATCACCTCCATGAAGGGGTATCTGCACCCTGCTAGGTTACCCATTTAGCAGATCTTCGGGAAGTCTGTTTGCCTCCAAATGCCCAGGTGATGTCTTATAGCATTTTTATTTTGTCAGCAGTTTGATTTACACGTGTAAGAATGTGAATATTTTGTATTCAGACAATGCATCGCCCTTGAACTCTCTAGTTCATATTTTGTATGCAAGCATGCACCCCGCATCACGATTCAATTAAGAGTGTATACTTACATATGCTTAATCTATGACTGTGGTATACAGCAGTCACAAGTGACCTGCTAATCAGCTTTTGTGCCTTAAAGAGGAAACATGTCAATCAGATTCCCTTTCTAAATTAAATTAAGTAGAGATGAGTCATAAGGGGTAAGCCTGAGGCACGCACAGAAGATCACTATACTTTGAGTATTTGCCAGAAGGTTATCATGCATATTCTCCATGTTAAAAGCAAATATGAAACCAAACAAAAGCCTCAAAATAAAAGCTTCCTGTAACACGTGTAACACACGATACATTCCCCAGGTCCTTGCTCTGCTCCAGTGTTATAAAAACTATCCTCACTTTATTTGATCAAAAATGGTTATTAAATAAAGATTACTGTAGTGTTGTATTTCATTTTTAAATCATTTTCACACAATACGCACAAACACTAACCACAAATTGCTGTGCTGGATTTGGACAACCTGCCAAATTTACAGCAATCAAAATCTTCTTCCCTCTATTAAATTGGAGGCTGTATCAGCACCGCACAGCACATTTTTCTTGATTGAGTTCTTTGGTCCACAGTAAACTCTGACTTATCTACCTTTCCACTCAAAAGGAAAAAATAAATGGGAAAAATAATCATTTTAAAGACCTTTTCAAATGAGCCCTTTAATAAACTCGAAAAGAGGTACCATCACACAGATTGGCATTGTCATCTGAAGTGGAAATGTTCTTTTCTTTTCATTGTGTTTCCTTCAACAATCTCAAGCCTTTGAAAGTGGGGGCCAGCGTATCAGTCAGCAGTACCTGCGTATTTACCCGAGCAGTTTTGGCATTAAACAAAGGGCACAGTAATACATATGTGGACAGGAATAAATATCAGGGCAGTAAATTAGATGTTTGGCTGTGCGCAGCTGATGGAATTGTTTCAATCCTGCCTGCTTGGCTATCTGATTTTTATTATGCAACCTGCTTATTACCTCCCCTCTCATTGTATTGTTGTAACCAAAGACCAAATAAAAATGAGTGGCTTAGCATAATGAAGTTCTTCCTAATAATTGTTTCCATGTGTGATAACACTGGTCTAATGCCTGCACAACTACTTCATGACCTGTCCAGAGATCCTGTATAGAGGGATCATTAGGGATATCTAAGACAAACAGAAAGGAAATGCATCTAAACCCACGAGGAAAAAGCTGAGAAACTTTCACTTCCCCATGAGCTTTAACTCTAATTAATATGGTAATAGACTCTGCAAAGACAGTGTAATCACTTCACAGATTTCAGTGACAGTGAAAATGATCCAGAACTGCAACATTTTAGGTAAGTTAAGTTCCACCTTTGATGATAAATAATCTGCAGTAGCCACTTTATATCTCACAGAGGTGAACATATGGTTAATCTAAAAAATATCTAAATATATGTACTGATGAAGTCCTTCCGAAATATATCAGCATTGCAGACACCTGTATCCATGTGATTTTAATGAGGGAAATTGTTTTTTACTGTTTCATTGGGGGGGTGCAATCTTAAAAAATAATTGCCATATCATAGCTCATGTCTTTGTATTCCACTTACAGGTTTCTTACAGTAAATACTTGTGATTTGCATTTTTATCTTTAATTTTAAATAGCTTCACTCCGAACTTTACAGAAGGCAGCAGTTTAAATATTGTACACAAACCTAAAATTACAGAATTTTATAAATGTTCCGGAGAGCAGTGATTCTGCACTTTGATATTACAGATTGTTCCTTGATATACTTCTATAACTATTTACATTTTTAGTTTATTAAAGTATACTTTAGCCTTCAGTCTCATATGCCTAGAGACCAGCCTACAGACCCATAGCATTTACAGGTATTCCCTGACTGGTTGGTGAGCAGTTACTCAAGGTTGCTGGAAGTCACCAGGTAAAACTGTTTAAAAGTATACGGAGCTGATTGCTCTCAATTAAAAATATTTGCTTTCATAGTAAAAGTCACATCAAGTGCTTGCAGACAGGCTGGCATCTTCAATACAAACTGCAGGTGGCTCCAGCAATCTGCTAGCAACCAGAAAGTATTCAGTCCAAAGTCATTACAAGGAGGTTTTCAGGTTTTTTATATATATAATGAGATTAAACTGTTACAACTGAGGCAGAGGAGGAACCACCTGTTGCTGATCTGTCCCTGAAATGAGAGCTAGTTAGAAAAAGAAATGTTCAACAGTCGTGAATTTTTTTCTGATTTCATACCAAAGTTGACTTTAATGGCTTTGATATTGTTTTAGTTCAGGTTTATTACTATCACAAGAACAGTTGCCTCAATGCCCGTTTTATATTGTAAGGTAAAGACCCTACAATAACCTGTTTTATATACACACACACACACACACACACACACCATGCACGATTGCTTGGTGACAGTGGGAAAGACAAACTCCCTTTTAACTGTCATGGTCCTGGGTCGGTGACCCAGCGCTTTAGTTTATTATCATTTTCTAGTTTATTATGATGATGATTATTATTGATATTATTGAGTTCTTTGTGTTATATTCGGTCTGCCTCTGAGTCTGCGTCTGTGTCTCTGTCTGTCTATGGTGTCACCCCGTCTGTTTGTGAATCTGTCTGTTTAGTTCTGCGTCTTGTTTGGTTCCCCGTGTCTGAGTTTCCTGTTTTATTGTGAAGGTCTCTGTCTGATGTGAGTGTGTTCAGTTTATGTTTCCCCTGTCCCGTCAGCTCTGATTTCTCCCAGCTGTGTTGCCCTCCTGGCTCTCATCCCCTGATTACTGGTGTGTGTATTTAAGCCCTGTGTGTTCTCCTGCCTGTTGCCGGTTCGTCTGTGTTACTCCGTGTCAGTCTGCGTTTCTCTGTGTTCCACAGTGTCCTGGCTCTCGTTCGTGTCTCTCTGCCTCTCTCTCCATTCTGGTACCATCTCAGGTTTGTCATTAGCTTTCCCAGTTTAGGTCTTTAGTTTTGTCTTCCCTCTTTGCCTGTTTTGCCATCTCACCACTGTGTAAATAAAACCTCACCAGCATTATCATCTACTGCCTGCGTTTTGGGTCCTTTCTCCCTTCAACATCACACGGCTCGCCTCGGCAGCCGTGACATTAACAGAAAGAAACCTCCAGCAGAACCGGGCGGCCATCTGGTGCAAATGGTTGAATGTGTGTTTATATAATAAATACTTTATATTTTACCCAGAGATAACTATCAGGAACCATTCCCACCCATTATAGAAACTCAATTTTCCAGCATTGTTTCAGTCTTTGAAATGTGCAACTTATGTCTTTTTTAACCCTTTCTATTCTTCAGCTCTCAGGCTTATGTCAGCGTATAATATAATTCATGACTTGCAGTAGTAAATTACATTTCTGAATTTATGAACCAAAAATTGTTGAGCAATTACAGAATATTTTCATTACAATCCCTGGAGAGACTGCACCATTAGGTGCTGGTTATGATCCATTCAATTATCTCCCTTTTCAAATGAGATCACAGGGGTGCAGTTGCCTCTGACCACATATAATATTCATGCTGCGCGTTTCCATTCTGTGATAATCAGAACTCAATCAGCAGTTTGACAAATGATCAATCAGCTGAAGACTGCTTTCTCCAAAGCCCGTGTGGGTGGAAGCATTTTGCTCTGACCTAGCTGATCTGGAATATTAGCATTTATTTGCTGCCATGTAACTTGTTATGCTATTTTGTTAGGCTAGATAATAGAGCGTAGCTGTGCACAAACTGCAGTTCATCCACTTATCTCAAAGTGTCTGTATTCTATGTTATGGATGAAGCGGTATATCTTTCTGCAAAGACAGGGCTTTAGACAGGAGATGACAGCGAGGAACACTTCAGCTGATTAGCTCGTGCTTTTGGCCACATGCTTTTCACTTGAGATTCAATAAGAGCACCAAAATGTGTGCGAGTAAGTAGGTTGAATAATTTACCTATTTGCAATGTTGTCCCACTGCTCAATGGAATAATGCATAAGACTTTTGGTTGGAAGGAAACTCTCCATGTCTCGATGTCACAGTTCATATTTGTCATATTCATGAAGCTGTCACTGTTACGACCTCGAGGATGGGGTGCTACAAAAACAGGTCCAATTTAAGCTACAAGAGTCAAGGAAATACAGCACCAAAGGAGAAAACACAGGTGACAGAGATTCAAACACACACTGAAAAAGTACAACTGTGGTCATAACAAGTCTGATTATTTAATATTTTTGGATTAGTTTTACATTTTTAAATGGCCATTGTTGGTCAGCCATTTGATCTTATTTAGCCAAATCTGTTAAGTTTCACCTGCTAGTTCAACAGCTACTCTTCACAATCCAACTGCTTACTTTGCTTAGCAACTCCTAATTTTTCCTAAGAGAAATATATATCTTCATGGCAAACAGCCTGCCAAACATCAGCATAATAATTGTCTTTAAACGCCGGTGTGCTGATGTAAGCGTTTAGCTCAAACCACCGCTGTGCCTCAGCGCAGCCTCACACAGCTGCTGGAGTGGCTGTAGTCTCACAGTCTTGTCAGACACTCAAGGCATGTTTTATTAAACCTGCATCCTGCTGTATCTTTTTAGCTTTATATTTTCATGAGGCGAAGTGCCTTCTAAGAAGTTTGGACAGTGCTTTTCTGGCCAGCCCAGTCTTGATGTGAATGCTGGTGGAAGAAGGTGTGTTATGGTAATGTTCAGCAATACATTATCTTCCAGTTTATTAGGTGCATTGGTGTTAACAGGCATGTGTTTGTAAGATTTATTTCACCCCTTTTAGATTGACGGGAGCAGACTAAACAGAAACAACACATCCAACAACATCCCTCAAATTGAACATGAAGGTAAATCAATATAACCTCTAACACTGTTTCAAGCAGAACAGGCAGCAGGCCTGCCTAATGAAGCTGCCACCGGAGTGTATGTTGCTGCTGACACTGTAAAATAAGCCACGTTATTCCATGCTGCACCAGTATGAAACTGTGCTGACCCTGGCCTTGCAATTGTTAAAGTGAAGTTATTTAATAATAGAAATGATAAAATTCCTCCATCAAGGCTCCTTAGGCCTTGGGACAACCTCCTGAACAGCCGGCTGAATACTTGCAGCTACACTTCTTTCACTTGATTCATAGATAACATAGGATTTCATTTGGGTTGTGTTACAAATTGTGTTTTTTTTTTCTTTCCTTTTATTTTGTGCCCGGGGACATAATAAAAGTGAAGCACTTGATCTGAGCCAGTTATTAAGATGCGATTTCAATTACTTGCATCAATGCAAAGTATATTTGACTCTACAGGTGAGCCACTTCAGCACAAAAAAATCCATTGTGATATCAAAAAAGGGCAAATTATTGGGGCTGTTGAAAATATATTTACAAAAGTGCTTCATCTGCTGTTCAAGTGTGGAAAATATTTAAAACTGTGTTTGCATTTCCTTTGTGCCCATCGCTTTAGAATCACAAAAGGCCATGACTATGAATTTAATGATCAGCACTTTATTTTTGTAATGCTGCAACTTTGTACATCCACCCTTAGGTATTCTAAAAAAATATATTTTTTTTTTAGTTCAGCTATACAATTGTTTGTAGGTTTCAGTGCTCACTTGACAATTTATTAACTGATTTTTGATATACATATCTAATCAGCCGATCTTTAAAGAAGCACCTCAGTGCATTCAGACATGCAGACTTACTCAAGACAATCTGCTGAAGCGGGATTTTCCCACATAGTCACCCCTAGGGTTTACAAAGAATGGTCTCAAAAAGATACAATGTGTCAGTTTTCTTGGTTAAAATAGTTAGGTAATGTCAGAGGAGAATGGTCAGAGTGCAGAAGAGCATCTTCTTCATGGGCTACAGCAGCAGAAGACCATACTGGGTGCCACTCCTGTCAGCTAAGAACAAGAGACTGAGGCTACAATTCACACTGGCTCAGAGAAACTGAACAACAGAAGACTGGAAAAAGTTGATGAGTCTTGCTTTTTACTGGTTAGAGTTCCTATGGACAGTATGATCATGGTGTTGTAATGGTGTCCCAAAGCGTGGCAAGAAATATTCAATTGGTACAAATACCAACTGAATATTTTTTAAATGTCTGAGAGCGTAGGGATGTTTCTAGCACATTGTTACGTCTATGCGAAGAAGCATTAAAGCAGTTCGGAAGGGAAAGGGGGTCCAGCCAAGTACTATGAGCTGGAAGTGGTAGCTGGAGTAAGGAATTCTAAGCGTCTCTGTGCAGACTGCTGCCCCCACAAATGAAGTTTACTACGACTTCACATCCATGGCAAATGTGGAATCACTGGTTAGTCTTGGGGTGTCCAAAGGAAACCCACCGAGGGTTATTGTGTATGTTTTAGGGATGGACACATGTCGTGACTGGTTGGTTATAGATATGATTTGGGTATATTTTACAAGTCCACAGTAGGTAGCTGAAGATAATTATTACAAAGCTGGTAAAAACCAGATTGGGAAAATGGTGCAGTGTGCTCTAAGGGAGACTGTTATCCAATAATCCAGATCATGCAGGTTTCAGGGCAAAGTTCAACTGAAGTTGAAGTTGCTCACCTTCAATTTTCTCTCCAAGTTTTCATATATCACCACACAAACAGAACTCGAGGCACATTTTTATTTTCTATGTGAGATTTACCATAAACAAGCAGCTGAAATGAGCTGTTAAAGGATACAGTATAAATTTCTGTTTTCACCTAGTTACACAGGTGTAAAATTCAAGGTTGTTTAGCATGTTTTGTCTATATTTTACTTGGTCATCTCTGGATGTTACGTGTAATAGGGCTAATAGATCATTGTGGGGGGCTTCATCCAATCTGTGTAGGTGTAAAATAAACAATAGACTTTTTTTATGTATATACTACACAATTTTAATTGTGCATCTCAGTGTGTGTGTGTCATCCTTTTTCAAGTACTATAGAAGTCCAATTAGAAAAGCAAGGACATGACATGAAATTTCAGCAACAGCTGGGTTCTTGTATAATAACAGCATCTTTACCGTCACATCAAGGGCTAACATCGAATGATTTATAAATGGGTGATATTTCCATCAAGCGTACTTGGCTCTTGTGTTTTCTGATGCCAATGGGGTGCATGAAGAATCTCTCATGCATCTGTTTAGCGCTGCTGGATCCATTTTCAGCATCTTTGAAGTGCCTTTTTTAGAGCTTTTACATGCATTAGAAACAGTCTCTAAAGATAAATGTCAGTCAAAGAGCCCTGCAGTATGACTTCATATAAAACAAGGACAGCTTCTTTCAGAATTTATATAGAAATCCTTGAAATGTTTATGACAGTCCTGACTTTGCTTTGGATTGTCCAAAGGTGAAAGTTTACTATTAATAACTTTTATAAATTTCACTCATAAATAACTATAAATTTGATCCAACCCACTTTCTAAAGCTGAGGTTCATCTTATTTTATTTTTTATGACGATTTAAACCTTTAGAAGTTTAAAGACCAAATGGATGATGTTAAAAGGCTTGGGATTGTATTTGTTTCATTTTTATCCACATAAAAAAAATTCAGGTGTTTTCAGTGTCTACATCGGCTGTATGAGGCTCCACGACTACAGCGGCGTTTGGCTAATTGGAAATAGGTCATAAACTAAAGTGGAGGACACATTTAGATTCTGTGACCTGATGATGACACTAGAAGAAATATCACCACAATTACTGAGAGATTAGACTGACCCATGTGAGCTCCTTTACTTGTTTATCCTTCCAATATTTATAAAGACACTTCACTAAAAACCAAAAAAGATAATATGAGAAAACCTGGAGCACCTGGACTGGACTCCAGTAATCACTGACTTCCAGTTGGGAGGATGCGGCTCGGGAAGTAGAGCAGGTCATCTACCAATTGGAAGTATCCTGGGGCAAACTATTGAACCCTGAGGTGCTTCAGAGTTGCTTCGGATGCATTCATTAGAGTGTTAATGTTAGATAGAAAGCACTTAGAAATAGGGCTGCCACAAACGATTATTTTGATAGTCGACTAGTCACCGATTATTTTTGCGATTAGTAGACTAATCAGATCATGCGTCCATTGGACGTAAAACGTACAGCTTATTGCACCACCACCACTTGAGCATCTCACACTTCTGATAATCAGTTGTCTGCTTGACGTTTATTCAGCTGTGTAAAAACTATAACTTTAATCTCAGCCAAACCGATTTACTCAGGAACAAATAAAATACTGAAAAAGGCCAAACAATAACATTTTTAAGTTATCTAAGTGACTTATTTATCATGTTTAACCTGAGTAGCGAAAGACGGCGGTGGGTTTGAAAACGCTTTGCCGGGAGTCCGATGTTCTCACCAGCTCGCTATCGAGCTGGTGGGTAACAGACGTCTCCGAAAACGTCAGAGCCCTTTTGAAAATATGTGGTGTCTTGATAAACTGAGCAGATATTTGAAGTTTAAACAGCTACATTCTCGCCTGAAAATATGTTAAACGTTTATTTTGTGACCCAGAAAGAATAATAAGTGTAATATTAAAACTAACTAGCTGCTGCCATTGTTGGAAACTGAGCAGGGCCACGCTATGAATTCTGGGATAGGTTGGGCCGCGAAGCGACCCATCCTTCAAATCTGGGGAAATGAAGGCCGCGTTTGTCGGCCGCATTTGTCGGAGTCTTCGAATTTGGACAGTCTTCGTCGTGTCGCTGTAAAGTAATCGGCCTACAAATGCGGGCACAGGAGGATGCGGTTCCTGAATTTGGACACAGCTACGATACCGGACACTGCTTCTTCTTCTTCTAGGTTTAACGGCAGCTGGCATCCTCGTACATGCAGTGCTGCCATCTTCTGTTTCAGTCCGTTATTACACTCTTAAATCCTACTACTTATTCCTGCGTCTTTTGGGATCTTACAAAGCTTCAAACGACGCTTCGACTATTAAATTAGTCGTCGACGATTTTAATAGTCGACGTAATCGTGACTAGTCGACTAATCGTGGCAGCCCTACTTAGAAAATAGAAAAAAGTGAATGGGTGAGTGAGACATGTTTGTACAAAGCACATTGAGTGCTCAAGTAGAGTAGAAAAGCACTATACATAAGATTCAATCGATTTACAGTAACTAAACAAAGGCAGAAACAAGAAAAACTGCTTTACTGACTCTTTAGAAATGTTTGCACACTGAAAAACAGCAAATATTATATGTGCACCTATTACAGCTCAGCTACATGCGCCTTACATCTGAGCCACTGAAATCCAAATGTGTGATTTCTGTGCAGATGTCTGATTTGGTGATTAAGGCAACTTGCTGAATGTGATTCAGGTCATCAGTGAGAATACAGTTGAAATTAATATGAATGATCACCTGCAGTTTCATCAGGAAAATTGCTGCTTCTGTATTTCTCCTTCACATCCTCAGAGGCAGCGGAGAAGAGCCCTGCTTGCATATTTAATACATTTGTGTGATTGTGCATGCAAGTATGCGTTTAATTGCTGTAGTCTGCCAAGTGTGGAAGAAATTCACCTGTTTGGCTTTGCTGTACAATACTTCAGGTATGGCAGTTAATTGGATTAGCATTTGACGCAGGTTATCTAATCATCACTCAAGGCAGATTGGCGTAAAAACGGTTGACACACATTCGGGAGCCAACAGAAAGTTTGATGGAGTCTTTCGTATTTCAAGCTGATTAGAAGTGCAATAAACCAGAAGAAAACTGCAATAAAACAGCAAACTCAGGGTGGATTGAACTTTAAAGCTTAACTAAACCCCAGAACACTGGCAGAGTAACAGAGGGAGGAAGCTGGATTAGCATGTGGTGCAGATTATGCCAGTCATCACGATGAAAGTGTTTTTCCAAAGTGTTAAACAGGGTTGGGGCTCAGATCCTCAGACTGTAATCCAGCCTGTGCATCACTTCAAACACACAAACATCTCGTAATTAACCTGATGCTCACAAAGCATTTTAAGAGACTTCAAATTCCATTTTAAAGCAACGACAATTACAGCAACACGTATCACCGCAATGCAGGAAATCAACATAAAGGAAGGATGGTCTGAAACGGGGGATTGTGTCACAAGTCGCACATCAGTACATACAGCACACTTAAATGTTGAACACTTTCTGTTTA
Source organism: Pelmatolapia mariae (assembly GCF_036321145.2). Lineage (NCBI taxonomy): Eukaryota > Metazoa > Chordata > Actinopteri > Cichliformes > Cichlidae > Pelmatolapia > Pelmatolapia mariae. Next base: position 20,049,975 of record NC_086243.1, read on the forward strand.
CTTGTGTTATATCTGTCAGGGTAGTGTTGTTTCAAACTGAACACAAAAGTTTTGCACTTACTGGAAATTACACTTACCAACCACTTTATTAGGTACACCTTGGTAGTACTGGTTTGACCCCTTGTTGCCTTCAGAACTACTGAAGGTGCCGGAAACATTCCTCAGAGAGCTATATTGACACGGTGACATCGCACAGTTGCGGCACATCCATAACGCTAACATGAACGTTGTCATGTTTTAGTAGCCAGTTAGAGATGGCCTGAGTTTTTGACATGATGTGTTATCCTGCTGGTCATAAAGAAATGGGCACGATCAGCAACAATACTCTGTTAGGCTGTGGCATTCAAAGAGAGCTCAGCTGATACTAAAGGGCCAAAGTGTGCCAAGAATAATAATAATGGATTGCATTTATATAGCGCTTTTCTAGGCACTCAAAGCGCTTTACAATTCCACTCTCACATTCACACACTGGTGGAGGCAAGCTACAGTTGTAGCCACAGCTGCCCTGGGGCAGACTGACAGAAGCGAGGCTGCCATATCGCGCCATCGGCCCCTCTGGCCAGCACCAGTAGGCAGTAGGGTAAAGTGTCTTGCCCAAGGACACAACGACCAGGACAGAGAGAGCAGGGGGATCGAACCGGCAACCTTCCGGTTACAGATAAGCTTCCCAATCCCCTGAGCCATGGTTGCCCCAAGAATATATGCCCCACACTGCTGTACCACTACCAGCAGGATGAACTGTTGATACAAAGCAGGATGGACCCATGCGTTCATGTCGCTTACCTTAAATTCTCACTCTACCACAGAAAGGATGCAGCAGAAATCAAAACTCATCTGAACCTGGCAACGTTTCACAATCTTCTGTGGTGCAATTTTGCTAAGTCCATGCAAATTGTAGCCTCATTTTCCTTTTCTTCTTAGCTGACAGGAGTAGCACCCACTTTGGTCTTCTGCTGCTATAGCCGTTGCAGTTGTAATGTGAGGCTTAATTTCAGTCCCTAAGAAAAAACACATCTGTGAGCTAACACTGACATTTGCATTTTTCAGTGGTGCAGAAAAATTGTTTGGTCATCCCTCCTTTTCTGCTACGCAGCCAAGGTGACGACTGCTAAGGGCAAGCAGTGGGCAATGACACAACATCCAGGTAATAATTTGGGTAGAGCACTTCATGTAGCCGTATTTGATGGTGTGAACACATAAAAATATAAATATGGAAGTTTTGGGGGAAAGAAAATAACAGGTGTGTGTTTCTGGTCTCCCTCAAACCACCTATGCTAAAAGGAAAAATGAAAAAAATTATGACTAAAGAATAACATAAAAGAATCCAGGTTTAGGCACTTAAAGTAGTTTTGGACAAGGCCTATTGTGCCTTCTTCAGGGTGGAAACGTGACTTGAGACGCAGCAGGAGACACATGAACAACTATTTGTACAACATATCAGGTCTTAATTTTCCTGACATTAAAGTATCTTTTTCACGGCTGGCATAAACTTTTTTTGTTGTGATATGCCGAGTGCATATCAGACCTTTCACTCAGCTGAATAAACTTTTCATTTCAAACAGTTTATAAAAAGTTCAAGTGCCACATCTTGGGAAAGGTTTTGTATCATTTCGGTTCTGAAAATCAGACTATAAAGCATTTTTATGAGTGAGCGTGGGAAAGCGATCTATCACTTCCTGCATTCAGATATTCATACATTTATATATATATATTCTTTAGCTTTTTTTTTCCTCTCTTGTGCTTTTGGCAGGGTCATGGCGGGGTTTTAGAGGTGGGGCAAGAATACTACAAAAGGGTCTGTGCTCGCAAAGGTATGTTTCTTTCATTTGGACCATAAGAAATAGTCCTCTAATGTGATTGGATACAGACACAGATATGCAGACAACCCACGTGAAGTACATCCTTCTCTGGATCCCAGGGACTGGGTTTTTTATGGGGGGTTTCATGCAGGTATTCATATCAACATTTTAACCTCAGTTTCTGAATACAACACCCCGAGGACGGGAATTAAGTTGTGATCTTAACCTCTATTTCACAAGAGTGAGTTAATTAAACACTGTATTTTGGTTCTGCTAAAGGTCCTTAAAGAGCAGAGAAGGAGGAACGAGCGGGGGAAATTAACAAAAGTAGTGGCACAAAACAAGAAATGTCACAGCTGAAAAGAGACGAATGATGTAAACAGAGGCAGCAGGGTTTAAAAGCGCTATAAACACAGAGGCAGGTGACAATATTCATTAAAAAAGATCATGAAAACAACTGAACGTGTACGTTGCGTGTCTACAGATCATGCAAAGGACATGAGCAACAATTTGAAATGGAAGGAATAGTAAAAAAAAGTAAATGTTGCCCTCTGCTGGGCAACAGTCTTATCCCTAATGAGAGGCAACAGCATAATATCTCATGTCTTATTGTACTTGTACATTCAGCATTCAGCAGCAGCAGATGAATATTTAACTTGTGACTGAACTTGAGACTGAATCATGAGATTGTACACAGGTCTTCATTTCCTTAGATTGTTGCAGTGGTTTTAATATATTAAGATTTATTCCTCTTATGAGGACGTTTGTTGTATTTTAGATGTTTCATAATGCTGAACTGGCCTGATCTTCCACCTACAGTCACATCCAAGGGCAGTACTAAGAATACTCATACTACTGTATCATTTTGGCTCCTCTTTATGTGACTAAAATAAACTGAGTGGATAATAAGAGAGGCAGAATCACATTCACATGATGCCATCAAGAAATGTGGGCTAAAGAAGGCTCAGCCGTGGTCATTGTGCATCACGTGTTGTGAACTGTTATGCTGCTCACTGAAAAAAAACAAGGTTACAAGTAATCACAGCAGCAGAGCCACACATATTTTGTCTCATCGCTGATTTTGCTTCAGTCGTTTGCTGCATATTCCTCTGTTACCAGATGCCATGAAGCCTTCTGTCTCATTACGACTGTCAGCAACAAGAAAAACCCGCTTAGAATCTATGCAGTCAGCCTGAAGCCAGGCGAAATCAATTTCACAACGAGCCAGGATGAAACAACATTGTTGGGATGATTCAGCTAAACTTGTGAAAGTGAAATAACCCCCCCCAATCCATATTCTCCCGTCTGGTTGTTATTGTGTAATTTTATGCCAGTGTGGCTTAAATGTGACATTTGCATGCTTATAAAACAATAGCAGCCACACTTTTAGGTTTAAGTTGGAACTAATGTGACCTGGTGTACTTAGAGGGGATTTAAAGTGAAACACAAACACAAACTTTGAGATTTTAAAAGGCTGTTCTATGTTATTGTCTGTTTCACATGCCAAAAAATTAAGGCAATGATGTTTTAAGGCGATGTCATTGGGAAGAAAAACGCAGTCTTTGCAAACACAAACATGCAAACATGGAAATCTGTTGCATATTTTTTTTTGGCAGTTAGGACTGCAGTAAGAAGCAACAATATGGAGCTGATTCCCCGATGAAGGCAGGATGTGGATTGTGTTGGTGATGGAGGAGCAGAATAAGCAGATGGCTGATGGAGACTTGGCTAAGATGCCTTGCTCAACCCAATGAGTTAGACAGGGGAGAAGAGGAATGCACAACGGGCAGCCTAAAAGGATAACAGTGATTGAATATAAAGAAAAGGGACTGAATGGTTTAGGGAATGTGGGTAGATGGATCACTGGACAAGAGTGAAGAGAATAGCCCATATAACCTACATTAGGAGTGTCCAGACTGGAGTTTTCAATGTGTAACCTTTAAAACTAACACGTCAAACCCCTATATTAAAGTTGCCTATGAGAAACAAAGTCTGTACCGGAGGTGTTGTCTGCCTTCCTAAATGATTAGAGTACAGTACTTTTTCCAATTTCTGCAGAGCTAAAATGACAATTGCATACAGGCTGATAAACTTTTCCACATTCACTAGAGGGCAACGGTGAGATTAGAAGGTAATATTCAGTGCAGAGACCTGGATGCAGATCTTGTGCTGGCGCATCTGGAATGAGAGGAATTTGTCACTCGTACTGTGATTGTGCCACAGCATGCCATCTAAACTGAAGAAAAAGCTTGCTGGCAAAATATCCGCGAGCACAATTTGAAGTCGGAAGCAATCACAAAACATAATGCAAAGGAAGTTCAAGCAGTCTCCTATTTAAAGTTTTCGCACTGCTGTAAACAATGAGATTTATTCTGGAAAAATTGTTTTGGGCTTTTTGTTGATTTCGCTGGTGATGGGAGTCAGTCTGCCCTGTGTCACACTTGTTGTTTTAAGTGCCTCCAATGGCTACAACAGCTGGGGTGGAGGGTAGCAGACAACTCCCGCCTGCTTATTCCCCAGGGCGCCATTTCTGAAGGTCAAGGAGCTGGACATTTCCTTGAGGCTGAGAAAAAAAACTAATCAAAGTGTGAGTTTACCTTCAGTTTTTTTAATACAAACTGAGAAGCATTGGGAGATAAAAGTTAGGACTAAGAGTACGAAGAACTCCCACATGAAAGAAATCAAACACAGTGTGGTGTTCTGCCAAATCCTGCGTTAGTAGATGAAGACATCCATTAAAAATCATGAGAACGATCTTAAACTTGAGAAATTATTCCAGTTTAGATCGTAAGATTTTCAAAGGTTCATCAGAAACAAGCGTTTTTTATTATTTTCTCAGGCCAAACCTAGACAAACACTCCCCACTCCAGAGAGATACTGAAAGTCCCAAAAAAAAATCACGACCTATACTCCCACAAAAGAAAAAAAAAAACGTGCAATCTTTTTATACCCGATCCAGCAATGTGTGGAATTAAGGAGGACCGCTGAGTTTTATCAACATTGTAAACCTTTTCTTGTCACAATGGATTGGTTCAGGTCAAGCTTGAAATTAAAGTTTGTCTTTCATAACCTTTTTGTTGTGGACTGCGCTTATTTTTTTTCTTTCCTCTAAAGCCATGGTCTTATTTTATCTGCACTTGGCTAGCATGTAGCATGATGCACCAGTTTTGTCCGTTTTCTACTCCCACAGCTATCAAAATCATAATAATTTAATTGTGACAGTAATGTTAAATGACATGTGATTTAACGAACTGCCTCTAGTCAGAGAACTGCCCGGTGAATACAAGAACATCGTTTTTGTTCTTTTGGTTTATTCAAAGACGAAGCCCGGTCTGTCATCGCTTGCAAAATTTAAGCTGATCAAACACAAGAAAATGGCAACAGGGCGATGATGAAAGAAGGATGCGTTCCCATTTCACCTTACACACTAGTGAAGAATAAGAAATAAGGATATTAACAAAAACCAGAATTCCTTTAATGTGAACTTTGTGGGTGGCCTTTGGGCCTCTGTTGAATGCGAGGTATGCCCTGATAACAGCAACGATAAAGTGATCTCCATATGGACCTCCTTACCTCTGAGGCAGCCTAGAAAGCCTCTTCTGAATGTCATTATACATAATGTATGGTCTATATTTACACTTAATGACTCTAAAGATCATTTGAGACTGATGACAGCAGTATACACACTGGTGTCTCTTTCCTCTCAAACAGATTTGTAAATGTTCACAAACCTCATCCCAGTGTTCTTGTTGTACGTGTTGCACAAGACAGGAAATCCTGAAACAGACTATCACGAATACAACATAATAAAATAATGATTTTTTTTGTTCTAATCCTATCTTTCAATGGCAGGATACTGAGTAGGAATAACATGAAGCCCATACCTTCCTTATTTTGAGTTCAGCAGAGTGTTATGCTAATATTTGTACAAGTGTTCTGCCAATAGTGATGTTTCCCGTCCTCCCATTTTACTCTCCCCGAATAAAATCGGACGTTTGTAGCTAAATTTGAACTGCACTGTAACTGCAAGCAGAAGTCCTAAAATTTCTCGACACTGATAATTTTAAAAAATAAAAAAAGGGGGGGAGAAGGGTCTTAAATGAAACTCCATGGATAGAACTGTCTGCTATTGATTGTTCACAGTCCGTGTTAGCTGAGTTTATAATTTCCAACCCTAATTTCTTTCACCATGTTTACAGTGAACATATTTTTGGCCAAAAATACTGTTTACTGATTTGATGTTTGTATTGAAGGGAAGAATAAGAATAAGCCAGTACAGTGCACGATAGGCAGGGACCGAGCAGTTCCTTTGTGTCAAAATGGTATCTAGTATCTGATGTGAAGGAATTGTTTAGGGTCTGTTGTGTTTGGCCTCACGCAATAGACTTTAAAAAAAAAAAAAACACGCAATGTTTTATCCGTATCCTGGATACAAAAGAATGAAATCGGTTTGACGAGGTGCTTAGTTTGTGAGAGACTGTGTGTGACTGTGTTTCTCTGTTTTCTGGGTCCAAATGGGTAGGCCATTTAAATCCTCTCTGAGTTTTTAATGAATTTACTGACAACGAACGAGCTGAATAAGGGGGGGGGGGGGGGGTTCCTCACCGAAAAGGCTTAAAACAATTTGTGCTGCAGAAAAATAAAAGCGTATCCCTAAATTATACAAATGACTGGCTGGAGCACAGCAGCTACCGCCAAGAGAGGATGCAACAAACATATCAGACTTTCCAGAAGTAAACAAGTTAGAAATTCAGACTGTGAGTCATGGTTTGAACTTGGAAACAGGCTGTCACAATGACTGGCCTTGCGCCTGATTAGCCTTGATTTGCAGATGACATCTGCTCTGCTACCAGTTTTAATATTGCGAAAAATGCTCAGTGAAAAAGAAAACCCATCTCACCACTGCACACGCCTGCAACATGCATGTATAATATAACAAGAGACGTATGGATCCAGCCTCTTACTGACATTTTCAATCCACCGTTTAATGTGCAGACCTTTTGTTTAAAAGGAAGTAAACTGCGTGACCCTGACTGGGAATGGGGTTGCTATAATCAAAGCAGTCTAATATATTTTGTGTCACTAGGATAAATGGGTGAGTCGTCTAAGCCTCTCATGGCTTACCACAAGCCAAGACGAGTCACTCTGCCTTCATATAGTGATTCTCATTAAGAACCTCACAGATGAAATATGACAAATAACAAAATATTGTAACTGCTGAAACAGCCGGTGAATTAAAACCACTTTAATTAAAAAAGCAAAGTGCTGGTCATCATTTAAACTTTTTTTTCCTTCTGCCACGCCACATCCATCAGTGATGTGTAAAAGTCCAAGTGAGGAATGAATTGAAAATACGCTGATGTTTTTTTGGGGGGGTTGGTGTTTTTTTCAGAGCTCAGAAACAAATGTTTATGCACCAGATTTAGGTTTCAATCTCGTTTGGTGTCTTGGCAGTGCTCTCTCATTAGCATAGGCCTGAAGCGGCCTTGTGCTTGCACATTTGATCCCATTTCAACAGAGGGGCCTTGCACCCGGGTTGCCTCAATAGCTTTTATTCCTCTCTATGGGTGGGGGGATGGGGGGGTGTTGGTAGGAAACAGCATTAAAAACGGTAGCAGACCTGCACTCGACCAAGAGAAAGATCCCATCAGCAGCTAAAATAGAACTGACCTTCTCAAATAACAGGGTAATTATGCTTTGTGATATTTATATTCTGACCTGCTGTCATTTAAAGAGGTAAAGCGCAAAGGTGAACTCCAGCGGTCGTATTATTTTATGTCTCTGCCAATAGCTGTTTCCTGACCTTGTTCTGTGCAACTTGAAATTAGCACATATCATTTCCTGGATTGGTCCTTTGGTTGCATGAAAGTTTCTGCATCGAAGAGGATCCACCTGGATAAAAGGATGTGACATATAAAGTAATGGCTTGAAAAAGTAATGGCCCTTTTGACCACATTAAGCCAGCAGACAGAGATAAGGCTGTGACTATTATTATTTACATGGAGGCAGAGGTATGGAGGGAGGGTCCTTTGCTGACACAGATTCCAGTATTTTATTTTATTTCTTTTGTACAGACAATATTTATTTACTGAACTATTGCTGCTTTTGTGTCATATCGGAGTTTCCATAATTAGCAGTTTACCACTTGTAAACAGTGTTTACATCAGTAACCGAGTGGTAATTATGGCTGTGGAAAGAAATATTTGCAAGTCTCTCTAATATAAACACGATATCACGATATCCATGAACGAATGAGGTCTTCATCTTTTTGTCTTGCCTGGCAGCTCAATCTTCTTTAATATGTCAACTATGCCTCCTCTTCTCAACCATGTTTCTCTGTCGTTGTCTCCAAACCCCTGAACCTGAACTTAACCTCTAATGTACTAATTTCTAATCTTGTCCATTCTGGTCATGCCAAGTGAAAAACTTCATGGCTTCAGCTCTGCCTCCTGTCATTTTGTCAGTGCCACTGTCTCCAAACCATACATCATACCAGGTCTCACTACCATTTTACGAAACCAGCCTTGCATGTTCACCTTTCCTCCTTTACACCTGTCTTCCTCTCATCCACGTATGCTACTTCTTTATAGAAGGGAGTAAGAAATATAGCAAATGTTTATGCCTTTTGGTTTTGATGCTGCTTACTGAATAACAAAGTACTGAATGGGAAGCAGTGGCACAAGAAAGTGACAGCTGAAATCTTAAGTCTCCTGAGGGCAAACTGGATTCTTCACAAATCTTGGATTCTGTGGCAATTACAACAAATTCTACATTCATCAAAAACTGCACCATAAAAACACTTTATCCACAAAACTGTAAAATGGCAAATTCCCTTTGGCTTTTACTTTTACTCTTCTTTTAAAAAATAATTTTTACTTTTTTTCTTTATATGTCATTGTTTAAGAAAAAACAATAATACTGGTAAATGTAAAGCTGTAGAATGAGGGTGTCAAAGATAAGGCCGGGGGGGGGGGCACAGAATAGGCCCAGCTAAGAGTCAGTCAGGCTTACTGGATGGTTCTGGTAAATATGAACTGCATTTTCATATGTTCTATACTTTGTCCAAGGCCTTGTCCGTGGTGGGCCAGCATGTCTCTTACACGTTTTGCCATGATAAGAGAATGCTAATAAATTTTTTTCATTGACTACAGCTGCATTTCTCTTTCACATAGAAATACTGAGATGTATTAAATTGTATGTGTTACATTAGATTGATCTCTCAGGGTTTAAATGTTTCGTGAAACTTCTTCACGGTGACAGAAAGGGTAGTTTTATTGTTTTGGCCTAAGTGGGCCAAATATAGTCCACTTAGGTGGGCTATAATGTAAAATGAGTTTAACATCCCTGCTGTAGAACATTGGAGTGTAGCCTCCTTCAAACCAACTAAACAGCAGAACAGAGCCATTGTTGTTATCTAAAATTCAATACAGGATATACTTTCAAAGAGTAGTTATTTTTTCTACCATAACCACTGTAGGCAGGCTAACTATTCAGCTAGTAAGCTAACATTTAGCCATCAAGATCTTCACACTTTTGACTTTGTGTGTTTGGTTTTGGCCTAGAATTTAGAGTACTGCTCTTAGTAAAGCCTCTGTGGAGGAATTTAGCAAACCTCTTATTTGTTTGAGAGTGATTTCCTTGCTGATAGAGCATTTGAGAATAATAGCTATCCCCTTAATCATCATGTGGCTGATGAAACAAGTCTGAGTAACGTGTGACGCTCTTTGAGGGCAGTGTTATAGGACTCTTTTGTATCAAAGTGTGTTAGTCAAAGCCACTGAACAGCAGCCCAGGAAGTCATTAAACACAGAACATTAACACAGCTTTCACCTCCCAGCCTTTCAATAGCTCTCCTAAGATTGTGACAACATTGTTCAGCTCTAATACTGCGCATATTTGGATAGTGAGTCATCCATAGTGTTCTTCCTTTCAAAAATGGATTGACTGGCACAGCAGTAAAGTTATGCATAGAGGTAACGTTGAAAGATAAGTACTGTTAAAAGTGCTAATGTTGTAATAATATGACAACATGCAGTCTTGTTATTCACCAAGAAATGGAACAAGGAAGTCCTCTGTTCTTCTACCAGTCTGGCAAAGAGTTTTTTTGGCACTGCTGTTAGTGGAGTGGAGTTGAATGGGCATGCTTCTTGCTATGCAGCTACACAACTGAGCTGTTAAATGGATTTCAGGTGGTGGATAGCAATTTATAATTGGAAGATAAAACCTCACACAGGGATTTTCAGGAACTCTAAATGTGGCAACTTTGGTTCGAGGATCTCTTTGAATGATTCGTGTGAAAATGCCCTCTGAGATTTGTATCTGTTCTCTTTTTTCCCTTCAGGGACACGGCATGCTTTATAACTTTCCAACTTTCCAAAAACGTCAATAGAAATTCTTCGAACGCACAAACAAACTTACCTTGAGAAACGTATGTCACCATTATCTTCCTCTGCTGACTAAGGCAGCATCCTCCCACTAGGGGAAACAATTACACACAATGCAGGGAAGCAGCACACAGATTACATCCTTCCATTGATAAGGCCATGGCTACTAGAGAATAGCAGACATGAGAGTCATTTTTGGACCCTGGAGACCAACACTGTGTGAGAAGATCCTGTGCTGCTGAAGCCAACACCTGCCCTGTAGGGACATGAACTCCTGATTCGGTTCCCAGTGTACCTCCCATTGAGTGTTTTAACTGTTCCGATGACTTTCTCGCTTATGAACAGACACCTGGTGGAGCCACTATTACAGTTTTGGGGTTACACCTCGTAATGCTAATGAAGCCTATGCATAAGTTCATCTAGAAAGATCTGTAATCAGCTTTGCTGGGTGTTAGTCTGTTTATCTGGTTTCTACATCACCACCTCTTTCCCACTCTGTCAATCTCAATACTGTCATCATTATTCTCGTCCAATAATCTTCTTGCCCGCCTTCTTCAGGGCAATCAGACTCCACTTTGCATAGCTTAAATCGGTGTTCTCCGTCATTTTCCCTTTCAGACTCTCATTCATGCAACCCACCTCCTCCTCATCTCCACCTCACAGACCCCTCAGTCAGAACTCCATCCAAGCTTCAGTCTTCAACTTCACCACCACCCGCTTCTAGACTTTGGAGGGTCCTGTCCTAAATATGATCACTGCTGGAATTTGGTTATACCACGATGGGTCATCAGAGTCTAATCACCATGTAATTAATTTATCTATCTCAATAAATCATGTTCAAATTCTTTCACGTGGTTTCTTCTTACCTTCTACATCTGCTCCAGCTGTTCCTTCAGCCCCTGGTACTTCTCTATTTTTCTTCGTCCTGATCTTGCTGTTGACTGAGATTGTGGCATCTATCACAACTGTGGCCTTCTGCTCCTTGTCAACCACCACTACGTCTGGTTGGTTGGCCTGTCTGGAATTCAAAGTCCCACAGTACCTTTGCTGTGTTATTCTCAAACACCTTTGGTGGTGTCTCCTATTTGGACCTGGGGACCTTGGGGCTATATGTAGCATAGATGTTCCTGTACACTATCCCAGCCACTTGGTTGTGCCTCTCAGTGTCCATGGCCTCAGTTTGCGTCTTACATCCTGGTACTATCTGTTGTGTAGTGTCCGGGGCACTTTTGTATCATCTACAGTTGGGTCCTGTTACCCGTGGTGGACCGGTGCTTAGGGCCTGTTCTTGGCCTTCTTTCATCAGAGCCTCTGTGCTGTTCTTTAATCCAGACTTTTCTACCCACTGGTAGGAGTTGTTGATTTCAGCCATTTCCTCTATCTGTCAATGGTATTTCCCATGCAGGAACTTAGTGCTCCATGATAGTTCCTCGTCTTGTTCCTCGTCACCACATTTCTTCACCTGCCTGAGGCATTCTTGGAGCAACTCGTCTGATGGGAGGGGGGGCCTTGTGTGAGCTATCAGTTTGTACAATCAGCATTAAGAGCACCTCTTCAATTGCTTAATTACTTAATTTAAGGTAATTTAATTTATTTTGAACATGGCATGGTTGTTGGTATTTCAGAAACTGCATATGTACTCTACACACAAACATCTCTAGGGTTTATGTGTTCTAAAAAAGAGAAAATATCCAGTGAGCAACAGTTCTTTAGGCAATGATGCCTTGTTGATGTCAGAGGATAATGGCCAGGCTACATTGAGCTTTGAACAGTAATTCAAATAACTACTCTTTACAAGCAAGGGAGATGTTATAGCAGTAGAAGACCACAGTTGTGGTAGTGGTGTATTGATTACAACCAGCTAAACATAATTTAAGCACCACAGCAACAACCTAACTGAGTATTGTTCCTGATTGTGCCCATCATTTTATGACCATAGTAAGCCAGTGTACCATCTTTTGATGGCTGCTTCCAGCAGGATAATGCACCGTCCCTTAGCTCAAATCATCTCAACAGGTGTAAACAGTTTTAAAGAAAAATTAGGAAGCCAACATACAGAGAAACTTGTAAGTACCTAAGATATTGAAATGCCCTCAGCTTTGTGTTGAGGCTGATTTTTGACTCCTATAATTTCAAGGTTTTTAAAGGCGCTGCCTAATCAAGTTGAAATTTATTTTTACTTCTCTATGCAATAGAGAGTAATAGGCACCTTTTCAGAAGGATAAGTAGGTGGAATTAAAGTGATGTGTTAATAAAACATGCATTGTAACTAATAAAATTTGATACCAATATGTACAATCATCTCATTATTTTTTAAAGGAGTGATAGGTTAAAGGTCCCCTATTCAGCATCTAAAATAACTTGACCAACACTGTTAAAAAGTAGTTTTTCATCCTGCAAGGTCACACAGAGGAACCTCAGTTCCTATTGTGACTCTCTTCCTCATCCAGAAGCCTCTACCTAGAATACTGTCATTGATCATTACCAAGAAAAGTGTGAAATAGTATGGAACAATGTCCAGCACGCCAGTCGCCCAGCATTTCCCCGCATTGTTCGATTCATGGATTTTTACCTCATCAGAGGATTTTGACGTCCATCACCAACGACCTTCACACAGACAGGATTTCTTAGAGAATGTGGTGGGCACAGGAAGCGAAAGACTTGTGCTTTCCCTTGCAGACAGAATTGTTTTTACGTAGGTAGGATTCAGTAAGTTGAGTCAGACAGATTTTATCATTTACCATAAACGTCACTAGAGTAATTAAAAACGTAATACTGAAAGATGCCACATTCTCACAATGCGATTTTACTTTAAAATTATAAAGTGCAAAAAATATATAAGAAATCTAAATTTTTTACTTAAAAAAATTAATTAAACACAAAAAACTGCAGCCACAGTAGTCACTATATGGTTAGTTTTAGTGATATTTGACAGTCAGGCATTACCATGTTAGTGCTTTGCGAAAGTCTTGAGTCACCTCTCATTTCTTTATATTTTGCCTCCAAGGAGAGAAACAAAGGTTTAAAAGTAGTCTTTTAGTCCAACCTTTGTACCTGACCATTTTGAAAGAAATTTTTTTTGTTAAGCCACTAAAAACTGACCAATGAACCATTCATGTACAAGAAAGGCAACTAACTCAGAGAATAAGTTGTGTCAATACATAAAAGGAAACCTAGCAAGGAAACAATTTTAAATTGTATCTTTAAGCACTTGGTTACTAGCAGAGAACAAAAACATATCATTTGTTTCCATTTCTTTAGTTGAATCTGTGAAAAATGCCAATGCCAGGAATAAGATAAAATTCCCCAAAACAAAAATGCTGTGCTGTGTATCCTTTGAAAAAAAAAAAGCAAACAGAACAACTAAACAAGAAAACAGAAGCCATTGCTAATGACCCACTAATTTTATTCAGGTGTGTTGCAACAGGGACACATGGAAACGTTTCAGGACACCGGCCCTCGAGGACTGAAGTTTGAGAGCCCTGATTTAAAGAAATTTAAAGAAAGCTTTCAGATGAGACTTCATGTCTGTTTGGTTTCTTTTCTTTTTTTTTTAAGAATAAAGATTGACTTCCAATCTTGTTACAACTGTACAAACTCTGTTTTTGTCTTATATATTTTTATCACAGCATTTTTGCATGTTTCGATAAATTGCTTCGCTTATTTGCCATTTTAACACCAAAATATAAAGAAATGAGAAGTGCACAGAGCTGTTTATTTAACAGTCGGTGATGCAATATCATATTAGAAAGTCCAAGTGGAAAACCACAGTACTGTCCAAGCATTTACAGGCTAAATAACATTTACAGGCTAAACCTGCAATCTAACTGACCTTTCTACAGTAAATCTCTTCATCCATTCATCCAAGTTTTGTTTGTCAGTGGCTTGTTTCAGTGAGGATGCTTAGTAGCACTTTACACTTCCTGGTTTATGTTGATTATGCATGCATTGGTATCAATCTGTTGGATTTTCTTCAAACTGGGAAAAAAAGTAAGACTTTTTATTTTTTTATATAATTTCTATCATTCGTATTTGATCAAATGAGAGAGAAAAACATTTTTAGCAGAAAATGGTTAGCATCCATTCAGTAAAAAGTAATTATTGTGGTTATTGTGGGAATTAATATTCAAAATAAATTGATTAATGTAATATGCTGAGAATCACCAAAAGAAACATGATTGTTCAAATTCATAATTTCATTTTTCCTATTCCTTGTTTAGATTTACTTTTTTTTCATGCGAAGTCCATTGAAAGTGGGACCTCAGTTTTGATAATCACACAAAAAATAAACTCACCAAAGAAACACCATAAGGACAGGCAGTACCCTGTGGCAAAATGAGCAGTACAGCTAAGAGTCTAACTAGTAGCTGCATTGGAACACAAGTTTAATATCTAATGTGAAGGATCAACTCGGGAACCATACAGAGGACAAATTATTGATCACCCAAATTATTGGGTGGGATCCCAGACTGCGCTTCTGGCGGCCTTAGTGAAATTAAAAATATTTGAAGAAATGTCCGGGATTTTTGTTCATCATAACTTCAACCGCTGTCTTCCAACTGCTCTTACTAAAAATAAAATGTACAAAAAAAAAAATAAACCTATAGTCCATGTGCACAGATTTAACATGTAGTTCCTCTTTGATTATGAACAGAGAGAGTTGGAAACAATGCTTTGCTAATTAGCATGCTTGTTAGACGGAGGCCTATTATATACTCCTGAGAACCAAGGAAAAAAGAATCTTCCCATTGAACTTTTTTTGTGATTTCCTTCCTCTTTGGAGCTAAAAGAGCCCACCCAAACACATGAGATATCAATGGAAAGCCCAGGATGTCCTCTATTTAGTACATCAGGACTTAGTAGGGTGGCACAAATAAGACAAAAGATATAGACCAAAAAAACAAATGTCCATTACAGAGGATGTAAATTAATAGGCTGGTTCTCAGGAGGATAAGGAAGTAAGTTCAATTTTCATTACTTCTGAACCCCCATGTTTGTCTCTTAGGGTAGAGTCTAATGGTTTCATTGTTTCTCCTCACAGTATGAAAACAGATGGCCTTACACAGATGTGAACACACCCTATGCATCCAAATATGGCACTGAACAGATGTGAGGCACATAAGGATGAACTTTTTGGCCTCAATTTATGCACATAAGCATAAGCGTTCCCTCTTCACACTGTTAGCTTGTGGAGCAAAACGCTCTAGTCATAATAGTTGTGTGTTGTGTGTGCCTTTCAATCCCTAAGTCTCTTCCAACAATCGCATAAGCACCCACCCTTTGATGCTGAGCCAAAGGATGTTGCTCTTCTACTAAAACAGGTCTTTGACTTCCATGTCAAATATTACTCCTCCGTTGTTGCTTTCACAACAGCATAGTAGTAGATTCTTTTTTTGTTTCATCTAACCATCCATCAGGGCTTAATGTGCTTTTAAAAAAAAATCATAAAATCTCTTCTTAGCCAATAAATCTGGCAAATGGCACATACTAACTTCTGCATGGGTGTGACAAAATTATTAAGGTGAGATAAAATGTGAACCGATGCTTAATCTTGGCACATCTGAGAGAGTTAGTGTTTACTCTTGTTTCTTATCTCAGACCCCCAGGAGCTGCTGAGATGATATGAGTGAGTCCATGCTGTAATACTGTATCATATATCACTACCACGATTTACAGCTTGTGGGATATAAAAAATCCCACTTGGGATGGAGGCCGTTCTACAATTTGCAGTGAAATAATTATATGTACTACATATACAGATCAGTGCATGTCTTCCATTACAGGAAATGATGCTGAACCAGCATTCCTGACAGTGAAGGATTTTGTCAGTTCATGATTGCTGCTTTGTTCAAAATTAAAGGAGGATCAGCCGGAAGCAGACAACATTATTAAAAGCATTCTTGAAACAGGTTATTTCTTGTTTTAGAAGAGCTGATGTAGTGGACATCGCAGGGCTTTTTGAAATCCAAATGCTATTTAGTACTGAAGAAAGTGGCAAGATATCAACTTTAGAACTGCATTAAACAGTAACTTTCTGTCAACAAAGGATCAAATGCTTGTGTGCAAAAGAGATGAAGTGATAAGGTCACAGGGGAAGAGCGCCGAGACAGGGCTGGCATTAACATTTCCATGGGTAAAAACCAACTTCCTCCTCAAATTCAGGTTCCACTTCCAAAGGTTAGATCCCATCTGCAGGAAGTCTGGCTCTTCTTAAAAAGAAATCTCCTTGGAAAATTCATCATCCTGGAAAATGACAGGTCAGATCTTACTATTATGTTTGAACATACAGACACAAAGGAACCAGACAAACAGACAATCAGGCCAATAGATGCAGAAATACACAAAAGGTAGCCCAATGACCAGAAAGTATTTAAGTAATGAAAATGCCTGACAATAAATGCATATGAACACAAACCCATCAGATTCACGTGTCCCCCCGCCCCCGAAAAGAGTTCAGGGCTAAAAGTGCATGCAGGATAAAAGCCAAGGATGAGCCTTCTGACGGTTTAAAGTCTGTCCTTATCTGCTGGCACTCTGGGTTTTATTAGTTTGTAAACTAATTTACATCCCACTTAAGTTAATGTTGTCACAAGGCATCCAAGATGGAAGCTCAGCACACACAGCAGTGTTATCTGAGAGAAGCCTTTTATTAGGTGAGAGATTCACTACACAGAACACTGTTTTTCTGCCAAGTGTGAAGTCATCATAAAGTAGTCGTGACTGTTCTCCATAATTGTTCTATAAAGTGTGAAGAGCAGCCACTGGATCTCTGTTGGGTTTAAGGTTTTAAAATCTACTTTTCCAGTCTGCAGTAAGCAGCGCTGGGCACCGAGGTGTTTGTCCGTGGCAAAACTGAAGCGGGAATAAGCCTTTAATGCCTGTAATGTTGTCATGGCATTGCAGACCCCTGACCGAGCTTTTCAAAAAATGTTTTTGTATAGGTTTTGTAGAGGCAGAGGACATTTGTAAGGCCTTTTACAACAGCAATTAATAGGCAAAGAGTGGGGACCCCCAATTCACCTTTAAGGGGAACTCATCCCCTAATAAAAGCCACTCCCTATGTGTTTGCTGCTCTCAAAGAAGCACACACAGAGTGAAAACATAGGAAGAGAAGATGGTTCAGTGTGCCTCTTCTCAAAGAAACTTCCTCTTCAAAAGGAGTTGAGATAAATCATGAGACAGACTGGTTAATGTTTAGCCCTGTAAAAACCTGAGATCTACAGATAAGATACTTTTATGCTTTTGCAAGACAACCTGAAGGTGTCATGAAAATGGTGTGTTGCACTGCCTTGCATATCTTTCCTTGGCATGTACTAATACAGTACATAAATACATACAACTCATACAACTGTTATAAGAAAATCAGTTCTTCACAAATGGTCACACCAGATTCAATAATCAGTGGTTTGGAGTGGCGCTCAAATCTATACTGTTCCCACAAAAATATCAAAAAATTTCAGCAGCCCCTGCAGGGAAATTAGTTAGAGATAAAAGGATATCCTATGATGGCTGTACAACAAAATAGTTTCTCCTTATAGCACACTAATTACATTTCCACTGTGGAAGTCAGATAAGCTAAAAACCATTAAAGTGAAATTACACCTCAGATATTTTGTAAACAAATACAAACGATCCGGGAGGAAGCAGGAAATTTCTGGAATGGCGTGATTCAACTGTCTTCTCCAACAATACCTGTACACACGGCCGTTTAGTTGGTGTTGTTGTCAAAACAAAACGTAATAATTAAGGAGTTGAGTTTTCAATTTTCAGTTCACATCTTTCACTAGCTGGGACCACATCCTCGGTAACGATGGGCGATGAGGGATGAGGAAGTGTGAACTGGTGCTGCGGTTTGGGGAAGGCCTCGAAGGGGACTGGCGACGGCTCCCGGGCAGGGCAGATCCCCATGTGCTAATGAGAAATGAATGAAGGAAAGGAAGAGAGGAGAAGAGGAGAAGAGAGGGGGAAATGGGGGGGGGAAGGGTGGGGCATGAAAATGAGAACAGCAGGTATTGGAGAAAGGGGGCTTTTATAGCCTGGGGGCGTGAAGGAGGAGTGGGCCCGCTCCTGAAATTCAGATGATATCTCCACTAAAATGTGCCACAAGTCAATTTTATATGTTATATTTCTGATTATTCTGCTGTTTGAAAAGCCAGAACTGAAAAAAAAAAAGGTTAATTTCAGCCATGCCCTTTTTTTAAAACATTGTTATGCTTTCTGTTTGTTACATAACTGACAGTCTATCTAGTCTGGGTCAGCTCATCAGCTCAAGTGTTCACTGACCCAATCTCACTATGCAGCTGTAGTCTCATGATTGTGATTCCCCCTCAATGCTACTGTCCACTGGGAATGAATAGGAGTCTTTGAAGGAGCCTGTCAACCAGCGATGATTTCAGAGTGTGTGAGTGTGCAGCTGGATGTTTTTTGGACAATGCATCACCCTGTCAAACACAAGCTAAACAGCCTAAAACCCTAGAAATCATTTCATCGTCCTTTTGGCCCTGCTCCCTCCTTTCAAATTCCCCTCGTGATCAATGTGAAGAATTGCCACTCTTTATCCATGACATCAAAAAAAATGGGCTTAGGAACTAATTTATCGACCTTCCCCTTTCTGACCAAACAATAATTAGATAAATTTGAGCAATTAGTAGAATGAGTTCCTGACTGTCACAGGCTATTTCGCGGGTCACTGCTTTTCTGTGTTATGTACGCTCTTCAAATTTTTATACTGCAGTTTGTTTGTTCAGCCGCTAACCCACAGCATTCCCAGCAAACTCTCAGTGCATGTGTACAGTTTGATTTCATCTTCCACTCTCTCAGTTCATTGCACCAATTTCTTGTTGTAGGGGAAGCAAGAAAGGGGAAAACTACAACCACTCTTTCCTGACAAATCTCCTCCAATCCCTGGACAGGTCACCACTCTGTCACAGGGCTAACACAGACAGATAACCATTCATGCTCATATTCACACCTATGGATGATGACACCATGTCTTTGGGCTGTGGGTGGGAGAGTTATGATTTTGTCTATGTTCAGTAAGAAAAACTCCCACTCCTGCTCCTTCTTGTGATTCACTGCGTTTCCAGTGTAACTCTGAGGATTTTTAGCAGTCTATGTCACATAGATGAGATTTTATGGTGTAACAGTGCCACTGTTCACCATATGTCTGGTATGCACCACCTCTGAATTGAAACAAAAAGAGATGCAATAATCAAACGCACCATGAACTTTCCCATTGGCAGTAAATTAGCTGGAAAATTTTAAAAGTGCTCATTACAGCTCCATTACAGCTCTTACATAAATCTCATACGCAGAGCTTTTCAGTGTGTTTACAGTTTTTTTTCTCTCTCTCTCTCTCTCTTTTATTTTTTTTTTTTAGCTTTCACACATTTTCCACATTCTTCTGCTGGCGGTCAGAACAGTTATCACAGTTCAGTCTGATCTGACGTGAAGGTATGATTTGTGGACGCTATCAGTAGTGGTTAAAAACTGTGATAAGATGCAGATACGTTTATTGTTCTGTAAACTGTGGAAGATTTCTGGAATTGTCTACATTTCTGTCAAAACAGGTCACAGCAAAATATATGCTGATGTTTGCCTTCTATGTGAAGATATATCCTCAAATGGCTCATATCTGAGAGAAAAAATGAAGAATCCAAGGCCACAAAGCTAATATAAATACACTGGGGTTTTGTTATTTTTTATAAAGTGTTTTTGCTTTTGCTTTTTAATTAATTTATATTATTGTTGTAACACATCAGACTGAGGGTTTGGTTAAAATATTCATCTCTGTGTTGCAATAGTTTTGAATGAAATTGATGCAGTGTTAGAAAACAATGACTAAGACATATGAATCTTTTTAAGCTCAAAACTCCTTTTTTTTCTTTCTTTTTCTTTCCTTACATGAACTCCTCTCCTCTTATGTATATTTACTCATAACTACTCATATCTTGTGGTCTTACACAATCCAAAGAAATGATGTTGGTCACCGCAGGTTTTGGTTAAAATGAGACCTTTTCGTACTTTTGTGCCTTTCCTTACTTTCTGTAACAGCATACTGTATATGCTGTTACGCTGATGAATGCTCAGATCAAACATGGCCAAAGTTTCAAACTGTGAGGCCAGAAAACGTAAGAACGTGACATAAAAAGCTCAGGATTCACACTACTGCTCTAAACACTCAGTTTAAGATTTACCTTTTTACTTCTGGCTCCTAATGAGAGGATCTAGATACAGTGAGGAGGGCATTGACACAACTTAACCAATTTTCAAGGTGCAAGGAGAAGAGCATACACTCTCAAGACGTTAAATCTCCATCAATCAACTTTATCACTTCACTGTTGTGTTACGTGAGCTTTCCCAGACACACTGCTAAGGGCACAGAAGTCACACCCACCTAAGGGGAGAGGTGCTTTAAAGATAGAGGAGCTAAAACAACTTAGTTGAGGGGCTGAAGCCAGTATGAGCTGAACAAGAATCACTTTGAACTGTGAGTCATACAAAGCTGCTATTATACAAATCTACTGCGTAATGCACGTAGGTCTATATATGAAGATGTAAAGTAAGTTCCTCAGCTTCAGTAACAATAAAGCTTTAACTCCTTTAACAGATGTTTGTGTCTTCTTGTTCTTCAAACCAAAGAGCTTACGCATGTCTACATAACTTTATACGTCACCGCTTTACCTAAATCCGCTCCTGTGTTTATTTTGGACAGTTTCCATCTGGAAAGAAACCCTCACTCTTAGGCATTGTTGTTATAGGTTCAGCTACTGACTGTTTGCCTTTCTTTATCTTACTTTGTAAATCTGGTTCAAATTCATGTCATTCCTTCAATTTTAACATTGGAGAAAAGACAGCACTAGTGGAAGATTTTTATTCAGTGTGACAAACAGATATTGATAAATTATTTATTAGGTCTTTAACCAGCCATCAACTTTTAAATGTTAGTAAGTCATTGCTAATGTGACTGGGTCGCCTCTGTCTCGCAACGCTGGGAGAATAGAAGCTCATATGAAAGACTGTAAGTGAGGCCAGGCTGGATGGGATTCAAATTTCATTTTTGACTGAGCTGCTTGAGCGCTGCACTTCTCTGGCCATGAATATACTAAACTTTAACTACTCGTGCATCCACACAGTTTATTCTGTGCATCACTATTTCTCAACTTTGCCCTCTGACTGCACCTGTCCTAGAACACTTTGCACCAGTACTTCTTCTGCATATCAAAGGCAACAAACAGTCATGAAAATTTCTATCTATAGATTTCTATCTATAGATATGATAAATTTTCCGTGAAGAACTGATCGTCTGTCAAACCTCAGCTCTTAACTATTGGAGGTGTATTTCGTCGGTTTAAATGTAACTTAAAGATCGAGTAAGGCAGTCTGTCAGTTTAACACTAAAACCAAATTGTTTACTTGAGTTCAGAGATATGATAGTCATAATCAAACAGACTTGAACTACCTGGCAGTCTTTCAAAACCCTCTGGAATGTATACACCTTAATCACATTCCTTGCAATTTCAATACTGGCCATATTCCAGTAAGAACAATGACTGTCCAACAATGACACTGAGGCAAAATAGTTTTGATTTTGCTCCATTAACGCTTTCAAAATGGTATTTTTACTTTACTCATCTTGGTTTATAGCGGTAAATGCTTCCTGTTGACTAGCATCCAATTTCAGACACATCATTTAAATGCTCACTCACAAATGAAAGCAGTTGAATCTTTATACTCCCTATGAATATTTATGAAAAGACTAAATGGACATAGCTGTTCATCAGGCAGTTCCATTGCTGCAGTTTTGGCTTAATGCTAATATTGTCAAAAGGAAAAAGGAAATTATTTCATTTTCTGCCATCTGCAGCGTACACCTATCAGGCATAACATTAGAACATTTCAGTGCAAAAGCAGCCCTGACCCATGGAGGCATGGACTCCACTGGACCCAAGGAGGTATACTTGTGCATATGTTAGCAACAGATCCTTTAAGTCCTGCAAGTTGCAAGGGCCTCGATGGATCAGATTTGCTTGTCCAGCACATCCCACAGCTGCTTCATTAGCTTGAGCTCTAGGAAATTTGGAGGCCAAGTCTACACCTCAAACTCACTGTTGTTGCGCTCCAAGATTTCCCAGAAGAACATTGCCTAATGCATCACCCTGCCTCCAACAGCTTGCCTTCTTCCCACAGCGCATCCGGGTGTCTGGCATTCCCCAGATTCAAATCAAAATATAAGTTAAGCCTTGGCTAAATAAAGCATTAAAATGAAATGGGGAAATGTAATATATTTTCTTGTAGCTAAGTCTAAGCCTTCTGAAGACAATGTCCTTGTGGTGAAATATATCTGCTACTTCAAACTAAAATATATTTTGTGAAGATATGTCATTATTATTTACATTATATGTCATTCTGTTCATGTGTTCCTGAAAACCAAAGCACATTTTAGTGATTTTAGTCAAAAATTCTAAAGACAATGTAATTTTTTCCATTTTGCAATTTGATCCGGTTTTGATCTAATACACAAAAAATAGCAGAGTTCAAAAGTTCAGTGTTTGCTCCTATTTTTGATGGACAGGAAGCTGGAACTCTCTGACAGTCATCACTTTCTGTAATATATTGCAAAAGTGTTACATAAAATAAATTTAGTCACAGTAATCATTATCATCAAATATGACACACTGACAGATGTTCAGAAAGTATGTTTTCCAGTAAAAACAGAAATTCAACCATTAATCATCATTTAAGGTGGTTAAAATGCACTACAACCAACAGTAATTGATGCACATCCACTCCGCCAGTCTATTTTTACAATCCTCAATAAACCAAATCAAATATGTAGAGCGACCCACTGTGTCAACCTCTTTGGAAGAAGGGAACAGGTGAAAATAGATTTTTACTTATAATATATTACAGGGACCGTCATCGAATGTCAACCTTCCCTTACAACAAAGGTTGTCCAACTCAACGGCTGTGAATTTGTCCCGGGTCACTCCCAGTACCTGACAAATATGATGCAAAACTACAAACTGGAACAGTTAATAATTACAAAGGCATTCATTTACCAAATGAAAAAGCATATTTCCCAATCTGATTTTGATGCTACTTAAAAGTTGACACAAAATAGAACGATTAAAAGAAATAGAGTCGTTGTGAAAATAATGACAGAATAAGTGAAACTGAAAGTCATTTAGTTGTAATAAAATTGGGAGATCATGATTTTAACAATAAAGTAGGAGGTAAATAGTTTAATGATACTGGAGGCATATAGCTGAGTTTTACTTTTGTGAGTTTGACTTTCTAGGTGGTTATTTGTTACTTTTACACAACTACCCAAAGGGGAGAAAAAGGGGAAATGAAGGGGCTTAAAGACAGTTTGAACATATACCATATAACTCCAAAATGTGAAGCGAACATGTACCGCAAAGGAATCTATCATTTTGGGTAAAGAACTTAATACAGATTTTCACTAAATCAGGCACTTCATCCACAGACTTTCACCAGTTAAAGCAGCTCAGCTGCTGTTTGTAGCCTTGAGTTGAGGGGGCAGGTGTAACAGGCAGCTCAATTCACAGAGCTGATGGTTCACTCTGCCGGTGCTCTAACTCTCTGTCAACAAAATAACTAATAACTATTTAGAGAACATGCTTTTGGTTAATGAATTGCTATTGCCATCTATAATAAAAGTGCCCCATTTTTAAGCCAAAAAGGATTAAACACCTCAAATATCTGTTTCCTAATCTAGTGGCATGTAAATACTTTAACTTATCTTCAGATTGAAAATATGGCTCATTTATTAGTCCTCGTTTTCTTGTCCAAAGTACTAGTGTAGTCCACTGTTAGCTGTAATACTGAGGATGATCACATTATTTTTTCCGTGTCTCAAACTGTCATTCAGGTGGTCTTATAAAGGTTGAACACTTTATCAGTGGAGGGAGGGTGAAGCCTGAAATCACTATGTGGGAGTTGTCTTCTTTCCCACTCCCTTATGTGCTGTCCAAGGTGTGAGTGCACAGAAAACAGAAATTACTCAAAGTCAGAATTTTCCAACTTTAAAATGAATATAAATAGGAAAAAGATGACTTTAAATGTGTAAAATTCTCCTTCTGTGAACCTGTATTTCTTCCTTGGACCTGTATTTAAAGCAAACTCGTGTTTTGTCTCTAAAAACCTCACAATAAAAGGCTTTGCCACAAAACTGTAAATGTTTGCATGAATGGAAAATGTACCTTTGGATGTAGCTATTTAAAGACCCTGTTCTATTACTCACGAAAGTCCAAAGACCAGAAAGTACTGCACAGGGAGGTAGTGGGAGAGGGGCCAGAGGACAGGGAGAGGAGGGAGGGAGGGCGAGGGAGCAGAGGGAGGGATGAGAGCCCAGTCTTTTGGATTTCTCATTAATTCAGTGTGGCCCTCTCTTTCAGTTTTTTAAAGCCCGCCCACTAACCATTATCAGCCCAGGCCTTATATATGCAGCCTGTTGCTGTTGTTTGTGAGTACATCTTACAGAGGACCAGCTCAAACCCACAGCTGCCAAAATGAGAGAGTTCAAGAGCAAGGCTTTCTGGAGGGCAGTTCTGGCCGAACTGGTTGGGATGACCCTTTTTATTTTTCTCAGCATCGCCACAGCTATTGGGAACACAAAAAGCTCTAATCCAGACCAAGAGGTGAAGGTGTCACTCGCCTTTGGACTTGCCATTGCCACCCTGGCCCAAAGTTTAGGCCACATCAGTGGAGCCCACCTGAATCCTGCAGTCACCCTCGGGATGCTTGCCAGCTGCCAGATCAGTGTGTTCAAGGCTATCATGTACATTATTGCCCAGATGCTGGGCTCAGCCCTAGCCAGTGGCATTGTGTATGGAACACGGCCTGAAAACACTACTGTACTGGGGATCAACGCTGTAAGTATAAACTTTATCTTGAGTTTCAAACATTTCTGCATTAATAGCAAAAATAAAAGCAAGGCGATGCGATGATGCAACAGTGTGTATTTAAAGTACCTTCACAGTGAAAACTGAAACTTTTGAGAGGATGTAAGTGCTGAATTGGCACTGATTATGCGGTTCTTGGGACATTCTGTCAATACTTATTAATGAATAGTGATGACACATTATTATTAAAGTATGCCATGCTGCAACAGCTAAAAGAAATAGGAAATATATATAGTGTCCACCCACTTGTACTTTGGCAATCTGTTTTTGGAAATTGAGGTTTTGAATACCAGAATTCTTCACTTAAATTAATGAGCAGTTATTACTTAATGCTACACCAATCTGTAATTAGCACCCACAGCTCTCTCCTTAGTGAAAAACAACACTGGTAGGACCTGATATCACCCGGCCCCACCCCCCCACCTCGAGAAGCCGCACAGCTCCACTTAATGTGAACAACAATAACCACGTTTTCCACGAAAGAAATATGAACAAGCAATGTGGCACTTTGCAGCACTGCCAGATTGCTGTCAGGCTTCCTGGGCAATGCCAGCAGCTACTAAATAGGAAGTGGTTGTGCTAGGAAACAATCTATCTATCTGACAAAGTCTGACAAAGTGTTGTTTTGGATTCCTCCCTTAACTTTCACAGCTCAACGGTGTCACACCCAGCCAAGGCGTAGGCATAGAGCTTTTGGCGACCTTCCAGCTGGTGCTGTGTGTCATTGCGGTCACTGATAAAAGACGGCGTGATGTCACCGGCTCTGCACCCTTGGCCATTGGCCTCTCAGTCTGCCTGGGACACTTGGCAGCTGTAAGTTGCACTTTAACGCCATCGTCAGTCATATATAACTTGTAAAAAGGGAACCAGGAGCAGATATGGCAGGATTCTGCTCCTGCTGATGATATTCTCTCACGTTGCCTATTTGTTGTTGTTGATTGACTGCAGATCAGCTACACAGGCTGTGGCATCAACCCTGCTCGCTCCTTCGGCCCAGCTTTGATCATGAACAATTTTACAGACCACTGGGTAAGTCAGAGGGGGGGAATCACTTTACGCATACCTCACATTTTTTCTGCATGGATATTATATGTCAAGCTTAAATAATTCAATAATTCATCAGCAGACAGATGCCTCAATTAGTTGTGAATCTTCCTGCATGTCTTAATCAGTTACAACTTTCCTATTGTTTTGCATTTAGAGAGCTTGACTAAAGTAAGCCCTCTGACCATGACCGGAATCTGCGTTTCTCTTTGTCTTGTAATGATGCCAGACATTGATCGAAGCTCTCCCTTTGTAGGTGTACTGGGTGGGTCCAATGTGTGGCGGAGTGGCAGCAGCTCTTTTGTACGATTTCTTGCTTTCTCCCAAATTCGATGACTTCCCCGACCGCATGAAGGTGCTGGTCAGCGGGCCAGTGGGTGACTATGACGTCAACGGAGGCAACGATGCAACAACTGTGGAGATGACCTCAAAGTAGTGCTACGCAAACATGAAATGCTATTGTAAATATCTATACTCCTGTACAAAAGCATTAGAATTTAGTTTAGTATGTTAGTGTTTTTTTTCTCCTGTTTTAAGGTAACCAATGAGGATTGTGGTCAACGGGTCAGTTAGTGCTTCCTTCCTATTTTGCTCATGTTTTTGGCCAAGTACCAGTTTTTTATCCAAAGTGCAGCTCAGACAAGTTAACTCTAAAATTCCCAACAGAGTCGAGCATTAATGTTTGTTTTTTCAATATCAGTATTCAAGGTTGAGCCATTTTTGTATACATATTTCTATGAATCTTTATCACGTTTTATTTCTGATGGATAATGTATTGTGTGTGCACTTTTGAAACACCTCTCACTTTTTTAAGTAAAATAAAACACTGGATATTAAAAAAAGACTGTGTTCTTTATTCTAGTGTATGAATTTGATTTTTCTTATGGAGTCCGATGACCACAAATCTATCATGCATACAGGACCCCATATGAAAAAAGATGATGTCCTATTACTCTGCAATCCTCCTGCAGACACCGTGGAATCCAAAAGCTCTTTGCCAGGCACACCATGTGATTTCATTACAAATAAGTTCATTTTTGAAAATGGAATATGTAAGCAACACTTGAACTAAAATAATTGTGTTCTTAAAACCAGATTTCTCAGAATGATGCATTAGCTGATATTATTATTTAGTTGTGTAAATTTCTTCACAAATTTTTAAGCAATCTGACTAACCTTGTGGCAAAGAAAGGTTTAGTTTAGCATCCTGACTTTATTTAAAAACAAATAAGAGTAAAGTTGTCTGCAATTCACACATCATGAATGGTAAAACGTGAAATGTGAATAAAAAGGCCAAACAACATAAACAAAAAGAGGGGAAAAAAACATCCGAGTGAGAACCTCACATCATACCTCAAAGCTTTAATCTCATCTGATGGTATAAAATTTTAATTAAAGCTACAGTTTCCAGAAATCTGAAAAAGGCCAAACAAAAAAGAGAGAGAGAGAGAAAATTGACCTCCTGTGTTTCATCTCTTTTGCAACCCCCTCCCAAAAGTTAAGCACAAGGTGGACTGCTAAAAAATTATATAATGACTTAAAGTTAGGCACAGCCTCTGAATTCCTCTCTCCTGGATGGATGCCTGGTGCTGCAAACTAACTGAGACCACAGGTCTTCCTTCCGATGTGGACTTTGGCTAAAGTGGCTGATTTGTGAGCTAGGTGCACAGGAAGTCTTGTTCCAGGTCCCAGCTTGGAATCAAGAAAGAAAGAAAGATAGAATAGGACACTTTCTTTTCCTGTAATTTTACACGTTTATCTATTCATGCTAACAGATTTCTTTCATTTACTACAGCAATATTTCTTTAACGTTTAGAAAAACTGAGATGTAAAGTGGAAATTGCACATCTTTTTCTTTAAGATCAAAGCGGGCTGCATGTGGCCATGAAATGAGTTTGATATCCCTGCGTTTTAATGAAAGTCATGTGAAAGAACTGAATGTGATTTAGTGAAATACAGAGTTTGTGTTATTAAGTATTTGAAAGTTAGACTCTGATGAAGCTATGTAGCAGGGCAAAGTCCAACAATGGTAGGAAGCAGGAAGTGAGTGCAGATGCTGGAGGTGGCAGAGATGAAGGAGTTGGACAGTTGAGGAAGAGACGAGGAGGAAGTGGGTTGCACAAAATGTGGGTCTGCAAAGCAGAAAGGAAAGAGGCCAATTAGCTCGCAGAAGGTGGGCAAGAAAAGGATTGGGCCACAGTGATGACTACAAAACAGATTTGGTGAGAAACAAAAGTGATGTAAAGAATAGACTAGCAGCCCAAACACCCAAGCATGCAGACAGTGACGTACGAATACAGATTTTCCTTGTTCAACTTACACTTTCACTTAACATTTAGATAAAATTGTGAAGGGAAACACTTTCAAACATTTGACCAAAATGAGTCCAGTATGGAAAATCACCCAAAATTGTGACACTGAGTAAAACGGACACCCCTGTTTTCAGCTGTTGCTGATTACAGATGGAGGGGTTGTGCTTTCAGCAGGTGAAGCACTGGCAGGTTGCTATTGCATGTGACAGTTTTGATCCAGCAATCAAGGCTCCTTTTTACTGGCTGCAGCATATTGTTGAACTTTAGCACAGGAGGCTGGGATTCAGCTTCTGCTGTGTTCTCCACAAAGCGACAAAGTGGTCTCTGCGGTACAAATTTGGGAGTTGCTGCACAGGGTTTAACTTATCAAAGTGCATTTTGCCCCTGAGCTTTTCTCAACCTAAACCTGCAATATGGGACAATCACTGACTTTGAAAAAAAACAAAAGAAAAAACATTCAGTACGGTGAAGATGTATGTATTGATTGCCCTGCCCTTCATCAACCGAAATGATGGTGGTTGTTTTGTTGACCAGTGGATCTATAGTAACTCATTCATTGCATGACATGCTATATAATATGTAGAGATTCGTATACAGGTCACTGCTAAGAGGGTAAGACTTCTGAACCACTCACTAGACAAGAGAAAATCAATCTCTTAAAGTCCATTCCTGAAAATACAATTTTAAAAACAACCCAGAAACTAAAGCAAAACCTCTTCATCCAACTGCTTTGTGCATAAAGTCTATGTGTGTCTTACTTCAGTCGGATATATCGACGTACAAGGAATTTAAAATGTATAACCAGCATGAATCAGATCTATATTTGATAGCCAGATAAAAGGGTTTGGAGTTGTACTATTGATTAATCTTTCTTTGTTCTGTGCTTCGCTGCTGTCTCCTATAATAACAGATAACATCATTGTGGCTGGTGAGGGTGGTGATGGAAAGTATGTCATATGTAGATAAGACTATTTGCGATTAGGATCCTTATTTAGAGAAAACCACTCAGGCTCAGCGAGAGTCTTTTATGCACAGACGCTTCAATCTCATCGTCTGGACCTGCAGATGAATTAATCGAAAAACAGAAACATATATAATGACAATTTAATCTTTTTTTTAACTTACTGTTTGATGTAGTTGCACTTCTTCTCTATTCACCTTACTTTTATTTTGTTCTTTCACCCGTTTAAAGTAGCTGCGAGGAAAACCCTTTGAAGTTGTCAGTGCTGTTTTACTCTGCCTAACAGACCAGCATACATATTGATTATATACTTGACTTGCTTCCATTTCTGCTTGATTAAATCATCTCTGTCCATCCTATAATCTCTCGGTTAGCAGGCTGAGGCCTCCCTCTCATTACAAGCACCATAATAAATCCTCTCTGAGGTTCATTAGAGCGGCCACATCTTCATATGTGTTCATGTATATGGTATATGGTATATGGAAGACAACATTTGTGGAAGAAATGCTTGTGTCTTATTTACATCTGAGTGCCAGGGGGAGTGAGGGGAGGATGCTCACATGATTGGCTTTGGTGGGCTCTCCATAGCCAGAAACAACACCGGTCATCTCAAAGGCAGATTTCTCTCTGACCAGTCTACTGGCCTAAAACAAATTATATTCACTTTGTTGGATAAACCTGTTCAACTACCTGTTAATGCAAATGTTTAGCCAAAAAATCACAAGGCAGCACCTCACTGCAGTTAGGTGTGGGGAAGAAAGGTGATTTATGTGACTTTAAACAGGGTGTAGTTGTTTGTGCCAGGTGGACCGGTCTCAGTATTTCACAAACTGTTGTAAACGAGGATTTACAGAGGATGTCCCCAAAAAGAGACAATAGGCAGTTCACTGCAAGGAAATGTCTTGTTGACGTCAGAAGTCAGAAGCTAATAGCCAGAGCATTTCCAAATGCACAACATGTCAGGAGGAATGCTGACCCACATCCATCCATGTACATTAAAGGGACGGCTGTGGAGCGTGTGAGCAGCTTCAAGTTCCTGGGTGTCCACATCTCCGAGGATCTCATCTGGACAACCAACTGCTCCAAGCTGGTCAAGAAGGCTCACCAGCGCCTGTTCTTCCTGAGGACTCTGAGGAAGAACCACCTGTCCTCAGACATTCTGGTGAACTTCTATCGCTGCACCATCGAGAGCATCCTGACCAACCGTATAACAGTCTAATATGGGAACTCCTCTGCCTCGGACCGGAAGGCGTTGCAGAGGGTCGTGAAAACTGCCCAGCGCATCGCCGGAGCACCACTTCCTGCAATAAATGACATCTACAGGAAGCGGTGTCTGAAAAGGCCTGGGAAAATCATCAAAGACCCCAGTCACCCATCACATGGACTCTTCACCCTCCTGCCCTCTGGGAGGCGCTACAGGAGCCTCCGGACTAAGACCACCAGGTACCGAAACAGCTTCTTCCCCACAGCTCTCAGACTCCTGAACTCTGCCTCCTCACATCTGACCCACATTAAACTCATGGACTGAACATACCCACACCCACAACCACCTACACACACACAATGGACAAAAACAAACAAATGGACAACTGTACCCTCATACACACAATAATAACATGGACTGAACCACCACTCTCAACCACTAGCACTTTATATAGCCTCTGTAGAAATTATCCACATATTTCACTTAACTGCACTACTGTAAATGCTGTATAGACAATCATTCTGTACAATACGATAATTATAATTCTACAACTGTTTACAACTGTTTATAACTTGCATAGTTCATATTTCTGTATAATTCATATTTCATTTCTGTATAGCTTTTTATTTCATATTTCTGTATAGTTTTCATATTTATATCCTGTTCATAGCCTGTACATACTTACAGTTATAGCATATTCATACCATACCTTCATATCGTGTACATTGTAACATAGACCCATATTTTGTACCCTCATACCTATAACAGACCCATTTCTGTAATATATCTATATTATTGCTAATATATATTTTGTAATATATCTATATCATGGCTAAAGCACTTCTGGATAGATGCAAACTGCATTTCGTTGCCTTGTACTTGTGACATGTGCAATGACAATAAAGTTGAATTCTATTCTATTCTATTCTATTCTATTCTAATTCTAAACCTTGAATCAGATGGGCTACAGCACCAGAAGACCACACTACCACTTCTGTCAGCTAAGAGCAGGAAACTGAGGCTACTATTTGCATG
Organism: Pelmatolapia mariae; assembly: GCF_036321145.2. Lineage (NCBI taxonomy): Eukaryota > Metazoa > Chordata > Actinopteri > Cichliformes > Cichlidae > Pelmatolapia > Pelmatolapia mariae. The sequence goes on from NC_086243.1 coordinate 20,081,641, forward strand.
GACCCACCAAAATTAGACAGCAAAACGTTAGAAAAACGTTTCCTGGACTGATAATTCTTGATTTCTGCTGTGATATTTGGCCGGTAGGTACAAAATTTGTTGTAAACAAAATGGAAGCATGGATCCATCCTGCTTTGTATTGATGGTTCGGGCTTTTGTGGGTGTAATGGTGTGAGGGAAATTCATTTTGGACCACACCACAGCCTACCTGAGTATTGCTGCAGACCATATCCATCCAAGATGGATGATCACAGCGTACACATCTTCTAATGGCTCCTCCCAGCAAGATATTGTGTCATGCCACAAAGCTCAAATCATCTCAAACTGGTTTCCTGAACATGACAGAGAGTTCACTGTACACATATGGCCTCCACAGTCACCAGATCTCAATCCAATTAATGGATTTTCAACTGACAAATCTGCAGCAACTACTTGATGCTAGCATGTCAACATGGACCAGGAATGTTTCCAGCACTTTTTTGAATCTATGCCACGATGAATAATGTAGGTCTGAAGACAAAAGGGGGCCCGACCCAGTACTAGCAATTTGTACCTAAAAGAGTGTCCAGTGCTACAGCTGTTTCAGAAACATTTCATGCCATTTGGCTGTAAGCACTGTCAGTTAATTTACAACTATTGTTGCATGATTTAAACTTGCAACTTTCACAAGAAAAATTATTATGTGTATGCAGAAAGTGCACAGAGAAACATTTTTAGGCTCTGATCTTGTTAGTCGTCACTCCCCAAAAGGAAACCTCCACTGCCTGTGGAGGATGTTGGGCTTACAGCACACTACAGAATCAAGGAGTACCTTTAAAGATACGCGTGTGCCAAAAGATAAAGACCTGATCTTTAAAGAAATAAAATATGGTCTGCAAGCACAGAGCTTAAAGGACAAGAAATGATAACCTCCTGTACCAACATTTCCATTTACTTCAGTTCATTACATCTTAAAATGCTATCACGTGTTATTCTCTTCTGTAGTAAATGCCATGTCATCCCAGTCATGCTAGCATCTTTCCTGGGTGAACATTCTTTATAGTCAGAACACAAGTTAATGCTATCTCAGGCAGATTTTTTTAAAGAAAAGAAAAAAGAAAACAACTTGATTTATAATGAAGTCAACATTAAAAACAGAAGAATCAATCAGAGTGATGTGCAAGTAAAAAAAAAACATTTGTTTGATGAAGAAAAATGCTGCCCAAGTAAAATGTGATTCTATGGAGGGCTTCTCATCCTTCTTTCAAAGATGAAGACAAGAAGCAGTGTGACCCTTTAACCTGCCAGCTCTTTCACACATAAAAGCTGAACAAGGGGCTGGTTTCCTTGTCATGAATTCAAAAGCTCCTATTTCCTTCACAGTGGCAAATGACAGATGTTAACTTCAAAGCACCGTGCCCCTGCTCAGAATAAAACAAGTAGACTGAAAGATGGGGAAACCATTTAGCATGGCAGTAGCACCTCCAGCCTATTTATTCTCTCCTTAGTGCTCCATCATCTTTTCTTGTATTTCTTTTAAAATTATCAGTCACTAGACATTTGAAAGAGTTTGTTTTGAATTTTTAATTATATTACTGTATTAATGCAGTAATGTATTTAAATGAAAATTTTAAAATGACTCAAACTTGGATAAAATTATAATCTCCAAGCTGCTCCTTGCTGCACGTGATATTTTTGTACTAATTGATACATTTTGCTTATTTAAACACTTTCTTTGCATTTCCATCAGATCCATTCAATTCCATTCAAAGTCCTATCTTTTGAGCTGCTGTTGTGGTTTGCCGTCTTAAATGAGAAACGTAGCATCTCCTTCAGTAACACTAGAAAAGCAATGAGCAGAGCAGGAGACCTGGAGGTCACGCTCACTGAGTGAAGCCCACATCTCTCAGCTGCTTCTAATTAGGCCTGATTTGTTAAAGGCACACACTTGATAAATGCCTGTGAATGTCACTCACAATTTCAGGTGGCTCACTGGTGGAGCAAAATTTGAGTTGCCAGATTCTGTAGCACGCAGATGCTCCTTGAAAGCTGTCTGTTATCACTGGACGTTATCTGAGTAGCCATGTCAGAGATTAAATCGTGGTCGTTTTGGAGGGCAGTTCTGGCGGAGTGCTTGGGAATGATCATCCTTATTTTCATCGGCCTCTCTGCTGCAGTAGGAGATCCAAATGATTTGAACCCTGACCGTGAGATCAAAGTGGCGTTTGCCTTCGGCCTGGCCATCGCCACGCTAGCCGAGTGCATAGGTCACATTAGCGGTGCACACCTGAATCCTGCCATCACCTTGGGCCTGGTGACCAGCTGTCGTATAAGTATTCTCAGAGCCCTCTTCTACATGTTGGCTCAGATGTTGGGGGCAGTGGTTGGCAGTGCCATTGTGTATGGTATCAGGGCAGAACATAATGATTCACTTGGTGTTAATGAGGTAAGGTGGAGTCCATGAGTTTCCAATTTTCCTAAATAATATTAGCCTTAATAAATGACATTTGCTACTTGGACTGAGTGGCATTCAAAGAATTGCCTTCAGCCTTGCTCGAGTGACAATTTTAACTCTTTGGGTCTTCAGCAGTGGCTGACTGTTTGTAGTCTTAATGTCACATTTTAACTGTTTGTAGCAGTCATGTGAAATGATGAGCTCTGCCATCAGACAACAGATGAGCGCTGTATACCTGAGCATCATGCTTAAAATAATGGGAGCACTGTAGGGTATAAAAATCCCCTAATCCCATTGGTATTATCATTTCTAGCTAAACGATATCAGCCCAGCTCAAGGTTTTGGCATAGAGTTCATGCTCACTCTGCAGCTGGTTCTGTGCTTGGTGGCACTCCATGACAAAAGACGTGAAATTGGCGGATTTACACCTCTGGCATATGGCTTCTCTGTAACGCTTGGACATCTTGCTGGGGTGAGTACATGAAAACATTCATTTATTTCCCATGTCATTAATTTGGCAGATGGTTTCTCCATCTTGCAGAAGCCAACACAATAGATTGGCTCAGAGTGAATTGGCTGTACATCAGCCTTCCATGTAATCAGCTGATGTACAGCCAGGCAAGCAAGTGGTGTTTTCCTCTATGGGTTGCAGATCTCCTACACGGGATGTGGGATCAATCCAGCTCGATCCTTTGGACCTGCAGTTATACAGAAGGCTTTCAATGATCACTGGGTATGTATTGGTGATGCACGAGCTGAAAATGCGACCTTTTTCTAAGTCACTGGGCTTACAAGTCATTCAGATTGTAACCGATGTGGTTTCTTTGGTTTTTCAGGTGTACTGGGCTGGACCGATGAGTGCTGGAGTGGTGGCAGCGCTTCTGTATAATTATGTGCTGGCACCCAGTGACGAGAGCTTCAAAGAAAAAACTAAAATCTTGCTCTGCCGGGCCCCGGAACAGGAATGTGAAACGGAGCCCCTGCTGGAGGATGTTGGAGATGTAGAATAATCAAAGGAGCCAGTCTGAAAACAAATTCTGCTATATCAAATAAAAAGAGAAAAGCTACACTTGTCTTTCTGGTGTTACATGAAATCTTGCACAGCACAACATCTTCCTGTTTTGTTATTTTCCCCCTCCCCTCTCCACAAACTATAAATAGTGATGCATATACATGTTTTAACAGATTCTTAAGGGGTAAAGATGACAGAAGTAAAGAGTTGGGCATTTTGGAGGGCTGTAGCTGCAGAGTTTGTTGGAATGTTACTGTTCATACTTATTGGCCTATCCTCTATTGTTGGAATAGGTCTGGGCAATGATAAAAATCAGATGATTGCTCAGGAAATAAAGGTCTCGTTGGCCTTTGCACTAGCCATTGCCACACTGGCTCAGAGTTTGGGGCACATCAGTGGAGCACACTTGAACCCTGCGGTCACTCTGGGCCTCCTGGTCAACTGCCAGATCAGTGCACTCAGATGTGTGTTCTACATCCTCGCTCAAATGCTTGGGGCAGTTGCAGCCAGCGCTGTTGTGAATGGATATAAGCCTGGAGAATCTCTTGGTGTTAATGCGGTAAGAGGTTGCACTTGTTTTGGTTTTCACACAACATAAACCAGCACATTCAGTCTAATCAAGCCCAACTCCAGTTGGACTAATGGGCAGTAAGATTTGTTGTCTTTTGCAGCTAAATGTCAGTGTAGGAGCAGGTTTTGCCATCGAATTCTTTGCCACCCTTCAGCTGGTTCTGTGTATCATAGCAGTGACTGACAAGCGAAGGACTGATGTTACAGGCTCTGCACCCCTGGCTATTGGGCTGTCGGTGGGACTTGGGCATTTAACAGCTGTAAGTGAATCGCAATCAAAATCTGTATGAATTTTTACATGAGCAGCAGTCAGCTGATTGCAATCCATCCTCCTGAAATCTGTCATCTTAGAAGGATCAGGCACACGTGCATTCATTTTATATAAAACTCTGCTCAGAGCAGAGCATTAAAGGGTATTATTTAATATTAAGTTGAGGGTGAATAAATCACTAAATAGCAACTGTTTGTTAAAGCATGCCTGAACCTTTTTGCACTATTTAAGCATCTTGATCATTTTTAAAGCAGCTGTGTTGCTGTAAATCAAATATCCTGTACAGTTAGCGTTGGTGGGTGTCTACAGTTTCTCTCAATTTACGATTCAAGATTTTCCCTACACTATGTTACACAATTCTCCAGAGTATTTCTATGTGCGTCAGGGTGGTGTGGCAGGGGTTCAGCAAATCACAGTTTCAAAGGCGGCTACACAAGTGTCACATTGAGTCGAACACAAGTCAGCAACATATGTCAACTTTAATAAAAGTCTGGCAATAACCGTTTTAAATAGTGTTTGCCTGGAAACATAACAGATGCAGATAAACAAGTCAGCGCCTTGGTTGCTGGTGCAAAAAGTAATTCAGTGAAGCCTCTTGGGCTGTTAACAGCTTTCAATATCTTTGTGATTTAATACACTGTTTAAAAAAAAAAGTTTATTGCGGTAAATCCGACACATCTAAAACTCATTTTCTGTAGAGCTACTGCATTTCTTATGCATTTTATAAAAAGATATATGCAAGATTAGCCCCTACCATCGTCTTTGTGTATGGATAAGATATTCCCATTCTAAATTATAACAAAAATTATTCCATCACATGAATGTATTTACTTATAAATGATATGCTTTGTTTTTACATTTACAGATAAGTTTCACTGGATGTGGCATCAACCCTGCTCGTTCCTTTGGGCCGGCTTTGATACTAGGCAAAATGAAAAACCACTGGGTAGCCGTTTATCAAAACGCCTTTTTTTCAAAAAAAAAAAAAAAAAAAAAAAAAGCAGTTCACCTTATCCATTTCATTTTGTCAAAGATAAAACTAATTTCTGCTTTCGTTCCAGGTGTACTGGCTGGCACCGATGTGTGGTGGCATAGCGGCATCTCTTATCTATGATTTCCTTCTGTATCCACAAACACGCAACTTTAGTAGTCGCATTGGCATCCTGGTTCACGGTCCACAAGAAGAATATGTGGAGATAAATGGAGAGGAAAACAATAGTCCGGGGCCAAGTCACTGGCCAAAACAGTGAACAATGCGAAATTTTAGCTTTTCTATCTGTCAGCATTTTTTTTTTTACTATACTTTAAAATGGCCATCAATTTCATTCTTATTTTGCAGTGTGTGTCTCCACAATTGCCTTTGTGTTCTATGTGTTGTTTGAACAATGACTCCTTTAATAAAGATGCTTTTTAGTCAAGTTTCTCTGTTTTCATATTCATACAGTTTGCTACTGGACAAAGTTCAAACTGAGGTCAGTGCATCCTCATTTGTTATATTTATTCACCAGAATAATGCAGTGTATGTTTACATCCCGCTGGCCTCGTCAGTGCTTCCTTTACAATGCATTCCAATCTGTATACATTATTTAGGTTTTTGGCAACAATCCCAAAATCATCTCGTTGCACCAGTGAAACAACACAAGGATGTGGATCAGTTAATTGCGCATACAAGCACGTTAAAATTCCTCGCAACGTGATTAGATAACATGTGGCCATAATGGAGATTTCCTGTTTTGCCTGTGTCATAAGAATGTCCTTTCTCCATCTGTGCCCGCGCCCCTCTCACCTCCCATTTTTTATGGCTCGTAGATATTTGATGGTCCCCACACCCCGGGCTAATCATTGAATAACCATCATATGACTTTAAACCCCACAGGTGAATGTTTCCCAACAGGAACCCCGTAATGTGGGGGCAGGGCAGTCAGCCAAGGTTGTATAAATATATGCGTGAATTATTGTAAGCTTAAACACCAGTCTGGATGACTGCTGCGTTTGGATGCGCATCCCCTCGTTTCTCGCTCCGTGTTGGATGATCATTAACAAAATGTCCCTGTCCCAAATAATTTTACAATGCCATGCAAAGCGGTAAAGCACTTGGCAGGTGAAAGCCATGATGGAAAATCACTACCATGATGATTACAAGACAACATGCTTAATGCAGCATAACGCATGATTTCAATAAACTCAAATGCTGGCGTCACAAGCGAAGGGGAAATAGCTACACAAGCTGCAGAGCCTGCAAAAGTAATTGTATTTCATTAGATTTAAATGCAAATAGCAGAACAATCAGATAAAAATATTTATCTGTATTCAGTATGTGGTCGATGGCCCTCCTCACTATAAAGAGTTAATACTATTCTTCTACATAATGTATACGAGAGCAACCACGTTCATTTTCGTGAAGCTTGTATCGTGCATCAGTGGAAAACTGCCTTGATGGGTTTGTCTCCTTTGTATGACATGATGGCACTTCTTCACATTTTTCTTTTTTATGGTAAAATCGCAGAGGCTAGTCACATGACCACAGCTAGTCAAAAATCTCATTCCTTTGTGTGCTTAACCTCGGGGGTCAGAGCATTGTGTTTAGCCTCTTGTTTTGAAGTTTGTCCCCAACAACACAGACAAAGCTCTTTTTGTTGCCCCTCAGGCATTTCTGACTGAAAGTGTTCTGCAAATTATTTGGCTCCCATGTTGCCCCGATTATTCCATAACTTGGCATTGGCGAGCATTCAGCAGACCTCTAATTATATTTATCTAGACAAAATAAACAACAGAGACAGAATGTCTGACCTGGTTTAAATTGATTTCAGTGTGCAAAATGAATATTCAGCCCAAAAGCACCCAGAGAAAACCATCATTTTATAAAATTCCTTCTAACAATTTCAATGTGATGCCCTTCACTTGCAATACGGACATGAAATAAGCACTTTGAGTGCTCAAGTAGAGTAGAAAAACACTATATAAGAACTGGTCCATTACTATTACCAATAAATGTAAAAGTGTTTATAGGTTATTAGTTTAGTCTGAGTGTGTCTTTTAAAGTAACTTTCACAAAGATCAGGCAACATTTAGAAACCAGTCAGTGCAAAATCCTACAAATTCAAGTGTTCACAAGCTTTCTTATTGTCACTAACTAACTAAGTGCTGGTCAGTTTGTAAAGCTTGTAGATTAGGTTGCCGGAATCTAATCTTCAAGCAAAGAATTTCATACCAGTGCTTTCTGCTTTTTTGGCAAACATTTAAAAAAATGCTGTGTCAGAAAGTGGGTGTTGCTGTGAGAGGGAGTGGAAAGGGGTTGCAGTTAGATATCTGGGGAACTGTGCACAGAAGCCTGTGTGAGAAACAAGGTGCCAATGAAAACTGCAGAGCAGCACACTTCTCACTTCCCCTTTTCATGACCAGTACGACCACGCAGTGATTAAAATGATCCCTCAGCTCTTTCTACATGACACTGCTGGCCTACATTTTCACAGCTTTTGAGTGTTTTTTTCCAAACATCAGCACAACAATCGTAGAACCAGTTAACGGACATCATAACAACAGGGTTTTGTCGAAGGGAGTGGCTGGTCCCGCATCTACAGAACTCCACAAGTTTAGAGTCTTTGGCATGTAAATAGGCATGTAAGACGAGAGATCAACACAGGACACAGTGTTCATGCAACTTGAAATGAAAGAAATGAAGGCAGAAGAAATGCACCAAACGCTCGCTGAATGCCAAAGGTGAAGGGGCTTGCTATAACTCTAAAACGGGGGCTATTAATATTGCCCACCCCTGCTCTATTATATCATCTTTTAATGCACAAACACATTACATTAGATACACATGCATTAACCGGATGCTTATTTTTCTTTATGATATATGTAAATACAGAATAAAATCTGTCTTGTATTTTACGCCACAAAGTAATACTTAAAGCAACTTCAATCTATGAATAAAACGATGACAGACTGGATCATTAATGATTGACATAACATAACAGCTCACTGTTCTGTGTGACCTTTTGAACAGTAGATCATATCAACGCATTCAAGCCCCGCAGCCCAGTAGTTGCAATGTCAATTGTATGGCCACAACACACGGAAATGTTCCTTCACAAAGACACACATGCACAAAACACATCAGCATGACTGCAGTGACCTCCGTTAGGTACTCATTAACACTGAATGCCAAACCTGAACACACTGGCCTGTCCCTGACCTGAACTCTAACTACGCAGGACGTCTACAATAGAATTTTAATTTCAGTACCACCTCTATACTTCAGGTATAGAAATTAGGGGAAAAAAACACTAAAGGGACTTTGACCAGGAGAGAGTGAATGTCAAACATATAGGCTAAGAGCACACACATATACACATGCACCTTATGGTCTGTGTATGCAAATGGAAACTGAGCTTTTAAAGGGTCCAATTTAGAAATTTAAATGGATTTACAAAGTTTAAAAACTTCATTGAAGTTTTTATTATTTTATTATTTTATTATTTTATTATTTTCATGCACATATAAAAGCATAAAGTCTAAAGTATAAAGCATGTTTGTTGTTCTTGACAAATTTATTTGAGTCATACAGAGAAAAATAATATTGTACTTTAGACCTCAAATCTCTTCATCTGATGGTTTTATGCATTTCTAGACCCACTGTGATCTGTAATGCACATGCAATAAGACATACTGTTGAATCTGAACTTATTTTATTGTTATCCAACCGCTTCAACATGTTTTCTAAATAGATGGTCTATTAAATCGGAACTTTTGCTTACTTGAATTAAAGGTGCGTTGTTATGCAATTGTTTTACTGCTCTGGCCCATTTGAGATCAAATTGCCTTATATGTGGTCCATTAACTAAACAGAGTTTGACACCCCCTGCTTTTAACTGCAACGTGGGACTAAATGGTATGAAACACTGCCGCCTTCTGGACTAACTTGGGTTAACCCACATGGCTACAATGAGGGCAATCATGCTGTTTAATCAATAAGGTGTGGTTTCCCAGACACGAATTAAGCTAAATACCAGAATAAAACATTATTTTAAACAAGATTAACATAAATTAGCTTTCTCATTACTGGTATGAGAAAGTCCTAGACTTAGCCTAGTCCACAGTGATATAAACTGATTTGTTAAAGTAAGATTCGGGACTAAATTAAAACTTAAATTGAAGCTCACAAGAGGTTTTTTTTTTCTCAGATTTGTGCTGTTTTTGTAAGAAAACCATTAATACTACCAGCTAGACAATGTCTTGCTGACAGAAATGAGGCATTGCTGCAGTTTTAGAGACTTAAGGAAATTCTGTGGCCATTGTTACACTTTTTGAATCCAAGCTTTCGTCTGTGAGGATCGCCTGTCTCAGTTTTTAACTTCACAGAGAATCTGGAGCTGTGACTCCCAGGAGTCACAGGTTACAAAGATTAAACACATACACCAAAAAATGTCTTTCTATTCCAGATTCTGAGGAATCACAAAAGTGGTTTCCACTAATCTCCATACTCTTCAGATATAGTTTTCAAATAATGTTGTGCATTGGAAAAGTGGAACTCACCATCCCGCTTTTTTCCTAAACTAATACTAATGTAGACTTATTTAGACTCTTTTGTAAAGTGGCTTTGGGTTTCTTGAAAGGCAGTGTATAAATCTAAGCTATTATTTTTAATCTCTGCATACACAGTTTGAAAGTGGAGAGAATAACTGAACGTTGCTCAATCACAGTGGGTACGGTCAGAGGTTTTGTTTGTACCATACTTGCACCCAACGATGCTACAGCAAAGCTCATGTGTTCATTAGGGTTTTCAGTGGATTTGCAAAACCCTTCAGTTCGAGCCAAAAAGATGACACATTTTCATCAGTGCAACAGCTTTTTTCATAGTTTCTTAAAGCAAAAGGGGTGCCCAGATCTCCCAACAATCCACCAGCTGCCTAATACCAACACAGAAGGACATGCACCCAGAGATGTTTCTGCATTGTGCCACTTTTAGTAGGAATATACCTTTTCGTCCTTTTGCTCAGACTACATTCATGAAGAAACAGATAAAGTGTATATTACAAGGTAAATTTTCTATTTCATCTGGAATCTTGCATTCAGCAAGAGATATTAAATTATTTCTTTCATACATTTTGGTTTTGATATGACATTTAAGAAAGTCACATATCTCCCATCACATCTTCATGCCCACTTTAGCATATGTGCATGAAATTCAATAGCTAGTCTTTCATGGTTACTAGGCCTTTTTGTAGTGGCCAGTACTGACACATATTGCTACCCTTTGCTTTCAAGGATGTAGAGGGTAAACCACCTTGTATGTTTTCAGTTTTCTTCATAGCACATTTTCCTTGAAAGAGAAAGAAAAGTTCATATAAATGTGAAAAAAATTAATCGAAAATGTAGAAAAAAAGATCAAATCGGAGGAGACAAATAAATGAAAGTTTGAAAGGAGAAAAGGGAAAGGCCAAAGGAGAACTTTTTACATACTCAGTGTATGCATGAGATTCATGTGAACAGCCTATGTTATCTTCATCTGGTTATGTTCTCCAAAGGCTCCTGGACCTCCATTATTTCTTAAGTCTTTGTTATTATGACTCTCATGCACATTTACCAACTAGGCAAATATGATGTACTGTGAGGAAAATATTTTAAAATTACACCATTACCATAATAATTTGCACGATACGACTGCAATTGTTTTTAATGGTGGAAAGTGCGCTGGAGACATAAATTTTCACATGGCACCTTGACTGTAATTAATTTTAAATCCTGCACCGCTCTCGACCTTTTCCCCACACTCAAAGAAACCGGAACAACTTTATCGGCACTTCCGGTTGCCAAAAAGAGACGATGTCGCCGTCTTCATTTAATTTTGTCGACGCTAAAGACAAATTTACGGTAAGAAACACAGAACCTCAGCAACTTATAAATATATGTGCAGTCATATATTTTAGATCACAGTTGAAATCCTAGCCTGGGTTTGTTAGTGTAGCATGTCGCATGTTGTTACTATAGCAGGTAACAGATGAAGCTAAGCTAACGCAGATGCTAACCAACGATGCCGTTTGTTTCATAAATGTTTTCTTCTTCGTCTTCTTCTTCTTCTTCACACAATTTCAGGCGTCTGCCGTCCAGGCTTTGACTGGAAAAAGCATCAAACCTTTGATCAGTATTTTTAACCAGATCCCCGGCAAGTAAGTGAAGTTGTTAGTTCTTGCTAACTTATTGTAATGTAATGTAATTACTTATTGTATTGTAATCATTTCTGTTGGCTATTATAACCTATAATAATGAAGGAAGGAATGCAACGTTACTGATCGCTTGTTTTTCTCACGTTGCAGTGAGGCGGAAAAGAAGACAACCCTCGATCAGGCTCTGAGGGGAGTTCTTGGTGATCTGATTGTAAGAAATGCTTTTTGTTTGTTTGTTTCTAGTACGCGTTTGTTCGCTTTTTAAAAAAATGAAATTACCCTCAAAATCCTCAGACGATATCTTCAAATGTTTCCAGGTTGAGCAGAAGGCGAGGTGTGATGACTACCTAGCTCTCATTTACCTGAGCATTGATGGCGTTACAGAAGGTATGTTACTCAACTAGGGGTCTCATAAGTAGATCCAGGTGATACACTGATTTTTAGGATTTAAAAAAAAAAAAGAATAGTTTATTCCTTTTGTGCCAGGGAACAAAACCTGTACCATAAATAAAAACAAAAACACTTTTGGATTAGTCTTTTAGCTCTTTAGTTCTCTATCTTTGAACATTCAGCCAGTGCAAAAATCTGTGACACAGCATATAAACATCAGCCACTGCCTTGTGAAAGCCAAGTTATTTCCCATTAGTCTCATAGCATACATCACTCAAACTGAGCACATAGTAGCATGTGGCTGATATATGTGTGCGTCCCAATTGATACCATACTTTTATAGCCAAAGAAAATCCTTTTTTGGACATATATGTGTGAGAAATCCCTATTGCACATCTACTGAGACGATTTGGCAGGTCTGTTATGCTGTGGGGGGGGGGGATGTTTACAGATATGCTTCTGATCCACTTGCCCCTTTTTATTTATGAAAAGCATGCATTTTGCAAGCAGACTGCTCGGGTAATCTTCTATAAGTCTTAGAGACAATGTGTCATGTATGAAGAAACTTAAAAGACTTGTGTTCCACTGCAGGTATCTGTTCTGCTACGACCCCTTTCGTCCTGCTGGGAGACGTGCTGGACTGTCTTCCTTTGGACCTGTGTGACAAAATCTTCTCTTTTGTCGAAGAGAACGTCTCCACGTGGAAATCGGTAAATAAATTCCAGCTGTTGAGTAAAGCCCCCCACAAATTTGCCCTGTGTTGATCACATGTTTACCAAAGCTGTGCTTTATTTTTCTCACAGAACTCCTTTTACACTGCAGGGAAGAATTATTTATTGAGGATGTGCAATGGTAAAGAGCTTATCTCATCATTTTGTGACATATGAAGCTTTTTATCTTTAAAATGCAGAGCAGTGTATTTTCCTGTCTGTGTAGATCTCTTAAGGAGGCTGTCCAAATCTCAGAACACAGTTTTCTGCGGGCGAATCCAGCTCTTTCTGGCACGTCTCTTCCCTCTGTCTGAAAAATCAGGTAAGAACAGCAGTATTTTATCATTATAAATAAATAAACCCACATAAGCCTTTTGAAGATGAGGTTTGCAATCATTCATGGCACTCTGTCAACCGCATTCACAGCTTCTCTGATCAAGTGATTGTTCTTTTTATTTTGTTTGCTTTCCAGGCCTAAATCTCCAGAGCCAGTTTAATCTAGACAATATAACAGTGTTCAACAAAAATGAACAAGAAAGCACTCTCGGCCAGAAGGTAAAGATCTGATTCTGAATCTGAGCACTTTAGAAGTAATCAAAAACTGTGAATGTTAAATGTGTCACTGTGTTTATAGCACACAGAAGAAAAGGAGGATGGTATGGAAGTGGAGGAAGGAGAAATGGGGGAGGATGATGGCCCTGCACCGAGGTAAGTTAAAGGCTTTCTCAAGAATAAATCACAAGGTTTGTTTCTTTTGTTTATTTGTTGAAGTAAACATTTTGATTGGCCCTTTATCTGGTTTAATTGTTATTGCAGCTCCATTCCAATCGACTACAACCTGTACAGAAAGTTCTGGACACTGCAGGACTACTTCAGAAATCCAGTGCAGTGTTACGATAAATTCTCATGGATGACATTCCTTAAGGTAATGCACCTTACTGCAGATGCCTTTCCTGCTCATTTTTAAGATGGCAAGTATCCAAGTAGATGATTAAAAGTCAACAATCACTTTTTTGTCCTACGCAGTACTCAGATGAGACTCTAGCAGTATTCAAAAGCTATAAGCTGGATGACATGCAGGCCTCTAAGAGGAAGCTGGAGGAGCTGAGAGCATCAAGTGGAGAACATGTTTACTTTGCCAAGTTCCTCACAAGTGAGAAGGTGAGAAGACTTCATTTTAAATTTCCATGCTACACTAATTTAACCCATTAAAGCCTGAACCACAAAATAATTCCCAGAAAAGTCAAATTTTTTTTAAAACAATTTTTATTCAATACATTTGTTTGTTAATCTTAAAAAAATCAAAAACAAGGTACATTATTCATCAAGGTATTAATCAAATGCGATATACTTGATGTTAGAGGGTTAAGAGATTTAACACATCTACAGACTACACACATCTGCAAACTAGTGTTTGCTCTTTGTCTTTGCCTCAAGTGTTTTATGTGTGTCTGAGCATCTGTATCGGCCCCCACTCAGCTCTCCACTCAGCTCTCCACTCAGCTCACACTCACTCTCCTATATTTGGAAGTCTGCCTCACTCACAAGTCCTCTTGCAACATAATGTGCTAGTCCACACTGCCAAAGTTGTGTGTTGTTAAGGAGAACAGGGACTTAGTTTGTAAACCTCAAAGTTCTGGACTAAAACAGAGCACTGGGTAGGAGGAGGAAAACGGTAATGGCTGCCAGCTGTTTGCCTCTAAACAAAACTATCATCAAATATTAACACTTGTTGATAAGCTTTTGTTGCCTTTGGAGTACTACAGTGAGTTATTGTAAGTTTGAGTAACATTAGTCATATCTTCACTTGTCAAACACATGTAGGATAAAACATAGACACACAAACAAATGTTGAAATGGCTAACAATGTGTGGCGCTCTGACAACGTTTGTTCCCTCACTGCTGCACTGCAAGCTCCATATCCATTGCATTTACTGCTTGTTTTGCTCATGCTGTGTCATTTGCTTTATATTACTGAGTTTGTTGTATTTATCTACATGTCACTGATCGCCATTAAATATTTGTAAAGATTGGAGTTGCACATTACCTCACTTTGTTTCTTTCGTCTTTGTCTCCAGCTGATGGACTTGCAGCTCAGCGACAGCAACTTCAGGCGGCACATACTGCTGCAGTACCTCATCCTCTTCCAGTACCTGAAGGGTCAGGTCAAGTTCAAAAGGTGAGCAGTGTCTCAGTGCTGACCTCGTAAATAAACTTTGTCTGATATTGGTTATTCTGAATTCTTATTTGTATTGTTTTTAATATTTTTCTCCTCCTGCAGTTCCAGCTGTGTTCTGAACGATGACCAGGCTGCATGGATTGAAGAGACAACTAAACTGGTCTATCAGGTGAGTCCTAAGTTATGCTGACACGCTCAAATGTAAATCTATAAGAAATAAAATAGCCAAACTCTCTATAGAATGAATTTTAATTTTAGTGGAGAAAAAAAATGTCACCCAACAAACCACACTGAGGTTTGTGCAACAGTTTGCTATATAGGTACCAAAATGTCACAGTATTAACTGGTTGCAACAGGTGGCTGCTCCTCATTGAGCCTGGTTCTCCTGGAGGTTTCTTCCTGTTAAAAGGGAGTTTTTCCTTCCCGCTGTCACCAAGCACTCGCTTATATCGGCTCGTCTGATTGTTCGGAGTTTTCTCTGAATTATTGTAGGGTCTTTACCTTACAAAGTAAAGCACCTTCAGGTGATTGTTGTTGTGATTTGGTGCTATTGAAATAAAATTGAATTAAACTGAATGAAATTATTCATGTAGTAAGTTTAGGAGAAAACAAGCAAATTATTCCCATTTTTCATTTTTATTTTAACAAATATCAAGTTCATTTTCAGATAAGTATTTAATCAAACAAACAAATAACCCTGTGTGTGTCTATGTTCATGTGTGGGCTTGTCTGTATGTGCAGTTGTGTTTATGTGTCTGACACTGGTACTAATATGTGTGGAACTTCATGAATCAGAGGTGGATAGCACATTTAAGTGTGTGTGTGTGTGTGTGTGTGTGTGTGTGTGTGTGTGTGTGTGTGTGTGTGTGTGTGTGTGTGTGTGTGTGTGTGTGTGTGTGTGTGTGTGTGTGTGGTTTTTAATTTGAATACCTCCCAGATTGTTTTATATATTCTTGGGATTTTAGCTCAGTTTGTGAGCTAAAATCCCTGTGTGGGACAGGCAAAAGAGGCACAGCACGTTGATTTCACAACTGACGTTTTGTTTTGTTTTATCACAGCGGGTAGAACAAAAACAAAGGGAGTTTGCACTCAAGCATGAAAGGTGACAGCCGAGTCCACCCAGTTTTGCCTGCAATCATGTGATCCCAGATATTGTAAACATTAGCCACATTGTTTTGGGGGCATTGTCATTCAGAAATGAAACCAACACACTGGGTCTTCAGTTTGCTCTTGCAGCCAGCAGCAGAACATTTGGCATGATTTCCTCATATCTGACTTGTTTTCATTCTTGAGAGGAAATGACTCTGGGAAACTGCAGCTGTTCATTTGGAATTTAAAGTGGTGCTCCTGTGTTCATTCCCAAATGCATTTTTTTTCTACTATTTGGTCTGCTGTCTGCAACAAACCATTTCAGTTTCCTGTAGGCTGGCCTCTTTTTAAGCCAGTTTTCTTGTTTTTATCCCTCTCTGCCTTGATTAGACTTAATTTTCCTTTTTGATAAAGTTTGTAGTTGGGGGCTGGATCAGGTGACCCTGAATCCTCTTTTAGTTTTGCGGAAATAGGCCTAGGCTTCCCATGATGCACTTTCTTTTTCACTTACCTTGTGCTATATAAGCACCTCTGTGTTTATACACTACTCTGCATTTCCACAGTGTGTTTTTTCCTGTCTTCGTTCCCCCACCCCTAAAGAGTGGCAGCCTGGTTCTGCTGGAGGTTTCTTCCTGTTAAAAAGGAGTTTTTCCTTCCCACTGTTGCCAAGTACTTGCTCATACGGTTGTGTGATTGTTGGGGTTTTCTGTGTTATTGTCGGCTCAGTGCCTTACAATATAAAGCACCTTGAGGCAACTGTTGTCATTTGGCCCCAGTGAAGCCTGAGCTTTTTGCTCGCAAGAATTACTGGTGTGAAGTTAATATTTAAACTTTGGCCACGTTTAACATGCATGCACCACTGTTACAATATATGAATGTATATGAAAACACTAGGGGGAAACCCTAATAGGCTCAGTCTAAGTGGATGTCACAACAAGCTGTAAATCCTAATTTTCTGTTCTGTGAAGGAAAAAAAACAGAAATGGTCCTTTCTCATATTTTGTGCTCACCTACTATGTAAAAAAAAAAAAAAAAAACCCATGGTGAATCATGACTTTCTGTTATAAATCCCCTTTAATCTGTGCTCTGCTCTTGCAGCTGCTGAGGGAGATTCCTCCTGATGGTGACAAGTTTGCTGCCATGGTTGAGGTAAGCCATGCTTTGGGAATACCAGTATGATTAAATGAAGCTTTTGTTTATGCGCTCACAGCTTGTCAAGTCTTTTGTTCTCTATACACTGGTCCCACTATAAATGTTCATTATCTCTGACAGCACATCCTCAACACAGAGGAGAACTGGAATACCTGGAAAAACGAAGGATGTCCGAGCTTTGTGAAAGAGAGGTACAGCAGTGTAATGTTTTGAAGTAGCCGTTCCAGATAATCATTTTATTTGATTTAGGGTTTAGTCAGTTTTTACAGCAGCATAGAATGCTTGATAGCATGCCAAAATAACAGGTGGTCCCACTTGTTTGCCTCTTTAACAGAACAGTAGATGACAAGCCCAAAAGACCCACAAGGAAAAGACAAGCTCCAGAAGACTTCCTTGGAAAAGGGCCAGACCGGAAGATTTTTATGGGAAAGTATGTGCTTGAATCTGGGGATGGGCTGGTGGAGTGGTGTGAAGTGTGGTTTGGTTTTTTTGTTGGTCTCAGATTTTCCATCTGTATCGGTGTCCATCCTGCTGAAGTATTATTGGAAATTTAGTGAAACTGTAAATTTTGGTCATTCAAGCTCTTCTCTTGTTTGCTAGTGATGAGTTGACTCGGCTGTGGAACCTCAATCATGACAACATGGAGGCCTGCAAGTCAGACAGCAGGTTAGAAAAGTCCTGAAATGAGTTCACGTTCGGCTTTTTGTATATACACCCTACATTTGTCATTTTACAACTGCGGCCTTTCTTTCAGAGAGTTCATGCCGTCATTGGATGAATTCTTCGCAGAAGCTATTGAACAGGCCGACCCGGCCAACATGGTCGAGGAGGAGTACAAGTAAGATGGCTTTTACAAAACCTTTCTTAACCATGGAGGGGGAAAATCCACTATTCGATCTCCTACCTGAAACTTATTTTTAATTGTATTTCTTTTATTTACTTTACATATATTTACTATTTTCCTGATGTCTTTTATGTCTAATCCTGTAACTCCTTGTAGGGTTGTGCGAAATGCAAACTATGGCTGGCGGGCTTTGAGACTGCTGTCCAGGAGAAGTCCACACTTCTTTCAGCCAACAAACCAGAAGTTTAAGAGCCTGGCAGACTACCTCGACAGCATGGTCAGCAAGCTGGCCAAAGAGCTACCAGTAAGGATTTTATTTTATTAAAAAAAGCAAAAACAAACTGGGAGTTTCCATAAGTCCATGAAACCATCCTTTTTTCTTTTTTTTTCTCCGTTCATGAAGAAGGACATCCCATCTGAAGAAATAAAGACAGGAGAAGAGGATGACGATGATAATGGAGACAATCTGCTCAAAGACAGCAATGACAGTAAGTCGTCACATGTTCTGTATTTCACTCTAGATGTTTCTGACTTCACATATGTTTGTGTGTGTCAGCACTTAGACAAGGAAACTATTATTATTATTATTATTAGATCATCCAAACGAAGGACCAGTGAGCTTATGTCATGGTGAGGTTCACAAGAATCACTACTCCTCCTACAGTATTATTTAGAATTTAATCAGACTTACAGTTAAAGATCAACTAATGTGTCTTCAGCTGTGCTTAAGGTCAAGGTCACCTTTGTTGTTACACAGGTGCAGGAATCGCTACACCTTAATTGTCATGATTATAAATTGAGTGTTTGTGTGTATTTAGACACAAATTCTGCCATTGGGTTAATAAAGTTTTAAGTTACATTGGGTTCCCATGAAGAATGATATCACCCAGCATGAGGTTTCTCGATGTTGGTAAATTTTGCATGCACAAAATGAACAAGAAAGAATCACTTTGGCACACGTGTTGCAAACCAGTAGTGTGATGTTAGGAGGTGATGATCAGGATCTTAGTGATCATGATCATGGAGGAAATAGTCCTATTGGTCGGGGACTTCCTGTCACTATTATCCCAATATCAGTGACATGGCCAATGCTATCACATGATTTCATGCTTTTTATTGCATTTCAATTATTTATTGACCGTGTTGTCATAAATCTTCTGACAATTTCACCTGGTGGAGAATTTGTCCCAGATGTGACTGTTTGACTTCTCATTAGATTTTAATTCTCATTATTCCTCATTCTCGAGCAACTACATACTTCATATGTTACGCTAACCTGTGGTCGATTGTTGGATTTCAGTGAGGTCAGTGTTCTAAATCAAACAATCAAGATGTGATTGAAGTAGAAGACAAAAATATGTAGTTAATGGAATAGAGGCTCAGATGTAACCGGAGCAGCCCGTTCCCTGGAAGCTGATCACTGAAAGCCTTAATGTAAGAGCCAAAGATTTTTCAATGCAAGTGAAAGAAGCCATCATTAGGATGAAGAGGCAAAATAAATTGTAGCAATTAGTGATGTCTGTTTGAGATCCAGGTATTAAAAACAGTAAATTTAACATTGTTAGTTTGTCTGATTTAATATTGAGCCTTGGAGAAAGGGAAAGAGCAAATGGGGGATCATTCATAAAAATAGCTGTTAAACCTCTTGAATTTTAGCTGATTTTGATTGACTTTAAACCCACTGTGGTTTGTTTAGAGAATGAAATTACAAAAATTGTCATTGTCCAAGTATCTATGGACATGACTGTACCAGAAAGAGCAGGTGTTACTGATTTAACTTGTACTACTGTATATGAAAGTGATATCAATGAGCTAAAATGTAGGGCTGGGCGATATGGCCTCAAATTCATATCGCGATATAATTTGAAGCATGTGCGATAACGATATATATCACGATATATATTCTTTTCTTCTGTATAACGTATTTCCACACTATAAGGCACACTTAAAATCCTTTAATTTTCTCAAAAATCGAGAGTGTGCCTTATGTATGAATTCTGGTTGTGCTCACTGACCTTGAACCGATTTTGGCGTGTAGAAATCTGTTAAAAAATGTTTTAGTACAACTTTGGTAAGCCTGCTGATGGACTGCTTGATGGATTGTCAGAGCATTACGGCTGCCGTAGTGAGGAGTAATCTGGGTCCAAAACTCCGTCCCCTTCAGGTCCCAAAGTCAAACGAACACTGAGAGTTAAAAACAGTCTAAATTCTTTCATCTTTAATTAAATCATCAGCGTTGCTGCTTTATCGGGTGTAACAATTAAATTTAACATCCATGCAAACATGAAAACAGAATTTATTAAATTTAACGGAGTTAGAAGTTAACAGGAAGTTAGCTCGCTAGTTTATACCTAAACATTTCATACCATGTTCTGACTGAGAGATTTTTGAAACTAATTAAAACGTACAGCTCTGCTACCACTTCCAACATAAATGAAGACAGAAAACTAAACAGCAGTGGCGTTTGCAGGGTTACCGAAGTTGGACTACCTGGTATATAATGTTGTGCTACGTGATTGCTAGCGACACAGCTATGTTAGCATAACATTAGCACAGTGAAGCTGGAGGATGAACGGCAACTTTTTTTCCACTCGATAAAAGTTAACGTGAGGGATTCTGGTGGTTAGGGACAAATGCAATCGCATAGCAGGATGCTATACACGGGCCAAACTTCAGTCAGGAGAACATAATTTACTGATGATAATGGTTGTAGCCGCTGTGATACTTTCTACCAAAACAGGCGCAGCTTGATGACATCATCAACATGCGCTATCGCGATAGAGCGATATAGTCAAAATCTATCATTGGCCAAATCTATATCGTTTCTATCGTATATCGTTTATATCGCCCACCCCTACTAAAATGCAAAATACTGGACTGTGAAACAGAATTTGCTTCTGTACCTTTCCCCTTAATAACATTGCATATTCAATTTAACTATCAGTATGTTTGCTTTCCCTCTTTCATACGCTTAATTTAAGATGATGAAAGCATGACCCTCAGTTCCAACTTCACACATATTT
Source organism: Pelmatolapia mariae (assembly GCF_036321145.2). Lineage (NCBI taxonomy): Eukaryota > Metazoa > Chordata > Actinopteri > Cichliformes > Cichlidae > Pelmatolapia > Pelmatolapia mariae. The sequence goes on from NC_086243.1 coordinate 20,102,484, forward strand.
CCATCTTAATGTCTTCCCAACTTGACCTCTGTATTTTACAAGCTCCCACTTCCCACAATGAATTGAGTTTATTGTGTTAGCGCAGTTCCAATCCTGGAGCAGAGAGCTATTTATATCCTTCCTATTCCATTTTCTTCAAGGTCCGAGCATTCAGAGCAAACCTGTGACAAACCAGCAGATGGATGACGTAGCAGCCAAACTGGGCGCTCAGTGGAAGAACCTCGCTTCTCATTTTGAGATGAAGGCGGCAGAGTTGCGAGAAATCGAAACGGACAGCGAAGACGTCGACATGCAGGCCAAACTGCTGCTGGTGGCCTGGCAGGACAGAGAGGGAACACAAGCTACTGTGGAGAACCTGGTCGCAGCTCTGAACGCTGCAGGTTTCTCCCAGATTGCAGACTGCCTCAGTGAGGCTTAAAATCTGTATTTCCGTAACATTGTTCTACTTTTTTCATACAAAAACGTTGGAAACTAGTTTTTATATGTCAGATATTGTGTTTTTCCCCACTGTAGAGAATTCAATAAATGTTTTCACCTTGTAAAAAGTTTGGTAGCATGTTTGTTTTGATACACAACAATCTCATTTTGGTGTAACACTTTATTTTCACCACCTATGAAACGAGTTCAGTCAATTAAGTTATTACAGAGAGTTGATGTTCAGGCCTTACAGACTGTGGCAGGGCGATCGGGAAAGCTGCACGGAGAAACAAGGTGAAGCACAGCATTTTTTTTCTTCTTTTTGTAAAGGTATAGATTAAAGTCTGAGATCCGCATCAGCAAGAACAATGTTCAAAAGCTTATTGAGCAAACCATCACGGTTGAATCTCAAGCCTTTATTAAACCGCACACAGTTCACCACAAGGGCAACATGTTCTGAACCGTTTCCCCACACACTTCCCTGAAAAGAGCATTAGTGAAGATTTGGCAGAAAGAACCTCATCTGTCAATACATTTCAGAACAATTACAGGAGATGATGTGAGCCAAGCACTTAAAAGACCTGAGATTGAACCCAAATTACCCCGAGGGGGCCAACAGGTGAACAAGGGCAAGTCTTTACAGTGTTTTGTAATACGTCAGAGACGATACAAGCCAGAATGTCGACGACAACAGCTTGGCTAGGCATTTCTGTACAAGATTAAATGACTAGAGAGAAACATTTTGCTTTAATGATATGAGCACCTTATCAAAGGCTTTAAAAAATATACAATGTGTATAAAACATTTAATGAAACTGCAGCGCTAGACTCAAAAACCTCTTGAGGATCCAGTCCAGAGATTGCCTCTCATCATCTCTCCATTTTCAAAGCCCACTGTGGTTGAATATTTAACACCATTTGACAGAATTTGTTTACAAGCATCTGTGTTGGTTACAAAAGAAAACAAAAAAATTAAGGTATTCAAATCTTTAAAGACACCAGTTTTATTGCACATCTATGCAGACAGTGCTTTGAAATGGCAATTTGTGTGTATATTGGATGTTGTCTTTGTCTTCTGAGAAGTCTGCCACAGCTATTGTTCCTCTTCAAGTATGTCCAGCCGCCGGGGGCCGTACAGTAGAACATACGCTATATGCCAGTCTCCACCACCTGACAGTCGCAGGATATCCTCTGGAGACACCACACTCACCTTGTCATCGTCAAACTTGACCCACTCATCTGTCAGAACGACACGACACATGAAGCGCTTGCACAGTATAAATTGGGACTGATCGATGTCAGGTGCGTGCCGATTACTGTCACACAAATGCGATTACCTTCTTTCCTTTTGACCCATCCCACATAGTGGCCTGAGGAGCTTGAGCGGCCTTGGTGCGTCAGCACAGCCTGCAGGTCGTAGTAGCCACTGTTGTTGGAACCAAGGTCTACAAGAAGAAAACATGCCGTACCTTTAATTCTGACTCGTGATCGAAAGAAAAATATCCACATAGAGAGAAAAGAGAAAAAAAAAAAAAAAGCATACTCAAATTTCACTCCAAATATTTCATGACAAAAAAACATAACCTCGTTTGTTTTGACAGGAAAATGAAAGACAGGTCCAGCAATTTATTTAAACGTGGAAAAACAGAGTTTGTACCATTCAAACAAGCTTGAAATATTTGGTATGACCACCTTTATTCTTGGACAGCCTGAACTGTCTTTGGGAACTCTATTGTAATTTCTTTAAAGAGTCTTTAGGGATAGTTTTCCAGGTTTCTTGAAGGACATTTACACGTCTGGGTTTAAAACTAATTGATTTCCCTGATTCAAATTGATTTTAGTTTGAATAATGAAATATCGATTCATGAAATCCATTTTTAAAAATAAATGTATTTTGCCAGAAAAGCCAGAATCTCAGGTTAAAGCTCACGAAACCATTTCAACAACCACCAAACAGCTAAAACAGCCAACGATTATAGAGCAGGTAAAGGGTTTCCGCAAAAAGATGTAAACACAGAGCACAGATCCACCCCGATGGCACGTATGCCGACATCCCGGGTGTTGAAAGCCGATGTCTCACAGATTCTGAAGCTGCAGGTTTCGTCGCTCTCAGACCAAAATTCACTGAACCAGCAGCAAAAGAAGATCAAAACTACACTTCACGTTTAGAAAACACCGTCATGAATTCCCTCTTACTTTTGCTGTTTTGCTTCCACCACAATAAAAATAAATTAAAAAAAAAAAAAAAAGCCACACTTCCTGTACAGTTCTTTCTCTCAGTGTACTTCAAGACCAGTTTACCATAAAAACAATCCGTTTTCTGCATTATTTGCTTGCTTATTATATACCAGTTCACCATTGTGTACAGTATTTTCGCCTGCTGTTTTTTGCCTTTAGAAAAAAAAGAAAAAAAAAAGGACCTCTGACAAGAGAGCCTAATTTCTGCTGTTCAATACATGACTTGTAAACTTTTACAAATTTTGCCAAATTGCAAAATGCTTAGCAGTGTCTCTAATAAAACCTCTGTAACTTTGCTCTGCTTCACTTCAGCAGCATCAGGTAATGTTCCTGTGTTGATTCATGGTTTTCTTCGGTTTTTGATCTACTGCAGAATATTTTAAGGTTATCTGCTATAAAAGCCAGGCCAGGAAAATTTTCTTCATGTTTTTTTTGCGTTTTATCCTCAGTTACTTTGACACAAAGGCATCTGCCTGATTCTCACATCTCTGATGAAGTCTCAGAAGTGTCAGCTTTCTATTTATAGCCTATAGAGATATAAAAATATAGATATGTACTGATTAATGATCATTATTATAATATTTCTGTCTGAGTCAAAATTGAATCGAATCGAAGAGGAGATCAAATCCAGTTGGGGCCCTGTGAATCAGATCGAGTCAGTTATAGGAATCAGTGACGATACCCAGCCCTACTGATAGTGTTGCACTGTATTTTTCACCGCCATAGTGAAAAAGCTAACAGACCCTTTCCAGACGATAGATCGTGTTTTGAAGCTTGCCATGTTTGTCATCCATTTGTCCAGTTTCCTAATTTTTTATTTTTTTTAAAGGACAACCTGTTGGTGCAAAAATACTATTTTATACCTGTCAAAATCTATCTTTGGCATTTTTTGTAGATTCAATTGAACTTTGCTTAGTTGTCTGTTATGTGTAGACAATAGTAGTTCATCACATGAGTTAGGCACCTTTTTTATGCTCAAATGATTCATAAGTCAGTCTTACAAAAAAAGTAAAATAAATAAAAGTAAAAGTCCTGTACTGAATGTCCTTCTTTCCATGTGTAAATTGAGTGAAAAAGCAGCCAATGTCCCAAGATAAAAGACCTTCAGAAAGCCTGGAGAACTAATGCTCGGCCTGGCTCCTTGGAAACGGGTGATGACTCGAGACTTTGTCTGGTAAGGCAGGTGAATTTGTAACGCATTTACATTTTTTTCATCTACTTCAAACACCTGATTTCTTTAACTTATATTGTAAATGTATTTTTTTCTACTCATGTAACAACGTTTCCTGCAATACTGTCATAGGTACATACCCTCTGGGAATGAGAAAGGCTCATATTTCACTTCTTTTGCTGCTTCTGCCTTCTTCATCAACTAGAAAAGAAAATCAAATAGAGTTTATGCTTTAAATAGGAGTTCATCTACTCCTAAATATGTGTTAATGTCATGGCGAGCTGATCTGCTTTACCTTTTGCTGCTGTTTCTCTAGCTTCTTGTCCTCGACCTCCTTAAACTTTGACCTGATTGGTAACATCTTTTCCTGCAGCTCCGCAGTGCACAGCTCATAAACATCCAACATGAGCGGGAACTTGACATCCTAAAAAAATATACACAAATTTTAAGACTTTAGATCCTCAGCTACTGTGAGCACTGTTAGAAAGAACTGCAGCTGAAGACAAACCTTTAGAACTTTTGCATTGACAGACTCCTTCTCTTTGTAGAAAAACCTGACCATCTGAACAGTCAAGTAAGCAGGCAGGCGGCTAAGTTTTGACTAACAGGAGGAAAGAAAACCGAAATAAATGTCATACTCGAGTTCGTACATACAGCTGGCAGTTTCAAATGACAAAAAGGAATATAACAGCGAAAAGAGGACTTACGGATTTTATATACAGCGCATTTCTGTTCAGGGTCGGAGACATTTTTGTGATTTCTTCTTGCAGTCTCTGTTGGGGCAGAAAAATTATTAGAATTTAAAAAAACAAAACAAAAAAAATAACCAACTTGATCAGCTGTCTTATCATGTCTTGTGATAGAACATATATCCTCTTTACTACACGAGCGTGTAACCACCAGTATCCTTGCACCTGTCCACTGCAAGCCATTTCATTTTGCACAAATCCTGCCAAATCTTCCAAGTTTGTGCGGTTTTTCCTTCTGATGAAGTACAATTGGACCAACTCATCCATGTTGTAACCCATGCTGATTGACAGGTGTCCTGGCCCAAACAGCTGGAGTGGATCAGCATCTGCTAGAAGCATAACTGTGAGTCATGCCCCCTGCAGACGTCCTCTAATGACACTGCAGGGGTTGGGTGTATTAAGGGTGGCCAGGAGTGGGAGTAAAGGGAGCTGTTGAGGAGTTTTATGGAGTGGTTTGGTAGATATCACCTCTTTGTGGACATCAGCAAGACAAAAATTGATTTCCAATGTGAAAAAAAGAACTGTGACTAAGCCCATTACCAGCATGTGTGAGGGGGCTGAAACAGTGGACCACTACAGGCACTAGGGTGTTCACTTGAATGGCAGACTAGACTTAAGGACCAAAAGTGATGCTGTGCGAAAGGGGGTGAGCAGACGCTACTTTCTGAGGAAACTCAGGTTCTTTAATATGTGTAGCAAAATGCTGGAGATCTACCATCCTGTGGTAGTGAGTGTCATTTACTTTGCTGTTGTGTACTTTGCTGGGGGACAGCATCAGTGCCAGAGATGCCCCCGTGATCAACAACTAATTCACAAGGCTCGAACCATTGCTGGTCAGAATGTGCAGGTGTCTGAGTCAGTGAGGGACGGGAGGTCAATGACAAACTGCTGTCCACCATGGACAACCCGCCATACCAGCTCCCCACTACAGAGGCAGCAGAGCTCATTCTCATTTGGACTGATTCAACCCCGCTACCATAAAGACCACTTCAGGAAATCATTCCTACTATTCTCTATAAGACTGTATAACAATTCCTGTTCTGGGCAGGTAAACACACATGTCAGCATGCAAGAAATCACATTTTTCAACTCAGATTTCTATACTATAGTTTCCTGCTGCAGTTTCTTATGTTTACATATTTATTAATGACATCTGCAGTTGGTCTTATTTTTCTTTAACTTCATGTTTTTGTTTTGTTAAATCAATTTTGTATATAAATATTTTGCACTACCTCACATTATAAGCCCTTCACTGTCAGCTTGTGGTACTACTTTTTAATACTTTTACAACATTGCTTTTATCGTATTGTGTTTATTGTTTTCACGCTGTTGTAACACAGTAATTTCCTTTGCGGGTTCAATCTGTCTTATTGGCTTGTTATGTAGGCCCAATTAGCTGATATGTGCCTGTGTATTGCACTCATACAGTTTGTGAATGAATCAAGCTTAGCGTTAGCTCCTAACTGTAACCATAATAGTCAAAACACAAATGTTAAAGGTTAAAAATGTCCAGTCCAAAACCACTGTGTGATCTCACGGTGGCTATATGCATCTTTCATACCATCTATGCTTTGCACACAGACCTCAGACTTTTCATGATACATACCAGCCTTAGTCCTGTTGCCAGGTATTTCACTTCTTGGTTGATGAAGCAACTGAGCTGGAGCTGGCTTTCCTTGCCCTTGATTGGTTCCTCTTCCTCAGACTCTGTGCATTTCATGCTGAATAGTAGAGTTAAGAAGAAGCCTGGCTCATGAATGTTTCACCTCTGGATTTTATCTCATTACCAACAACTATGAAAGAACAGTGCAGTCTTTTAAAGTGAAACTATATATCAAGTATTAAAGTGCACAAAGATTTGATTGACAAAGACATCAGAAGGATACCTCGTTTCAAATTCTACACCAAAATACTGGTCGATGAAGTTCTTCTTTGCAGAGGCAGAGGCAGCTCCACCCTCAGATTCAGTCTGAAGATTAAAAATAACAAAATTTTCTCATGAATTTATGAGACAGCCATAATTAGATTACAAAATAACAGATTTGGTGGGTTTTTTAAGCATTACCTCCATGGTAGTCTCTGGTTCTAGTGGCTCCAGCTTTTGCTGAAGCACTCTCATCATCTGCAGCCAACATTCATTGGCATCCTGAATAAACAACAAAGCACAATAAATGTCATGAATTTGCTGCCATTATGAGACTGAGTTAAAGACACGTAGCATGGCTAATCAAATTTAACGACGCAGAACTGTAATTAAGAGTTTTTCACCTGCTGGAGGTACTGCCCCTGATCCCCCTTCTCAGCAAACTGTGGAAAGGCCATATGGAGGAACTGCAGCAAAATAATGGGAGGGAGGCTGGACGAGGTTTTATCCATAGTCTCATATAAATCACGAAGGGCTAAAAAACAAAGAAACCATTTTATTTGTATCAGTAAATTCACGACATTAATATGTCTATTTTTTGGCATGCTTCACACCTGCTGTGATGTACTGAGACGGTGCATTTGCCCCTGAAGATCGCAGAGCACCTGAATACCTGTAGAGGGAGAGTGATGTGATGTGAACGGCAATAAAAACCAGTGGTGGTGAAATTATTCGTAATCGTCTGAACACGTCACCGACAAACAGTAATAGCAGTAAAAATGACCTCCTGAGTGCAGTTTTGAGCTCTGGCACAGAGCGAAGACACTGCACTGTGGCGTTCATGTAGCAGGTGTTGCCCAAGTTCGTCAGTCCACAAGGCAGTTCCATCTGACAATGACAACATTCACAGTGGCATAGGTTCATCTCAAGGTATAACACTACGTGTAGGTAAGGGATACATAAATTTAGTTTCATCGTAGATCTGGGACTGTGCAGAAGGGACAATACAGAATCAACACATCACATTGAGTCCTCAGATGACCATTCTTTATCAAGTATGGTCATCTGATCTGTTCTAGATACATAAACTGTCTTTTTTTTAAAAGCTCAAGTTTGTCGAACTCTGTCCTTACAATTCTTTTGGCGCGTCCAATTTCAGAAACGGTAATGAGTTCACACGTCAAACCCCACAAACTCTATGAACCACTAAAGAGGCTTTGCTCATTTCTTTAATTTGTTCTTCCCTCCTGCCTGTGACCCAGACATCAATCTCAGTACTTCATGTTGCTGGAGGAGCTTTAATAAAAGACGCACAAGTGTATCCTTTTTTGGAAGTACTAAATAAATAAGTAAATATAATTCAAAGCAGCCCTAAACATAAACAAATATTAAAGAACACTGCTACATCTGAAAGTGTAAAATACAGTTGCACTCGGGCTATGAGAAAAAAAAATTATGATGCAGTTATGCCAAACATGAGATTTGAATAAAATCTCCTTAAAAAAAATGGGGCTCCAGAGGATGCATCTCTCTCTCTCTTTTTTTTTTTAAATGGCTGTTTCTTCCACCAACTTCTCTCTCCTCATGTCTCTTCCTCCCCAATTCTGCTCACATCCCTGACGAGAGGGACCGTGTCCTCAGGAGAGGATCCACAGATGAACAAACTGATAATGAGAAAGCGGGTCTTTTGTTTGCCCATTTCCATTTTAAAGACATTTATCCAGTATTTATCATGTGGAAGTTTGTAATTCATACTGTATTTTGAGTCTGCTGCATATTTTCTCTTCAGTAAATAAATTATAAATTCATTACTACACCAAAACACCTAGCTTGCAAATGTCTCGCTGAGCCACACACAAAAAAAGTTTTTAGCAACTAAATGATTCTGCACATTTAGTTTACCATTTTATACTTTATACTCAGTACATGAAAGCCCAATTCAATCAATCACATCCACACTAAAAGCTGTAATTGTTATATTTGTTCACCCCACAGTGGTAATTTTCAGGATTACTCACCGCTGAGGCCAGCTGCTCCTCAGTCATGTCCTCTACAAACATGGGTCGGACTGCAGGCTCCTCGGGTAGGGCATCTGCTGAGCCCATCATCAGCAGGGTCATTCCCTTCAAAAAGCAGAGAAATATTCATTTCAGTAATTTATGTGACAATTTTGTGGTGAAGCTCCCGTAAAGAACCACTTGGTATATGCGGTACTCACATTTTTCAGCTTAATATTTCCCCACTCGTCATCCTAGAATTCAGATAAAACATTGATTAGCAACCTTAAAATGGATAAGGTTTACTCATCTTACCTTTAACTTTACCTTATTTGTTTCAAAACAAATGAAAAGACAAAACCAATCCTATAATTAATCAAAAAGTCCCTTTCATTTTTGTAAGAGCCATAGCACAACCTTGAAACTGAACCGAAACTAAGCATGTTTAAATTAAAGGAACTATGTGCGCTGATGTGGTTCTCTGAGGATCTCCTGTTCTAGATTTTGGATGTTTATATTAGTACCTTGAGAGTGCCTCCCTTCACCATGACCTTCTGTCTGTCTGGCTGAACTCCTGTCAGGGCAAAGAGCTGCGCCTTGAACACCATGGGTGGTTCCTCAGTGTTGAGCTCTACTGCATCAAACTTCTCTTTGCCCCATTTCACATTTACTGAAAGAAACAGAAGCACTCAGCGTCAACATATTAGCCTTTCCTGGTTTGGGAAACCGTGACATGACACAGCACCTCCTTAGCATCAGGGTAGTGCTCCAAGGAATAAGGCACCCGGGCAGTCAAGCTGACTGTCGGTGAATAAACACAAAGTGGGAGCCAACAAATATGCAGCAGTCTGAATGTCTATGAACCGTAATAAAGGCGCTCATTAGCGATTATAGAAATCAGTATAAGATCACTGACAAAGAAAACAAACTGAGTGATCGCATGTCTTCAACAAGACGCAGTTGGAGTAAAGACGTATAACTGTACACTATGATTTAGCTAGCTTTGTTAGCAATGCTATCCTTTATAGTAAAAGGCACAAGTGCTCCCAATTCTGCTAAAAAAAAATTTATAGGGAAATGTCTTCAGCGAGTAAAACCACAATTAAAGTGGTGACATTGCGGTGAAAATCAGTAGCTTTACATAATTAGTTAACTCACCTTACTTATTACCTGCTAACTGGGTAACTAAGCTAGCTGACAGCAGCAGTAGCTCAGTTAGCTTGGACAGCTTTTTCACGTACTCAGTAAATAACGTTAACAAACAGCAAGCCGGATACAGTGGTGTAACAATTCTGTGCGCTTCCCTGTTTCAAAGAAGTGTCTTCTGAAATAACTCTACCACTAGTCTAACAATTAGATGCTGTCAAGATAGCATGCTAACGGTTGTAGGCTAAATGCAAATCATGCTACACACAGCTAAGCTAACATGCTAATGTAATTTATGTTGCCGCACTAAAAACACGTGTAAGGGTTCCCGTTTTTAAAGTATTTTCTTTTTGGTGATGATCATGCTGTATTAAAAGTACTTTACCTGTAAACACCGGCATATTTAGAAACCTTTAATATCCTCAACTCGCTATTTTTCCTGTTTCGGTCCACTGGGGCGCGTATGAAGAGTTGCTAGTTCTCGGACTGAACTTCATTCAAACAGAATGACGCTGCAACAACACGCTGGGAACTTATCGATGCGCTCTGACATCTGCTAGTCGTCCTGCTGGCCTGCAGCAACATCCGAGATACACACACACCCAGATCATTCAGACTTCATTAATTACAGTACTTATAAGTCAGGGCTGTAACTACACGGATTTCCAAGTGTGAGTGAATGATAGTTATCTCACAGCAAAGAGTGCACTGCTCTCACTGTGACACCATAAATAGACCAACTTTGGGGATGGAGCCCCTTTGTTCCTTCCACTCCATTTGATTAAAAAACACGAAGTATTTTTTTTAGAATATAAAAGCACAAAACTACAATTAATTGTGCCGATATAGTTTAGTGATTAAGCAGAAGACCAATATGGTGAACCCTTGTGCAAAGGTCTGGGTTTGACTCCACACTAGGACATTTCCTGCATGTGTGCTCTGATGTCGTGTTCAAAATAAAAGTGAAAAATGCCCAAAAATAAACCTGGTGAGAATAAAGGTGTCAAGATTAGCAGAGTTAAATTAGCATTTAAAGATGTGCTTGGGGGTCCTAGAATCTGTCCCAGCTGGCCTGATACAAAAACATAAATGACATCTAAAGTGAAAACTACCATACAATGAATGACAGAGATATGTTTATTCACATATCCATCAGTGCGGATTCCAATGCAATTTAACCATGCAAATTATCCAAGACACGAGTAGATCATAGTTCCAGTGCTTTTTTTTTTTTTAACTGAACAAAACGTTACACATAAAAAGACTGTGGAGGTATTCCATAATCCTTATGTCTCTCTCATATTATACACTGCGGGGGTGTTTGCATTAGCGGGACATTACCATGTTAGAGAAAATGACTTGCAATCGAGGACAATCATTGACACGGGCTTGTTTTTAGATACATCCTCCTCAAATTTATGATATGAACCAAGAACGGGGACTTTGTTTTTACACAAACTCTATTGCTATGTGTTCATAAAGAGGTAATCTAATATATTTATATATATATATATATATATATATAATTTTTTTTATATATATTCAAACCAGACAAAGCAAGTTCTGATAAAACCACATGTGTGGCAAATTCTTAAAAAATAAATGATGGAAGAATTCAGATTTGTCTTGTTTCAACAAAAAAAAAAAGCAAAAAAAAAAAGCAAAGAAAAACATATGGCAGTAAAATCAATATCCAACCGGTAAGGCACTAGGTGGGCCAAATGCTACACCTGTTTAGTCTTCTACAAATAATTTACAGTCAAGTCAAACAGTGCAGTTTTACATTTGTTAACTTAATGTTTTCCTTTTGAACCACTTATCTATGAATCAATGTAAGGCAATACATTACAAAGAAAAAATACACGGAATACACAAAGAAAATATTACAGACAATGTACCAAATAAACAAAAAAGGTTTTAGGACTCCTATATGCCATTACAATGGAATTTTCCTTATGGCTTGGAGCAATAAAAATAATTATAATAAAAACAATGCATAGATTTAAATGATGATCTTGCATGCTCCTCACTCAATACTCAAAACATCTAATACTCATGTCCCAATACGTTGTCCCAAACCTGATATAACTGACTTGCAGAGTGATAAGAATAAAGGCAAAAAGGCCAGAGACGTTAGATGAAGGCATCAGTCATTTAAAAAAAACAACAACAACAACAAAACCAAAACAAAACAAAAGCATACTTGCATTAAAGCCCACGTTATCCGACAGGTGGGGGAAAGAAATTACTAAATAGATATCAATTTTCCGCCCCTGAGACACAACCTTTCGCCGCAGATCTGCAATCCCTGTATGACAGTACCTTAAACTGAACACATACATGCAGCAGTCCCAGCAAAACCCCCTTTTACCTTCCAGTTTCCTTTCCAACTCTCACATGATATGAAGCACAGGATGTCTACATAACAGGAGTCCCTCTCTCCCTCTGTTGTCCATCTTTAGATCAAGACGTGTGCGCCATCTTCTGGTGAAAACGTAGAGCTGCAAGTTTGCTGAGTTGGTCAAGTGACTCCCTCCCCTTGTATCAGGCTTTTTTAATGTCCACGATGCCTTGTGTCTGAAGTGTGTTGCAATTTCTCCAGCGTTGGTTATTTGTCAATATACATATTTTTTTTAGTTTTGTTTTTTTGTTTTTTAATGAATTATCTATGCAATACAGTTTCTTTCCATTTTTGAGGATGAGGAAGGAAGGGAAAGTTTAGAGTCCAGAGAAAAATCCCAACGGTTCAGATGGTTAGCTGAAAGAAGAACAGAGACAGGTGTCCAGTAAAAGAAAGGCCTTTTCAAAATAAAATAAAAAAAACCTTGGTTAGTAACCCAGTCTAACAACAGAAACAGAAAAGCTGGCTTACAGACACTATAACACCTTTTCATCATGTTTGATCAGTAATGTAAAAATCCTGAATATTGACCAGTCTAATGAGAGTTGCCATGTAAGAATATGAAGTTAGTAACTGACCCCAACAACACATTAGTGCCAATTAGAAAATCCCAAGTGTCAACTGCACAGAGCCCAAGAGTCAACCAAGCAACCAGGAAGTGTCTCTTGAGTTTGAAACACCCAATAACACAATTAATAAATAGACAAGTTTAAAGTCATAGAAAAAAGTATGTTTTTTAAAAACGCACACACACACACACACACACACACAAAAAAAAAAACTTTATGAAGAAGTTCCTGTCAACAAGTGCTCGATGTTGTGTCTGCTGCTTGGAGGGTGGACTGCGCTCTGCTACAACACAGGAGACAAACAGCAGGTCACATGACTGACTTGACCACATCTCAGCCCACAAGATGGGTTTGAGGAGAGAGAGAGAGAGAAAAAAAAAAGGCAACTGATTGCAGCACACCCTGACTGACTGACTGCCTGAAGAGAAAAAATACTCACGTTTTATCGTAGTTATCTAAAGTTATTTCACCATTAGTGAAAATATGTAAACGCAATCTGAGTTAATAAATAAATACAAATAAGGTCTGACGAGATGGGTTTTATTTCAAAGTTATCAAGTTACCTCAGCTTTCCCGTATTGCTTTTAGGGTTCTTGCGGAAGGATTGGTTGGGTCCAGAGCGAGTGGACATGGACCGCGGCGAGGCTCTTGTGAATGTCGACGGCGGGGTCTTGGGAATCTTCTTTCCGAGGTGGCCGATCCATTTCTTCTGCTCGTCTTGGGTCAGAGCCAGCAGCAGCATGTCCCGGGCAGAGGTCACGTCGTAGTTTACTGAACGGGATGACACAATCAAGCCTTAAAAACATGACCTTGAACGATCCAAGTCCTCCAAATGACTTTGTTTACACATTAGCAGATGTGTGGTACAAAATCTGATCGTGCCAGTGGTTTCACACTATTTCACTGATGAACAAGTGGCAGTGATGTGCCAACGTAAGCTGAAATTTGCCAAGGGAGGACGAAACAAGGATGTAAACAACGCAGGATTTAAAATACTTTCTTTCACCAAAAAGGCCTCAAGGATATAAACAATGTTTATATGACTGATACTGAAATTAAACAACTTTATTTCTTTTAAACAAGAACTCCCTTGGAAACCTCTGAGTTTAGCTGCAACAATAACCAATTTGTCCTGTTTACTTTGAGTATCCCAAAATGCTTCGTCAGTGAATTCCAACTTAGAGCCTGTACATAAACTAGAAAACACCTTCAAGGATTTATAGATACGGACTGTTTATTGTCTTAAAATGCTCGTGATACCAGCTTAGCCTGCAGAGATAAGAATTTGTGTTTTACCTTTGCAAGGAGCAATAACATCCTCCTTTTTGTCGAGGTGGTCCTTGTGGCACTTCACGTGGCAGCGGCGACACTCCAGGGCCGGAGGCGGCTTGAAGACGTGCCACAGAGGCTTGGCACAGGCCTCGCAGTTTGAAGGGAAGTGATATAACGTGGGGATGAACTCGTGGCCTTTGTGTGGGAGACAGTTGGTCTTGTCGCCCTGAGGGACTGTCTCTAGATCCGCCTCCTTCCTGCACTCTCCCTCATTAGCATACAAAATCTGAATAGTTAGAGAGAGATAGACAGGGCCTGATTTCTGTGGCTGAGCAAACTCTATTCATGACTGCATGGAAATGTGAACATAAAAATAAAACTGCACATTAAAAAACAACAACAACAACAACAAAAAAGCCTACCTGGAAAATCCTTGGAATCTCCTCAGTCTCAGCTCGGTACACATCTCCTTGCGTGACTGGCCTCACATGAAACAGTTTGCTACACAAGAAGGTAAAAAAGAGGAGAAATCCATCAACCTTTGTTACTTTTTTGTTTTCTTCTCTACATTTTTCAAGAAGACCGAGCTAGCAAGGAGAAGATGCCACAAAGAAAAACACTTACTCGATATCCAGTACCATCGAGGGGTTGGACTGCTCCTTATCCTGCTCGTCATTGTAGAACAGAATCTTCTTACTACTCACCACCACATACTGCAAATGTTGCAGAGACAAATGAGAGGGTTGGTGAAACCTCTTTCTGCATAACGAAAAATGTGAGCGAGCAAAGGAACCGTGCAACACACACCTGCTTCTTCCATCCGTATCTTTTGATGTTAGCACGATTAGGAATAGACAGCCAACCCTCCAATCTGGACTCTGAAAAGCAGCAAAGAAGAAAAACATGAAAAGAAAAATTCTGCGCAAGTATTTAGAGACACTAGATGAAGGTCATGCAGCAAATCAGGTCCAAACTCAACTGGGGAGAAAAATAAAGAACAAGTCAATAAATAAATGAATAAATAAATAAAACGCTGGTGAACTCCTCGGGAGTTTGCCAGCGTTAAGGTTAAGTGCACTAGAGTAGGTGACAAGAGAAGACTGTAGCTATCCCAGGCTGCAACTTCACACACCCATGCAAGAAGAGAATATTAGTGAGTAAGTCCTTCTTATAGCATGCTAAGAGAGCATGTAAGACTGCAAAAGTATGTTAAAAATCCTGATGTAGTATTTGTGCAGCTGGAATTCAATTAGCTTGATCACTCGCTCCTTTCACAGAAACAAATGTGTGTTATCTTTATTCAAAAATTAAATCATAAATGCAAGTGCATGCAGCTGAAACAACACAATCTAAACGGGTTCAGTGGGGGAAAAAAAAAAAAAAAAAAAAACACAAAAAAGTGGGATTTGTCTACTACATGTGAGGTCGTGAGGGAGGTCTTCGTGTCCAAACGAGCAGCGATTTGTGGTGAGCATGCCGACACAGACACAAGGGTGTTGCGTGTTTGAAGAACACGTTTGTTCCAGTGTTTGAAGACATTTAAAAGGTGCTGAGAGTGACGCGGCAGACCTCACACCGGGTGTTGTGTCAGTAAACTTTGTTCTAATTTGGTTGCTTCACTGCTCAGGCCGGCCTCGTGACATTAAGCAAATTCACTGCCAGCGCTCTCTCTTAATATCCCGTCACTGTTAGTCATTACATTTTTTTTTCTCCTCTAGAGCTCATTCACTCCCCACACTCTGTCAGGCTTCTTTCAAAAGTGCTGATGAATTCTCTCAGCAGATATGGCTGTCACACCTCTGGCAAAAGAATACTTGAGAAATTGGGTGGAGGGGAAAAAAACAAAACAAAACTACAGTACACACACATACAACAGCTGCAACGCAGGCCGGGCAAAAAGGGGCTGATTCACCGAGTTACTCACAGAGGAAAAGGAATGGAAGTTACAAAGATAAGAAGAGCAAGGAGAACCAACTGGGCATGAGGGAAATAAAGAAGAGATTGATTTAACCACAGCTACCAAAAAACATGAAAACAGCCAGCACAACATATATTCATACACATGTTAGATCTCATTTAAGAAGATGATGCATTAAAACGAGAATTAAGTGAGTCAGTACAGCTGCTTCCCTGCCTTCTAACACCTTACTGTACCAAACTTAAACTGTTTGGAAAAAAAATCATTCACATGATGCTCTAAATACAGATTCAGATCTTTTGGCTCATGAATTAAAAACAACACATTTAAAAGAATAAAACCTGAAAGGGAGACTTATTTTAGAAGAGTCAAAAGTCAAATGTGTCAAATAAACCAAAACAAAAATCATATTCAGAAGGTTATACTTCAGGAATCGAGTCCTCGTGGTACCTACGCTAACTGACACAAACAAAGTAAATCAAGTTTTCAACCAAGTAAAATCCCACACTGCATAACTTCGTCACCAGATCAAAGTTAACGAGTGTAGGTTTATTTTATTTTTAACTGTCACTGTGATCGATAAAGGCAACAGCAGCTGTGACGGGCTGGGAACATACCTGCGATATTACTGTCCGTCTCGTCTGTCTGCAGGCTGGTGACGCTGGAGCTATCCATGCGCTGCTGCAGGTCGTTCAGTTTCTCCCGAAGCTGCTCGATGTCGCTCTCCTTGCTGTCCAGCTGCATCTGCAACTCGTTGCGATACGTGCTTTCCTCTGCCAATTGCTGGTGGTAGGAAGGTCAAAGGTTAAAACCAAATAATAGTCCACAGATCATCATACTGGGCCGCAGCGCAACTTGACGTTCACGTACCGCCTGCATCTCGCTCAGCTCCTTCTGGTATTTGATGGCCATGTGGTTAAACTTTTCCTTCTCCTGATTAAGCTCCAGCTGAAGCTTGCGGTTTTCCTTCTCCTTTTTCCGCAGGTCAGCTGTGCTACCCTTCTTCTTCTGGTCCAGCTTCATGTCTTTACGATTCATGATCTCTGCCAGTTTGTTCACCGCCTGACGGATGGAAAAGACCGAACAGTTGAACACATCGGCCGCATCTCTCCACTTGTTTACAGGAACAGTATGGAGTAACTTCTCGAAAAGGAAGAGGCTCTTTTTACCTGAGTCTTCAGTGTGCGCTCTGTGTAGAGGATCTTCTCGTAGTTGGCCTTGATTGATTTTTCAATTTCTTCCTTCTGAGCTACATATTCTGAGAGAGACAAGGGGAATAAGCTTGTACATCGACATTAATTACAACGCGGAGATGTGCGCATCATGAAAAGCACAGTACCTTCATCCTGAATACGAAGCTTCTCACTTAACTCCGTCTTCTCTCTGCTGAGGTTCTCCACATCTTTGGTCAGAGTTTTATAGGATTCCTCAAGCTGTGCAAAAATATGAATGTTTATTTTCTCTACTTTAAGTTAACAGAATTAGAAACTGAGTAATGAATATGAGTGTGGGGATAAAGAAAATGCTGTCAGTGTGTGTTTGAAGGCTCACCCGTGCAATAGTAGCCTCTTTCTCACCAATCTCCTGCTTATGCCTCGTCACTGCTTTCTTGTTCTCTTGGCTGAGCTCGAAATACTGCTCCTCCTGAAGCGCCCGAGCAAGCTGTTCTGACTCGGCTTTGGTCACTGTCAGATCCAGCTGTGCAGACAAGGAATCCCTGTGTGCAGGATAAAGGAAGTTTGATTTTAAAAAAGAAAAAACCTCATCACTTGAATTTTCCCCCCATCAAACAGCAAAAGCTGAAAGAAATGAGGAATACTTACAAAAGGTTAAAGGTTATTTAGATATATAAGAAGGCTGCAGTATGCATGAGGAGAACCGAGCCTCTTACCTTTCGTTGCACAAATCCTGCACCTTCTTATTAGCCTCCTGTATCTGCCGGTTCCTTTCCTCAATCTCCTCTTTTAGTTCTTTGACCTGAGTTTTGTAAAGCGTCTGAGGGAGAAAAAACGAGATTAGCTGGAGCTTTTCACATTAAATGAGCACGACAGAGAAACTGTGACATATACTTACAGAAAAATACTGTTCAGCCTCAAGCTGGTCCTGAAGTTCCCTCATCTGTCCCTCGTTGCCTCTGTACTGTCTGTTAGCACGTCAAAACAAATATGTTAGGTGTTTGATTTTTTTCTTTAGTAAATCCAACATGTATAATATTTTACACAGCAACCAACACACTTCAGCTAGGAAAAAAAAAAGAGACCTGACATCTTAATTCAGCCTAGTCAGCCGACGCAGTAGAGCAAACTAGCCAGAGGATTAGCAATCAAGTAGATGGAGCTGGACTGAGAGTAAACGCTAATCCTGTGGTGTAAACACTGTAGCAGAACAGCTTTGAGAGTCACGCTCTAAGCTGGAATAACAGCACTTTTATGAAAATAGGAGGCAATTGTAGGGCAATTTACACCCTGACTTCCAAGGAGCATTACTGGCCAGTGCAGCAGTAAGAGAAAATAAGCCCTCCTGGCTACAGCTACTGCCAGTTTGTTTCCAGGTTAAATTAACTGACACAATGGTGCAAATGCCCCACTTCCAAACATGTATATAAAACTATTAATCATCATAGCAACAATTATCAATTTTATCTCCATCATATTTGATAATGTTTAAGGCTCTATAACTAGTGAGCAGACAACATGGATAACATTTTAAGAGAAAAACAAACACTGAGTTTTCTAACTAAAAGGTGAAACTTACTTGGACAGCTGTGCCAGCTGAAACTCCAGTGAGCGTTTACTTTCCAGTGATGTGTTGATCTCTTGTTTGAGCTGTTTCTCTGAACACCTAAGACGGTCCATCTCCTGCATGCGGGTCTTCAGGTCGTTCTGAATCTGGATGCGTTTGCTTGACTCCTGCTCTACCTGAATCTGCAGATTCTTCACCTGGAGAAGAACGAGAGGGCGGGAAAGAATTTTAGGAATCACGGCGCTGAAAGAAATAAAACGACACACAAAACTCCATTGTGATGACCGCTCAGATACCTCATCCTCCAGCCGTTCCTTTTGCTTCATCAGCTGCTCCATTTTCTGCACAGACTGCTTAAGGTCAAACTCCAACATTGAGCACTGCTTCTCAACCTCCACCACCCGGCTCTCTGCCCTCATCCTTGCTCCCGTCTCCTCTGACATCTTCTGCTGAACAGCTGGAGAACATATTTGAAAAAGCAGTTAGTGTAATGGCTGTTTGGTTTTCGGGGATAACTACCATTTAACAACTTTTCAAGTTCACTTCAGATAATATATGCAGGAATGAGGGAACAGAAAGACAGCAACATGTTTCAACTGGCGTCTGTTCAAAGCTCGAAGATTGCATAGAGACATTTGATACAGAAAAGCTCATTTTAATTTTTTTCTTTTTTCTTTTTTGAATCTTTTGCTGTATCATTCTATTGCAAAAAAAACCTGAATATGCAACAAGGCAATGTCCTAACACGCTCACTGCTTTGCACCATGAATTCCTCTCACCGAAAACAGAACCTGGAGGTGACTTCTTATCAGATAGTAGAAAATAACCATGACGCAGAGAGAAAAGGTAATAATATTTGAGACAAATAGAACAGTCAAAGCAAAAAAAGAATCTTAATCATTTTAATTAGAGGGGGGAAAAAACAGAAGAAGTGAAGCAGGGCATGATCGCACGTAGGACTGACATACCAGACATGGCAGCTGATTTGGCTTCTTCGATAGACTCGTATTTGTCAGTGAGCTGTGCCCGCGTCACCCTGTGCTCCGTCTGTTCTTGCTCCAGACGCTGCTGCAAGGTCTTCAGTTTGTAATTCAGGTCTATCTCCAAATTGTTCTTTTCCTGTGGCGAGGAAAAACAACAAAAGAACACAACGACAAAAAAAAAAATCAAACAACTTGCACACATCTACAAATTGGATGCACAAATACCACTCAGTGTGACATGCATACCTTCTCCAAATTATTGCTTCTTTCCTGGGCCTGTTTGCGTTCCGCCTCCATCTTGGACAGACTAAGCTTCAAGTTTTTGTTATCCTCTTGCAACCCCGACAATCTCGCTAAGAGTGAAAGATAAAGGCAGACAGTTAAGACGTGAAGCTGGGTTTTTTCCTCTTTTTTTAAAGCCTTTTAAAGTAATTATTTCACACCAATTCAATTCTACTTTGGACTTTTAAATATGTATTTTAACTGTATGGTAACACTTGCTTTTTCAGTTATCAATAATTGAAACTGTAATCTGGTTGAGCTATCGCAGATTTCACTTGTTTTTGAAGTGATATATCAGTGTCACCTTGCAGCTCCCTGATCTCCTCTGAGTCCTGACTGTAGTTCCTCCGTTCAGAGTCCAGGGTGCTCTGTAGAAGCAGGAGCTCCTTCTCCAGCTGCGCCTTCTCTCCTTCTACTGCCCGGCTCCTCTCCTGCAGCTCACGGTTCAAATTCTCCAAATGTGCCATTGACTTGGTCATCTCTGTGTGGCTCTTCCTTAGCCTCCCCGCCGTGTCTGACTCTGCACGCAGCAAGTCGTTGGCCTCTTCCAGCTGTCAATCCAAAATAAAAATTAAAGAAAAAAATCCAACACAAAGGGAGGGAAAAAACATTTAATGTTTTGTCCTTCTGTTTCCAGAGTGTGCACGCATGTGTCTGCTGTATACCTGATTCTGAAGCTGGGCAATCTTGTCATTTGAGGCTTGCGAGTTCTGACTGATTTTCTTCATATCTTCCAACTGCTCCTTCAAATTTGACACTAAGGGGAAAAAAGGAAATAAAGAATAAGAAAAAAACACAATCAACCTCATTTAAGCTCCTCTTTCCAATTACAGCAGATTACACCTTCAGCTGCTTAGCTCAAAGTTCATCTTTAGTTTCCCCAGTATAAATTATTTTATGTCAGCAGCCTAGAGCCAACACACATCATTAACTTTATTATATGAACATTAGATTTTACCACTACATAATAGCAGCTGCTTGTTTAGCTATGGGTGTGTTTATAAATGTATTGTGACATGGCTGAGGTGCCTTTTAGTAATTCATTATTCAGTAATTCTTTTTTTTTCCAGAGTGATCAGACTAGGAGTGTCTGAGGATATGGCGGGGGAGGCTTGTCTTTCTTCATAATTACTGCTAAAAGACTGAAAGTATTAGCACAAAGTACTTTCATGACTTTTCTTTTTGTTTTTCTTCAAAAATAAATTAAAATAAATGTAAAAAAAAAAAAAAAGGTTATCAGGTAATCCAGTCAGCACATTAGGTTTCATCTGATAAAAATGTACATACTTCATCTTACTCAACGATTAAAATTCTCCCCAACTTTGCTAGTACTGGGTTGAACACCACTTTGCCTTTAGAACTTCTTTCATTCTTCATGGTGCTAGAAACATTCCTGTGAAGTTTTGCTCCATATTGATACGAAAGCATCACACAGTTTCTGCAAATTTGTCGCCTGGACATCCAAAATAAGAATCCCTCATTCATCAGATTCCAAAGTTGCATTTATTGGATTGAGTCCTACTGACTGTGGAGGCCATTGGAGTACAGTGAACTTCCTGCCATTCTTTTGTGGACCATTCTCTGAAACATCCCAGCTCATCTGGCACCAACAACCAAGCTATCTTCAAAGTCACTTATATCCCCTCTGTTTCCCATTCTGATGCCCAGTTTGAACTTTAGCAGGTCATCTTAACCATGTCTACCTGCCTTCGTGCACCAACTTCCTGCCATGTGATTGATTCGATATTTGCATTAACAAGCAGTTGAACATGTGTACCTAATAAAGTGACCAGTGCGTGGTCACTTTACAGGTGTACCTAATAAAGTGACCAGTGCGTGTATTTTGCAAGAAGTCTAACTCATAACCTCAGCAGCATTTCATGAAGTTCACCTTCGTTTTCCAAATTCCGTCTCTTCTCTGACTCCTGGTCGGCTTTTCTTTGGTACTCTGTGAATCTGTGCTGCTGCATAAGCTTGTCCTTCTCCAGCAGAGACAAGCTGGCTTCGGCGCTCTTCCTCAGGTTTGCCTAAAGCGAGGAACAAAAGAGCAGCTTTGATGTGGAGGGGGAACAAGCCCTAATCTAGCCACTGATCTGAAACAGTAATATATTTAACTTCATAGCTTGCTAGCAACACCACACTATATTAACAAAATCAAAGGAGTGTACTGCAAAGCTGATAACAGGAATTTATAATGCGAGGAAGAAATATTTCAAAAAGGCATTTACCTCTTCATCCAGCTCTTTCATAATCTTTTCAATCTTGTTGTTTGATGTCCTAGGGGCAACAAGAGAAAAAATAAATAAATAAATAAACACTCTGAATGTCTCTCACAGGGATGAAACAGTGAAGCTGAAGTTTGTAAAATCTTGTGAAAATAGTTTCATGGAAAACTCCAGTTTCCTCATAAAATCACAGAGGCACCAAGGGACAGAAGACACTTTGGGACCATGTCGTTATTAAGTGTCATTCAAGCTTTTCCTGCTTATACATATCATGAATCCTCCCACGAAACAAAACTTTTTTTAGAGTTTGCAACTCATCTATTCTGTTCTCATCAGGCTCAACGTTTTTGCAACATGTCTTTAGTCAGACTAACAGGCAGACTCATTTTCCCATCATGGATTAAGAAATTTAGATCTTCATTCTTTTCCTTCAAGCCAAGGCTTTGTCTTAATCTGTATTTTGGAAAGTGGCTATGAACGTAAGACAAAGGTTTATTCCATACCTGCATTTCTGCTCCAACTCATCTTTCAACTGCATTTCACTGTGCAGCTGCTCCTCTAGCTGGTAGATTCGTTTTTGCAGGTTCTCCAACTGAACAGAAACATTCCATTTCAACTGATCAGATAAGGTCGCAGACATCCAACGTGTCAAAGACCTTGTCTTGAAGACTTGTACTCACATGACTCTTATCTTCTTTTGTGGAACTGCTACGCTTGTCACTGCTCTTCGTGTCAGCAGACCTTCGCAAAAGGCTGGAAAAAAAAACGTTAACAGACAATGAACTGTTCATAAGTCTGTGACATTTACTCTGAAATTTGTTGTTGTTTGTTTGGCTCCATGGCTAAAGCATCCTTGATGCACAATTAAAAACTTGTATTGACATAATATATACAGGTATAAATATAAAAATTCAAGAAAAATGAAGGGAAAGAAGCAGAACACACACATAATTTAGTGGTACAAAGAACAAGTCTGGCAGACTTACTGTTGATTACTGTAATAGGTGAAGCCTACAAACGGGAGCTGGTTGCCCACAAAGGCCTTTGGTATGGGAAAGGTCTCCTCCTCTCCCCGATCCTCCTCGATGTCATCAAAGTTACTGGTGTCGGTGTCACTGCTAAGTTCGGGGACTACAGGGGCAGCCGCTGCACACAGCAAAGGAGACAACAAAGGGAAAAAAAAATGCCACTAAATTTTATTATACATAAAAGCCTCCATGTGTTAGAGAGCATAACAACAAAAATTCAGAGCACATGTTTTAGAAAACACTCCTAAAAGTGTTGGCAGGTCTTTCACTACAGGGAATAACATAACACAATCCATAAAGTCAGTCAATGTCCTGATACCATTCAAGTTTTGTTTAATATTAATTAATAAACACCAGGGATGTCATGAAAACTGATATTTCAGAACAAGTCAAAGCCAACACTGTGATTACTTAGTAATAACATAAAATAGTTTGCAAATGCAGCAACAGGTGTGGTGTGACTTGTGGGAAATTTTATATGGAGGAAATGATGAAGGTCATCATAACAGATGAACTACACATTGAATTTAAGCTATGTTATTAAATGTATAAGCCAAAACATTTATAACCTGAAATGATAGTTTCAGGCTAGAAACACATAATGTTCACAAAGACTTATCCTGTACAACTGATTAAAAAAGCTGATTAAGTCAATGTTATAACACTATGAGCAGTATTTAAAGACCTTTCATTTAATGTTTTAACTGTTAGGAATCATGATATTTCAGTATTAATTTCTACTGACAACCATATTTCTGATATCCTATGGCTATTACATACTGAAGCAAAGTAAGCATATGTGTTAAGTGCAAAAGCTTAAAAACTAAAATGTTCATTTTTTTAAATAATACATGCAAACTAAGTCATTTATATAGTCAGTTACCCCAAACCAAAACAAATTTCTTGGCTTCTTCTTATCACTGTGGTATATTATAAATATTTAAATCTGCTGTAATTATGATATAATTATCTTTTTTCCCCCTCCAGACTGACTTTTTTCTTTCTTTGGAAACCCTCTTAAAAACAAGGGAAAGCAGCCAGCTAGTAGAGCTGGTCAGCCTCTGATACACGAACGGGGTGGGGGTGGCGGTGGCAACAAAGTGCTGACTTCAGCCTAGTAAAGTATTAAATATAAAGCCAGTAAAGAACCGACTATAGCTAGTGGATTTAGCACTACATTTCTAATCTCTCTTTGCTCCAGTGTCAATCCCAGCGCATTAACATTTGCTTTAAACTGCTTTCCCCATTGTTGGCCTCAAAAATGCTGCACTGCAAGTTATTACTCTGAGCAGGAATCACGTTTAGTCTTAGAAAGGATACTGAATGAATGGCTCGTCTACAAGAATTTCCTGCAACTGTCTGCAGTAGGTCAAATGGAAAACATGATCACAGGATCCATGATTGCAATAACAGTGAGCTGCAGCCAAATTAAAAAGGGAGTTGTGAAAATAATCCTTAACATTAAGAGTGAAAACATTCGTACTCTCTCTGATGTTCTCCCACGTCCACTGGTCATTCTTGAAGAAGGGATGCCTCTTGATTTCATCTACACCATTACGGCCAAGTCGAACTTCCCTGTGGGGGTCAGGAGCAGAGATTTAGTCATTTCAGCAATTCTGTATGGTAATGTCAGCAGAAGACAGCAAGTATCTGAATGCAAAGAGAGCCATTATCTCTGCTATTAAGATGTTTTTTCACAGAGGGTTCTCGACATCTGAAAACAATTCATGCAAAGAAAAGGATTTCAGACAAAAAGCTTCGTGATTCGCTGCTCGGTCTGTGGCCATCTAACCTGTCGGTCAGGAAAGCACAGATCAGATTCTTGGCGTCATTGGATATGTCGCTGTCATCAGGGAAGGTCAGCGCATTCTTGTGGTTCATAATTTTGCTATAGGTCCCCACTAGTGAGTCTGCATAGAAAGGAGTGTCGCCTATGCACGGGACAAACGAGAGCAACAGGTAAGTAATATGTCTGGCTCTAAATATGTAAAATAAGTCATCTTTCAATGCAAATACTCACCAACTAACATTTCGTACAGAAACACTCCCACTGACCACCAGTCGCACTCTCTGCCATAATAGCCATCTCCTCCTTGGGATTTCAGTACCTCAGGTGAAATGTAGTCTGGAGTTCCCACTGCTGTGTCACATCGTACCATACCGTCCTGAAGGGCACGAACATCATCAACATTAACAACTCCAACACTTTACTTCAAAAAAAATTATCATTATTACAGGGAAATGGTAAACAGACTCATTCTTATATAGCACTTTTTCACTTTGCCAGAGCACTCAAAGCACTTTACACAAGATGCCTCATTCACCCATTCATATAAGCACTTAAGCACTTTTTTCTATGCTTAAGTGGTTTCTAGCTAATATTCACACACATTCATACTCCGATGGATGCGTCAGAGAGCAATTTGGGGTTAGCATCTTGCCCAAAGATATTTGGGCCCTGGAGAGCCAGGGATCAAACCACCAACCTTCCAGTCAATAAATGAGCAGCT
Source organism: Pelmatolapia mariae (assembly GCF_036321145.2). NCBI lineage: Eukaryota > Metazoa > Chordata > Actinopteri > Cichliformes > Cichlidae > Pelmatolapia > Pelmatolapia mariae. Next base: position 20,127,995 of record NC_086243.1, read on the forward strand.
CTACTGAGCTACAGCCACTGCAGACCTGCCATCCCAGTAATTACTATTATTAATGTTGTTGTTTATTTAATTCTATAAAAGTGGATGAGAACAACGACTAAGTGATTTATCAGCTTTTAACCTAAAATACAATTTTGGCTTTCAACAATTAGATCAAAACAAAATTTTGATAATAATACAAATACTCTTTTTGCAGTGTTATTTATATGCCAGCTATGTCCAGACACTTAAACTCAGCTATTAATCTTTAACTCCTCGAGATCTATCTTGAAATAAAACTCTTAAAGTAGATTTATGAGATTTTTGTAAATGTTGAGGTGTCGAGTATGAGCTGCAAATAATTCTTCACATCTTTCTGGCAACAAAACCGCCTCCCAGCTTTCCAAGTTAGAATTTTCCCCTCACTCAGATTAGAAACACATATTGTTCACAAAGACTTATCCTGTACAACTGATCAAGTCAATGTTAACACTATGAGCAGAATTTAAAGACCTTTCATTAATTTACTGTTTTAACTGTTAGGAATCATGATATTTCAGTATTAATAAGACTGAAAACCATATTTCTGATATATTTTTTAAGTGCAAAAGCTTAAAAACTAAAATGTTTATTTTTTTTAAATAATACATGCAAACTAAGTCATTTAAAAATTTCTTGGCTGCTTCTTATCACTGTGGTATCTCTAGGTAAACAATTAATCAACAGGTGCTGAGCTAAAGATCTGACAATAAATTCATAACTGGTCCCCAAAAAACACCTCGACACCTCCACCTCATTTTTCCTTATACAAGGACACATTCTTAATGTTCAGTAACTCCATACTCATTGTTAAGATAATGTCTAATATTGCTCAGTAATCAAGATTAAAATATAGACTAAATAATAATGACTGGGATTCTCACTATAATTGAGCAGCATTAACTTGAGACACGGAAATTTTTAAAATAATCTTATCAACACGATCTGACAACATGTCTGTGTTGAAAGAAAGTGAATCTGATACCTTGTTCATTTTCATGCAGGTCCCAAAGTCTGCGAGCTTTAAGTGGCCTGCTTTGTCAAGCAACATGTTATCAGGCTTGACATCTCTGAGGAAACAAAAAACATCGTTAGACATCAGTTCAAGCACGACGCCAATAAAAACATCCAAATCAAACACACGCATCACAAGGAAACCTGATAAACTAAACTCATCCAAAACATTCAAAGGCTTCAGCAGCGTTCTCATGCTGAGCCAATGCATGGGCATTAGTGTTAAGGTTAGAGAAACAAAACAAAAAACAACACAGTCAGATCTGTCTGAACGCTGTAGCAGCGACAGATCAGATGGCATGAGGTATGTGGGCAGCTGTTAATGAGAATAGTGTTCATGTTTCTCTGCACATCGTGAAAATCTGAGCACATCAGGAAATCCTTTATACAAGCTGTTATAAGACCATTTAATGCACAATAACGTTAACTTTATTAGAAATTAACATTGTTTTGCTGTTTGGGATGTGTTGTGTAATGTCTGGGTTAAAGCTGCCGTGGAAATGTGATTTCCTGCAAAAGGAATAATAAAGGATATTATCCATCTAAAAACATTTTTTACTCTAATTAGAAGAAAACTGATGGAAAAAAATACCACCACTGTACCCAGTAATGTTATGAACTCAAAGTGCTTCAGGGCTGTTGTGTGGAGAAACAATTTGATGTTCAGATGCATGCCATACTTGTTGCTCTGCTATTGACTATATAAAGCTCGCTCTGGCCCACGCCATTTCACACATTGGCAAACATGTTTGTTGCACTGGCTGCCTGCTCCAAATGCCATGAGAAAAAAAAACAAGCAAAAAACAAAACAGTGCATGTCTACCCAATTTATCTTTAGCAATCTTTAACATATTAGAAAGCAAAATGAAGCTGACAGTGTGGAAAAATGTTTTGTTTTTGTTTTTTTCCAAAGTTCTGAGAAGCAGTTGTGAAGTCTCTTAAAACCGATAGCACCTAGCAACGTTACTTCCTGCTTATTACAATGCTTCCTTAGATCACAGGTTGCCACCAGACCTCTTTGATCCCGCTACAAATCTCACACAATTTACAACGGGAAAAAATGCCTTGTGGGAAAAAAAGCAGAACTAGAAATGACGATGTAACGTTAATAAGTCTTTTTAAATAACGAAAATAGCTTCTTTTTCAACATATATGACCACCACAAACAGAGAAAAATACAAATGTTGTACTGTCACCTGTGAATGAAGCCCATAGAGTGGATTCCATCCAGGGCCAGGACTACCTCGGCTGTGTAAAAGCGAGCCCACTTCTCTGGGACGTCATAGTTGCTCATCAAGTTTACCAAATCACCACCAGGCATGTACTCCATCACCATGTAGAGGTAGCGGTCATCTTGGAATGCAAAAAAGAGCTGTAGAAGGACAGAATTCAAACAATTAGGAAAAGGATTCAAAAGTATCCCAACAATTTATGTCAGACACATGAATGAGGCTGGATTTATGTGGTCTGAACCATGTCTGACTAATAACTGCATGTTTAGACACTCCTCTGTCCCATCATACCTGAACGACCCATGAACTATTGGCAAAGGCCATGATGTCCCTCTCCTCCCAGAAGAAAGCAGAGTCTGACCTCTTGATCATCTCAAACTTACTCAGCAGCTTCATGGCATATACTTTGCTTGTCGCTTTATGTCTTACCTGAAAAAAGATAATGAGGCAGCAATCAAGTCAGACTTATTCATCAATGTGCTACATTTATAGCTACTGTGCTATTCAAAGAAATAAAAAGACAGAATGGCATTCTTACCAACTGCACCTCTCCAAATGCACCCCTCCCAATAACTTTAACCACCTCATAGTCCACCGCTTTCATTCGCAGATCACGAATTTTACTTATCGTCTCTTTGTCTGGGGGGGAAGAAAAAAAAAACATGCAAAGTTACCAGGAGAAATGCACAAAGCTCTTGTTATGGTGTTGACTTTTGAGAGAAGGTGTATCTCCATCACTGAGGGTTCACAGCCTCCCTGTTTATGCAATCTCGGGGGTTACTTTCATAGGACATCCACATTGTTGGCAAGCAAAGCAGAACAAGTTGACAGCGTACTGCAACTGCACAGCTGAGTGACGCCGTTTAGGGAAAGTTTGTTGCTTACTGAGAGTTGGCCTCTCCCTGATGTAATAATTCTAGCTCCCCTTGGGGAGTCAGTATCCACTGTTCAGCCAAATTTGGTCAAAGCAGTACTAGTGGGATAATTTTCAATTCACATGACTCACAACTAGCACGGGAATGCATGGAAAAGCGGGGTGCGGGGGGGCATCCAAGTTCAAGTGATCTAAAAATAAAAAGAAAGTACTAAGCTATTAGAATAAGAACATTTGTGAGTCATTTCCACCACGCATGAGTTCCTGGGATCATGATCCCTACTTGAAAAATCCCAGGCAACCCTGAAGACATAAAAAAAACATGTTTAGAAATGCAACAAATAGGAACTCCAGTTACTGTTATAGATAATATACCGTGTGAGTATATTTGCTCACGAGGCCGGGAGATGGATTAATGTCAGTAGGTCTTGGCATACATACAGTAGAGCAAACAGCTGATTTGATTGTGGTGCAAACCACAATGCATGGCTGGGGATTCAGAGCTAGAAGTGCTTCAGGCAAGTCATGCTACTGAAGATCACTGTCTTGGTAGATAGCGCCATTATTCCATATCCATCAATGCCTTTCACAAAAGTACGGAACCAAGAGTAATTGAGAAGATGCCTAATGGCAGTTTTTGCCTAGGGGTTTACAGTAGGTCACTTGATATTCAAATATGACACGTTATATTCTAGTTGTCCTCAAAACTTAAAAAAAAAACCTGTTAAGAATGCACAAAAAGTTACGACATTAATATCCTGTACAATCTTAGCAGTATCTCATGCATTTCTGATGCATTAAGATGGACACTTGAGATCCCATAAAAACCACCACATGATCAATACAGTATGAGTACAGATTTGAGTGCAAATTCTGGGGTACACGCTATAACTCACCATTGTCCCATATATTAAGTGTTGAAAATTGAGCAGTTTGACCAGATACATTAAGAAAAGAGAGAAACCTTTGATTTATAGGGTTTTTTTCATCATATTTATAGCAGCTTCCCCATTCTGGGGACACAGTGAAAAAGAGAAGCCAGCCTTGACAGACATCAGGCAGGTCACCAACCATTTATGAAAGCCCCTTTGTTGGGGACACTAAGCAGCAGACACCTATTGTGTCCAAGCCCACATACACGCCGTGACCCAAAAAACTGCTCCTCCCCCCTCCCTGAGTCTAGGCTTATACCCATACATAACTGTGAACACAAATAGTTAATGAGAAAGACACAGGGAGCTCTCATAAGGGGGAAAGCTTGATGCAGTGTACTTACATCTATTCAAAAAGTTGTCAATGCTCTTGTTTTTCCTCAGGGCGGGGAAGTCAAGGTCATATACCAGTGCATCCAAGCCATCCTGGAAGAAAAGCAGAAGGGTGACCATGCATGAAAGCAAAATTAAAAGGCTGCTACAACGTCACAGATCCGTCATCTCACACGGCATGAGAAAAGCGAACTGTGGAACCGCTCTGTGCAGAAATGTCTGCATAACACTGGCAGTTGGCTTCCAGTCTGGATCATGTTACTGCTGGGGAGCACTTCAGCATTTTGTTGAAAAACAAAACAAAGTTTTAAAAAGCATGGCTTGCATATTGCATGACACTTATGACGGGGATGCACCAAGTTATCGGCCAGCAACTGCACATGTTATGACATCAACCAATGGCCGAGAGCTTTTCTGTTCCAGCTTCAAATGTGAAGACACAGGGAGCTCTCTACCAAATTGCAACTTTAAACATCAGAATTGGAATCAGACGAGAATTTTGCAATCCGTGCATCCATAATGTTTAGCACCAACATAGTGAATTCAAAAACATTATCTTTGGTCAATACAATTTTTGCCATCTATAAATGAATGCAATGACTTTTTTTAGCTTTTGTCTTTTTAAGCAAAAAGTATATTATTCCAAACTGACATCACAAGTTTGTATAAGCAGTTGCAGCATCACTGATGCAAAAAAGCTAAATGTCAAAAGAACCTAAGAAATATATGGTAAGTAATGACGACTGGACACTTCATTCCCTCTCATAGGCATTACAGCGGTGTTCCTGGCCCTCCATGGAGTCATAACTTGATTACCATCATCTCTGTTAGGGTACGACTTGGATCAATGATTGAAAGCAAATAAAATAAACAGACAAAGTATTCGTTGCCATTTTGTTTACAGTAAAATTTTGTGATTTCAAGAACTATAAACATGCAGAGAAACAGTCTTGCCTTCGGCTAGGCTACAGCACAAGTGCCACTGGCAGGGTTTAATCTAATCTTCCATAATCCAGAATGGCTGAAAAAAGACGGGCACACAAACCCTCGAATGTACGTCAACTGTTATGCAGTTCCTCGCGCAGGTGTGAGCCAGATGTTTTCAAGGGGTGAGCTAACCTACATATGCTTTCCTTTAAAAAGGTCAGAGGTACATGTTGCACTATAAAGCTGGTAAGAGCTACAATTAAAATATGCAATAAAATGTATTTATTGGCCAAATCATCTCTGAACTTTCCATCATAGCATGAAATCTTGTCATTCCAGCAGTGTCTTTGTGTTTCTCTGAGCAAAGCAATGATGACACACGGTGAATCAGCAGCTTGGGAATCCTCTTAAGTCACTCTGCTGTTTCTGCTCAACAGTGGAGGACACATACATAAAACAAGCAAGTGCCCTGCAGGATGGGCGGTACAAGGAAAATGCAGGTGGGAGGGGAAAAGGAAAAAGTAAAAGGTGTAGAATGGTTGTTAGGAAGAAGAAAAACAACTTCAAAATTTACCAGGACAGAACATTGGAAAACTAATAAGTTGGAAGCTCTTCTGCTCAGTTTAGAAACCTTCAGAAGTCAACATTCAGGAGAGAGTATTTACAGAAGAGGCTGGGAGGGGGAAAAGAAAGACGCCCTTTGAGCCATATAGTATCCAGCCAGCTTACACTGGGAAAAAAAATGCTGAAGAACTGAGTCCTTCAGGACCTTAATCACAAGGCTTTGCGCTCAGCAATGCACGTTTGCATAACTTCCTGCCGCAGAAAACTCTGGACAGCCACAGTAACATTCCTCAACAGGACTGTACACGTCAGAGAGCTATTTTAGTTATGTGGCCAAGCAAGTTCTCAACAAAAAAGTGAAGGAGAGGAAAGAGAAAAAATAATAATAATCTATCCCAAGTGCAGAGTCACATAGAGAGCCTCATTTTCAATCATCAGCACAACTGTAAAACACTATGACGGAAAGGCAGAGGGAGTGGAGAGAGCTGGTGCATGTTGTGCTAGCTAGCCCAATAGGAGAACAAATAAAGGAAGCAACAAAGAAAAGCCAGCCATCCTAAGGAAACACCAGAGCAATAACAGAGCCAGGTAGGGCAAATACAAATACAATATAGGATAAAATCATGAAACAAGAATGTGAAAGCTAACTGATTAACAAACAAAATAATGATGTCAGTTTGATAAAGTCTAAGTGACCAGCACTGGCTGTGAGCATCAGTGGTTGAATTTCGGCATTTGCATGTTTGCTGTGGTGTCACCTATCCTCATAGAGAGAGAAACTGAGGGCAAGCTGATATAGACATACCAGGAGGAACAATATAGATGGCGTTTTAATCAACTGGCAAACTATTAATAAATAAGGTAGTTTAGCAACATTAAATACCCCTAATGGATGTTTATGCATTGATATACAACAGTACCTAGAATTAATGGCCTTCCACTCATGAGCGATAGAGGAAGTAGGATGACCAACCAGGTAAGTGTAGTCAAAATAAAATTGTAAAGCAACACAACAGTGTACGAGTGATTTCCTGTATGCATGATTTTGCACGTACCATGAAGGGAAAAAATGGAACTACTTTAACAACCTATCAACAACAAACGGCAGTTTCAGGGCTACAGCTATCCTCAGCAATTTAAACATCATATTAGACTAAGTTCAAATTTCATCTGCATACATACACTTTAATTTTAACTTCTACAGCTTTACTGCAGATATTTTACTGTGTAAAACAAATGTGGTGGAAATGGGGGTTTGCTACAAAATTCACTTTTCTTCACATTAGAGCTTGCTGAAGAGGTGGTTCGATTCTCGCCACGTGACTCCTGCCAACTTTTTCCCCTTAAAGGTTATTATGGCAATTGCTGCAGTTTTAGACACTTTTGTTTCACTCCATTCGAGTTTACCGTCTCAGTAGCGGCTACGCGCTTTGTGTATGTAGACAAAATTCCGCTACATGTTTAACTACTTACATGGTGACAGCTGAGGGCTACAAAGTTAAACTGCGCATCGAAGCAAAAACATTTACACTGAGGAATTTTTTGTTATAAATCAATTTATTCGATGAATCGTTGCAGCCCTAGTCTGTTTGCTGAGCTAAAAGCCTTCTTGGCCAGCTGTCAAAGTGGAGAAGTTGAGAGCTGTCTTTTAATAGGAGCAAAGTTGTTAAGAGCCATTTGCTTCAGTCTTATTCTGATAGTGGTGTGGACAGTGGCACTTGTTTTGCTCTGAAGATCCACTATAAGCTAGAGGGCTACCTTAACTTCATACACAACCACACTACCACCAGGTTTAATCCAATATGGCAGGGTTGAAATGGAATACGCAACTTGCTGACAGAAGAACTTGGGGAAATATAAATATTAGCAGAAAAGAAACTTAAACAGATTTTTTTTTTTATTTACTTATTCAGCTTTTCAGCAACACCACACAAACACACACGTTAACATAACCATTTATACCACAGATAGCAAATAAATCTGTGGGAAACACTGATTATCACCGCATAATTCAGCATTGGGTGGGAAGCAGCGTAGAGGGGTTAGACTGTGCCGACTACAGCAGAGCAGAGCATCCAGATCACCTGCACACAGATGTAAGACGGCCAAGCAGGAGTCATTTTTGTCACGATTTTGTCACAACCTTTAATAACATGCATCAAGAGGACCACCAGTGATTTTTATATTCAGCCAATACCAATAGCCAGTTGCAGCTTCCTGCACATTGGAGAGGCATCAAGACTTGTGTAGCTTAACAGTGCATGTCATGATAGGCAATTTCAAAGAAAACTGTCAGAATCTGAGAAGTGCTTTACATTATCTGGGCTTGTTGCCAGCTCTCTGAACTAATGAGGATTGTAATGCTTCCAAAGTATTATCACCGTTCCACCTACACAGCTGTGCTGCCGAGGAGAGAAAAAAAAAACACTGCAAGATGACTGCAACGCCTGGCGTGAATGGAGAGTTTGGAAAATACCGCTGGAAGATATCCCTTGAACTTGTCAGCACATCATGGATCAACCCATTTATGCGAGTCTGTTTTCTTTCAGATGAAAATCATCAACTCAAACAATAGACACACAAAGACCACCTAGTGGATTTCAACCAGCTCATATTGCCTGTTTGGTGTCTGCATATTAAATTCCTATTTGCAATACAGTTTTCATTGCAAACTCTGCTCCAGGCTACAGTACCAAATATGAGGCTGTTAGTACAGGAATACTTGAAATACTTTTTCATCATGAGTAATTTAGAATACTTTGCAGTAATGAGCACTTTCCAGGCAAACTGAATGAAAAAAGGTGCACACACACTATAAATTAACACCAAGGATCCAAGTTGTTATCATAGCCTTCAGCCAAAAATGTGACACTATTAATTAAAATTATACAATTACTGAGATTATATGCTGCTATAAACTTAACAAGATGTGCCTGCAATCTATGTTATAAGGAAAATCACAAATACGATTAACTCAGCTCGAAAGGGGCTGGGCAGTAGCCGTGCACAGGATGTTTTATTATGTGGCAGTCTTGGGAAAAATTGCAAGGAAAACAAACCAGAGCTTGAAGTTTCTGCTGATGCTGCTTCAGCCAGTGGGTGACACATCCCTGGGATTACTAACTAATCATATGAAAAACCGTCTCATCGCCCTATTCATGAAATGCGATAGTTATGTTTAAAATAAATAATTTTTAAAAAATGTATGGTTATACGGAACACACCAACGCATTGGCTGACATTACATATGATAATTATTTCCTTTATATCTTAATCCTTAAAGGATAAAAATACACACACACACAAGCACAAGCTCTTTTCCAGACATTAAAGTCTGAGTTAAAATTTCCATGAGAGACTCGGCCACATCATCCCCTCTCAGCATGCCAGCACAAGGCATGTGGACTGGCCCAAGTTGAGCCCTTCTTCTCACGTCCTTTTCTGCCACCTCTTCAAGACAATATGCTTTCCACATGTGAGCAGCTGAGCAGACAGCCTGTTCCACAGCGGGGTGTGCCCGTGTAAACGTGAATGTGATCATACAAACCAGTGAAGCCATTCAAAGCATGAAATAACACATCACTTCCTCTCAGGTAAAGACATTCCAAGAGAGTTAACGCTGATCCCTCTAGTACACTTAGAAACCACCACTGAGACTTTAGCTGGAGTTTTTCTAACCAAGCACTTTGTCTGGACTACTTCTTACACACTCTGGCTGCAGATAATATCTACTGACAGGAAATCCCATGTACCTTGAAAGACTGCATATCTAACAACTCTGCTGGATAAATGGCTGTGACAGTAAGCCCAGGAGTGGCAAAACAGGGGTATTTGAGTTTCTTATGAGGTCCCAGTGAGCAAGAATTACTGTCACAAAAGCTTTCATGTGAAAGTACAATGGAGTAATTCCAACAGTGGCCATCGCTCACTGGTTTCCAATGACTGAGCAGTGGATTCTCAAGCAAAACTGTGCTCCTCTGCCTGCACAGCACACGCCAGCAAATGACCAGTTCATTAAAGGAGGGAATATAGACCACTATGTACGCAGGAGCGCCCAACGGGCATTTTAGCCCTTAGTAAACAAGACAGATTCTGAATGGGCTAATTTCAAAAAAACAAAAAAGGAAGAGGAGTTCCATTTTTAAAAGATTGGATCATTTTAGTATGCATTCCTGCACATAATCAGTCAGTTGAGGGAAAGCACTGCTACAAATAGCTCAGTCAATTGTTGTTCCCATAACTGAATAGCTGAGGAGAGCAGTTTACAACTGACAGCCCTGAACCTTCTGACAATAGGGGTAGATGAAATGCTGACCGTAACCTTCACCACAAATATGTTTTCCAAATCAAGACGATGCAGTTCATTATCAAAAAAGCTCCAGACGGGTGTTGCTTTGTTTTAAATTCAAAACAAATCAAAAGAGCCCACACATTTCGTGCGCATCTTCCAAAGTATTACATACCTTACTTAAATACTTTTGTTACTTCCGGGGAGCAATGGACAAATCAAACTTAAATGAATGCTATAGGTGATTGCCCCCATGAAAATATGGCCACTGCAGTACTTTTTGTCAGAGTTACATTAGCCCTGCAGGGGATGCAGCTGTGAGAAAGAGCAGATGCAAAAACAACCGGTGGTGCGTTCAAGGTTCCTGCATTCACCAGTGTCGCCCTCATAGTGAAAAGACTGATTTTGTTGATAGTATATATTTGTCACAATTAACAAATGTTCAACAGATAAATGGCACATGTGATGCTGTGGTTTAGAATGAAAGGTCATTACGCAGCACAGTCTGTTTTGGTTGACTAACACAAAACAGAAGTAGCTTAGAGGACTGGTATATCCTGATAACAATGGCCTGGAAAATCTTGCCTTGTCATACACCCCTTACACAGGCCTATATGCTAACTGAGAACACAACAAAAGGGTGAGTATTATGTCCTCCTGTCAAAAAATCTCCAGTAAATCTAGAACGACACTGAATTTTGCTGCATTATCAGTGCAAGACAACACCTTAAGAGGCAGGGCAGGTCCATTAAAGGCAAAGGTCGTGAAGGCAGGACAAGGATTCACTGGCTGTTTTTCAAAAGTTGGGCCTTGGCAAATCAACCATGCAAGGAAATCAGAACGCAGGCCACAAACATGTTTATGCTAGACACTCAGAACAACTGTTTTTCAAGGTAAGCTTCTATAAGGCCTCATTTTATTGTATGATAGTTTCACTTAATTGGGCTATATCCAGCATTAGACCTTAGTCCGAATTGGACTTAAACAATAAATACAAGTTTTCACACCAGCTGTTTTTATACCAAAGTTTCTTTATCATTTCATTATAAGGCATAAGAATCACTCACTCAGTTCTGATGTTTTAAGACTAAATCTAAACTAAGTAGAAAAAACTGGCTGATGTTGACCTCCAAATGTGATTTCAACAAAATAAATCTCTGTGTCTCATACACCAGTTTATATCAGAACTTCACTGATGTAAAATTTAAATGTATAGGAATCTCACCACAAAGCTAATTTATCTATTGCTATCTCCTACACAAACTGAAATATATGCAGCATTTCTGATTTTAGCTCACACTCTAAATCACTTCAAAGTCAGAGCATCCACCCTGACGTGCAGTACTCGCACAGTCGCCATCGTATGAATCTGGTTTATTGGCCTTGCCGTTTCCTGTAATTACTCTTATTACAGATTTAAAGCCCAAATAACAGATGAAAGAGGGATCAAACTCAAAGGCGCTGACGTAGTCCAAGTGTCAAAGGTAGAACAAAGACGATGGCAGGAAGCCTTTATGTAGTGCACCTCAATTATCGCTCACAGCGAGTCCTAACACATCGATTCATTTATTATAATGCACTAGATGATAAACAGACTCCACTTTAATACTCTAGCGCCAAGTCCGAGGGTGCCTGGGACATTTTTCAGTACTTTGACAAATACACAACCAATTTTCATTTTTCTAAAGACTTCGATACAAACCAGTAATTGCTGGTTGACAGAAGAATAAAATATATTAACAATGCTCAGACCTTTAATGGCAACTGAGCTTTCACATCACAATGTCAGGAATTCTGTCTGTTCAGATTGGCTCTGTAGAAGCCAATGTAGAGCACAATGATTGGGGAGGGGGCTGCCCATCTAGATAAGGCTCTCTTCACTCTGAGCAGGATTTATTTAGCGGGTGAAGATAAGGGCAGCAGGACTGCAGAACAGTGAATGGTTATGCAAGCCCAGAGCTGAGCACTAAGGTACAGGCCAAATGTCACCATCACACATATCACAGGCCAAGCTCCTATAAGGGAAAAGTGTAGTCCCAACGGTCCTATACTTCAGAGTGCTATGCCAGGTACAGAAACACAGCCAGTAAAAGGCTTGCATTGTGCATTCTGATGGAGCCTATTACTCATAGCCAAGCATGTTGGCTGCTTCATGCGTTAAATGTCCTGATTCACAGCCCTCAGAAACATGAGTCTTCAGTCCACATAATTTTGGTTTATGGGTAGAGAGCAGAGCCCACACCCAGCTACCTCAGAGCTGCCTGCTTGGGCTCAACTCTCCAGACATGCAGAATGGCTCTGGGACACACAGGGAACTCCAGGCCAGTCAAAGACAAGAGGTTATTTGATTAGCATGGAATTTTATTAAGCTGTGGGTGGAGTTGCATGGTGGCAGAGAGCGCCTCAGCAAAAGGCCTCCATTCATTGATCAGGGGCGATTGCAGAGAGGGGAAGAAAAAGAAAAAAAAAAAAACGAACAACACCCTTGTGTGTGAGGCTGCCAGTGGGAACAGTCCCCACAGCTTTTTGCTATTAGAAATGCAGAGCATGTGCACCTCTAGGTGAGTTTAAGAGCCCCTTTTCTGCAACACGATGGGAGGTCAGTGCTAAGCAATTTTTCTTTACTAAAGACCGCTATCTGTAGCACCCTGAACACAAACACTCTCGGATGTGTGGGTGGGGTTTTGGGACAAGCCCCTTTTCCTATAGGGCTTTCCTTACTTCATTTGTTTAGGACATTAGTCCACTCCTATATCATAAAGTCAAGAGGAATCAATCAAAGAGCCACGTGGCCACAAGAACTATTAGGATATACATAATAATATGGGAACTGTTTATTTCTTGCCACTTCAGTGGTATGCCCAAGGCGAAAAAGTAGGTCAGACACGAAAACCCAAAACATAGGTTTTAAGTCAGTAACTGGAAATTCAGGGCAAGTCCGTCCGTCCCCCCAGCCGATTACCTACACTCATTTTGATTCTACCACAACAAACATCTGAGCACAACCGCTCCCTTTAGTCACCAAGACGCAAATCCGTGCGAAAACACGCAGCACGGCTGTCACTGAACCTGAAACGCTCCTCATATCAACACACCCTCGACGTAACAACATCCCCTCCACGATGAGTCAGTTTCTGGGACTGCTGCACGTAATAAAAACCAATAAAGGTGTTGCTCCAGGCTGAAGCACGTGGCAACAGCCGCCTTTCCTTTAAGATAGGAGTCATTTCGTGAGTTGTCAACCACAGGCAGGAAGCAGCCAGGAAAAACTCTAGCCAACAGGTGTACTGATGCAGCTGAAGCTCTGCAGGTTAGAACAGGCTTGAAGAGGGCCTATCACTTTATATGAAGCTGAAACAAACAACACATCTAACTGGTCACCTTTTAAATGCTCTAAGCTGCACACTGGTGACCAAAAGAAAAAAAAATATATATATATATCACAATCGGTTTGCAGTGCAAGGCAGGAAAATCACCAGTTGATCGGTTTTAACTTGCCTAAAACAAAAATATTGTAACGAAGTGTGTGTGTGTGTCTCTGTGCCATCTGTCCAACTTCTTAGTCATTACGTTACAATTATTCTTTATTTTTATTTTAAACTAGCAGAATACCGCAGTTAAAGATTGTTATTTCCACCCTATTATAGTGTGCTTTTTTGCCTTCGATTTTGTAAAGTATCTGGAGGTGTTAAAATTAATTTCCTTTCCGAAAACCCCTAGTTTTTACATGCCAGTGCACAGGTGTTCAAGCTAACTAAATGTCCGTCTATTCTGTGTCAGCAATTCTTCAGTGACAAGATGAAGTGTGCTGGTCTCGGAAAGAATTTCTGCTCCAAGGACTACACTGACCCCGAAATTGGCTGAATCGCTACGTTAGCCACTTTAGCCCGCTACTATGCTACAAACTTACCAACAGACAATCCGTGTTTATTTCTGACTTTGGGTCTTTCAACATGGCATCGATCTTTTCAAATCGAGCCTCCATGGTATCCCCAGCAGACATTTTTGCTGCAAAACTCATTCCCGACGTTGAGTTATGAACAAAAACAGCCCAATGGCGAGTGGCTAGCTAGCTTTAGCAGCTAGCGATAGCTAGCTAGCTAGCCAAATGTCCCTTTCTTCTTCTGAACTTTCCGCCGCACTTCAAAGAAAACACATCGTTCTCCTGGAGCTTCCACACGCTTTAAGGTTGCACTGAACATGCAAAAGCCACATTTTCGGATTTGAAGTATGTGTCCCCGGTACGAGTGGCAAACAACTTTAGTGGCAAAGATAAATGCGGCGACAGATTAGTCAGCCTCCGTGGGATGCCGCTGAGGATAAGGGCTTAAAATGTTGGTGCATCCAAACAAAAGGCAGTTAAAACGTGAATGCACCGTCTCTCTGAAAAAAGCACAATTTGTTGGAAAGCTAGTTCTGTGCCGTTCCCATATCTATGCCAGGCCCCTGCAGAAAATGACAAACCAATCTGACAGCTCAAAAGTAGAAGTGGTGGGAAAAAAAACTTCTGCTTCTTCCAAATTTCGATGAGTGTAAAGACGGAGTCGTTACAACGTTCAAAGGCAGTCCATCCGCTGCGTTGCGTGCGCTGTCACTGAGCCTCGATTGCCTCCCCGTCCGAACTGCTTTATCCCTCAGATGGAATACAGACAGATCGGGTTTGATGTGTGTTACTTTTCAGAAAACAATCGCAGACGATGCCCGATTTTCTCCAACAGTCTCGCCAATATGTCCGCCTTCCTGTTCAAACACCCCTGAGAAGATACTTCAAATGTCAGGTACTGGGCATGCGCAAGTCTACATCACAAACTGGAAGGCAACACGTTGCTGCTCCCAAACGTTAAAAAGTTGCCTAAACGTTAAGATCTCACTGAAAATCTACCATCTGAGGAAGAATAAACTTAAATTAAGTTTAAAAAATATTTATCTTTAATGTTGATATATATAGATTCTATTTGGTTCTTTTTTATTTTTTTAAAAAGACTATTTTAGAAATACTGTTGGTTAGACTGTTAATAAAAAATAATGGTCACGACACAAACAGCAAAACCATTCATCCATAGGAAGTACTATAAACACTGTATCTAAATGTTATGACAATTATATAATAATAATAATAGCATATATTAGAATACTTTTATTAATTGTGATGATTATATTATTACTAATCTATATTATTTGTTTTTTTTTTAAATTCCTGATGTTATTTTTAAGTTAAAGCTGAGCTTTAACTAGCTTAATCTATTCTCCACTGGCTTACATTATGTGCAACAAAACCACACACTCTCAAAATTATTCTTTCATAACTAACATGTACAGTCAGTTATGAAAGTTTACATAGACTCATCTTGCCCATAACTGTCATGGCAATTTGGAACTTTTACTTATTTCTTTGGATGGTTCTTTTTCCAGGGTGCAATGGTTGAGCAGCATACATCTAAAGAAACACTTGGGTGCGCAAATTTCAATTTATTTTAGATTTTCTCTACTCCACACAGTGTCAAAAGTACATATACAGGCTCAAATATATACTTACACTTGGTTAAATATTTTAATAAGTGGTGCTGAGGTTCAACAGTGTGTTAAAAGACATAATCTGGGAAGGTCTCTTGAAGCTATTTCTAAACAACTGCAAACTCAAAGATCTGCAGTTCAAACCAATATACTTAAGTGCAAGTTATTCTGATGTATCATCACTTTCGCTCGTCTTCCAGACTTTGGCTTTCACCCTCAGATGAGAGGAAATTGGTGAGGATGTCCAGGAACAACCAAAAGAGCCAAACAAGAACCACCAAGGCTACAGCCTGGAAAGTTTTGGAATGCCAACAGTGAAGCTTTAGAAGTGTTACATTGGCATGGACTGAGAGGATGCTGACCAAGAAAGACCTTCAACACCTTCAAGCTTGACTGAAATTTGCAGCTGCCCACATGGGCAAGCCAAATGCTTTCTGGCAAAAAGTTTTATGCTCACACAAAACAAAGACAGGGATTTTTGGAAGAGTAAAGGTGGGGTTTTAAAACCTAAGAAACCTATACCAGCTGTCAAACATGGTGGTAGTAGCATCATGCTTTGTGGCTGTTTTGCTGCCAGTGGCAGCAAAGGTTAAAATATCAATACTACAGGCACATACTGGCACATTACACAAAGTAGATGGCGTAGACAGAATTATACCAATAGAATAGAAAATTCTAAATAGATTAAAAAATTCTTTCTTTCTTAATATTTCTAAGTAATTAAATATGTTTGTTGCACAACCATTCTACCTTGGAAAATGTATAGTATAGGTATAAGAATACATGTTCCTGCAAGGTCGTCATAATTCACGGAAGCCCCTATATGTCAGTACAGGGTCTAGGACAGGGGCGATTCTAGGATCAGACCTTTGGGGGTGCTGAGCACCCAGAGAGCTGCCCAGCCAGGCAAGATAAACTTTACTCATCACGATGAGACTTCTTCCCTGTCTCTGTCAGTCCCTGCATTCCTAAATGTCTCCAGTTGTCCCGAGTTCTCTCTGACTGTCTCCTTGGTGCATTTAAACCCCTGTTCCTCCCTGTCCTTGTCGTCTGTTGTCTTCATCTCTGTTATCAGTCATCATAGTTTTACCATCTCTGTGCAAGTCTGCAAATTTCTTTATTAAATCATAAGATTCTTAAATTCATTAAGTCTCTCTGTGCCTGGGTCCTCGTCACAAAACATGACATCACTGTTTTGTACATTTTAACACAATTTAATCCTCACATTTGTGAAAGGAAAGCAAAACACTTTTTTGAAAAGTCTGTAACAAAACCATCAAATCTGATAAAGGTTATTTAAATGCTGCAAAAGAAGAATGGATTGGAATAAAAAAAAATACATATCCTAACCTTAATTACTGCGGGAGAATAATGAATGATTCTCATAGTGAGTAAAAAGTAAAGTGAGTGCATTTTTTGGACAGAGATTCACTTTTAATGTGTACGTATAATATAATACAGACACATAAAAAATACACTCCAAAAATAGAAGAGTCCTTGAAATGTACAAATGTACAAAATATTAATTTTAAAAAAATTATAAAAATGGAGGCAACTGTGCTTATGGTACAATATATACAATGTATGAAAAGATCTTTACTGCAGATACTACTATGGCTCTGCAGATTTTTTCTTTTATTTTAACCTATGTCGCCTCATCTTGAGGTTGGCAAATCTGTCAGTCACTTTTGGTGGTCAACTCTCTCAACTGACATCACAGCCAGGTGCTGGAGTCTGCTTTGACCTATTCCATTTCAAAGAGGACAGTGGTAACAACAGTAGGCAACGGATAATTTTAAGTTTTAGATTAGATAGGCTATATAAATTTCAATGAGAGCAACAGGACAGTCAAATGTCGCTGATTTTACTACAGAGTAGGACGGATTGTAGGGTAGCAAACATCGTCGGAAAACACGTTTTCAACACTGCAGGTTACCTGGGTCTAATGTTTTTCAGCTAAAACGAAACATGGTCTGACTCCTACCTAACTATATAAAGAGTAACTGAAGGTTAAGGCAGCTAACATGTCCTGTTTTAACCCAGGCACTCACACCTGAGCCACCATCGCTCTGGCAGAAAGGGCGCTAGAGCCAGAGTAGGGGAGAAGCGAGCTGGAACAAACCATTTTGGGAGGGGGGTATTTATACTTTTGTTGTTAAACCATTACGTCTCAACCAAGTACTGTATGGTTTATATATTTTTAGTAGTGTTTCACACAAACAGCAAATATTGTCAAGAAAAAGTAAGAAATCTTTGGGGGTGCTTTGAATCATGCCCAAAAGTGGGCTATAAACGCCCCTGGTCTAGGAAGAGGTGCATTTTGTATCTAGCCTGTCCTCCAGTGATTAACGCCTATGGATCGTGCACACATGCACTTCTCTCTCTGATTTACTGTCTGTTCATTTGTTTCCTGTAAATGCTGCACATTTTTAAAAGCGCATCTATTGCACAAGAATTGTTTGCTGTGCTGCGTAATAACTTGAGTGCAATTACCTTCAATGTCATTTTTTTTCCTGATGTCATACGACAGGGGGCGATGTTTTACAATTTATCGAGAGAGCTCACTCGTTTTCAAGAACTTGAATAAGCCCATTGAGCTTGACTTTATGACAAGGGGTGCAAACTCAACATGTCGCGTTTGCTCCTTGCAGGCATGTTTCGTATTCATATTCCTTTATATGACCAGAAGTATCTATCAAAGCTATGCAGCATTAAAGACCATGCTTTCATGTGCCCCCAGTGTATTTATGATTTGTACCTACAGAGGGACCTGACAGCATTTTGATCTGAAAACCAAAAGCAGGTTTTGAGCAGTTTGCGCCATCACAATCACCTAAAGGTGTAAGTACGCATGTTTAAAAAAAAATGCAACTTAAACATAACCTTCACTTTCAGGTGTGTGTAGATGTATGTTCGTGTTTCGGTGAGATTATTGACTCGTTCTTTTCACTTTCTTGGCATGTTTATTGATTAGTCTTTTGTGCAAACTGTTTATTTTTCTTATATCTGCGAATCAACTGAGCAAATATCATGCTGTCGACGTTATATTGTAACGTAAAGTTAGTAGTACCTAATATAGTTCTTACTGCACGTTTAAACTACAATTAAAAAATAAAAATAAAAAACTACTTATACATGTCGTCGATGGTTATTATTCATTTACTAGCTTTGGACGAGCTCTTTTGCCTTTTTCCTCCCATTTGATAAACACGCGATCACAAAGAAAAACCTTAGCCGAACTTCCGCTGATTTGAACCAAACGGTACGTACTGTAGCTTCCTGACGTCACGTTGTTGCTTCGTCGGCTGTGATCAGCTGTGGCGGAGCAGCCGAGCGCCCAAAGCAGCAGCAACGTTGGTACTGGCGTCGGAACCGGAGAGCGCAAGTTTACACACGGACCCCAATCCCCGTGGAAATCTGACTTTCTGCGTTACATATAAGGTAGGCTTGCGTTTGAACTGCGTTTTTTATTTTTATTTCTTATTTTCCTCGCGACCTTAATTTGTTTTGGTGCAGTATAATTGGCACAAACCAGCAAGCCTTCTAAATCGGGATGTCATTGATGCTCAGCTGTAAACGCTGGCTCTATGTGTGTGTGTGTGTGTGTGTGTGTGTGTGTGTGTGTGTGTGTGTGTGTGTGTGTGTGTGTGTGTGTGTGTGTGTTTATATCTTTGTGGGGACCAAAAATTGGAAGTTTGCTGTACTTGTGGGGAACAACAGCCCTTGGACCAAAATCCTGGTCCTTACAAGTTGGAAAGTATTTTTTTGAGAGGTTTTAGTGACAGGGTTACAATTGGGTTATGGTTAGGTTTAGGGTAAGGGATATGGTTAGGCATTCATTTTTCATGGTTAGGATTAGGGTAAGGGGCTAGGGTAAGCATTATGTCAATTAGATGTCCCCACAAGATGTGTGAGAGAGAGTGCAGCCGAGCTTTAACATGATCATTTTAGCAATCAGTCCATTTATCCACTGTGATTGCTTCAGTACTTGTTGGTAATTATTCATTGTTAGGAAAGTCGTGCCGACTGTGCCTGGAGCCAGGTCACTAATACTTGTGCGTGTGTCTGCTGAATACTGTTACAGTTGCCTAAGGCTTGGTGTTGAAACAAGCTTCAGCAGCTTAGATAAAGTCATATCAGATAAGAGTGAGCAGGAGGTTTATGTGGAGCCTGTGCATATTACAACATCCTTCCATCCACAGCACATTTGGCACTGTACCAGATGCACGGGGGTGCTTACAGTAGACGTTCTGCTTATTTTTTTACTGCTTCACAGCAGGAACGTTACATGAGTACAGTATCACATGAGTAATCATTCATTTGTCGATTAGTTGGGTGGCCTGTCTTGCGTGGAGCACGCGCAGCCCTGTCAAAGAGGACAAGGAATGGAGGGGTCAGGGGGGCTCTGAGCGCTGACCATCTGGCCCTTGGGGGGCTGGTTTCCTCACTGGCTGCCTTTGTTCCTGGTGAACAATTGGGACTTAATCTTGGTGGAGATAACTAAGGCCCCATGACAGCATTCGTGCACTCGGACAGGTCTCTCTCTTTAGCCTTGAAGGAGATGTCTCTTTCTCATGTTGCTTTGTGAAGGCTCTGACTGGCTTGCTTTCAGTGACTGTTGCATCTTAACTTTTTAATCTGCAGTCTCAAGTAAAGCTTTAAAAATTTCTAAGCTGTTGTTTCATTAAACACCTGAAGGTCCCTCCCTTTTTCATAAAAACATGCACATTGGATCGTTCAAAACTACAAATTAAGTAAGATGCACCTAATTTCTGTTCGCCTTCAAACGATGACCTATTTAAAATAATAACAGATCTTATTTGGGCGGAGTATTATCCGACCTTTTATTTCCTTACGATGCTGGTCTACCTTCCTTTTATTCCCCATCTTCTCATCCATTGTTTTATTGTGTTGGAAACCAGTTATGAGGCAAAGAGGTTTTCCAAAAATGCAGCATGACATTTTGCTTGTGAAAAAAAAAAATGTAACCAGGTTGTGGATAAATGACTATTTCACATCCATTCGTGCTCAGGCAATTGTCACCAGGGTAACAGATTGATTTATTTTCCTGTCATTATTCTCTCACTGTAATTTTTGGGGCTCTGCTTTTGGTGTTCATGTCGTGTTGTTTACTCAGTTGGCCTTGTGCCTTTCTCTTTTTTTCCTTCACAAAGAAGATTCGTGTTCATTTGCTGTTATGACAAACTGGGCTCTGTCAGATCACTGAGGGTTGTATTCACTGTCATAACAAAAAGGGATTCAAACCGACTGACTATCCATTTAATCAGTAACACAGTGGATTCAGGTTCCATGGTGGCTTCAAGCAAATTTTATATACCGATCAATGAAACTAAATCAGATCATCCACGATACCAGTTTTGAGATCACAAAAACACCTCCGGGGGTAACCAGCAGATGCTTCTGTTGATCCTTTCTGAAGTACTTCTCAGTGAATGTGCCCTTTTCTGATCACGAGTGCAGATGGCACGAGGGACAAAATCCAAACTAGAGAGATCAGCGCTATTGTTTTCACACTTCTTCGGCTGCAGTGTGACAAGCCCCAGAAAACAGGTGGTCCTCAATGTAGGCGCCATTCATCAAATTGCTGAGGCAGGAGTCATGACCCTCTATTCAGGTTTTATCCTCATATCCCGTGTTGTCAATACGATTGTGTCACCAAAACTTGTTCTGTC
This sequence comes from Pelmatolapia mariae, assembly GCF_036321145.2. NCBI lineage: Eukaryota > Metazoa > Chordata > Actinopteri > Cichliformes > Cichlidae > Pelmatolapia > Pelmatolapia mariae. The sequence continues at coordinate 20,149,384 of NC_086243.1, forward strand.
ATCGAAAACGTAGTTCATTAAAATATCAGTGTTTCCATCAGTGCCACAGCAAGAAAAAGTAAGCACTAAAATTTGACTTGCTTACTTAAACAAAAGTGTGTAAATTTTGTCAGCAGAATATCCTAAAAATATAAAAAGTTAAAATATTCAGTATATAAAATGTGTGTTTTTACATTTATTTGTATTATTTAAATTATTACTGCATGTGCATTAATATCTCGGCAGCTTTACTGTTGCAGTTGTTTGAGGTTCAAGCTAATTGATATTGTTTTATATGTATTTTGTAGCTTTTTTAATTAAAGAAAAATTCAATTTAATGCATTTGTCTCACATATGTTGTTCTGTAGTGCGACTACAAGCTGGAAATGCAGTAAATTTCCATCCCTCCCTCCCTATAAAGAAACATTACGTTCCACTTCTTGCAAACAGAGGTCAGGTCTCCTACAAAAAAAATGCTTGTTGGTAAATGCAAATAAATTACAGAGAAATCGAGGTTCACTTTCAGGAGAAGAAGATGTTTTCTGATTCCTAATGAGATTTCTTTAGTGCTTTTTAGCGGTAACTGTGTCTAATGTGACTCAGATGGATAGAGTTAGCTAATTAACCTTACCGTGTCACTGTATATCAAAGATTAACTGGCCCTTTTCAGCGAAACATGAAAATTTAAAGAGCATCTCAGCCATGATGTGCGAAGCCAAACGTGTTCCACATGGATGCTCGTAAACTTTTAACCTTTTTTTTTCTTTATTTTTATTGAGGGCCAAGAATGCCAGGAACACTGTGTTCACTTGTAATGTTGTGAGTCTAAATAAATGAAAGCAAATATTCAGACTACAGGGGCCACGTAAGGGCTGTATGTTTTTCTTTCTTCTGCAGAGAATCACGTCTGTCTCCCATTCTATTCACTTAAAAAGCAGCAGAAAGAACAGTTCACCGTGTGTTTTGAAGCTCTCATTCATCCGAGTGAATATTTAATATTTGGCATCTTGCTAATTTTAATTTTTCAATATCATCTCTGCGGAACCATGGAAACAGCAAACACTGTAGAAAGTGGTCCTCCATGTTTCCTTTTTAATGATTAAATGTCTCTTGAAAAATGCATCATGAAAGGAAGAAGAAGAAGAAGAGGAGAAGCACAAATAAGGTTTGAGAAGAGCTGGGGAGCCTCCAGAGGGGAAGAGATGAGAGAAAAGGGTGAAAAAAGAAGTGGGAGTGATGAAGCTAGAAACAAGGCAGCTGGATGCAGACAGGATATTACTTTTCTTTATCCAAACCTGACACTTGTTGCTGTTGGATTAGTTAAATGTGTAAAACCTTAGTGTGAAGAGGAAAGACCAAAAATGTGACTCAGACTGTATGTACTGTATGCTAGTGTATGACACGCCTGACAACTGGATCATTAAAGCCAATCTCACAAAGGCCTGTGCCCCTCCCCCGGCTGAAAGGAGATGTCAAAGGTCTGTGACCTCTTCCATTTATGTGCATTGATCCCGCTACCGGGGGAGGGCTTCCTTCTCTAAGCCTTCCACCATCAGCTGTTATGTCTTAGTTTCACCTGCAGGAAACTGAGCAATTATATCTGTTTTTTTTATTTACTTCAGTACACATTTCTTCTCTCTTTACCAACCATTCTCACTACAGTACATACACGTAAACAGAAATTAGTACATAGTACTTATTTAGAGCCAAACTTGGGATTTTATGGCAAAGGAGGGTTGTACGTATTCAGTTCCAGACTATAAGGTTTGATGAACAAAAAATTAAGTGGGCATCAAAATCCAGAGCAATTTCATTTAAAACTTAGGCTACGTCCACACTAATGCGTTTTCGTTTGAAAACGCATCGTTTTCTCTCCGTTTTGGCCTCCCGTCCACAGTGAGACGGCGTTTTCCCCAAGGAAAAACGCAGCGTTTTGAAAACGCTCTCGAAAACGTATACATTTCAAAACGGAGCTGTCCCGTCGCAGTGCGGACACTCGAAAATGCAGACTTTCTAAAACGATGATGCATTTTAGTCATGTGATGCAGTCATGTGACCAATTAAACAAAGATAGCGGAGTGCATTATACAGCAGTTGTTTTGATTGCTCTCAATTTTGACACCCCTAAAAAAGATTAATATCAGTTTGTACATGCTCCAGATAGCTTTTCTTCAAATTCTTTAATTCTCACTTGCTTTTGCGCATGCGCAGGACTGGAACGTAAGCGTTTTCGGCCGTTTCAATGTGGACGCACAACTCTGTGAAAACGACTGAAAACGCTAGTGTGGACGTAGCCTTAGGCTGAACTTAATTTAACGCACCCCTTAAATAAAATGCAGATAATTAACTGTTTAACGTTATCCCCTCAGCCGACCGTGAATTTGTGCTTCTGGGTGAGAGTCTGCTTCACACCTCAGTGTTTACGGCCTGCTCAGGAGCAAAGGGGAAACGGAAACGCTGTAAGGATGAAATTCCTCTGAGCTGAAAGAATGCCCCCTTTTTTTTCTCTCTCAGTCCTAGAGTGATCTGGCTTTTTGTGATGGATGAAAGGAACTTATAGTCAGGAATGTAGGACATGTAAATGTAGAGGTGCAGCCAAAAACGATGGGCTGAACATCCTGCTGTTTGTTGCAAAAGGAGATCTATGATGCTAATCTTGGTGGTGTGTCTGTGTGTGTGTACATTTATGCATGAGTGCTACGCAACCACAGTAGACACCACTTCCTGTTGTCCTGTTATCTATGATTCTGACATGCAGGGCAGGCTCTTATCTGTCACTGCTGGATTTTTGCTTGACTAACCAAATGATTTAGTGAACCTAATCCTTAGTTGATTTAAGCCTCCTGTTACCATGCTCATCCTCTATTCATACACTCCTTTTTGTGGTGCAGTTACAGAATATTATCATCCAGACTTTTGCGCTCTTTTCATCTGCACATGCACCCCCAGAAATGAATGAAAACGAGCTGGTTGTGCCCTCGAGTCAATCGCCAGGAAGTGTGTCAAAGGTTCACCATGAAGGCGGGAGTTCATGCACGTGTTTGTGGGGGAGTGATGGCATGTCAAGGTGAAGGAGGGACTCTCGCTGAACTCTTGGAAAAAGAAATTAGGTTGCATCTTGCAAATCACATCACAGTAGGATTGTGGCACGAAGTACAGACTCAAGTCTACACTGTTCCTCCTTTTTTTTTTTTTTTTTAAGATCAATCTCTCAGATTTTTGTGGACTCCATTACAGCAATATGAACTCACGAAGCGCAAATTGTGCGTGTGTCTCCACTGAGAGCACTCAGTCATAATATATCCTTATTCTTGCCACTGAAACCTCGAAAGCATTCAGCTGAGAATCCCTTCTTGCACAGCAGTGTTATGGAACAGTGTGTTCTCACAGGGTGTACTGCTGTATTCCCTGCCCATGCACAGATGCCAGCTCCAGTGGTACAGTACCTGCAGACAGAAATTTCAGCCTGCAGCTTCATGTTCGTTTTAAAGAACACAGCATGTGCTGTGCGACAGTCTGGATCACAGCATAATACTGTGAAGGAAAATTTACGGTTTTGCTTTCCGAATCCTCCAGATTAAATGGTCTTATTGTGTTTTTGTTCATACCATCTTGAAGTAAGCCATTTAAGCAGTCTTGAAACAATATACTGGAGTGTTTCTAGTTTAAAGGGGCAATAAAGTAAGTGGTGGTGGCACAAGCATGTGACTTTAAAAAAGGGAGAAAGGTTTAGTTGTTGATGTCACTTGTTTTAAATCTTTTTTTTTCTTTTTTATTTACTGCATCTTTACAGACCAGTTTTACTTGGGCAGGATTAGTAAAAGATTAGACATTTTCACAACATCAACACGTTTGAAGGCTCCATCTCATCTAAAGGTAATGACGTAAGCACATGCCTGTTCCCTAGGTTGCCTGAGTTATGACACTATTCTTCCAATTGGCCACATATTAAAATTTCCTGTCTAATAGTATGTTGGCCCAACTGCGTCCTGCTAAAATAGCATGGAAACATGATCTCTGGAGGTGCTTTTGGTGTCTGGCAAGGGACTTTGGCAGAAATCCACTCGGTAGATTGTGGTCTGCGTTTAAGACGCTGATTGGTGAGCCACAGCTGAGCCCAGCATCCTTGTGCAACACTTTCAATTTTACTTGACAATGCATAAGGAGCTTCAGTTTCTTCCTTCTGAACAACTTTTTATTTTGTGGTCTTAAAGTACAGAACAACACTTTTTAAAAACTGCTTTTTTCCAGCAGCCATTAGTCAGATAAACATATCATAGCTTTGCTACATGTGTCTGTGTCTCTGCAGAAAATGTGAGTATGGATGACTCACTGCTGCAAAGTAAATCTACCTATGGGTACAAATAAAGTAACCTGAGCCTGAACCATTGCAATGAGATAAAATAACAGCGGGTAGCTCTGCATGTTTGATTTGGCAGATTTTTTTTTTTTTGTCGAATGTTCTTCCTGACACAACCCCAAAAGGATTTGTATCTTCACCTGGGATCGAACCGGCTTTAAGTGAATGTCTAAAACACTATATTATGTCATAACTAAAGCAATTTCACTTCATCTGTCTGAATGTTCTGTTCACACAAGCAAGCAAAAGATTTATTTATTTTTAGCATTTACTGCTTTAAATTTTGATTGGCATTGCAGTTTAGTTTTAAATTTTTCTTCTTATTACTCCCTCAGCTCCACCAAGCCCATTTAACACTTACAGAAGTGCTCTGTTTTTGACTGCATGTCACACTTCATGTGACATGACAGCTATAATGGCATACAGCATTGCATATGATCATTAGTGTGTCTCTTAACTGCAGTGTTAATGGGTTTAGGTGTAGTGCTGTTTTTTTCCCTTCCAGATGAGGAAATAAAACAATCAGAGTTAGTCTATAAAATGCAATCACCCCTAACGCATGTATCAGGAGAGAGCCGTTAGAGACAAAGGCCAGGGGTCGGGTGGTACTCTGAAAGCCACGCCCACTGCAACCGAGGCCCAAAAAGCAAATAAGATCGCTTAATATTAGCTGGCTCAAAAATGTGAGCTTTTGCTATGTTAGCAGGCACTGTTATACGGCTAATGTTGTTTTAAATGCTTTAACTCGATTGACAGACGTTCAGTAGGCTAAAACTGACCTGTTAATATTTATGACCAAGAAAAAAATCCAGCTTACTTCACACACACACACACACACACACAGGCAGTGGGTTAGGTTGGTATAAAGTTTTCCTCTTGAAGTCTCAATTTTTCAGTTTAGCATGCTAAAAGTTTTTTAGTTATTTACCCAGGTTGTACTCAACTGCTCTGCAACTTTCAGCCATTTGGTTTATTTTCAATTTATAACGAGAGGACGGAGTTGGCGACGATTACTTTCTGGATCAACAACAAAGGTAAAAGTATACCATGGCGTAGTGTACTGAAATGCTAAAAATGTGATTGGGTCAGGTAGCTAATGAGCTAGCTTCCTCTAATGCTAGCTGAAACTAGCATCACTCTTTACTGTTATTGTTGGTACAGTAACAGTAAAGAGTATCAAAAAAGACTGTTTTAACTCAGTTGTAACTGGTTCTTGTTTTTTATTTAGATTAGAGGGCTTCTCCGAGGACTTATTTTATCGAATAAGTTGTTCATATTGTAGTACTTTTGAGCCACTGTGTTGTTTGTTGTTGCATTGTGAATTTCCCGTGTCCTCTTTCAATTTAAAAGCTTTGTAAGACAGAAGTCATTTCTGTCCCAGCAAGGCTTTTCTTGTGAAACAATTGCAGGAACCCTGTGTCAAAAATTCAACCCAGTTTTAATATGAGAAAATGGGGTGTATGGAATTATTTATGGGTTTAACCAACCAACCTTTGATGACTGATTACTAATTCACGTGTTATTCTGTCACCTTGTAAAATTAATGAGGGGGGTGAGAGGGCTTCAGAGAGGGAGAGAGTGATTATCCATCCCACAGGGATATTAGCAGAGAGAAGAGGACACTTTCTGGGAGGGCAGTGGTGCACAATCACAAAGTGTTTTTTCTATATTTCTGTATGCACACATTAGCGGAACAAGAGCCAAAAATAATGGGCGAAAGGTTAAGGAAGTGCTAGGGTAATCAGTTTCCAGTCCTTTAAAATAAACCACAGATTCAGTTAAATGATGTTAAAAACTTCTATATGTTTATGCTGAGGCCACAGAGACTGAGGACTTTGTGAACTGTCCATTAACATAGTCTAATAAATAATTTGTCATTTATAGTTGGTTAATGTTTCTAGCCTGGCCATCCAACTATGTGCATGCGTGTGTGTCTTAGGTGCACTGCAGAACTAAAGCATATACCAGCGCGCTGTTCAGCACTCGAGCACATTTTCAGCTCGAGTGTAGCCAGAAATAAAACATGCAGACATTCACCAGACTATTTTATAAGTAGATCTGTGCATTCACTTTAACACCAAAACATGTTTTACACAAACACATACACATAAAGTGGATTTTCTTAGCCTTGCTGAACTTTATACATATTTTTTAATGTAAGTCTGTGTGGGTTTGGAGGTTTTGTGTAAGGTCTTTCTTGTGATTGTTAAGACTGATTGTGGAATAGAAAACTAATTGACCATCACCAATTTGCTGGCCCCACACTGCAGTGATGTACACATTCACCTCGTCTTTTCTGCGAGGTGGCACAGTTCCTTTTAGGGTTGGGTCATAACGAGCACCAAATCAAACACCAATCAGACCTCTTGTGAATAAGGGAACAGCTAAAAGTAGCATTTAATTTTAATAATCCAGCTGTGAAAATTGTAGCTGTGTGAATAATCTTTGCTTATGGGTTTGGGCTGATCAATCATGACATTATTTTTGCTCCAATTGACATCTGAAAATCATTTTAACAACCCATTTGGTGTAATCTCTCTTAGATGTTGGAGTTGCAACACTGATGCACATTTCTTTCTCTTTTTTTTTGTATGTGTATAATTTGTGTGTAATTGTTAATGTGAGAGAACTTGATGTATGCTAACAGCAGCTGGAAACACTCAAGCTTTCAGCCAGATTTCCCGCGTCACCTTGGCAGCATCTTTGCCTTTGCCCATAGATGATTTTCCAAAAAATGCTGCTGCCCACGCACACATAACCTTAATTACACAAACACGATCCCAAACAGGACATTACTCACTCATTCTCTCTCCCTTTTCATATTGAAACACAAGGTCAGTGAGCGTTCCTGCTGCCAGGATTGTGGGGGAGAGGGCTGACTGTAGCAGAAGGCTATACCATTGGCTGTTGCAGCCCGTCCAAGGCTAAGGTGACCAAGACCCAGCCATGTGCTGCGAGGACTCAGCGTTCCTCTGTGGCGGTGGAGGTCATTCTGTCTCGCTCTCACTCTCTGTAGCACCCTCGCTCTCTCTTCTCCATTATCTGTGCGAGGCACAATTTCAGCTCGAGTGCAGCCAGAAATAAAACATGCAGACATTCAACAGACTATTTTATAAGTAGATCTGTGCATTCGCTTTAACATAAAAACATGTTTTAGAGACTTTTTATTAAATTTTCACCCCTATTCAAAGAAAAACTTTTCCCAAAGCATGCTGATCATAATAATAATTTGAAGGGATTTAAAGAAATGTTTTGGGGGGGTTTTTCCTTTAATTTGTCATGTCAGAATTTTTTTTACAAAAAACTTGCAGCATATCAGGCTTTGATTTAGAAAAGTACAAAATACCTGACTATTAAATTCAGTTTTATTTATACAGCGTCAAATCAGAACAATAGTCGCCTCAAGATGCCTTATATTGTAATATAAACCCTACAATAATACTATATGTTTACCTATAATGACTATATCAAAGCAATGGGGAATTCTAAAACTACATTTAGCTGTGCTTGTAGTGCAATTGAGGCGTGTATTGCCTACAGTAGAAAGTTTTAAAATTCATTCAGATTGTCCTTATGTAGTTCTTTTACTGACAAGGTTGATTTCATGAATGATTGTACAACCAAATTTACAAAAAAAACCTCACATACCAAAATTTCTAAGAGGCTCTTGGCTGGTAAAATTTCTCCTCTGGTGGAGGGACCCTGGGCAGGATGAAGTGATAACAGCTCTGAATAGGTTTACTGTCACTTTTTCAAATCGGCACAGTTTGTGTGCAGGGTCAAGCCCCAAACAAAGGCTGGCTCTGCTTCCATTGTCCGATTAAGACAAAAAGAGTCCTGCTGATGCTGTGGCTCTTGCTGCTGTAAGGACGACTGATGGGATTTAAGTGTGTGTCCCGTCACCGAGGGCAACCTGGTGCCTATTAATCGGGAGGGTGGTGGAGAATGGAGGAGATGTGACGAGAGAGTGAGGGGGTAACGGGGGTGGGGTCCTGCCGATGCAGCAGTGCCGCCTGGGGTCAGGAAGAGGGGTATGATGGATACAGCTGATCGCCCTGTAAGGAAGTTTAGAGGGAAAGAGGAGGAGGCTCCTTCTCCAGGACATTAAGAAGCCTCTTTGTCACGCTGTCAGTCAAATAGATTCAAGGTGGCCGAGATCTTTTTCAGGAAGGAAAAGAAAGGAGAGGTCCCATTGTGAAAAGTGGATCTCTTTGGATGCCTGATAAACACAACAGACCTCTTTCTTATGTGCTCTCCATGAGTGTGTGCTGAAATTAAGTTAGTGTGTTGGATGTGTGAACCTTTGAGAGAATGAGTTGTCCTTAAAGGGGGGAAAAGGTTTAAAGATAGATTTAGTGGAGAGCTAATGATTATTTTCATTATTATTTAACCTGCCAGTTGTCTTCATTATTATCATTATCTGTCAATACAAGAACATGGATTCGGTCTTTTAAACCTCAAACAGCCGTCTTATTTTGAATTTAACAGTTTAAAATATTTAAATAGTCAAGGAAGTGAAGCATCACAGCTGAAAAACTCTAACTAGAACTTTGAGTCTTGTAAAATTACTTAGTTGATTAATTATCAGAAATGTTGACAATTGATTTCTTTTCATTATTTACTTTATCAATCGTCAAGATGAATTTGGGTAGATTTATACCTAGTACAAATTTTTCGGCAATGTATTTGGAAAAAAGATGAAGACCTCTGTTTAAAATAATAATAATAATAATTAATGAATTAAATAAAAAAAAATAGTTTTTGAGAATTCAAAGAACAGTAGGCAGGATTGTGACTTTTTTCTCATAAATATCACTTTTAGAATTGTAAAAAGTTAGAATTGAGAATAAAGTACAAATTATGAGGATAAAGTTAACTGAAAAAGTCTGAATTCCTGGGTTAAAGTTAGAACTTTGTATCAGTTAATGCTGACTTTTTTTGGTTTGTTTTTTGTCTTAGAATCCCAAAGGGGTCATGACCCCCCCCAATTTTTTTTTTTTTCAGTGGCTCTTATTCTATTCTGTACATTTCAGTTTCAGTAGTTTTTTAGTTTAATTTTTCAAAGTATAGTCTACAGGTACATGCATATGTTGTAGAATGATGTAGGATGTAGTTTCAAGTTGTGGGAATTAATTTGTTTTAAAACTATACTCGGCCCTTTCCAGTGATCACCTCTGAAGTCTCTCACATCTTCAGCACCTCCATTTGACTGATGTTTGGTCTGCGTGGAGGATGGAGGGCAGCCCAGGCCAGCTCCTGGAACTGGAACATGACCCCTTTGCTGGTTTGTCATCTGATAAGCGTAAATGTTTTGATAGCGTTGGCCCTTTCACCATGATCCATGGATCTCCCTTTACACCCCATAACAAACAGGGCTGTCTAAACAGCACTTTATGGCCAGGACAAGGCCTGGTCAACCATTATCAAAGATCTAATCTGGAATGAGCCATTGGGTTCAGACCAGATGTTAGAAGTAGCTGTGAAAATGGTAGAGGCTCAATTGGATGAAATAAAAGCAGTCATGAAATATGGATATTTACATGAATTTGGCTCTAAAAAGCTTTTATTTTCTCTCTTTTATGCAAGGTCAGGAATGATTGACTTGTTTCTAGTCCTGGAGTAAAAAGATGATGTTTTAGAGAATGTATTTTAACCACTTTAAATTCAAAGCAACAAATCTTTGTCTCCTTTGTCCTCTTGCCCTTTAGCATTGACCGGTGTTTGACTGCTGCCAGTGACAGCTTTACAGTATGCAATAGAACTTATTGTTGCCTTATTCAATATGGCTTCCCTGAATAAGTCTATAAATGTATTAGGGTCCTGTGTCTCTCTCCCTGTTGTTTCAGCTTAGGTGAACTGGCGTTCAACCCAGCAGTGTTGTAAAATGCAGATTGGGTTCACTAGCAGGCCTCCTGTTTTATTACACAGTCATGGACGGCATTGTAAATTATTGCTTGTCCTTCACTTTCATTCGATTATGCTAGCTGGGAAAATATTCTGCCACATAATCTAGAGGGTGGCAGATATTTTTTGCAAGTGATCATGCTTTCTGAAAGTCTAAAAGTTTGTTGCTACTATTTGTTTTTATGTGGGCTCATGAAAAAGATGCCCATCAACTTAAATTTGACATGTAACTTAGTAAATGATAGAAAATTAAATATGTGCAGAGTCTCTCACAGAATCAAAGTGCCTGGACTTGTTGCTTGATAAAGGCTGTAGAACATTCTCATAAGTGTGTCCTTCATTTACAGTTCCTTAATGACAAAAAAAGTGTAGTTTTATGCATCTCACTTGGATTTTTACTGGAATTGATATCAAAACTGGGAGGACAGGTGATACTAAACTTCCCGAATCAATTGGAAAAAATATTAATCCACATTAATATGCTACATTTGGCATATTGCTTCCTGTTGAGCGGCAATAAACAGTCAGTAAAGGTGGTGATTATTAGTCACACAAAATTTGTTTTTTTTATCAGGCAAACAGAGAAAAGTCCATAAAGATTTAGTTTATCATCCACTAAGAAGCAGTTTTATCAATTATCAATGTAGTTGCAGATTAATTTAGATTTGAGTGAATAATCAATTTTAGCCAATCAGTCAACAGTTTCAGATGCATATTCAGTTATATCCTATAAAGAGCATGCTAAAATATTAGTTATTTCTATAAACAAACAGCTGTAGTCTACAGTGTTTTCCACTTTTTGAGTTTGTTTTCCACTTGCGTTACATTAGTTATCAGTTTGGCAGACCTTCGGCACGAAATGATGCTGGCCCTTTGTCCATGGCTGAGATTTAGTTTAAGGTTAAATACCTTGCCCTTAAACTCTTCCTCTGGGCCACAGTGTGTGGCAAGGTCACCACTCCAATCAAGCTAGTGTTAACACAAAGACCGCTTGTCCCCTAATGAATTAGCTCTACAGTTCCTCAGCGAGTTAATACACCTCTCTCCAGACCCTCGCAGGCCTTTCCAGCCCTGCTGGCCTTTCACACGCACCCCCTAGCCCCTAATTTTTAAATGAGTTTTATAACTGGACAGTAAACCTCCAGTGGCTTAATGATGATGACTTCTTCATCTGCCCAAATGCTCCTTTTGTCCACCCCTCCTCCTGCCCAAGACCCTGCCCCCGTTCCCTCTGGTCACACCAGGCTTTAAACCTTGGTTCACCCCACTTTATAGTTGCGCAGATAATCTCCTACGACGCACAAATGTGCATGTGCACACGCGCGCGCACGCACACACATACAAACGGACCCTGGGGCTATTCTCTGCACTGAGCCCTGCTCTGTCTCTTTCTCAACGTCTTTCTTTCTGTTGCTGCTGACTTCAGCAATGGCATTCAGCTGGAATGTTTGCCTTTGTTTGTTTGACTCACTGGAAAGCCATGAATGACCTTAGCTCATCTGCTATCCTCACTAGCACTGATTTGCACTTCAGGGCTCAGCAGGTAGCCCTGGGGAGTAGGAGTAGTATTTGGAGGAAGAGGGGGAGGTTTCGAAGAAGGTTTGGGGGTTTTAATAAGGAAATGAGACCGGCAGACTGTCACCTGCATAGCAAATAAAAGTGCAACTTGTAACACCTTTGACAGGTAGCCCACTTGTCGCTAGTAGAAATGGGTATTCTGTTACGGGAATTTCCATGTGGTGGTTTTGTCGTTTTCTTACTTGGGTTTTTTTTGTTTGTTTTTTTTGACAGTATAGGACTCTTTTGTTACCATAACAGGGTTATTAGCACCGTGTCCGCTCATACATCTGATGGATCTGGATTCATTCTTAAAGTTGAAGCCTCGAGCTGCTGTGTAACGACAGGCATCCTGTGTGCTTCCATCAGTCATGCATGCGCTGGGTTAGACAAGTTGATTAGATTATATAATGGAGCAGATACAAGTTTAGGCAAATAATTCTCTTGTAGCTCAGTCCAGGGTTCGGCAACTGCTGACTCAGCTAAGTCAAAGCTCCGGCACTCCTCTGGGAATCCAAGAGAGGAAGAGCTCCACTTCCCTACCCCCTTCCAAATTTAAGAGCCCAGAAAGCCCAAGATCTCCCATTAATGCTGGTCATGTGACTTGTCTTTCCTCAGGTGGCAGTGGCAGGGATACTTCCCCTTTGTCCCCTTAGAGCTCAATACAGTGGTGAAGGATGGGCTCAGGGGCGGGCAAGCATTCAATCCACACTCTTTTGTTTTGTTGCACAGTGTCTTTTGAGGCCAAAGAAAATGCGGGGTTTACTCATTATCTCCATTTTAAATGGGCTATTTAGGACAGGCCGTGTCAAAGTCAGGGGCTTAGAGATAAATCACGCTGACAGCTCTTTTCCCCCAGTTGAACTTGCGGTTGTGCTGGTGTCAGTTGGATCTTTGTCAAAATTTCACTTTCATTGCAATGGATGGACTACTGCAGGTAGTCTGTGTTTACCACCCAAAAATGCCAATTATAATTTAATAAAGCGCCTGTGAGTCAGTCTGATTTACTAAGTCTGGTCTAAATCAGCAGTTGCTTGGAAAATTTCACAGTCAAACTCAAACCCAGCATTTAGACAAATGTCTGACTGAGTGAAATGACTGCATGAAGCACTAATGAATGCCCTGATTGGTTCGTGTGGTGGTTTACAGCAGCCGTCACACTGAATGCGCTGCAATATACCCATTGGAGAGGAGGTGAGAAGAGCTCCACACAACTTGATTAAAACAACTGTTGACCGTGTCTGTGGTAATGAACTGGAACGTCAGTCACATGACTCAGTGAAGCAGAAACCCGGGCCAGTAAAGGAAGATATCAGATAATGGAGTAATTTATGATAAAACCATGTTAGTATTTTATGAGTTTTTGGAAGTCGTCTTGTCTTAAAAATAGCATTTTTAAGCCAAAATGATCAAATGTCTGTATGAAAGCAAGAGACCTAGAATCCTAGGGTCACTGTTGACTGTTTCTTCCCTGTTGGCAAGTACATGTGAGTTCACTTGCTGTTTACCTGACAAATTCTTGCAAACATTTCAGCAAGAAAACAAACACAGAAGCCTTTGGATGCTGCACAAATCATACTGACTCTACATGTTGAAGGCCAGATCAAAATATTCTCGCATTTTCCACTCATTAGAAACAGTGAACAGTTTCCTGCTACTACAGATAGACAGATAGCCAATTGTCTTTCCCATTAAAAGTCAGGTAATTAAAGGTGTTGCAGAATTTCCGCTACCCCAGAAAGAGAAAGTTTGAGGAGTGTTTTCAACTCGACTCAAGGAAATACGGTGTAGACTGAGGTCATGTTGGCCTTAAGTCCTTCCTCTCTTGACAATGTCATGATAAAGTGCCAACTGTGATCACTGGGCTGTAATGACATACAGTTCCCCAACATCTGCCAGCGCCTGTTGATTTGTGGTGCATTTCTGTTTATTTATTTTGACCAGATGAGCCTCCTGGTATTTATAGCAGGAGTAAAAGCCTAATGTGGGGTCAATCCTGGGTAAGGGCTATGGAGACAAAATGCCAAAGCTGACCTGACATTCTTGTCTCCACTTTGCTGGGGACAGATCCTTTCTGGTTCTGGAGTCTCTCCCATCTTCTGAAATGACACCCCACCCCCCCCCACACACACAAACAATATAAAGCTGGGTGTGGCTGTGAGAGATTGAGTTGAGCATAGGATAGAAAGTTTGATTTAAAGACTTGTGCCCCCCTCCCCTCTCTTTGCTTCATTCTTTTTGAAAATGAAAACTTCCACATGACACAGTGCCCATGCAGGATGTCTTAACGTGCTGGGGGTCACACGTGGCAGGGCGCTGCGGCTGTGTGGCAGCGGGGAAATGTAGGCCCTCTCCTTTGTCGTCTCCCCCCAACACACACACACACACACACACACACAGAGAGAGCTCTGCAGGCCTCCAAGAGCATCTGTCACCACGGGGGGTCAGCAGGGCTGTAATGAATGAGCCCCCAATGGATACCCTCCCTCTTTGGCAAATGGCGTGGGACGGAGGAAGGCCTAGGGGGAGGTCTCTGTGTGTGTGTGTGTTTGTTTGCATGGGAGAGAGAGAGAGGAGGGAGGGTTTCTGCTGCAACAAGGGAAAGAGTGGGATTTCCAGTTCTCTGTAGAGGATAATGACAAAGGTGGCTACCAGAAAGGACTGAAACTCCATATGCTGCCTGGATATCAAAAAATAAAAGGATTTACTATTTAACATGGATGATATTTGAACAGGTGGCTTCACGTTTGGGATTTACTACATTTGATTGGAATTTTAAGCTGCTCGAGGAGTCATGGAAGGTACAGCAGAAGCTTCTTAAAACTATGTGCTGTGTGTCACATGTGGCCCTGATTCAGCATTATTGGTACAGGTTTTTTTAGCACCTCGTTCAGTTTGTTTTATTCTCACCGCCCCCCTCTCCAGCCCCCATCACCGTTTATCTCATGTCATAGACGGTGTTCTTTTTAATGTTAAGTGTGTGTTGAAATTTTTCCTCAAATTGTGCAACAGTGAGGTGTAAATAAATATTTATGAAATTCCCCTTAAAACTGGCTAATTTCATTCAAACCCTGAATTAACTCATTTTCAGCCAGCTGCGTTTGTTTGATTAGCAAACATCAAATAAAGGCCAAGTGTCAAGTTTAATTGCTTGATGTCAACATCTTTTCCTTTTTATAAATGTAATGTTAGATAAAACACATTACCTTGCATTTGTTTGACTTTGCTGCAAAACATATGCTAAATCACAATGTTATTAAAATGGGTGGAGGGTAAGCAAGTTTAATCCTGCCTCTTTCCCTCTGTTTAAACATTGTAATGTAATTATGCAGCTGAGCAAGAAACAAAAGGAGCCTGCAGAGAAAGAAAATGCCGGGTCAAAAGTAAGATTGGTTCAGTTTGATGAACTTTTGATCTGACTTCTTTTCAGGGTAAAGCTCTGATATGGTTTTGATCTTTAACGGATCACATATTGTTTAAGAAGAGATTTCACCAATAGCGCATCAGCTACAACAAAACATGAGATGTGAACATTAATTCTAAGCAAGCTTTACTTATTTTTGTGTGAAGTTGTCAAGAGGAGAATCTCAATTTACCTTTGTAGTGTACTTACCAATTGAAGAAAATTCACACCTCTTAGTTAATGTTGAATTTCCCTTCTTTTAAACTGAATGTAGTAAACAAGATTTCATTTTCAAGATTAAAAAAAGTTTTGGCTGCAGTTTTTTTTTTTTTCTCAACATTTTTTCAAGACTGCACATGAAGTTGACAGATCAAAGTAAAATTTCTTAAACAATTATGCATTTTTTTTAACCTAAATTATTATTTTTTATATATATGCATTTTTGTATCAACCTATCTAAACAGAACATACTGCCATTATATTAATAATGGATGTATATTTTATAGTTGGGCTGTGCTTGCATGCATTTAAGTAAGCATTGTCTTTAACCATTAGCTTAATCCTGTCCCACTTTCAAGAAATTTGCTTAAGAAAGAAACTAAAACAGCACTTAAGTCTGAATATTTTCTCACGTTACATCACTGGAAAAACAGGACTTTATTATGTAGCACCTCGGGCTTGTCTTGTTTTTGTGTCTAAATTTATGGCTTCTTCAGCTTCATCTCCAGAGTCATCTCTGCCTCCTGTTGTGATGTCTACCCGTCACAACCAGATAAGCATCAAAATATTTAAAGACTCTGCTCCCTGGGTAATTAGCCGATTGCAAGAGCTTAGGTTTGAGTTTTACATCAACAGCTGCGGGAACACTTGTGGGAGGACAAAACATAAACCAGAGTTGTATTTCAATTTTCTTTCCGCCTTGAATGTTTTTTGGTAGGCAGTTCTGTTGCATTGGTGTTAAAGGCAGATACGCTTCTGCTTTGTGACACGCTGATGTTTTTAAGTCTCTGATGCACTGTGTCACGCTGGCTAATCATTCACAAAATGGGTAAATACAAGTTGAACCCGCTTGTGTGCACTTTCTATTTGAAGGACTTGGACCCCAGACAAGCTACTACTTTTTTTTTTTTTTTTTTTTTTGAACAGAATATCTGTACAGTCAGAGGTGATGACTGGGTAGATTTTGGCTGTCAATGTTTTGAAAGGAACTTTGCTTCTGTTATATCAAAGCTTGATTAGCTAAACAATACTTTGTCAAAGGGTCAAAGTAACTTAAAGCCATTCACAGGGTATTGACTGTGTGTTGAGTGCTGCAGCAACACCCAGTTGTACTTTATGAAAATGGCCTCGGGGCCGGGGAAACGTAATAGTGGGCTTTCTACACAGCTATACATGTACATATGCCACAGGCTGAGCTGCATGTAATGTCTGAGTGGCTAAAAGTGCCCTCATTCATTTTGTGAATGAGCATGCCCTTTGGACTGTGGGTATTAGTTGCAGCTTAAATCATTTTGGGGGGCTTTCCAAACAGCTGTAGTTTTTTTCCCCTCAAATTGCCAAAAAGTAGACTCATCAGTCATGTTTTATGAATTATTTAGTATAAAGTAAATACACTGGATCTAATTGTTTATTTTTAGTTTGTTTGTTTAAACATTATAGATGTTTTGTGGGGGGTTTTGTCTGTAACTAGGATGTTCTTTTTATGAACATCCAGATTTAACATTCAAGCACAGAAAGTATAATTTCGACTATCTGGAGAAACCCTTAGCATAGTTAAACACTCTGAGCTAATCTTCAATCTTCCTGCTACTTTCCCTCAGGTCTTCAAGCAACGAGGGAGTGACATGCCTTTGATGGAAATTTCTG
Organism: Pelmatolapia mariae; assembly: GCF_036321145.2. Lineage (NCBI taxonomy): Eukaryota > Metazoa > Chordata > Actinopteri > Cichliformes > Cichlidae > Pelmatolapia > Pelmatolapia mariae. The sequence goes on from NC_086243.1 coordinate 20,166,453, forward strand.
CTGAGTGATAGCGATCCAGCATGTAGCAGAGTCCTGTCACACCTGGGAACAGTCTGACTGCGTAAGTCAGCCTGTTTTTTTTGTTTTTTTTTTATGTGCTGCCAATGTTTCCTCTCTGAGAATTTCAGATTTCACTCTTTGCAGCTCATTTTGTCTGTAGTGGTCTTCTCCAACCCTCTGAGTGAGGATTAGATTAGCTTTTTCTGACCCGGGGTCACATTCATGCAATCTGTTGATGCCACCCAGGAGCTGTGGAATGGCCTTGACTGACCATCTGACAGCCTGAAAGGCAGTTTCATTCATTGACGTGACTTCCCAACGTTGGCCATTAGTCTTTGAACATTAAAACTGCTTCTTCTGCTCATTATGTTTAACCATCCATCAGGCACACTTCAGCTGCTGACTGACCTGAAATACCCTCCACCACTGCAGCTGACCTTAGCAACCACCTGAGTCACAACATCCGTTAAGTGACCCCTACCACAGTCACGCTTTGTTTTAAGTTGCACAGGTGATAAAAGGTCATTTTTGGCATTCACCTCGCCCAGGCTGGGTTAATGACAAATCTGTCCAGTGGGGCTTCACACTCAGCCAAGCAAAGAAGTCTCCGGAGCCTGTTTTGACATTCAGAATGAACCGGCAATGGCTACAAATGTCCTCAGGCACCCAGCTTCTTTCTTTCTTTCTTTCTTTTTTTTTTCTTTTAGCCATTAGTCATTGTTTCTCTGTGCAGCCACCTTCCTCCATCAGTTAAGCAAGAAGTACTGTAGCTTCGTTCTCTTAAGCTGCTTATCTCTTCCACAGCACAGTCAGGCACTGTTAATCTTGTCTTTTGTCTGGGTTGGTCAGATTCCTCCCCAGGAAGGTTGTTAAGTAAACACTGAGTCTGAAACCTGTCCAGGCACGGGCAAAATTGCACCTTCAAGGCAAACTGCGACTTCAGCTTAATTTCCACCTTACCTCTTATTTCCACCTTACCTCTTATTTACAATATTATAAACAATGTTAGGAGTTTCTTTGTTTTGTGTGAAAACTGTAGATATTTATTCACTGACTGATATATTCAGTCAGTCATAATTAGTACTTTTTGTTTATTTTGTTACGTACACGCACGCACATCTAAAGCACATACTGTTGTCATGTCACAGCTGTGTGGGATCTCAGACCTTAATGAGGAGTTTTTCCTCCAAACAGCTGAAGGCTAAACTGGTCAAATGTAGTCCAAGGACAAACATGAGGCATTTCAGGCCAAACCCGTGTTTCAAGAATGCAGTGATTAAAAATTTGGCTCTGCTGAGATGTTTTGACAAGCTGAAAGCTTTGAGTTTGATTAGGCGTCTTTAATAAATGGACACTGAAGTGCTGCTCAGTAAGTGAAGCTTTCTTTTTTCCACACTTGGAGTGCTTTCTGTTTCTCCTGCCCTCTGTTTTCTTCTCTTGCTGGCTTCTCTGAGACCACATGCTCAGCCCTCTGTCCAGCTGCCACCTGCTAGCAAAGAGTCGGCCAACCACGGGCCCACGCGGCCGACCTCGGCAGATGTCACTGAGTGGACACTAGGAAGGGGGTGGGTGGGAGTGCAGGCAGAGCAACGGCAAAGAGCAAAAGAGCGAGGCCAAAAAGGGATAGGAAAAAAGGATTGGCCTTGGCCATTATGTTTTGACTGACATCGACAAAGTAAAGTGCGTGCGTGCGTGCGTGCGTGTGTGTGTGGTTTGTGCTACTACTGACACTGTCTAGTAGACTAAACATTTTTATCATTAACTGGACAGATCACTGCAACTAAAGATTATTTTAACATTTGATATATGTGTCAGGTTTTTTTTAATGATTGACTTCAAGTGTAGGTTTTTTTCTGACCAACAGTTCAAATTCTCCAGATAATCAGTTTGCCCACGTGAAGCAAAGAGAGTCAGAAACACATCTTCACATCTGAGAAGCCAAACTGAGCAAAGTTTGCACATTGTTGTAGAAAAATGAACGTTGTTCACATGAGATCATGTAGATTTTAGCATCCAGTTCGGGGTTGTGGTTGGATGGAGCCTGGATCTGTTGGATTTAACTGTTATAAAGTTCTAAAATATAAAACGTGGCTCATGCTTCATGTCTGTAATGAGAACTGAGCTAGGAGATTCATCCTGCATTTTAGGCTTGTGCAGCTTTATGCATAAACCCATATTGGTTCTGAAATATTTAAGCTAGTTGCGCAGGGTGGTAGTTGATTAGCAGTTTTCAATAAAAACAAATTTTGACTCACACCATCAGAGCACAGTAGTATTTATTTGAAACATGAATGCATTTTCTACAGGGATCTGTTGCTTTTTATATTTTGGCTCTCTGTTGAGCTTGCTATTAGCACACAGGAAATAATCAATAACTTGAGATGAGAAAAACCATGACTGTGTTCATTTCCTCATGCTGCTCTTTTCTCTCCCCCTCTCTCTGCTCCCACAGATAATGGGGAATTCATACGCAGGGCAGTTGAAGTCTGCCCGATTTGAGGAGGCTCTCCACAACTCGATTGAGGCGTCCCTGCGCTCGAGCAGCGGGGATCCACAGCCCATCTTCACACAGCTGTACTTAGAGCCTGAGCCATATCCTGGTAACATGGAAGGTAAGAAGCTCACAGGAAGCTGGAAAAAAATCAGTTTAAACTATATTGAGATCATTGGACAGCTAGTGCTTTAGAGACTTAGCCTTATGTAGCATATATTTAAATTTTGTCAGAGGGTTCACTAAACATTCCACTTTTCTGTTGAAGTATTTCTTAAAATGTAGTTAAATTTTTAGTAAAAATAATCTTACATTTTTGTAGTTGATATGAAGTCGAAAGCTGGCGTAGCACTCCATGGCAGGGAGCACCTAGGGCACGAGCTTGTGAATGGCAACTCTTCCAACGATCTGGAGGAGCTGGAAGATGAAGACGACTCGGACACCAGCAGCCCTCCACTTCCCTACCTGCAAGCTCCTGCGCCGGATGGCTGCTGCACCCTGGATGGTATGACCTCCATGCATCCATCCATCCATCCTTCCATTCATTCTCTTTTGCTTATCAAATCCCACCCCCCTGGGGCATTTCTGTGTGGAGTTTGCATGTTCTCCTCGTGTCTGTGTGGGTTCTGTCCAGGTACTCTGGCTTAGTCCCACAATCCAAAGACACACAGTTAGTGAGGTTAGGTTTATTGGTGATTCTAAATTACTCATAGGTGTTAATCTGGCATGTGAATGCAAGCATTGTGAATTCATTAGTATGATCTCAGCAGTGTTGTGTTGTGTTGCTGTTCCAGAATTTTTAACAAGCATGTCAGAAGTATTACATTTTTGTAGAAACTTTTTTTGTTTATTATTACAGATATCATCTCTTATTCTTCTGTTTACTTTAAAAAAAAATGTTCCTCCTCCTCATCTCTCAGGCTTCTGTCAGGCCGGGAAAGACCTCCGCCTAGTCTCCATAGCAACAGAGCCCATCGAAGTCCCAGCAGGCTTCGAGCTGGTCGGTGCCAAGTCCCCCACTGTTCCCGAGCACATCTTGGTGTGCGCTGTGGACCGGCGTTTTTTGCCTGACGAGAATGGGAAAAATGCGCTTTTAGGTCAGTGTGTTCCCGAGCATCCGGATCAAGTAAACAAGGCAGAATTGACGTAATGAGCCAAGTTCCTGCTGAACTGAGCACGCTCTGTTGTTAGCTGGCACAGGTCATGCATTAGCCTGCAAATGTTTGGAAAGAAATGTAATTGTTGCATTTTTATGTCGCTTGCAGGTTTTTCAGGAAACTGCGTGGGCTGTGGTGAAAAGGGATTCAGATACTTCACCGAGTTTTCCAATCACATCAACCTGAAACTTTCCACACAGCCAAAAAAGCAGAAGCACTTAAAATACTACCTGGTGAAGAATTCTCAGGGTGCTCTGTGCAAAGGACCCCTCATCTGCTGGAAAGGTAAATATACACTACAGACTCCAGACTTTATAAAGATGCATGTAAAGTGTATCAGACTTTTATCTTACACTGCATTTTGTGCGGATTTGATGAGTTTTATTTGTTTGTTTTTCCTTCCTCTGTTTCTTAGACGGTAAAACTCGTCAGTTTCTCAGCAGCGCATCAACCTCCAAACCCGGCTCGTCGTCTTCTCTTAGCAGTAAAGAAAATGGAGGTGCCAGCGGACACAGCTCCTCTCCTTTTTCCCTTTCAGGTGAGATTATACTCTGCAGTGTTGCCTACGTTTTTACACAGCAGAGTTAAACCTGCAAATCAGCAGCTGAAATTTAACAATAACTCAAGTAAGTTGCATTAATTGTGAGTGTGTAAAGTTTAAAAAAGAAATTAACAAATTTCACCTACTCCTTTATAATAAGGTTGTTTTTCCTTTTTTTTCTTCTTCTTCACCGGATACCCATCCTGACTCATCCCCCTTTTGTCTCCTCCTGGGAATGAGCCAGGCATCTTAGGCAAATGTTTAAAGCACTACACTATGATCGTATAACATGTAAAAATGGCTGTAAAATTAAAGCCAGGAACTCTTGTAGATTTTATGTATGTTTAAAAAAAAAAAAAACTACAGGAAGTTGTTTTATTACCCCCTTTTACAAAAAAATACAATACAAAGATGTTTCATGATGTTTCTCATTTAGCAGCTTAAATCTCACCCCAAACTCCAAGTCAGCAAGCCTTGCTTCTTACTCAATTATTATTGTTTTGCTTATTTATGTATAATCATTATTTTGGCACAAAGACAGCAAAAGTGACAGAAACTGAGAGAAACTTGAACGATGTGGCTAAACTGAAAGATTAATTAGCACAGCAGGATGCTAAGGCCACCCAGAGAGTTTCATCTCCCATAGCTGGGCATGGTTTGTCGTGTTTTTTTTGGTCCTGTCAAACTTACACTCAAGCAGATTGATCAGAGGTTCAAATTCAATGGATGGATAAATGTTAATTCACAGTAAGATAATCTGTCACACTTTCAGGGAAGTTTATAAACTGTGTAAATAAGTCTGGACTTCAAGTCATCAAGTGTAGCGTAATAATGACAGTATATATTTATCTATTCCACCAAAGTGATATTGTTTCAGTTGATTATATGCTGACAGCTTGTGCTGTTGCTATAGGTTTTGGTTGCTAAGCTCTGAAATTTAAGAGTTGAGCTTGAAACACCATCACGCTGCATTAAGCTATTTATGAGGCTTTGTTGGTCGTGTGCCACTGCATTTGGTTGCGGCAGTGCTTTGATGTGTATTCTGGCTGCATAGTGACATTTTATTAGAAGTAAATTAGAAATAGTAAGTTTGTTAGTTTTTAGTACGTTTTAAGCAGATTTTTCAGAGTTTTCCACAATGGCTAACTAGCCAATGCTTACTTTTGTTAGTGTATCTGTTCCAGTCTACAGATTCTGATAAATTTTGTTTGATTCGGATTATTTTTCATAATCATAATATTTTTAATATCTGAAGCTAAAATTTCACTGAAATCTTTGGAAATGTTTGAATTTTCTACCCTAAAAATAGTATTCAAATCGGAGACAGTCAAGGAGAAGGCTTGGTTTATTTTATGCTTTTGAAAAGCATCCTCTTATCAACTTGGCTACTTTTTTGGTAATGCAGGTGAAAATAAATGCAGGAATTTAAAAGCAACACAATTAAATAAAGCTCTGGTTATTTATAGAAAGACCATGTTGACTCTTCAAGGAGATGTTGTTCTTCTTTGACCTTTCACAGCGAGAGCGCTTGTTCCTTCTATGATTGGAAAACCTCCTGGGCTTATAGTATTGATTTGTTCTTAACCTGGATGCTGCTTGTAAGCATAGCTCTTGCACGTTAATATAGACAGCTGTGCTGCAGGGCTATGTATCGGCATTACTCTCGCCTGATGTCTCGTGACTGCGACCTTCAGGTACATCCTTCTCCTTAAGAGGTTTTTGACACTCGTGCTTTGAAAGCCCAGAGGGTAGAATTCATAATAATTCACTTCACTGTCTCCAACTCAGGTGACTGTGTATTCTAGAGCGATTGATGAGAAGGACAGTTATGGTCTGTTAATAATTGTACAATTGACAGTTCATACTGACACAGATCTGATAGTTTGACATTTGTTTGAAGGCCAAAGTCAACAAAATGACCAATCACAGGAACGGTGTGTGTTAAAGCCACAATTCAGAGTTATCAGAAACATTCATATGAAGTCGGTGGACAAGGGAACCATGCATCATTGGGTGCATAGTAGCTGTGTTTTGATATTGTAATGCTTTTGTTTTTATCTACAGATTCTCCACCTACCAGAACAACGCAAGCATCCGCTGTCTTTTTTGGGAACCAGGAATGTAGTTTCCTCAAACCACTGGCCTCCACACCTGGAAACAAGACTCTACCAATAGGTGAAGAGTTTGATTGGTACATTTATAGCTGTGCATGTGATGTCATGTTTGTTCTGTATGTGGTAGGAAATAAACATTATAACATAAAAACTGTAGTTCCACATACCTGATGTATCCATGCTTCAGTGCTGGAATATAAAATTTAGCTCCTGGCAAAACTTTACCTCAAGCTTTGTGTAAAAAAAACAAAAAAAAAAACTTCATGAATATAAGATTGATTCATGCTACAGAGTGCTTAGAAACACACAGATACATGCATGTGCTTACTTACCCGTCAATGCTGGAGGAAGAAATGCTATAATGACTTTTTAAGGCCTTGCTATCTATTAGCTCCTTTACAAGGTTGCTATATTGACAAGCTAGGGGTACGCATAGCAATTGATGTTTTTGTGCGTTGCATACACTGTGAATATGAGATGGGAACATGGCCGATTGCTACAAGAGTGCACGTATAGGAAATCAATAGCCTGCCGTTAGTACTGACTCATTTTTATTTATTGGTTACTCTGCAGACAGTTATAGTTGGGGGAAATATTTTTATATTTGCATATCACTTGTTCACTTTTTCGTTATCCATTCAACTTTTTGTAGCATGCTGGCAGTTAGCCACTGTGCTGCAGGCTGGAATATCGCAACATGGCACAATTGTGTAAGGAGAGCAGGGAGGCAGACCAGCATAGTGACAGAAACTGGAAAGGCAGGAGCAGTTTTAAGGCAGATTATTGATGAAAGCACAAAGCTGAAGTTTGCAGGCAGGTTGGCAGTTAGACAAAACAAGACGGGAGAGCAGAGATTAGAGTCCACAAAGCATGCAAGTGGTCAGGTACAGGTCCAAGCAGGTCAAAACAGGTTGGGGATGATTTCAAAACACACAAAGATAATCTAGAGATTGTAGCGTAAATGCTGCAGGAGTTAAAAGCATGGATAGAGGTGAGCAGGTGAGATTTGCAAGCATGTAAGATAGATTTGGTGTGTGACTGCATGCAGACGACTTAAAGAGTGAAGAAATCTCAGTAGTGATTCATTCACAGACGAGGCTTTAGTTTATAACTAGATGGCTAGAATGAGTCAATCAGTGCTTTGAGTTTAAACATTACACCAAAAAGAAACCACGTGTCAGCGTTGTTATTGTGAGCTCATTAACTTGGTAATGTTGCAGTTTCACAAACTGTATTAATGCGTGTCTATGTTTCAGTACCCACAGCTCTTCGGGTGAATGTGCCAACAAATAGCCTGGCTGTTGATGGGCGCCCTCCATTACTCAGCCCCTCCCAGGTGTCCTTAGGGCCTCAAGGTCAGGGGTATCGCACTGCTGATTTAGGAGATAGTCCTGGTAGGATCCTTTCTGAATACGTACTGTGTGTTATTTTTAATTATTTTCTGTATTGACATTTTTTCTTACTTGTCTGTCTTTAATGTTTAGTATCGTCTGCTATGAACTCTGGCCCTCCAAAGAAGCGCCACCGGAGCTGGCACCCCAGCTCGTTGGTGCCAGTCCCGCCAACAGCTGTCCCCGTGCCAGCAATTCGGCCAATAGTTTGTTCTCCAGGTTTGTTTGTTAAGCCACCTTCAGGGGGGTGGGGGGACGGGGAGGCTGAGCAGTTTGTTTTCTTCTGGGTTTTAAATTTATCCTGTTATGCCGTGTGTTCCTTTTTTTATCCATTAACGCTGGATTGGTGAGCATGTGTGTGCAAAGGAGTGTGTGCAGAGAAGTGTCTGCCCCCCCCCCCCCCAATTCCCCATGCCTCTGTTTGAGGATGAGTATGCACTAATGTCCCTGACGCTCTCTGGTTGTTAAGGATGATTCACCCAGCATTGCCATGGTGATAGAGCTGGACAGTTTGTAGGGCAAGTGAATTAAAAAGAATTGCACGATTATAGATTTCTGCCACATCGTGTATTTAGGCGAGCTGACAGAAATAATAAAAAGGCAATCTGGGCAGAAGGGCCAGAATGAACAGGGTGTACATGGTTGCTAATAAAATAACCAACAAAAATTGTTCTTTTGTTCCACTAAATCAGCCACTGCAGGAATTAGGATGTGCACATTTTTTCTCCATAAGAGGAGCATTATTAAATCAGTGTTGTGTTCTGGTGAGATCACCAGGATAAAGCTATCCAGCTGTATGTGTCTGTAAATATGAACATAATGTTATGTCTTCACTAAATGTCTCACATCCATCCAGTTTACATGTAAATATAAACATCTCTTTAAAGAAAGTATACATCGCACAATGAGCTTATTTTACTAATATTAGTCAATTAATTCGAAGTTTTCCCTTTAAAACAATCAGTCTTATTTGTATACAGGTTAGTTACAGATAATTAGCAGGCAGATAATAAGACAGCAACCAATTTAAGACAAAGTTTAAAAAGTATCCCCTAAGTGTACATAAGTGAAATAAAAGCAGTTAGAAAGATGAGTAATTGCAAAGCATCATAAACTAGTACTAATAAATTAGAAAAAAAATGCTGACAAGAAGTCAGTAAAACAAGTGATAAATAAATATTCGATAAAGTAACTGTTTATAATCACGCAATCCTTACTATTGACTTACTAATCTGTGAGTAAAAGTCTGTGGTTATAGATACAATTAAGTAAATAAAATGAATCTCTATAGAGCATCGGCAGTCAAAAAGTTAGGCTTTAGGTTTATATTTAAAGATTTCAGTACATCTTGCTGCTTTCAGGTATGTCACCAGACTGTTCCGGCGGTTCAGGCCATGAAAGCTAAAAGCTGCCTCCCCAGAGGTTTTTGTCCTGCACTATGGAACAACTCCTGAGGAGCTGAGGGGACTTAATAGTTCTGACATTAGATGCACTGGAGACACATACTCTGAAGTGTTAAAGTATACAACAACACTGAAAAATACACTGAGCAAAAATATGTTTTTCTTACCTTCTGACTTTGTTAACAGGAACTGTGACTTTTTAAAAAATGTTTTCTTGACTCACAGCCAATCAGCGTGTTTCTGCACCCTTGTTGTTATTGGTATCTCAGAAGCATTGTCTGTCAAACATGTTGAAACATCTCCTAAACTGTAACTATGGCTAAAGTTTGTACTGACACGTAATTGCTTTATCATCCTTAAGGGCCGGTATTAGGAGTAGCCTCTCCTCAACCACCTGTAATAGGCGTCATTCAGCCCCAGCCTGTCACCATTGGAGAGACGGTCATCGTGCCCGACAACCTCCTCAACTCTGCAGGAGTCCGACCTGTCATCCTCATTGGTACCAGTTTTAATTCACTGATATGTTTCTTCATATTAAACATCACCTTTCAGCACATATAAAACCCATTTTAATGCAAATTATTGTATTTTCTGTATTTAGGTTTCTGAAATGCTCAGACCAGCACGCCCAGCACCAAAAACCCATGCCAGATTCAAAGTCACTTAAATCCCTTTTCTTCCCCATTCGGATCAGTCTGAACTTAAGCGGGTGCCATGTGATGGCCTGTTAGAATTTTTTTTTTCTTTTCTTTTTTTTTTGCCTTAAACAGTGGAACACGTGTACCTAATAAAGTGGCTAGTGGGAATAAGGTCTGCTTAGTTTTATTTATGTATTTATTGAATTTTTATTTAATGACAAATTCCCCTTAAGATTAACAACAATTTTTCAAGGGAGACCTGACCAAGACGGCAATGTTACATCAAAAAAACGACTCAGTCAAAATAATAATTCGCTTCTTACAAAGTTTTATAGTTCAAATGTTAAATGTTTTACCCATTTCAAGTGGGCTTTTTTTGTTTGTTTGATAGGGGTCTTTTTTCTGGTTCATCTAATGCCAAGTTTTTGTTTTTAGGCCATGGCACTTTACCTTACTTCTATGGAAATGTTGGGGACATAGTGGTGAGCCCCCTGCTGGTCAGCTGCTATAAGAGCAGCCAACTGTCAGATAAAACCCTGGAGGCTCTGGGCCTCAACAGCAGCCGGTTACTCAGCGTGGAGACGATGATTCTGCTCACTTTACAGTATTTTGCACGTTTAGGTAAGCAGCCTACACAATCACTGCTAGATGTGTGTGTTGCTGAAATGATTCATGCCAGTGTTTTTAGGTTTTCATATTTAAATTTTCCTCTGGAGGTTCAGAGCAGATTCCTCTGAGGGAGGAGCTGGAGCAGATAGTCTTGAAGGCCATGCTGTGCTGTCCCGGGGGACCTGCCATCTCCCCCCTCCAACTACCCTGGCTGGCTCGGCTGGAAGCGAGCGTCTCTGGCGGCAGCGTCCAAGTGGTGGTCTCAAACAACTCTTTGGGCGAAGGCATCTCTGAGTCGCTGCGCTCTCTGGCTGAGGGTCCTCATCAACAGCAGTGCCTGCCAACCTATGTGGTCATTATATGCGCCTCTAAGATGAGTGGCAGCGAGTTCTGTGTGATTGTGTTGGGTGAGTGTCATCTTTGTGGCAAAACTTGTGTGGGATGCAGTATCTAGACTGAACTCTAATGTAAATTTACCTGTTGGATTCAGGAAAGTATCAAGCGCGGGCCTTAGCAGAAGGGATGCTCACAACCAATGAATTTCTGAAGGAAATCAGCTACGAGCTCATCACGGGGAAAGTCAGCATCTTGACATCTCATTTCAGAACCACCTCTCTGGGTAAGATGAGTATCCATAAGTTGTGTTCATTAAAATAATCTTGAGAAAAATACTAATTTGTCTTTTACTAATCATTTTTGTCTTTACTGGCAGCAAAACAACAGTTACTGAGCCACATTAAAAGTGAGCATGATCAGCAAATGCAACGGTGTAAAATAAATAAAGGAAGGCCTGTATTTGAATTAATGTTGTTTAGAATTGAGATAAACATCAACTAAAACCTTCACTGCTAATAATAAAAAGCACGACGGTGGTGGTGGTGACACATTCACTCTGATATGTTTGATACTGAGTGCTCAGCCTGCTCCCGTCCCTCGCTTTGTGTGACTGTGGTGACTGCTTGTTTCCAGGGGACAACCTCGACAAACAGCTGGTGCGATACCAGCGTAGGCGGAAAGGACAGGTCATCCAGCCCTTTCAGGGCGATGTCACTGACAACATCCACTCCCAGGAAGCTGCCAGCATGTCACCACCATCAGACTCAGGTTAGACCGCTCTCATGCTCGCTGTCAAAGTCTTTTTCAGTTTTTAGCAGGCAAATCGAAGACGAGGCAGCAACATCTCTCTAAATCAGCATGTGGATCTTCATTCACTGTCAATGTTAAGTCAGGCCAGTGTCCAGAACAAAATCAGTTAAGGTTAGTTTGAGCTACGGAGTGTTTTTTGGTGCTGTACCTCATCCCACAGCGAGCCACACCTCTTAAACTTTGAATTCAGTCTTTTTTCTTTTTTAAGTCCCATTATCACAGGTGTATAAAATCAACCATGTAGATCTACACTTATTTTCCTTTTCGTTACCGTGTGTGTGACTAATCTTACTGCACAGTTTAATCGTTCTGACTGGATCTCGTCTCTCCAGATTATTTTCATCTCGTTGTAATTTGTTGACAAAAGGGTGGCTACAGTACATGTGCAGGTTGAGGTGACTGCTGTTGTGATTTGGCACCATTTAAACAAGATCGAAATTAAATTTCATCATAGTTTGTTTTGGGGAGGTTTGTTTAGGCAAGCAGTGATACTTTGCTGTGGTTAGGATCTGCTTTTCACATATCTGTAAATCATCCTGGTGCTAACTTTTGTGTTTCTTCTTGCAGATCTTTTTACAAAGGGGTTCCAGATCTATCCGGCCCAGCTTAATGTGGCTCGTAGCCTTCTTTCTCAAGTGTGCTCCATCGCGGATTCAGGGACACAGAACCTCGATTTAGGGCGTTTTTGCAAGGTGGACTTTCTGGTTTTGGTCCCACCGTCTCACGTTCTGGTCCACCAGACGGCACAACGCATCCGACAATCAGGTGTGTACAAAACCCAAAGGAAGAACTGTTGTTGCTTTGTTGCAGTGCTGTATGAAATCCTCACGTTTTTGCCTTAGGTGTACTTGTGGACCTGGGAAATGAAGACCCCTCCACGGCCCACCTGAAGTCAGACAAATATGTGGTGCGTCTTGACGGTGATGTTCACGCCAGGATGGAGGCCTTCATGAAGAAAGTCAAACAGAACCCCTACACTCTGTTTGTCCTCATTCACGACAACTCGCACGTCGACCTCACAAGGTAAAGGCGTCTCCGACAGCACAGATTCTCCCGTTAAAACGATTATGGCTCACTTTGTTTTACTCTGCTGATAATTTAAAGCGGCCTTTAAGAAAGAAGAACTGACTTTTCAAGCTTTTTCACCATTGAAGAGAAATGTTGATGTTGCAATGAAAGCATGAGAGTTTTACTAAAGTTGTTGTCAAACATTCTCAAAGTTATTGTAAGAATTTTTCTTTGCTCGTGCAAATACTAAAGTTCAGTCATGTGAAGACTGTCGACGGCCAGTAGGTGCTGTCTTTTCTCATTGTGGCATTTAATTTTACAACAAAACACCATTTATTGTTAAAGTTCTTTTTAATTCCCTTTATTATCATGATGGGGAAATGCTCAATGTTTTAGTCTTGCTGGTCGTCACCCAGTGAGATCCCCTTTGCAAAGATTAGAAACATGCAAAGCTGTAGTATATTTTAGTCTTTTGCTTTATGCTACATGTAAGTTTCAGTCTTTAATTTTAGTTAACTATTATAACTTGTCTTTCTTTGTTTTGTTTTGGGGTTTTTTTTTTTCCTCCCAAGAATTTTTTCTGTTATTGCCAGAATACTAAAACAGATCACTTCCTTTTTCCCAGAGGGGATTATCTTTGGACCGACCTCCCACACATCAGCCAGTTAGAGCAGCATACAAAGCTTTTTGCACAAAGTTGTTATTTCAAAACCATATTGAGTTTTATTAAGTGCTGTGCTAGGATAATCATAGTAAGTAAAAACATATCCATGAATTCATTCAAACACTTTCCCCACCCTGATCTATTTTCAGTGCCCTGTCAGGCTCTGTGTGCCACGGGGAGCTGCAGGGTTTGGCTGACCGGGTGGTGAACTGTCAAGAAGTCTTAGATGCCATGAACCTCTTGGTCCTGCAGGTCAGCTGTTTCCCTTACACTTTGCAGACCCGCCAGTCTCGAATCAGCATCCACAATGAAGTTCACTGGCCGTCCACCGACAATCTGGTGAGAATGTTTGTTTGTTTTTTTTACATCCATCCATCCATTCGCTTCCGCTTACCCTTTTCAGGGTTGCGAGGGGCGCTGGAGCCTATCCCAGCTGTCATAGGGCGAGACGCAGGGTACACCCTGGACAGGTCGCCAGTCTGTCGCAGGGCTAGCACACAGAGACAGACAACCATTCGCACTCACATTCACACCTATGGGCAATTTAGATTAATCAATTAACCTATCCCCACTATCCCCACTTTTTTTTTTTTAACACTAAAACGTTTCTTTAGTTATGAGTTACGCAGAATGGTCTACAAAACACCACGATAGGCAGTCACTGGAATGGCAAATACTAATTTCTTATGTAAATTATTTATCATAAATGACTTTACTGCAGCACACTGGCATATTTCCTGTGCTGTGGTTTAGCTACTCCCCCTGCTGTGGTAAAACTGCAGTTACAGTTTTAGACCTTTTTTTAAAAAGGGTTTAAAGTAACTCGAGCCTCGTGTTAAGGAGTTACAAGTCAGAGAGAAAGGGAACCAATATATTATAGAACACATTAGGCTCACTTTCATATCCAGTATTATATATGAGGACACTTACTCCATCATTGTGTATCATTAAGAACAGTCAGGACACATTGTCTAAACTGATGTCGGTATCATTGTCATCCAGCAGAGGGAGCAGTTTCCTGACGAGCTGGTCTACTTTGGCCTGAGGGACTACAGCAGATCCCTGCAGTGGGGCATGGCCAGTCCCATCCTGCGCTATGATGATGCGTTTGAGAAAATGGTTCACACTCTGTTGGAAAGGTAAGAGTGGGGTGAAACTGATGAATCAAACATGAAGAGTTTTGTATTTACTTCCACTGAGTGGGTAACGCATAATAACTGTAGACATTATAATCAGTTAAAAAGCTCTGATTGTACCTCCAGACATCCCCACCTACACAGCATGGTGATCCGCAGCTACCTGCTGATTCAGCAGTACACTGAGGCCATGATGGCTCTCACCTCTTCCCCGTCCCTGAGGGACCACATAACTCCAGAGACCCTGGCCATGGTGGAGGACTTGATAAACGCTCCAAGCAGAGAGGGCTCCCAGGGCCATGGCCACATGCTGCTGGTCCGTATCCCCTCGCTGCAGCTGGCAATGTTGGCCCGAGAAAGACTGGAGGACGTGAGGGACAAGCTGGGACTCCAGCTGTGCTTTGCAGTGCTGCTGGGAAGTCCTGCGTCTGAGCTCAACCTGCACAGAAATTTTACCAGTCGCCTCAGGGTGAGGAAAAAACCAGAGTCACACGACTGATTTCTTTGTGTGAAGTGTGTTCTGCTGAATGTTTTATATTTATACAGTGTTGGGATCCATCTGCGTTTTTGCAGATCAGTCATTATCAGGGAGTTTACATTATTTTGGGAATCTGTTGTGCACTTTTGTACAATGAAAAAATAGTTTTGCCTCATAATTTGTCTGCATGATTAAAGTCTCATGCATTTTTTGTTTTGTTTTTAGTTTCTATAAATAACCTGTAACTGAAGAGGGCACACTTTGATTTTCACCTCTTTTTGTCAGGCTTGGCAAGGCTGTGAGAATGAAGACTGGGTGCCACACACCTATGAGGATCTGGAAGGGCTGCCCTGCATCGTCATCCTCACGGGCAAAGACCCTCTTGGAGAGACTTTCCCCAAGTAATATCATACTTAATACTACCCTAGCTTATAACATGGCTCAGTGTGTCTGTTTCTTTAACGTAAAATGTAGCAAAGATCCTTTTAGCTCTTCTCTAAAACTCTTGTCTCCCATCAACTCCCTTGTGCACTTCTAGGTCTCTGAAATACTGCGACCTGCGACTGATAGACTCCAGCTACCTGACTCGTACAGCCCTGGAACAGGAGGTGGGTCTGGCATGCACCTACGTATCCAGGGTTGTTGTCCCTAAACCAAAGAAGGCTATGGCCCCTCGGGAATCGGATGTGGAGAAGGTCGCCACCAGCTTGAATGATGGAGATGAGCTGGAAAGACCTCAGAGCAACGGCAGCGCTGCAACCAGAACCTCTGGTTAGTGTGAATTACTGTGATGTTGGATTAAAGGAAACACAGAACGTAACTGACATGAGCTTAACTCTAATTGATTTCTGATTACAGTAAAGCAAGTCGACCATAATACATGGGTACTGTAAATGAACGTGGGTCATAGCTTTGGAATGAGTTTGGTTTGTAGAAAATTTGGTTTTAATCTAAAGAGAGAAAAAAAAAACCCCTCCAAACATGTGAGCACTTGTTAGTTACATACATGTGCGGGTGTGTCTTTCATATTTTCCTCAGGCTCTTTGGCGGAGAATGGTGTCAGCTCATCTGATGTTGCAGACTCTTTCCAGAAACCCTCCACTTCCACCTCGCAGCCTGAAGGCATGGTCACCATAGACATGGGTACATCAACACTCGGAATTAAGGAGGAGTGCGACTCACTGGGAACCCCGCTCTCTTCCGACCCTTCGAAAGCCTCCAAGGCTCCTCCATCCCTCTACTCCAGTTCCTCATCTTCTTCCCCCTCACCATCTTCCTCCTCCACCCAGAGGCCCAGCCAGTCCACGCAGTGCGATCGCGAGCCCACGAGGGCATCACCGCGCACAGTCATCTTGTCGCGAGCGGCTTACAATCTGTTGTCGGGGGAGTCTGGGAGTCAGCTGAGCTCCTCCTCGCTGCTCCCTCACGCAGACGTGGCCTGGAGCAGTCCGCTGAGGCCCATTATCACTCACACCCTGCAGGGGACGGAGCAGAGCATGTACTACCGCCAGTGGACCATCGCGCGGCAGCATCATGCTGATTATGAAGCGCCATCTGTGCCGCATCCACGACGCTTGCTGCTCAGTGGACCCCCACAGGTAACAAATCTCGTGTGAAAATAGTCACAAATAAGAAAAGGAGTAACTTGATTTAAAAATAGAATACAGAGAATTCTTTTTAAAAATTTTCTTTAAATTTATTGGCATCCATATAAATTTATGCAGTTAATTACTCATCTGGATTTAAGTGTCACTGTAGTTCTACTGGTATTCTTTCCTTTCCTTCGCTAGGTGGGAAAAACTGGCGCCTACCTGCAGTTTCTGCGTATCCTGTTTCGGATGCTCATCAGGCTGCTCGAGGTCGACGTGTATGATGAGGATGAAGAGGAGGAAGGTGAGACTCATAGGGATTTGTTTATTTTTAATGGCCTTCACATTTTGTGAAATACATCAGATTTATTATGAAGCAGTTAATTTGATGGTGACAAATGTATCAAATCACCCTCCACAGAAAATTCAGAGGTCACAACTCTAGTAAGTACCCAGTGGCCGGACATCGAGGAAGTCCGAAAGCTGCCCTTTGACCCCAACCTCCGAGATCCTAAATTCAGGAAAGCCAGCCCTGTTTACTCTGACAAGATGCTAAAGTCTTTCAAAGGTCAGCAAAAACATGGAAAAAAACCCATCAAACTTGCCCCCTCTGAGTTCAGCTTTTTAATCGGGTGTTATTAAAAAATGAACTTAAGTTTTTTATGTTTATGTAGGTTGTAAGCAAGACGAAGAGAGCCAAACTCCAGCCACACGAGTGACCAAGTCGATACGTCAGAGTAGGTTTGCTGCCCACAATGCCTTTCATCACTGTGACCAGTGCCATCACTACTGTGAAGCAGGCGTAGCCACACAGGTGAGATGCACGACCAACACCTTCTGCTTTACTGCAGACTTACAGATGCACATATCCCATCCTTGTGTTAATATTGTACGTGTGTGTGGTTGTGTTGTAGCTGTCGGAGTGCACCTTTCATGCTTTCACCTTCTGCTCGTCCATGCTGGGAGAGGAGGTCCAGCTCCAGTTTGTGATTCCCAAATCTAAGGAGGAGCACTTTGTTTTCAGTCATCAGGGCAGCCACCTGGAGAGCATGCGTCTGCCTCTGGTCTCCACCAAGGTTAGTTTGCTCAAGACAGCAGTATCTGTCGGGCCTTAATCCTTCTAATCGCCGTTTGGGTCACATGTTTACTTTTGCTTCAACCGTGTTTATCTGTCTGCAGGACCCCGACCTTCTCAAGAGTCCAATCTTCACCCCGACCACAGGACGCCAAGAACACGGCCTGCTCAACATTTTCCATGCCACGGAGGGCGCAGCTCATCTGCACATCCTCGTGGTCAAACAGTTTGAGATGCCTCACTATAGGAAGTACTGGCCCAACCACATCTTGCTCGTCCTGCCCGCCATGTTCAACAACGCTGGAGTTGGTGAGCAGCTGAGCTGATCTCTGTTGTTAAACCTGACAGTTTTTTGATCCTAACTAAAATATATTTAAAATATTTCATTCTACTTGCAGTCGATATAAATTTTTTTTCCCATATCATCTTTTTTTTCTTACCCTTGCTAGTGTTTGTTGTCGTGATTTGCATGGCAGCAGATGCTAAAAAGAATAGCAGGAACTTGTGTTACATTGCTCACTCGCTCTTGTATGAGCAAAAATAACTAAATGGAGACCCTCTTATGAAAGCATTTCTCCACAGCACTACTAGTGGTTGAAAGTCCACACAGTGGCGTTCAGCCTTCCCCACATTACAGCTTATCACTCTGTTGATAATGAGTAATTCGTTGCAGTGTGTTATGTACCATGGTCGTGTTTTCAACTTGTTTTTAGTGCTGTGTTTAAAATAGGCGAAAGGTTACCTGTTGCCTTACCCAATGCGAGAAGGTCAGCCATCTATTGTATCAGTCTGATTTGTAGTGCAGCCAATTAGGTGCAAGGCCTTTCTGAAGTGGGTGTAACTAAACAACATTTCTCTCAGATAAGCAGATGGCATTGGGCTAAAGATGACCCTTTATGTCAGTGTGACTGCTTTCTAATCAGGATAGTACTTCTCTGCTGAATACCTAAACATATTTTTATCTGCAGTGGCCGACAGAGTGTAGAGACTGCAGGCAGGCTGGAGTGGGTAGAGATGAGGAGAGTGAAAGGGAAGGTTTACTAGACGGTAGTGAAGCCTGAGATGATGTAGGATTTGGAGAGCGGGGCACTGGAAAAATAAATAGACGGATGGTAGAGTTGAAGATGTTAAGATTTTTACTCGGTTATCAGAACGGACAGATCAGAGGGACAGCTCAGGTTGAGCGATTTGGAGGAAAAACGTTAGAGAAAAATGGTTGAGATGGTTTGGACATGTGCAGAGGACGGATAGTGGATATATGGAGCTGCCAGGCAGGAGGAAAAGAGGAAGACCTCAGAAGAGGTTCATGAATGTAGTGTAGGAGGACATGCAGAGGGTTCGTGTGACAGAGAAGAACAAAAAGCCCAACAGAGTGTACCTCATTGTCTTTCTAAACTATCAGACTTGTAAATTTGCATATATTTGCATAGAGCTTGTATACATTTGCAAATTTACATCCTTTACATGGGATTTGAAAAGATTACTTCTTTTATCAAAGTTAATTAAAAGTGCATCAGTTTTAATCAAATCTTAAATGAAAACCTAACAAAAACAATCCTGTCTGCTTTAAGGTGCAGCTCGCTTCTTGATCAAAGAGCTGTCATACCATAACCTCGAGCTGGAGAGGAACCGACTGGAGGAGCAAGGTGTCAAGAGACAAGACATATGGCCTTTCATTGTCATGATGGACGACTCCTGTGTGCTGTGGAACGCCCACCAATCAGCAGAAGGAAGGTAATAAGCGCTTCCCAAGTGTAAGAGTGGAGTTGGTTGCTACGTTTAACCAAGCCCTGTTCAAAATCAATTTTACATATGTTCAAAATATGTAAAATTGCCCTCCCCTCTTGGTTTCTTAGTGAGACATCAGATGGAGGCTCATGTCTCAGCAACGTGTCTCTAAAAACGGTGCTGCAGCACATGGAGAACACGCCCAAGATCTCCCAGTACGCGGTGTGCGGCACACGCAAGTGGAGCAGCAGCCTGGCTCGCAGGTCTCCCAGCAATCCCTTCAGTCGGTGTCACCTCCATGATTTTGTCATGCTGAATGTGGACCTGACGCAGAACGTCCAGTACGACCTGAATCGGTAAGCTCAGAGAAGGCCCTGTGAGTCAGTTGGTCTGAGGTGTTCATTGTCATCGTTACCTGACGTTGCTGTCCCGTGCAGGTATGGCTGCGAGGAAGTGGACTTTAATCTAAGGGTTAATAGCAGTGGCTTGTTGCTGTGCCGCTTCAACAACTTCTTCCTGATGAAGAAGCACATTCCAGTTGGGGGAAGAAACAAAGAATTCCTGGTCAAACCTAAACTCATGGTGGGTGTTCAGGTGATAAAATTATTCGCTTTGTTATGTCGTTGTCTTTCTGTGCGTAACATCAGCTCACATGAAACTTCTTTCTTCTCTCCAAAGGAAATAGAAAACCCCGCTCTAATCAGCCCGTTGCAGTATGTTTGTGCACCAGACAGCGAACAGACCCTCCTCGACGCCCCGGCCCAGTTCCTACTGGAAAGGTTCCTCCAGAGCTGCAGTCACAGACTATTTCCGAAAGCTGTTAGGAACAGAGACAACCCAGTTCTGTCCATTGACAGCTACCTCAACCTCAGCCCGGAGGTGAGAGCTCCCCGG
The DNA here is from genome assembly GCF_036321145.2 of Pelmatolapia mariae. Taxonomy (NCBI): domain Eukaryota; kingdom Metazoa; phylum Chordata; class Actinopteri; order Cichliformes; family Cichlidae; genus Pelmatolapia; species Pelmatolapia mariae. The sequence continues at coordinate 20,186,515 of NC_086243.1, forward strand.
AGGTTGCAGTTGAAAGCAGGAACAGTAGAATAATCTCTATTTCAAACTTAGGGCAAGGCTTAAATACCAGACTACTGTGATAGACACATTTTGGATAGAAATCGAGTGCTTCTCTGTCTGATATGCAGAGTTATATACTTTATAACGTGCTCTAATCTGTAAAGTATAGAGAAATGAGACAGACCTGCTCCCCGACTTTAATGTAGATTATTTTTTAACCCACAGAGCATGTTGCATGACTTTCCCATCTGTTTTTCTTAGAACATTCTGACCTGCATACACGCACATGTGCACACAGTGAATGCTAACAATGCATTTACTGCACATTTGTGCATAGGAGGCAATGACCGTCTATCTGTACACACAGTCTTCTCAAGTTTTTGCACACCTAGGCACATCTTTTGTTTTAAACTTTTACCCACAAGGCAACTTTAAATTTGCTTGAGCAGACACCTTCGGGAGCTCCCAGCAGGAACTGTCAGGGAGTCGTAATGTTTTCTTTCAGTTACTTCGAATCTAAAAGGCAAGCTCGTGATGTTAGTTTCACTTTTCCCGACTGTGATTAATGAAGTTTGTCCCTTTTTTTTTTGTTGTTGTTGCAGATCTCTGTGTGCTACATCAACTCTCGTCCACACTCCACCAACCTGAACCATCAGGGGCTGGTGTTCAGTGGCCTGCTGCTTTACCTCTGTGACTCCTTCGTTGTTTCTGGACTCCTGAAGAAATTCGACTTCCTCAAAGGTATAAAATCAGTGTCACGATTAAAGGAAGGGATCGGGATGCTTTGTTGCTCAGATTTTCCCAGTAAGACCCCACACATAGTTATAGGAAATGACCTGGTTGTTTTCTTAGATTTTCACCTTCCTCTGTTCTAGACTGTCAAAATAAAAGCTTCCAGATGTTAAAAGGACATTGGCAAGGTTTGGGTCTCTCTACAAAATAAGAATCAAAATAAGTTCCTGACTACAGTAGCTTACATCCCAGTCATACAAGCATAGAGAGCAGCTGGTGATTGCCTGGCAACCAGTGGTTGCTAAGGGAAAATCTGTATCCCCGAACCAATTGGTAAGTGGTTACTGGAAGTTGTGTGCTGTTGCTAGGTGAAATTTGTTACAAAGATATAAAAAGTGCTGCACCGAAAACATCCTTGCAGTTGGTTTGGTTGCTAATAGGTTGCCATGGTCACCTGTAGTTTGTTTGGAAGGCAGAGACAGTTCTTGCGTATGAGTTGGTGTCTCTGCCACATGTGGATGTATTTCTAGCCCTGTTAAATCTAATATGATAGAATTATGCAATCTGTCTCACAATAGAGAACTAAACAGCTAAACTTGATAATTAAAGTGGCACTGCGTGTCCTACTATCTAACTTTTGATCCTGAATTTGTCCACAGGTGCCACCCTCTGTGTCATCTGTCAGGACCGCAGTTCCCTGCGTCAGACCATTGCCCGACTGGAGCTGGAGGACGAATGGCAGTTCCGCCTGCGGGACGAGTTTCAGACGGCCAACTGCAGCGAGGATCGGTCCCTCTACTTTCTGACCGGCCGCCACGTTTAAACCTGCTCAACTCTATGCCGCTGCTGAAGAGACCCAATCAGAACTGAGATTTAGTTCCAGACCTGCAATCAAAATTTTGATCAGGCAGATGACAGGTCAGCAGGGAAATGCTGGAGCACGAGGTGTGAGGACTACCTGACGCAGCTTTCTGTACTGCCAGTGTGCACTGTGCCCGACTCTAAAGAGGGTCAGTGAATGTTTCTGACTTTCGCTCGCTTGTCGGCTTGTCTTCAGTTAAGCTTGTGTCGTAGTGAAAAAGACTTTGCTGTGAGGGGAAAAAAAGCACAGCTGAAACTGAACTTATTTTGTTTTGGTGTTGTTTTTTTTGGACTCACGATGGATAATGTGACTATTTGAAGAATGTATTTTGAACCCACTTTGTCCAGTCCTGGATGTTCGTGTTTATCTCAGGGGGTCAGAGGGAGGTGGCTTTAAGGAGTTGAGTTACCTTCACCATTCTCACATGGGTACAATGGAATATATTTTAACAGGGACATGGCAGGTTTGAGACCATGGTAACATCTGTGTTTGTTAATGTGTGTGCATCTGCATGAAAACAGTTTAAGTTTGCCATTAATTTTTCTAAGCACCAAAGACGCCTTTAGCTGCACTTTTCCTTTTTCCTTTGCTTTCTTTGACCTTTCTCACCTGCTTTGCCTCTCATAATCCACAAAGCCCATTTATGTTTCCTCATAACGTTACAAAGATACACCCAAGAGTTTGGTCATTATTGGATTTCAAGTCATCAGGAGTATCTGTACTGGAAGCTGTGAGAATCAAACAATAATTAAGCACTATTAAACTGCATCCACACAGGAAGCAGTTTGCTTGATTTGTTACCTAGGTAACCCACTAATGAATGGAATCCTGCGTTCTCATTGGTAGTTACTTCAATTCCTTGCCTCAAAGTTGAGAACAGTTTATCTTGGGATTCATCCAGTTAGCATTGTCAGCAGGTGAAACGTGACATGTAGTCACATGACACATTTCACTCACTTTCTTCGACGGTTTGTGGTCGCTACGCCGCTGTGAATCAACATCCACGCAGGAAGCGACGTGTCAACCAGAAACCATAGAAGAAGTCAGTGACGTTCTGCAACTGTAGCCAAAATAACCTACAGTGACAGGAAATTTAGAGACTTTGAAAGCGCATGATACTGCTGATTGACATATTACTGGGTTGTAAATACTTTAGAGGGTTACCTAGGAAACCAGAGCTCAAAATATCTGCAAGCGATGCTCGATGAGAGAATAGTTTCCAGCGTGGACACAGCTTTAGATGATCTGCCACAATGTTTTTATTTTTACATGCTTTCTGTTAACGTGGACACTGAGCAGTTGATATAGTCGTATGTTATGACAGTAATTTTTCACATAGTCGCGCAAAGTGTACCACAGGCAAGCTCCCTCACTGCCAGCTGTCCTGCTACTGCCCGTGCCTGAGATGTCACCTCCTGTTATGGTGTCCTGATTGTTTATTGAAGATGTTTGCTACCATCCACTAAAGGGTGAAAATTAGGTTTACGCATATACTTGAAAGATGAATGTTTTTATAAGTTTCTGCACGTGGTTGTCCAAAGAATATGCCTTAAGCGATGTTTCACACAGTGTCTGCTTAGGTTTTGTTTTGTTTTTGGACCAATGAGAATGAAGAAACCTTTTGACTGTGAGGCGAAAGAATGTTGTTTGTCTCTGTGTGTAGAGAGATCAAATAATTGGGTTTTGGACTACTGTACTGTTTAAAGCTTTGTTTACATTATTAATATATTCGATCATCCCCTTACCCACTGAGGGTTACTGATGTGTTTAATGTTGTGTAATGTTTGCCAGTGTATTTTGGTGATGTCTTTCTGCATTTTTATGTTGCAAAGGCAAGAAGAATCTACCTAGATTTGTCTTTTATGATGTCTTTATTCCTTTTGGGGTTTTTTCTTTCTTTTTTTTTCTTTTTTTGAAAATGAGAATCAGGTCCATGAGGATTTTTTTTTATTTATTTGAAAAGCATTTGGGACTGATAATCATATTGGAGTGTATAATTTGATTGAGGCCTAAGTTCACTTGGGCCAAGGGAGCGTCCCCTCTTCAAAACCGGTCGCGAAGGCTTTGCACAAGACACAAACGAATGATTCTTGGATCTACTGAATGTCATTGGGGGTTTTGCAAATGTTGGACTTGCACTATACAAGTTGCCAGCTTAAAGAATTATTTCCATGCTAAGAAAACAGTTATGTTCTCTAACCCCTAGATTTAATATAATAGTGATGATCAAAACATTGGTCCGTAGAAAGTGTTTTTCCTCTTTGATTTTAATACTTAATATGCAACTTGCTCCCACAATCTTAACTGAAATGTGTTTGATTACCATGTGCAGCACAGTGGTAGCCTTGGTGCCTGGTTGATCTACCTCATGTTTACCATTGTGGTTGCAGGCTGTGAATATCTTAATGTTAGAGCCATGCTGTTGTTGTTTAAAATGTCTGAATGTAATAAAATGGCATCTAAACATATCCTGTTGTTATTTTTCCTCTTTGTTTTCAGTGCCCGACTCTGTGATTTAATCTGTTAACAGACACAAAGACAGTAGAGTGAGTTGCATACCAAAAATTGGCGAGCTCCAGCAAAGTTGCAAGACATTATACAGCTGTTGTCAGATGTTTACATACTCATCATGGGCAGGAATGTCGTGGAAATTTGGGGCTTTTGATCATTTTCGTTCTCTTTCCAGGGATTGTGGAGCATATATCTTTAATTACTTTAAAAAAAAAAACAAGAATTAGTTGCATAATTTGATGTTATTTTGGGTTTTCTCTAATCCCTGCAGGGTCCAAATTGTACATACACTCACTTCAGTCTTTTAAAAAGTGGTCCTGAAAGTTCTACTGTGTCTTTTAACTCAACATCAGATCAGATCATGATTAACTACAACTTTATCTTTGCCAGCATAAAAAGGATTTGTTTGACATCACTTACTGGATTGACCAATAGTCAGAACAATTGAAAAGTCCAAGGAACTCAGTGAAGATTGATTAGGGAGACTTCTAGTTTGCTCAAGTTGGGGAGGTCACCTGGAGCCATTTATGAACAAGTGCAGTTTCCCAGATCATCAGTTCAAACAGTCAGACAATTTCAAATAATTGTACGTAAAGTTATTTGGATGTGTAATTGCCTTGCCAACGTCTGGACAAAGAGCCAAGCTGTCACCCTTTGTAGGAAATTGGTTAAGATGTTTAGGAACAACCAAAGAACCACTAAGCCTCAAGCCAGCCATGAACTGGAAATTGCTGAAACACCAGCATCACAGTCCACAATGAAGTGAGATTTACATTGGCATGGACTGAGAGGGTGCCGACTAAGAAAGAAGTTCGTACTTCCAAATCAACACCTTCAAGCTCAACTGAAATTTGCCACTGCTCATGTGGACAAGCCAAATGCCTTCTGCCAAAAAGTTTTATGCTCAGACAAAACAAAGCGTTCCAGTTGTGGAACATGGTGGTGGCAGCATCATGGTCTGGGACTATTTTTTTGACACTTGTACTGGTGCATTGCAGAAAGTGGATGGAAAGATTTTTCAACTTTACCTCAAATCAACAGCTTGATGGTTGAAACTTGGACACAATCAGATGTTCCAACAGAACAATGATCCCAAATACATCAAAACTGATTTTGGAATGGATAATGCAGGATAACATTAAGCTTTTGGAATATTTCGACCTCAGCCCCGTTGAAAATTTGTGGACTATGCTTAAAAGCTGGGTCTGTGCAATGAAACCAACCAGTTTAAATGAACTCTACCAATTCTGCCAAGAAGAGTCGTCAGCTATCCAGCAAGAACATTTGATTAAGTGACATTTAATCAAATATATTGCTGGGAGTGTATGTATACTTTTGATCCTATATGTATGTATACATACTGGAAAAAGAACAGTTCAAAGAAATACCCATGATGAGTGTATGGAAACTTCTGATCACTGTATAACTCCTTTATTACTTCTTATCATTTGGGCTGCATGTTTGAATTCTATAAGCTCTGATTTCCATTGGTTTTGATGCTTTAATGTTGTATTTTGAAGACAAGTGCACTGATACAAAGTTTAAGTAGGGTTCTTCAAGCATGTGGCTCCCTGTCTTTAGCCTATAATTAACAGTATCCTCACTCTCATCCACACAATGCCAGATCTTTTTATTCTGCCAGAGTAAACCCCGAGGTCTTGTTTATTTCCGAAGCAACATCTCTCCTGATGTGTTTTTTTCCATCTCAGCACCTCTGTATCTTTGTTGTGAATAATGTACAATGACCTTTCTCACTATCAAGAAGAGAAATAACTTCATAATGAATGCTGGGCTCTTTCTGGCATCATCACTGTCAGGGCACAGGGGCATTGTTGGTCCAGGGACATTACTATTTCAGCTCCTGTGAGGTAATATTAGAGCAGGCTTTCCATCAACCTACAACCTCTGTGTGATATAACACAAGGCTATTTTCAGCCAGCGGCTGTCAGGACTGGATAAGAAAGTAAAGGCATGAAAGGGCGCCTGGGATGCTGATTCTGGCACCTCATGATTGTTCTTTATGGAAAAGTAGGCATTGTGCAGAAAGCCCACGTGATTTTAAATTATTTTTATGCGTTTGAAATCTGATGCTTGCAAAGATGTCAGAGGGGTAACTCACTATTTTAAGGCTATTAATTTACAGTACTATTAGCTTCCTGTGGTACACAGTTTTCTTGTTTGGTTTCATTGTTTAATTTGGGCTTTGAGGTGATATTTTTCCAAATTCTGCAAGGTCAGAAGATTAAATGCATTTAAATTATTTCTCTCTCCTACTGTAGCCCATTTTATAAGCTTAAATTAAGTTTCACATATTCCCAGAATGTATCTTCAAAGTTTCAGCTCAGCAATACCTCACCGATCGCTCACAGATGCATGTAGCTTTAAATGCAAATTTGCTGCTCCTGGCCACACCCATGGATACCAATCAATAGATAATAACCAATACCCAAATTAGAAAGCATTTATTCTGGGTTTAATTAATATAAATAATGGAATGGTTAATGATAGGTATGAATATTTTTTATGATATAGCCCTGAGGACAGAGTTTAATGGTTGTAATGGTTATACATGGTTATATAATAAATCCTAACTGTTCTTCCGAGTTTCATTTTCAATAAAATATATTAAAGCCATCATTACTGTTGTGTTTTCATGTCTTAGGTAAAAAAGGACATGCTGTTGGGGGATAGATGCTGTTTTTCCAAAACAGTATCATAAAACCTAAAAAATATACTCTTCCTGCTCTTTGAAATATTATTAAGGATTAGTCATCCAGTTAATAATGTCAGATAATTACAATACTTTGTTAAATCATGACCTACGAAGAATGTGTAATGGTTAAACTGAAGAAAAGTAAAACAAAAAGATACAAATGAGATGTTTTTGGTGAAATTGAAATGAGCTGCTTTTGCAAGGAGTTGCAGGTGAATAAAGACCAAAAAACAAGTAGAGTATCGCTAGGTGGTTGCCAGGCAACAAGATGGCTTTTGTGGATATAAATGAGAAGTTATTGTCACAGAATAAAAACGATATGATGCTATTATAAGGCGTTACAGGTGCACAAATGCTAAAACCATGTCATTTTAGCCCATTGCTATGTGGTTGCCAGGCAACTTGATGATGCCATAATATCTACTGTAGATAAGAACCATCAGGGGACTATTATGCACCTGTGTGCCAAGTTTGGGGCTCAACTCATGACTGTGTAGAAGAAGAAACAAGCACATACAAACATGCTTATTGTGTTGCTTATTGCTTATGCTTCAGAGATATGTATGTATATGAAATTTGCCACTTTTTTTTTAAATTTTTTTGGTGGCAATCCCAGTAGATATGTCAAGAAAAAGCAACAATTGGATCAGATACAGAGGGTAAAGTCCAAAGTGGGACATTTATATTAGATAGATAGACAAAATTACTTCTTACTTCTTGGCAGTCTACTCTAATTAATCACAGGTTTTTATAAACCATTGAGCTAAAACTGAAGCTCATCTGTCTGTGGGCTTATTGAGGGCTTGGTCTGTGGGGAAGTGGAGTGCTGGCGGATTACAGTTGGCTTTTGGTGGATCACATCCACTACTGCAGTCATGCATATCCTATCAACGGCTAAGCTCATGAGTGTGGAGCGAGTCAATTCTAAGGCTCAAATCCCAATCCGATGGTGTGAGAGGAGAGACAGTGTGACCCTTTGGTGACACAGCGGTCACGCAGTAAGCCAGCTCAAATGGTGGACTGTCAAATGTCCTGGCATCAGAGGATGATGATGAAGGCAGTCTCACGCGACTCTTGGGAAGGCTATCCAACTTTGTGTTCTAAATGTAATTATTAAAAAAAAAACAAGTTTAAAAAAATAGAAAGAAAAAAGAAACAAATCTGGAGACAGGGGCCAAAATGACTTAGAATTTGTTTATTTATTTATTAAATACAGCATATTACACTCATGTTGATAATCCGTATATACTAGTACTTATATAGAGACATTGTTTTAAAGTTAAACTCTTTATTGCCGCACATGTTAAACCGAATGTTTAATTTTCTTCTTTTTTATACAGTGTAAAAAAATGAAATGAATCCTATGAACAGACAAACATGTCCTTTGTGCTACATATTACAAAGTGGTGTTAACGTTCAGGACATGATGACACTGATAAGACACATGCTGCACAATGGACACTTGGCAGGACAAACAAACACAAAAAAATAATAATTCCACAGGAACAGGAAAAATCCTTCACGCAGAGCATTACTGAAAGTCTGGCTTCCAGTCAGATCTGATTGTTTCACTGATGCTAACTCATACATGGTAGCCAGCCCCTTGATCATTGTTGGCAAAAGAAAACAAAAAATGACTGAAAACCAGGCTTTGCATTTAGTAAAGCAACACCTAACACTTTCAGACAGTCACCGTGTGCATTATTTCATTCACATCCACTGAGTCTAGCACCCTCAGACCTACGTTAAGGACTCGTTGTCAACATTTGAAGAAAGAAAACCTTGTGAAATTTCCAGACTCTCATTTGCTCTGTTCAACCTTTGGGATGCACTTTCATTTTTCTCATGAAATGAAGTGCTTTGCATTAAGGAATTTTTCAACTTACATAGTGCAATTTTACATTCCTCGTCATTGATGAATTTGTCTCCATGTTGTAAAACTATTTGGTGCATGAATGGAAGAATGAGTCAAAATAAAAGTGCATGCAGGAGACATACAGACAGGAACAATTCAAAATATGCTTGTTCGATTTCGCAGTGTGGGATAGATAAGGAGGTTGACACCACTCTCGGTCTGCTACATATGAAGCTGCAGCCAGAGGCCGGTTACTTGATTAGCATAAAGAATGAAAGAAGGGGGAAACTAGCTCAGCTTGGTTATCCCTGTAAAGCTCTAAAACAGGTTGATTTAGGTAGATTTTTCCTTTTTTTTTTTTTTTTTTAATTAAAATGGCAGCCTCAACTAGCGGACTGACAAATATACATTGCTTTTATACACTGAGGCCAAGGGCTATTATAAATTAGCATTGGGGACCATGTGTCTTTAAAGTGACTGGTCTGTCTCAAGCAGGGATTATACTTTTTACATCTGCAAGTCCGCTCAGGTCCCAGTGACCTAAACTTCGTCATCAGATGGTTAGCGGGTTTCTGTGGATGTCCGTGTGTCTGCCTATTCTTTTTTATTCAGTTTACATGATAATGAACTAACAGAGCTTAACCTAGGCTTTAAGCATTGATTATACTCTGTTGCAGAGATGGACATTGATTTACAGTTCGAGACCCAATAGCTGCGTAGTTTTTTTCTGTTATACTTCTCTGAAGTCTGTTTTATGCCCACTGCCTGGGATAGATGGGTAGCTGGTCCACTGTTATTTAAATTCTTCACAGACGACTCCGTGCAGTCACAAAAAACAGGCAGGTACGTAGATGCCCACACAGATGTTCGCACTCACTGATGACAAAGACATCCAGTGGACTTGAACCAAATAGATCAGCAATTAAGACCGTAGAAGGACTTTGTGCTAGTGGAGCTTTTCGTTACATCAGAGGGCATATCCTATCATGACCTCAGAGAACCAGGGTTACACAGGTAACCAAACACATTAAAGTCACTCATGAGACTAGGAAATACACTGTGTTCCAACTGAAGAGTTGGAAATCCCAACTTTGATGTAGGACTTTCCAATTTGAACTCTATACAAGCTGAAATTTTTTTTTAAGGGGGTGGGGGGGGGGGGGGGGGGGGGGTAGCTAAATTACTTAATAATTCAAAAATGATAAGTTATGTATATCGCAATTAAGAATTTCTGAGAAGTCAAAATTATAAACTGCATAGCCTAAAATGTGGAAATAACCCAAAATATGATATTTTCCATATACTACTACTGCTGGAACGGTCAACTCGAGAGTGACGTCACTCCTACCTCTGACAACTTCAGAGGTAAAAGAAACAAAGCTTTAGTCCAGGCACTACATTATCTGTCTGTGTGTGGTAAAGGTAAGTACTTGTTATTATTGGACAGATTTTAGGCAAACCTATATTTTAACAGTTATTTGTGACAATCTGATGTAGCAAAATGTCAACTATGCAACAAAAAATAAATAAATAAATAAGATAAAAACCAATTAAATTTGCACTTTTTTGCTTTAAAATGTGTAATTACTATGCAGCGCGCTCAAACTACTCCTGCATTTGAGGACTTAAGTTTCTTTATGACTGCTTTCTGATTATTTATTATCAGCGACAAAAATTATGCCAAAATATAAGAGCTTTGCAATTTCATGTTTAATTTATGGGTACTCCTCTCCCATGACAATTCTTCTCCTGGCAAAGGGAGGGAAGTATCCCTTAGTCACATTACACTACAATGCAGAGAAAAAGCTATTTCCCTCTTCCTGATTTGTTCATTTTTTTTGCACATTTGTTAAATTACATTACTTACATGATTCAGATCATCACACAGATTTTTATGTATTTACTCTGGTTATCTTCGTCAAATATTAAAATTTAGTTTGGTGATTTGAAGTATGAAAAATATGAAAAAACCCCTAAGAACTCAGGAAGAGGGAAAATACTTTTTCACGGCACTGCATTTTATTTAGAGCTTCAGAGGCGCTGCTTTCCTCTGCTTCCAATCTTTATGCTTCCAATCTTTAAGCTATTCATTTCATGATATTAGCATCATATTTAAAAGAAAGTGAATTCAAGCTTCACAACTCAAAAGACAAAAATATGAAACTATTACTTTAGAAGAAAATAAATGACTTTGTGTGGACGTAAACTTAGGAAAACTCAAACTCGAGGAGAATAACTGAGAAAGTACAAAGGAGGGAAAGAAGTTAAGGAAAATTAAGTTAAGGAAATAAAAAAAATCCCTGAGGGCTAAAATCCTACAGATGTCTTAATGATAAAAGCAATAGAGGATGCTTCATAAACAAAAATGATTGGAATCTCATGTACAGTACTGATGATTGCACACGGTAATCACATAATTCTTTAGCTAGCTAATGCACAAATGGGCACAGATTCAGTATTTCAGCTGTGACATGAACAGCTTTGCTTGCAGGACTACAGACTTTTAACTGTATGGAATAAATAAATTAATGCTGAGTGCAACACAAATGCTGCATTCAATAAAATGTGCCCTTTAAAATTAGAAAGAATGAGGATTTTTTTTTTTTTTGCTTGTGGCAGCAAAAATAGAACGGACCTATGGAGGGCAAGGATAGAAGAAGTCATCGGAAGAAAGAAAAACTGCAGAACTGGTCTGGTAGAGAGGAAAAGGTGGATGTAATGCAGAAAGGGCTGAATAAGGTATAAAAAACAAGAATGGGATTTAAAATGGAAGAAATAAAGGACAGAATGTATCAAGAAGACATAATAAAAATGTAAAACCAGAACATCAGTTACATTTTCTTATCAGGAGAGGTCTTTGAGTTGGTTGCTTTGCTCAATGACCGCCTTTGCAAACTGCTTGAAGACTCGGTCCATATAAGTGCTCTGACGTGGCCACAGGCCCTCCAGGAAACCAATATGGCCGCCGTGATGGGTAATGAGCATGGCCAGGTTAGGGTTCTGTTTTACTGCCTCCACTGGAATGGCTGCAAACAAAACACAGAATTCACTTTTTGTTTTGTTTTTTTTGGGTTTAATCTCTGTGCAATGTCTTTACATGACATGCCAGAATGTTATCATTAGTTCACGTAGTTGAAGTATTTTCACCCATGAACTGGACTTTGGACTGGAGACTCACCGTGAGATGGAGAAAAGACATCGTCAGCAGCGTTGAGACATAGCATTGGCACCTGCACAGATTTGAGCCTGTGCACAGGACTGGCATCGCGGTAGTAGTCGTCATTGGTAGGATAACCAAACATTATGGAGGTGAACCTTTCGTCAAACTCTCGGATGGTCCTTGCCTGTGGGAATGCGGTAAAACGATTTATTTGGTCTACTTTATTTAATGAAATTGGCATGGCTTAACGCCACTGAAAATAATCCCCTACCTTCATGACATGATCAATGTCGTAACATTTTTCGAGCACTGGTCTGTGCCTGCGGGGCAGATTTAAAAAAAACAAACAAAAAACGGGTCACTAACTGCTGTTAGGTTACATGACTTGCATTTGAAAATATTCCCCAGAAATGCTCACAAGGTTGTAACAACATAATAGACTACCCCGGAAAAGAAAAGATAAATTCAAAAGAAGATCTGTTCTTCATCCAGCTTTTTTCAATAAAACATCAACATCAATATGAGAACATTCCTCCTGCTAATGAAATTCAGCTCCTCATACATAGCCTTCATTTCCTCTCAGCGTGATCCCAGTTTCAGATGTGGAAACGTTGTCATCACTATTTGTCTCAAATAGCAATATTCTAAAGAACACAACTGGCTTGATGATAAGCTAATATCAGTTATATTTATTTAAAATTAGCATGAACTGATATTCTCATTCGCATCAACAGAAGTAAAAAACGTGGTGGTCGTAGAGGCTGCGAAAAATGGACCGTTTTAGCCTGTTGCTAGGCAGCTTCAATTCAACTTTTGTGGATCTAAATGAGTTGATGCTTTTGTTAAATGTTAATTGCATAAATGCTATAAAAAATTGCGGTTGCTAGGCAACATGAAGATTCCATTTGTGGATGTCATTTGTGTATTATATAAGAATATTTTTATCCATCTATTAATTCTGGACTGCGGCTTTTTGAACTTTTGGCATTGAATTCATTAGCTGTTCATAATGTTGACTACTGATCCTAATTTATTCTCTAGCATTTTTGGAGCCTTTAGTTCTTGTTATAATTTATTTTTACAGTTTCATTTGTTTCCTCAGTGTTTCCCGTCTTCTCCTCTTGTGTCAATTCTTCTTCGTTTAGTTCAATCCCGTGTCTGCGTTTCCCTGTTTATTGTTTCTCACTTCCTGTCTTATCTTGGACGTCATTTCTCACTTGTGTTTTGTGTTTAGTTTTACTTCACTTCATGCCTCATTGTCTTTCATTATAATCACATATGCCTCATGACCCTGCTGTGTCCACATCTACTAATTACCCTCATGTGTAGAAATAGCACTGTCTTCTCCTCAGTGTTTATCAATCCACCCTTGTGTTGTCCCTGGCTATTAAATCAGTTATTAGTCCTTTAGTCCGTTATTAGTCCGTTATTAGTCTGGATTTATTATCATCATCATCAATGCAATAAAGGTGCTCTTTAGGATTACACTCGGCTATTTATCCATCCTGCATTTGACATATGGTTACACAGCAAATGACAGTGAGACAGTGAGGGGAAGTCTCGAGTACCCAGAGTGACACCATGTAAAGGTGGTTCAGCCTTGACCTTTACCTTTGACCCTGTTGCTGGAAAACAACAGTGCAAACCACTACATCATCATAATTATTATTTACTTAATTATGATTAAGCATTTATTGATTTCCGATTAGGTTTCCGAATAGGCTTATACCTTATTAAAATATTTGTTTTGTCATATTGTAATTTATCGAGCTGTCACTAGTCTATGTATTTGAGCTATTTAGTTTTAATTTAATTTTCTAACCAGATAAATAAAAAATATCTTCTTTTACTTCTTCTTCTAACACAATAACTTAGGAAAAACTCAGTGATCTCCAATAAGAAAAATGATGAGGCAGCACTAGGTAAAGCACTATCATGCATATGTCATTGCTCATGTTAACACACAAGTAGGAATATATTGCGGCTATGTAGTCAGGCTTTGTTTAAATGTTTTGTTCATCACCTAACAAATAATAAAGCATAAGAAAAAAACCCACAACTTTTAAATGAGCAAACTAAACATAAATATTTGAAACCCAGTTGTTCAAGCCTCTGTTTAGAATCTAGCACTGGCAGTGACTTAGTGGCTATGTTAATCCCTGCTCTGGCCCTGGCTGACCTGTGCACAGAGGCTTGTAGGCAGCTGGTGAGGTAGGAGTTGAAGAGGAAACGGTCCAGGGGTTTTTCCAGTGAAGCAGTGCACTCAAATACATCCCAGCCCGCTGAGAAGACCACGACCCCTTTCAGACAGGTTTCCCGGCCCTTGCGCCCCAAGTAGTTTGCCAGCATCATCCTGAATATGGAGAGAGGGAGAGATGAAGGGACAGAGGGAAACTGAATGACCAATCCCCCAATTCAGAGGATTACCGTTGTGCAATAAAAAACACATTATTTGGCAGAGTGCGCTGAACAACTGGAAAATAATAAAACAAAGCACTGACATGTCCCCAACACACAGTAAATGTTCAATATCTCACAGTTTACTAAAGCTGCATCGTGAAAAGTAGCTTTAATGTTCATTCTGACTTTTATTAGCAGTATGTGCAAGCTAGCTTGTAAAGAGTGGCTCCATTACCCGCCCATGGACACTCCTGCAGCCATGAGTGGAGCAGCTTCATAGGCCCTCTGGATGTGTTCAATAACAGTCTCCAGATCCTCTGTGTTGGCTGCACAGTAGGTCCTTGGGGTCTGGGTATGACAGCAACATAACACAGTCACTCCTGCCTTTCTGATTCTTTGTCTCTGTCAAAACCACGATGAAGACCCAACAAAAGTGAAAACTGGAAACTTAGTATAGTAAAAACTTAGATGACATTACAGTTTGTTAGTTTGTTAGAGCAGCTGTTTCTTCTAAAGGATTTTATGGAGGCAGGCTGACAGTCCACAGACATACTGAAATTCAAACTGTGCATCAGAATGGAGGAGAAAGGTGATTTAAATGAATGTGACGTGGTTGTTGGTGCCAGAAAGGCTGGTTTGAGTATTTCAAAAATTTCTGATCTGCTGGGATTTTTCCACACTGCCATCTCCAGGGCTTACAAAGAATGGCCATCAAAAGAGAAAATATCCAATGAGCTGCAATTCTCTGGGTGAAAATGTTTGTCCAGAGGCCAGACTGCTTTGAACTGACATTTAGGCAACAGCAACTCAAATAACAAGGCATGCAGAACAGCATCTCTAAACACACATGTTAAACCTTAAAGCAGATGGGCTACAGCAGCAACAGAAGACCACACCGAGTATCACTCCTCTCAGATAAGAACTAGAAGGAGAGGCTCCCATTGGGACCACCAAAATTGGGCAACAGAAGATTGGAAAAGTGTTGCCTGGTCTGATGAGTGAAAGCAATGGATACATCCTGCCTTGTATCGATCATTCAAGCTTTTGCCAGTGATCTCATGATAATACGGATATTTTCTTGGCACACTTTGGGCCCCTTAGTAATAACTGAGTGTTGTTTAAATGTCAATCTACCAGAGTATTGTTGCTGACCATGTACATCCCATTATGACCACAGTGTACCATTCTTCTGATGGCTGGTTCCAGCAGGATAACGCACCATGTCACTAAGGCTTAAATCATCTCAAACTGTTTCTTTTTAAAAATGTCACAGAGTTCTCCGTATTCAAATGCCCTTAACAGTCAGTATCAATCCAATAAAGCACCTGTGATGGAACCAAAGATGTGCAGTAAATAAATCTGCAGCAACTGGGTGATGCTACTATGACAATATGGACCAAAATCTCTGAGGAATATTTTCAGCACCTTATTGAATCTATGCCATGCAGAATTAAGGTAGCTCTGAAGACAAAGGGTATTCCAATTCAGTAATAGCATGGTGTACATAATGAAGTATCCAGTGAGTGAACTCTACTGAAACCTTCAAAGTCATTTGCTCAGTAGACCACGAGAATCTCCTCTCTATAAAGTCATGAAAAGTGGATTCACATTTACCTGTTCACGCTGTGTATCTACATAAAAAATGTTTTAGCAGGCCAGCACAGGATAACCCATTTTTCTGACACTCATTATTATTGTTTATTTGGCAATTTCTGAGTATGATAAGAATGCTGTTCTGTGTATGTGGGGGTGACATTTTATTCGACTTGAAACAGTGTTATCACTCAGAGCAGGCTACTTAACATTTAAAACAAGCCTGCTCTAACTTGAAGGAGCCTATTTAACAAGTCCAGTTTCTCAGCTCTCCAAGGCTGCTCATTAGGATTCAAGAAGAAGCTCAGGCAAACTACATTCCTGCTTTTCTGTTCTCTTATGCTTCCTTTAATAGTTCTGGACAAGAGCAGAACTTTAATAGGCCACCAGATCTTACTATGCTTATTTTTTAATTGAATATATAACAAAACAACAAATTAATAATGTCTCAGGGGAACAGACTTAGCAGAGTGAACATATTCACTGCAAAGCAACTCCACAGGAGAGTGTAATGTAATAGGCTTTTTCCCAAGGTCTGGAAATAGGGCTATAGCACTTAGGGATAATCTTTGTATCAGTGTGCATCTTTCACACAGTGGGCCATTTGGAAAAACTGGCCTGGTTGAACAATGGAGGATATTCACACTTACTGGACACAGAGAAAATGCTCAGAGAAGCATACAAGTGCTAAAGCATTTGCACTGAATATAGCACCATTTTCTCCACTGAAAGAGGGAGAAAACTGCCCCAACGACCTGGTACGGTGCCAGGATTACAGGGTCCAGCTCAAATGTAATAACAGCTGAACCAACTGAGTTCTGGATGTAAACCCCAATCAAACACAGTGACACTGGATCCTTTGCTCTTGTTTCAAATCTGAAGGTTTGATTTTGTGCACTCTCTCCAGGTGATAAAACACCACTTTGACTAAGACATGCAGAGAGTGCAGAGAGTGGAGCCATTAAATGCAATGTGCATGGAATACAATATCCAAGTTTGAGCTAATTTGTATTAGCTCAATATACCCGAGTGCAAGAGGAGAGATTAAGCCAGGTGTCGGGACAGCACGTGTTTGGCGAGCTCATATTTCTGTGGCTCGGCATTAAAGTACAGTATCTGTCTGTAACTTAATCCCTGCTGTGCAGCAACATTGTCTGTTCGGCGTCCACTCGGGCTCCCTGTGGGCTCTGCAACACGTGTGCAACAGAAGAAAAAGAGCAACTCTACAGGGAGGCCAGCTGTCCTAAACAGTCGTGTCTGACGCTGTGAACATGGACAGGGCTCACGGACAAAAACAGAAGAAAAAAAAAAGAAGAATGAAATCTTTGACACGTGTTGGAACAGATCTTACCAGTAATGTTTCACCAGAAACTCCTCTGTTGTTGAAAACCACGCATCTGAAATCCACAAAACATATACCATTTTAATAATCACTGTCAAATTTAATGGGCAGCAGGTAAATGTTACATTTTGAATATATTAGATTGAGTTTGTCGAGAATGTAGTGCTGTTTCTTGACATTTTATACATAATATTTGGATTTATTACTATAAAAACTAACTGCATGCTGCAAAGTAATTGTATATGTTGTACATGTGTATGTAATATAAGGAGATCTGAACTGATTAGTGCATTAAACAACCACTGACTAGCTCTTTTACTCAGCTTTCCAGAAGAAAATCCAAAGTTTGCCGATAAAACATCCTCAAATGTGCCTTCGATTGGTGTAAACTAACCAACTTCAGATTTCGAACTGGCTAAATCGCTAGTAAATGGCTTATTTTTTACATTTCCTGCCAATTTTAGGGTTTTACAGTTAATCAAAAGCCTATAAAAGCTCACGTCCAAATGAAAGCAACAGCCCAGATTTCTTTAAACAAACATTTCTTACACAAAAGAAATGAACTGTGTATACGATGAAGTGCGCAGGGAGGCACAGCTGTGTGAAGGAACTGTGTTTGTACTGCAAAGCAAAGGCATCAGCATCTCGCCAGTCATCTATTATCTGCTGGAGTCAGACCTGCTGTTTTTATAATCGGCATAACTCAGCAGCAGCAGCAGCAGGGCAGAGCTGTACTGGGTGCTGGGCGAGAGGAGGGGGGAGAAGGAGGTGGTGGTGGTGGTGGAGTGCTTAAACACACGCTGCAGCATACACTCGGAGGCTGGTCCGGGCTAAGCTGCAAAGCTTGTACCCGGATAAACTGTAATTAATTAAGCTACACAGACAGGGGAGAGGGGTGGAAGATGCTGAGTTTGCCGGCTCTCTTCCCATGCCTTTCCAAATCTGTGTGAAAGAATGAGTGCAGAGAGAACATAGAAAGGGCCTATTGGAGATGAAGGAAAGTGGAGGGGGAAAAAAAAGTGCCTCCCTCTGCAACTCTTCAAGCTCAGGCTACATTTGGCTATTTACAAAAGCAGCTCTCGACACGGAGCTTAACTGCCCACTTTATTTGTGATTTCACCTCAAATAACCCCGAGCCCCTGTCACTCATGGACCCATTATATAAAGGTATAAAAAATCTTGCAAAAGCACTACAGAACTGGTTGCAGATTTTACTTTGCAATCATGAAAGCCTGTGAAAGTTCTTTCACTTTATTTGGACAAGAAATCTGCAGTCTGAGTGGATAGCAAATTAGAACATAAAGCAGAGAAATTGTCAGTTCTTTGAGTCAGCCAGGCTATTCAGCCAAGACCACCCACCTATAGCCCAGATCCCGGCTCTGTTGGACCATGTGTAAGATGTAGGACTCTCGGCTGGTGCCGGTCAGACCGGGGAGGAGGAGGACTGTGGGCCTGGTGGCAGGGTCGGGATGAGAAAGGCTGTCATCGTTGTCGAACCAATCCAAAGAGATCTGTCCTCCATCTGCTGCTTTAATGAGCTCACTGCAGAGACAAGAAGGACACGCAAGTCAGCTACACGGGTCTTCCCGACAATGATCACTCTGTGCGCCTGTATATATCATCTTCTTCGTTTCATCCATTGTATATATACACAGTATATATACAGTCAGACACAAACATGGGACAACACTGGCAGAAAATGGTGTGAAATTTGAATTAAAAAGCATATCTGCAAATGAAATAGCCATAAAAAAGTGAAAATAGTCCACTTATTTTCTCATCACAATTAATACTTTTAAGTAACGTGATTACTTCATTGCATCCGTTACACACGCTGCTAAAGTGGGGAT
Source organism: Pelmatolapia mariae (assembly GCF_036321145.2). Taxonomy (NCBI): domain Eukaryota; kingdom Metazoa; phylum Chordata; class Actinopteri; order Cichliformes; family Cichlidae; genus Pelmatolapia; species Pelmatolapia mariae. The sequence continues at coordinate 20,205,533 of NC_086243.1, forward strand.
TGGATATGTGAGCACAACACTCACTGACAGCTGCCTCATTTCCCTTGCGAGCACCTTGTCAGCGGACTCTGCAACACACAGCAAATTCAAATAAAGAGGAGGGCATTGCACCAGTGGGTTCTTATAGCTAATCAATTTCGTGGATGCACAACCCGTGCGTGGCAGATGATGTAATTCAGTCTCGGTGCATTTTTAAACCTGCTCCGCACACACAAACGCACACACACGGCAGCCGCTGAGCCCAACTTGGCCGTCCGGCGGTTAAGAGAGACAGCGTGAAATTACAGAACGGCCATGAAATATGCACCTGAGGCGAGACTTTAAAGTCAAGAAAGGCCAATTCGGAGAAACCAGCAGAGTCCGTGGTGCTAATCCCCAGCTATGACAACAAGCTGAGTGGAATTTCACCCAGACAGCCTACGATACATGGGACATCTTTCACGCTGTCCGTCCTTGGGTCAACCTTGTATAACTTCATTATAGGAGGAGTGTCCTGCTGTCCACAGAGGCCATGTGATAATAACTTGAGTGAATGCAACCATCAGTCTTTCTAGGTTTGATGCGGTAGCACAGACCTCCACTAGCATCTATACACCCAGGGGCATTATGGGAGCATTTTTCTCCTTGACAAAGATCACTGTGAAAAGCAAAGGCAGTGTCAAAGTCCTTGTGGCAGATTAATGGTGTACAGTTCTTAATTCTTTACTGTTTCCCTTGAATTAAAAGTCATATTTAAACAAAATAAGCTGTGGTTTTATGTAAGGAATTAAGAAAACAAGGAAAAAGAATAATAAAGATTGTATTTTTATCTTTTACTCTAATGTCTAGTACATACTAGTACAGACACCTAAATATAAGGACATCAGATCAGTTGTGAAAAATAAGGGTCTTTTTTCCCCAGGTGAAAACAAATAAATAAGTCATACATGTGTTATAATTAAAACCAAATCTGTCTTCACTCATTCTAATCTCTTATCTTGAGATATGTGGGGGGTAGGGAATGCAGTGCCAATTAATCTTCAACAGAATGAACATTTTCAAGGAGCAGGCCTGGCGGACCAAGCCAGCACGGTGACACAAAGGATCTCTTTCTCCTCTGGGCTTTGGAGATTGGCAAAGAACAAGAGCGGGATTTGTTTCCAGTTGTGGCACTGGAAAGAACGACCAACAGCAATTTCTCAGTGAGCAAGTTTGATAAAGCCAAGCACAGTCAGCAGCAAAATACTCAAAATGTTTTCCCTGACATTTAGTAATGCTGAAATCTCTTGTGGAACAAAATTGATTCAAAGGAGAAATAAAATATAAGCTTAGAGGATGAAAGTGACAATTGGCACATCAGTCACAGCGGGGACTTACTTTCTGTAGATGACCCCCGGTTTGGCTGTGACGAAAGGTCTCAGCAGAGTCTGGATGCGGCTCTCCCAACACCAAAAGGTGGGGTAGTAGGTCTCTGACACTACTGGACATTGCTCCCTCAGAAAATGGTAGAACTTCTTACCTCCAGAGATCAGCTGTGGCTTCTGCAAAACAGACGTGAATGTAGGATGGCACAGGTTAAAATCATATAAGAGACTTCGTCTCCCTACAGGACTCATTTAAAGTGCTGTTATTTAGTCTTAACAATAGATCCATTACTGTAATGATAAATTTACTGTCACATGTGGTAAAGCTAAATCTAAATATATTCATTATCATCAAATCACATCTAATACAGACCAATACAGATCTAACTGTGACAGAGTTTGCTTTATGAGTGCATAAACCTACAGTTATGCATGATTAATGTGCACAACCATGTTCAAGCATAGCAAGCTGCTTACTTTGCATTAAGTCACGGGTGTCAAATTCATCGGCCACACATGGCCCAATATAATCTCAAGTGAGCTGGCCTAGTTAAACAACTGCATAATAACCAACCTTTTAATGTAAAGAAATAAATGCGCACACACACACACAAAAATTTGCATTCCCTGACTGAGGGTATGCAAGTGGTTGCTGGAGGTCACAGGTACTCTCCATGGCAACGCAGGCCTAGAGACCAGTCACTGACCCCCTGGCAACCACCTGTCACTAGGAAAAATGGCTATAGGTATTTCCAATACGTTCTCACTCCCAAAGCGTAACATTTTACGCTAGGTGACAAATCGTCAACATATTACGTTTTCGGGCACCCAACGCGTTCCTACATGACGACATCGGAAAACTGCGGACACATGAGAACCGTTTGGACTCAATCTACACATATTCGCTTTTTCCGTTAAAATCGCTTGGGAAAACACTATTTCACGTCATTAAAGTGCTGGTTAAGGTTAGGAATAAGGTTATGGTTAGGTTTAGGCTTAGGGATACGGTTATGGTTAGGTTTAGGGATAAGGTTATGGTTAGGTTTAGGGATAAGGTTATGGTTAGGCTTAGGAATAAGGTTATGGTTAGGTTTAGGCGTAGGGATACGGTTATGGTTAAGGTTATGAATATTGTTATGGTTAGGCAAACCATTTCAATCTGCTAAAGGTTTTCGCCTACTGAGAGCCAGCAACCTCCGGGATCCAATGACAAATAGTACCTGGTGGTTGTATCACATCACTTATGGTGGGGAAGTCAGTTTAAAGCAATTTAAGCAACAGGCTTTATTACATTTCCATTACATGTTGTTGGAAATTGCATTACCAAGTTTAGAAAGCATTTATAGGGACTGTGTGTGGAGAAAAGCAAATAACATTGTGAGTGATGAGACCTCTTCCTTTAAACTACTAACATCTCCACAGCACTATTACCCCCCCCCCCCCCCCCGCCCTTCACAAAAAATAGGTCTAAACTATCTTTTATGTCTCAAGCCACCAAACCTCTGAAAGTAGAGTGAAAGTGTGTGTATATTGTTTGCTTTATGTTGATGTGATTGGTTTTTATGTGTTGTTTACAAAGGTTAATCTAGGTAATTAAATCTAAACAAAAAACACTAAAATTAGATGTGAAATAAACTGACTAAAATAAAATAAAATTATAAAGGCAATAACTTTAGTTTTAGTGTTTGTTAGTTTGGCAAAAAAAAGAAAAAAAATCAAATCTGAAACTTTATTGAGACTTTGCCACTCACAAGACTGTGAGTCACAAAAACTTATTAAAAGTTACAGAACTACAATATTTCTGGTGTATTCAAAGGTCAAGTGACTTCTGCTACAAGCAGAAATAAATAAATGCAAATTAAAAATAAAATAAACAATAAAAAAATATGATTTTTGGAAAAAGAAAAAAAACTACAGTATTTTAATCTTTATTTATACTAAACAACTTTAGCTCTACCAACACTTAAACAGCCATACGTTTTTCATTCCTGTGTAGTACAGTGAAGAAGAAAGTGAAAAAACAAAAAGAAAAACTTCCACCCTTCCAGTCGACCGGACTGGAACCTTTGGCGGGCCGGTTCTGGGCCCCGTGCCTCATGTTTGAAACCACCGCTTTAAGAGATTGACTGGCAATTTCACAGATCCACGTTTATTTTAACCACACTGATACATTCAAACCCCAAAGTCACAGACGAAAAGCTTCTTTTTATTCATTTAGTGAACGCTGTTCGTCTCCATCCTTTACAAATGAACGGCGGCAGCTCAGCGGGCGTTACATAACACCTTCTACCGGCATTTCTAGCTTACAGTAAAAGCTAGCCTAGCTTCCCTAATGCCGACGTCTAACAGCAGTCCTTTTCTCGTTACATACGAGCTAAACTTTGATATGGATAACACCCATTTTGAGTCTATATACGGATTAGTGTTTGCTCCATCGCCTGACATCCGACGTACACGTGCTGCTTTGCGACGTTATCCCTCCAGTTAAACTGATGCCAGCTAACAGGCACCTCCATCAGCACCTACGCCGTGTACCATCACCAGCCCCTGGCAGTTAAGATGCTTCTCCGCGAAAGAGCACACACCGCACACGGGGATTTATGTGACATATACAAGCCGTATACCGTGAAGACTCCCCTCAAAAGGCACAGACCCTTAAGTTAATGTCAATTACCTTCGCTACTGAGATCAAATAGTAGCAGGTGTACGCCGCGCTGAAGCCCAGCACTAGAGACAGACCCACTCCCGAACCGAACAGCCCAACTTTCACTTGGTTCTCCAGGTAATGCGACAGGTCCCGAGTCAAAATGTTGAAATTTAAGTCCAGCGAGATCATTGCAAGGTCCCTGGTGTTTCAGGTACTGCGAGGACAGCGGCCAGCTCTGGTGATACGCGGCTGTGTGTGCCTGCGAGCCCACAGTGAAGGAGACAGTCAAGGGGACCCGATGAGGGCAGAGATATATAGGTATCAGCGACAGGTGGCGCTCTTTGACCGGCTATGCAGAACAGGGAACTCAGAATCATCCCTGCGCCCCCTGCAGTCCACAGACCCGCAGTTCAGCACAGGGATTGGAAAGCTGACGGTTCAGCCAAAAACTAAAGTGAAACTAAAGCTGGCGACTTCAATCAATAAAAAGGTGTTTGGAAAAACAGCAGCAACATTACTGTGCACATTGACCTCCAGAAAATACACTTACTGCAGTGGAAGTACGGGGTGAAATTAATTTACTTACCAAGCAAAACAGGCAAATGCCCCAGCGGGTACACACCTCCATGGGGACCAGTGGAGGTGTTTACCTTGTGGAAATTTGTATAGTTTAATTTAATTGGAGGGGCCTTATGGCAACTGTTTTCCAATCTATTCCCACAGACAGGCAACCTGGGCTAAAAAAAAACCTTCAATACATCATCATCATCATCATTATTATTATTATTATTATTATTATTATTATTATTATTATTATTATTTTCAGTTTTTCACAAGTCCAAAAACAGGGAATCACTGGGCTTAAAGAGCATTTTTGATCCAAGGGCCATACAAAGGGTTAAAATCATTCAGTATATTGAATATGTAGTATATTCAGCTGGATTGGAAATCGGTGTAATCTAATCTGATTGTTTTTGGATTACCTTTAAATAAAAAACGAAATGCTGTAAATTTTTTAGAAAGATGTTTTTACTGTGAATAAATGCATTTTGTACATTCAGCTTGTACAACTGGCCTGATCAAACAGCCTTTCAAAAACAGTGCTTACACAAAGTACTGGTATATTGTGTGAGATGCTGTTTTGGTGTTTTCTGTGCATGTTTATGTTCATTATTGCAGTACTTTTTACTTGCAGTACCCTATGGAAGGCTTTGCTCTCGGGACCCAAGAGAGCGATCATTTAAAGAATGTTTCTTTCATTTGGAGTGTAAATAAAAAGGAACAAAATCTCCCGTACGATTTACAATCTGGTACATAATTTTGTATTCAAGGAAAACATAAGATGCTGAGTACCGTTTCACCTGTAAGGCTGAAACTGCTTACACTGAATATGGAAGTTACCTTAAATATGTTCTAGTGTAGGTATATGTAGTTCATCATTTTTTATTTGTGAGCTTAGTTTTCATTCAGTAATTCTTCCCTATCCTATCAATATATTTGGTATTTGACTGTACAGAAAGAAAAACTCTAAAAATCATAATAAATAAATGGACAATCAATATTTGTCTTGATAACTACAGTATACATTTTTACTCAGTTGAAACAATTAAAAAAGGTGCCCTCTGACTTACCCATTCATGACTTATGCATTTTCTCTGTGTTGGATCCCATTTTGTTCTAAATTCGTGTCAATTCATATGGCTGCAAAAAGCCCACCAAAAATCAAAAAATCCAAGAGAAAATAAAAAAAACTGGACTAAAAATCAATAGTAATGGACTTAATAAAGCAATAAATCCAAATTAAATAAATCCAAGTTTTTGGTTCAAATCCTCCTCAATATGTACAGACGAGGTCAGCAGAGCCATATGTAAAAACGGTGGAGGTAATGTCATGGTTTGGGAGTGCATTTCAGCCAGTGGTGTTGGGGCTCTTGAAATTATGAACACAAAAATTTTGCATTTCTGAGCCTTTTTAGTCTATTTCTGTTTGTTATTAGATTAGATTAGATTGTGATTACCCCTTGTTTTTATTTCCTTCAGTCATTTGTGACTACATGTCTATGAAAATGTACACTTAATGTTTAATTTAGTATTCTGCTTTAAACTCTGTTTCTTAAGGTGCTATATAAATAATACAGCAACAACAACAACAATAATAATAATAGTAATAATAATTGGAAAAGCTCAGAAGGAGGTTCCGTTTGTCTTTGTGGATTTAGACAAAGCATAGTACAAAGAGAGGAACTGTGGTATTGTATGTGGAAGTCAGGAGAGGCACTAAAGTATGTGAGGGTGGTGCAGGACATGTATGGAGACAGTGAGATAGTGGTGACCTGTGCAGTAGTAATAACAGATGTGGTCAAGTAGGAGTCTCAGTACATTATGTTTGCAAATGACACTGTGATCTGTAGTGAGAGTAGGGAGCAGGTGGAAGAGAACCGGGAGAGGTAGAGGTACTGGAGAGAAGATGACTGAAAGTCAGTAGAAGCAAGACTGAATACATGTGTGTGAACAGGAGGGAGACAGGTGGAAATCTGAACGTGCATGAAGGTAAATGACAACCATCCAAAACAATAGACAGCACAAGAGAGTCGAAGAAGAGAGTGCAGACGGGGTGGAGTGGGTGGAGATGAGTGTCAGGGGTGATTTGTGACAGAAGGGTAGTAGCAAGAGTGAACGAAGTTTTACAATATGGTAGTGAGACCTATGATGTTTGGTTTGGTGACTGGGAGGCTAACAAAAAGGCAGGAGGCAGAGCTGGAGGTTAGAGCGTTAAAGATGTTAATGGATGGATGGACAGGATTGGTAATTTGAGTACTTCAGAGGGACATCTCAGGATGAACAATGTGGAGACAAAGTTAGAGAAACAAAGAGGCTGAGATAGTGTGGACATGTGCAGAGGAGAAACAGTGAAGGAGGACATCCAGAGAGTTTGTGTATAAATGTTCATCACCAAAAGATTTAAAACCCTGATATTATAATATGTATCAAAATGATTGCCATGTATTAAAATTATTTCAGTAAAAATAATAATGTACAAAATGAAACCAACACACAAACAAAATAAATAAAAACGAAGAATAATCACAATAAAAATAAAATAGAAAATTAAGAAAAAAATAATAGTTAAAGAAAAACACGTTAAGAACATAAAAAACAAAAAACGTGTAATAATCGGTAATACATGTATTATGAGTTGGCGATGGTCCATATGCCCGAGCGTATTACAGGTGCGCATGCGCAATGGCTGGACTCGCTTGTTTTCCAAGCCTCGCGTCTTCGTGCTTTATCGTCCAGCTCCGGAGCTAGTTGTTGCTTGTCTGAGCGGTGATTGACTATAATGGCGACGCGATTATTCTGAGAGTAGTCTATGGCACCGTCTCTGGCTGATAAAGGATACATGTCGGAGGGTTTTTTCTGCATCGCACACTATAATAATAAGGACAAGCAACATCGAAAAGGAGCACATTCACCCCGGCCACAGGGAGCCAGGAGAGCTTTATCCTGCTAGCTGCGATAGCTAGCAACTCCGCTCACTAGCCTGCTAAGTTGAAGAGGTGGGATTCAAGTGTGTGGACTGGAGGAGAGGGACTGGCAGTTTGCTGAGTACTGAGATCTATCTGCGCTAGCTGTTTACTACTTTGGGGTATTAACTTTCTCACTGCCAGAGGCAACACTTGGACGCCACTGGCTCGAGGTTGATGCTAGCTTGTTGTAATAGTTTTTGGGAGAGGATCCAGAATCCTTCTTGGGTAGCTAACTACAGCTACAGACAGCTAACGGGCTAGCTTTGTGGATTGTTCCAGTCTCCTTCCTGTTAGGACTTGCTCTCGCTTGCGTTTGGAAACTCTCTACCAGTGCACACATAGTTGGCTAGCAAAGAGTGCTAGCTCGGTAACTTTTAAGGATTGTTGTACCTTTGCGACATCTTTTCTTAAATGACCACCGGCAGGAATAACCGAGCCATGATGGAAGGAGTTGGAGCGAGAGTGGTTCGCGGACCTGACTGGAAGTGGGGGAAGCAGGATGGAGGAGAGGGACATGTCGGCACCGTTAGGAGTTTTGAAAGTCCAGAGGAGGTGGTGGTTGTCTGGGATAACGGGACGGCTGCCAACTACCGTTGTTCTGGAGCTTATGACGTGAGGATATTAGACAGTGCTCCAACAGGTAACTTCGCATCAGCTGCCTGCTTCTGCTCGCATTTTCAGGCTGAGTTTTAGTCTCATGGAAGTGGCTTCCAGTGTAACAGAGGGGTGCTCCGTTTGCAAGCTACGGGACTTTTTTAAATGTATTCATTTTTTTGGCTTAACTTCGGAGCTTTTACAGTGTGTAAGAATAACAGAGAGTTGGTGCTACAACAGTTATTGCAAGTTTCTCAGAAGCAACTTACTTACAAATATTTTAAGAATATATAATAAGATCACCATTTGAGACGAACTACCCCATTTATATTTATATCCTGTCTGTACACAGGCAGTGAAAGCTTTGTATAGAAGGTATGAAAATGAGTCACTGTCGTAAACATGTCAGCACATCTCATGACTCTGAACTTCACACTGCTTGGATAAACTTTTGTACTAATTATGTAAATGATTAGAAGCATGATGTGGTTTTAAGGACCAATAGCAATACATGTCAATCCAATTACTTCGTTCAGTACACGTCCCATTGACAGACATCCCATATCCGCCCCCTGGTTAGTCACTGGATAAGGAGCAGTTTCCTGCAGTAATTTACACTGTTGATCAACCTGTAAGGACATGCTGAAGGGGAAAAGATTTTAAGGAGCTGTAAAGGAAAAACAAATCCAACTGCCAGTATATTAATAAATCCGTTATCTTGCTCTTTTAATAGTATGAAGAATATGTCTCTTTTTGAACTGATAGCATGCACATTGTTGGTAGCAAAGTGCTGCTAAGTTGTTGCAGTAATATTACCGATGTGTACTGTGCACATTATTATGTTTAAATTTCGACTAATCCTGCTCCCTCAGGCATCAAGCATGATGGAACCATGTGTGACACCTGCCGTCAACAGCCCATCATTGGTATTCGCTGGAAATGTGCAGAGTGTACCAATTACGACCTCTGCACAACCTGTTACCATGGAGACAAGCATCACCTGAGACACCGGTTCTACAGGATCACCACCCCAGGCAGCGAGAGGTTAGTTAATATTTATATAAAATTCTAGATTGCCATGTGAACAGAGGCGAAAAATCACATGAGGCAAAAGTGTGTCACATTTCATTCCCTGCTCTCTCATCTGTATGCAGCGATCGGCACTTTACTACAGCCGTTTTCTAGTGTAACCTAACAATATTTGCTCTTATTGTTCCTCATCGTAGAACCAACAATTATAAAGTAGACATAGAGTAGCCAGGTAATCCCTGTATTTCATTGTGATTGGTTGGTCTCCCCCTTTACACACTTTGTGTAGCCGTGTGTGTATGACATTTGCGGGTCTTTTGTGCACCCTGCCTTTTAGGCAGACTGTGTCTATCTCTATGCTCCCAGCCCTCAGTTGCCTGGCAACAACTCAGCCTCACTTTAAGATCAGTCAGACCTTTTCAAAAATCATATTAGTGCAGTGTTTCCCATTTAGAGAACATATAATCTTTTTTTTGTCTCCTGGAGGATGCATGCAGCTTCTTTTTCTTGTGTACTAGTAGTTGTCAGTTCAAGTGATTAGTCGACTAGTTATTACACATCTATGGTATTGTTTTCACGATTTAAAATATACTTTTAGGCAAAACCATAAAGTGTACGCTACTTAAAGTTTTTGTCCATTTGATTTCAAAATGTATTTAAAGTTTAATTAAGCACCAGTTAGAATCAAGTGATTTCCCTTAAGTGCAAGGTCAGATCCCCTTGGGTGGCTATGAAAAAAAACTGCTTGAGATGGTGTCAGCGCATTATAGAGTAATGAAAAATATTTTATAAGTTGGCAAAACAACACACCTGCCAACAACAGTTTGTGATGGTGTTAAGTGGGAAATGTTAGGCGTTTTACTTTTTTGAAGTTTAGACAAAGTATTGCTGCAGTTTGTCTTGTGATGTCTTGGAGTAACCCTTTTTCCCGTTTGAAAAGAATCTCGGTTGACTATTAGGGGGCAGCCATTACATTATATCACCTTTATTCCATTGAAATGTGATAGTACTGAATTATTATAAAGTATGTTTTGAATTGAGATTTCAGAACTTTTTCAGATTGATTTTTATAGACACATTGTGCACATGAGGAATAGCAGTTTGTTAGGTATTTGACACCTTACATTAAATTAATAAAATAGAAATATACACTTATTATAACTGCTTCAGGATGTGAAAAAAATAACACTAGGCATGTGAAATCCAGTGTTTTCACATTATTTAGTTTTCAGAGAGTGACTCTACCACACTTTATATTAGGGCTGTTCGATATAACGATATATATCGGATGACGATATAAAAACGTCTATCGTTTTTTTTTTATGCTATCGTTTGTATTGTGGTGTCGCAAAATAAACTGTTTACGGCAATATTTTTTCATCATTTTGATGGTCACTGTAGTGGCTATATTAATTTCTTAAAGTTCTCTCTTTCTCTTATATTTAATATAACCACACTACAGACGGACAAGCGCCTGTTTTTATGCGTTGTCGTTAGCAACAACGACGGTAAAACCATCGCGTGTCCGCTTGTTTATTTTCCATATAAACCTTTCACAATAAAGCTCAAGATCCTGTTGAGACTTTTCAAAATAAACTGAATCACGTGAAAGAGTATGCAGAGTATTTACGGATGAAAAGCAAAAAAGAGCCGTCAGTTGCTAAAAAACAAACCTTAGACTAGGACTGGGCGATATGACCCAAAATTCATATCTCGATATTTTTTAGCTAGATGGCGATATACGATATATATCTTGATATTTTTTTTTTAAAGCCGTAAGGTAAGAACAAAAAGAGAGTTCTTAGTCAAAGGTGTGTCCCAGATGTCACACAGGCACTTTTATTAACATACAGCGTAGATGTACATGAAGAAATTACTCAAAAATAAATTATCAGCATTTATTAAAAAATAATGCTCCATAAATAAAAGAAAACAATGTTGTTTTTGTGCATAACAAAAAGCTCACAATTGTGCAGTCAAAATGTAAACTAAAAGACGCTGAGCATAATAACAAAGACAGACAGATTTCTCAGCTGCTCTGTTCCCAAGTTCGACTGACAGCCTTGAGTTTGAAATCCGCTTCGTAACCATGTCTCTTAACAGGTGCCATTTGTGGTCCTTATACACACACAATACGGTAATATTACGTTGAAGCACAGTACGTATTACTCCGCGAGGCTCCAGACTAGTGATGGGATTTCCGGCTCTTTTTAGAGAACCGGCTCTTTCGGCTCGGCTCACTAAAAAGAGCCGGCTCTTTCGGCTTCGAACCGGCTCTTCAGGTTGTTTTGTTGCTTTAATTAATTTATTATTAACAATAATATAAAATTATGCACAAAAGGAATTACTATAGTAAAAAAAAAAGTGGCTTTATTTATATATGTTTATATATAAATATATGTTTATATACAAATTCCAAAGCACGTACAAACTCCAAAGCATGTGCAAACTCTAAAACACATTTCTAGCGTTAACTGAACTTCCAAAACAGAGCTACCTAGATCACTTAAATTACACAATTGAAAGCATATGTGTATGGTTTGTGTATTTATACACAAGCACTCATATATATTCAAATAATTAAAAAAAAAAAAGTTCATTTACCTGTTACTACCACACACCAAATCCGATCGTTGGTACTTCCTGGCTTGTGTAGCCACTAGGTAACAAAAGCTCAACACTGCGCCTAGCATTCTGGAACACTTCTGTTGTCTTTGGTACGTGTTTTGGAGTTTTTACGTGCTTCTGAGTTTTTACGTGTTTTGGAGCTTGTACGTGTTTTGGAGCTTGTACGTGTTTTGGAGTTTTTACGTGTTTTGGAGTTTTTACGTGTTTTGGAGTTTGTACGTGCTTCAGAGTTTGTACGTGTTTTGGAGTTTGTACATGCTTTGTCTCTAGGGGCCACCGTAAATATACTTTTATTTATTCACTCCACATAAAATGTAATAAATAAATCATATAATACAAAAACCAACTATTTACATTTCAACTTTTAACTATTTAAATTTTCAGCTTTTTCCTTTTAAACAAATTTAAAGTGAAACAACACAAAACACTGCAAACCACAACACAATTAAATATAAATTAAAATATGAAAACAAAAACAACATGCATATTCTCTGTCATATGGGCATGCATGAATAAACTTTCTGAATCCTTTACAACTATTTTCAGTTGTGGATGATTACTATACCTTTCTAATGTGACGTTGTCGCTGGCTCTCTCTCTCTCTCTCTCCCTCCCTCCCGCTCTGTTCCTGTGCTACTGCGAGTGTAACTACCGGCCCTCCCCCCTCTTCCCAGCGCAAAGCACAAGTCTGGTATGCGAAGTGAAGCGGAAAAAAAGTGCGAGAGAGAGGGTGAGAGAAAGGAAAAAAAAAACAACAACCCATGGCTCGCGTCGTTCACGTCAAAGATTCGGCTCTAAGAGCCGTTTCGTTCGCGACCGACACATCACTACTCCAGTCCAGACTACGGTAGCCGTCATGCTTCGACAATCCATCAAGCGGTGCAGCTCCGTAGATTACCAAAGTCGTACTAAAACATTTTTTGACAGATTGCTGAGCGCCGTGTACCATATAAAATCGGTTCGCGGTCAGTAAGCACAATCAGAATTCATATATAAGGCGCACTGTCGATTTTTGAGAAAATGAAAGGATTTAGGGGCTACATGTCGTTAGCAAGGTTAGCTCGTTAGCGCGCTAACACGTTGACGCCGCCCAGCCCCACGCACGGGGCGATCCGCGGTAACTCGTTAACGGAGATTTGCCGTGTCCATCTTGTCGTTGCCTGCAGGTGAATCTATGGTGGAGGGGGACCTGTGTTCAGTGAAGGAGAGGCGAGGCCCAGTAATGTTGCATAGAGACAAAAGTGGACGAAAGAGAGGCAAACTTGCGGCTCCACAAGTATAATTATAACGTAACATATACTATATCGATATAAACGATATTGTCACATCTTATAACTCGATATATCGCCCAGTCCTACCTTAGACTCAAACGTTAGAACAGGCTTTTCCCCGCAGCACGCTGTGTAATAAATACTCACAAAGAAAACGGCGGCCGTTACAACTTATGTCTAAAAATGTATCGTTTCATGCATCGGTTAAAACACTCGACTCCAGGTACACGACGCCCAGCTGGAAACAATTCACGCAAGTCGAGCTGCCTGAGATTCACAGAATTTACAGAAAATGTTACATTTTTGTGATTTATATGGTTATCGGATGATAGATGTCTTATATCAGGATATGAGATTTTGGTCATATCGCACAGCCCTACTTTATATTGTTATCAGTATTTACCTGAAGTTGATGTTGACAGTCAGATTAAATTGTGTCACTGTGTGCCCCATTGTTTTCGTTTTTGGGCTTTATTGTCTGTTGAAAGCTAATTTTAATGTCTGAAAATACCTTTTAAAAAATTCTAAAGAGAGATGGGTAAGATCATGTAACTCACAATTTTGGTTTTACTGTAAAGGAAGTGGTAGGATTACAGTAAAGACTCTTCAAGAAGTACTGACACTCAGCAACCTTAGCTAATGTTACAAAAACATCTTTTATTTGTCATGAATCCTTCACAAGGAACTGCGTGCATTAAACAGATGACAGCAGGAGCATATGACATCTGATGCGATCAGTCTTTTCTGTATTATTCACCAAAATCAAATTAATGTGCCAAAGCGCCTGTTTACAGGTGACATGGTTTATGTGGGAAAACTAATTTTGTTTTTATATCCTTCATCTGAATTCCTGCTTTGATAAATTTTTCAGAAGTTGAAAGTAGAAACTTTGTTACTAAATAATTCACACACAGGTAAGATCAGGTCAGATTGAAGAAGAGAATTTTACTCTGCCTTGCCCTCTATCAGAGGATCTTTAAGTTTTATAGACTAAGTGCCAACATATGTTTGAGAGCAAAAAAACATATGTTTCAGACTGTTGTACCTGAACAGTCTGAGTAATATCCTGCAGGATTTTCCATTGATTTATAGTTTTGTATTTTTTTAGTGTTAGTGAGGTTTTCTCTGCTATGATAACAAGAACAGAAGAGTTGAAATGGAAGAGAAATTCTCCTTTGGTCTCACCCCGAGCTGCCGGATTACAGTTGCTCATGGGCTGAGCTTAAAGTTACCAGGGGGCTCCTCTCTGTGCTGTAGATGAAGAGTAAGGACGCTTATTTTGTTGGAAGAGTATTTACTTCCTAAATTGCACAACCAGCGCTTGACTGTGATTCCACTTATACCGTCAGTACTCTGATGCATCCATTTCAGGCCTATATTAGCTAAACACCATAGTTTAGTAAATGAACACATGGTCCAACAGCTGGCAGACTTTTCAACTGCATTTCCCCCGAGACAGACATTGCATAATGTACAATGGGTGCTCGAGGACTCCCTGACTCACACTGCTCCTACTGCATGGAGGAGTGTTTTGTTACACCACATTAGATTCTTTCAGTAACTGCTGAGGAGGGAGTGGTTAGAGGCCACAAGCTGTTTGCATTGGTTAGACCTACACTGTCCAGCTGCTGTGTCTACCAAGACTCATATTGTCTTTGATTGTTAGAGCGCTGTCTGAGGTTTTATTTGCCAATATCTATTAATTTGTTTTCCTTATAGCTATGCTGGTGTTTTGAGCATGCCTCAGAGCATTGTAATGGTGTGTTTGAGTACTTAACTTCTTACTTTTCATTTGCTGTGCCAAAAAATTTAGTGTGTCTGATTTTGAGTGCATAAAAACTTTTTGTCTTCTAGAGAGCTAATCGCTATTCACTGTGACATTGTGTGTTTGTGATTTTAAAAAATACCTGAGAAGATTGTGGTAGGAAGGGCAGCTGTCACAGTGATGCTGTGGTTAGCCCTGCTGCCTCACAGCTAAAAGGTTCTGGGTTGTTTGGCGCATCACTGTGTGGAGGTTGTATGCTCTCCCTGTGCCTGCGCGGGTTTCCTCTGGGGACTACAGCTTCCTCCCACACTGCAAAAAACATGCATGTTAGTTTGGCTGGTAATTCTAAATTGCGTTAAATACGTGAAGTTCAGTAAAGCTCTGTATGAATGCATTTGTGTTTTTGGCTGTAGTGTAAAGTTCCTTGAGTGGTCAGTAAGACTAGAAAATAAAATCAATTCCAGTCCCTTTCTAACTGCTTCAGCTGGGAATTTGCGATGTAACATATGGTGTACCCTACGGCATACCCTATATACCTCCCTAGAAGTTAACTACACATCAGGTCGATGTGGCCTACAGCTATTGATTCTATCGATTCGTCCTCTACATTTCCAGCTACTTTTTCGCCAAAGTTTTAAAATTTATCAGTGAGAGAATAACAATTATTGTCTCAAAATAAAAAATAATAATCATAGCATCAATATAAGGACTCATAAACGTCAGCAGATTCCTGGAGGGAGATTGCCAAAACTATCAGAATGAATGTGAAGGAATTTACAAAGAAGTGGGGAAATAAGAGCTGGGACCCAGAAGGGAAAAAAGTCCCAGCATTTTATTTATTTCTATTGGATCGCTGGCACTGCGTGTAAAACACCAGGACATGATCACATGGTAAATACTGGCGACAACGTCAAACACTTCCGTAGGTTACATTACAGGCTCTACAAAATTGCCAGCAAAAGTCTAAATCCAGCCTAACTGTGACAGAAGTCTTTTGTTAGTGATCTTTTACTCCAATCAAACACGAGGTGCTGAGTGACAAAAGAGGATGGTAACAGCGTCCCATGTACTGAAAGTGAAGTTGGACAGAAGGCACACAGTTAAGGACGAGCTGTGGCTGGAGGAATAGTGGCATATAATTTAGTAATTATTGTGCAACAGGCACTCCTCTGCAGTATTTACACATAATTAAAATGCATGTGAGTTGATCCACCTAAACACAGTTGACAGAAACCCTTACGGATTTATGGATGAGTATAGCGCATGTGATTAATGCTTGTCCAAATAAACAATAATGGCCTACATTTATAAAACGTATTTTGTCTTGACAGAGTACTTTTGGAGTCACGTCGCAAGTCAAAGAAAATCACAGCCAGAGGAATCTTTGCTGGTGGTCGGGTTGTGAGAGGAGTTGACTGGCAATGGGAAGACCAGGATGGAGGGAATGGGAGGAGAGGAAAGGTAAGGGAAGCTGCCAGAAAAGTTGGAGTCTCTAACTGTGCCTTTTTTTTCCCCTTCCCTGCCCAAGCCAAAAGCAAGCAATGTACCAATTTTCTAGAATGGCAAAGCGATGTGCTTTCAGTGCCTACAAAAGTGTTTCTGGGTTTACTATTTCTAGCTTTACGGAGAAGCACAGATGAGCAATTTTATAAATAAAATTAATTTAAAAAATTTATAAATGAAATTGCTCATCTGAGAGCTCATCTGGGTCCCAGTCACTTAGAATCATCTTTAACAACCATAGTATTGAGACATTCAATAAAGGTAAACAGTGCTCAACTCAAACATCAATGGTAATAAAAAGACAGGAAATTTGTCTCCACTAAATCCTGTTTCACAAGTGAGCTTTGTTTGTTCAGATAAATATACGAGATTACTAATGGATAGCGTTGAGAAATACAGGCAAAACTGTCTCTGCCTTATTTTAAAGCTGTACAACATAAAAGGATTATAAATCCTTGGAGGTAATACAGGCCTAGCAAACCTGCCAGAGAAATCTCAAAGATCTTTTTCACAAAAAATCCTAGGCAGGAAAAAACAATCTTACATCCCAGGATATGGTTTGGTTAAAAAAAAGAAGCACAGTAGCCTGAAACAAAACAGGAAGTTCACTGCTTGACTCAACATGTTAGGAGCGTAACACAAAGAGATCAGTCCATTATTGCTCCTTCTATACTTTTAAGTTTCTGTGAACAGCAAAAGGAAATTCAAAAAGCAAAATTAGAAAACAAGGTGACAATTGATTGTAAAGATTTAGCTGCATTTTCCATAAGAACTGACTTGAACCAAGATGAAACCAAGGCTCACTGCACCAGCATAAGGTGTGACAGCAGGTCTGAGGATTTTATCCTGGTGTGTAACAGCAGTCAGGGTACCGTTAGCTTACATATGGAGATCTGTGGAACCTGCCTGTCACTGACCCACTGCCAAACCGGTCATACTGGATGATGTTGCAGGCCAGTGTAACGTTTGCCTGGGTGTCTCCAGACTCTTTAATGCTGGTCACATGTGCTCGGTGTAAACCTGATCTCATCTGTAGGGAGAACTGGGTGCCTGTGGTGGACCTGTCAGTTCTGATGTTCTCTGGTGAATGGCACTTGAGTTGCACAGTGTGGGCCTGTGAGCACTAAGGTGTCCCAAGAACGTTGGGACACCTTCATATGTCCCGACGTTATGTGTTTGCGTCACTTGGTCAGAAACATGCACGTGAATAACCTGCTGGAGATCATTTTGTAGCACTCTGGCAGTGCTTCTTCTGTTCCTCCTCACACAACCAAGCCAATACAGGTTCTGTTGCTGGGTTCATGCCCTTCTAGAGCCCGGTCCAGTTGCCCCCATGTAATGGGGGTATTGTTACAGCACTTTTGGATGAGCTATCCTGAAAGAGCTGGACTACCTGTGCTGCAGGTGTTCTCTGATCCTACCTGATGTTGCAAGGAAACAAAAAGCAAAACTAAAGAAAAATAAGTGAGCAGGGTTAAGGAAAGAGTATTATATGTCTACCATGTTTAAAACTCCATTCTCTACAATGTGATGACTGGGTGTTCCCTTAATGTTTTTTTGAGCAGTGCACATCTACATGTATTGCTTCAGCATTTTTCCAAATGTTTTTTTTATCAGAAGTCATGTTGGTGTTATCTCACATCGCAGGTTTTCTGCATGTTGTGCGGGCCTGTTGTGGTAACCACAGGGGGAGGAAGAGGCGTGGATATGCACAATACGGCCATAATCAAGAGCAGACATAATTGTACAGTTGTCTTCACAAGTAGAAAATGAGAAACAGGATTTGTTTCTATACAAAAATCCAACTTTACCCTTCAATTTAGTTGTCAGGTCCTCCACACAGGACTGGTAATAGCCTTGTGTGCGTCACTGAAACGCCTGTTTTCCTCCCCTTAGGTTCACGCTGCTGATTCCTGTTCATCTTTTCTGTGATTATAAACACTTTTTCTTTGCTGCAGGTTATTCTAGCCTTAAATATGTCATTAGAAAGTAATGCGATGTCTGATGAGGTTGAATTTGTTTAGCCCAGTCTATTTAGATTTATGCTCTTGCTGTGCTGTAAAGTGCGTGTATTTTGACTCTGGTCCAGTCCCCAGAGTATTCAATTTAAGAGTCCCTCTAGGCAATTTAAGACTTCATTTTGCTGTGTTATTTAATGGCATATCTCATTACAGTTTTATGATGCTGTAAGCAGTATGCTCTCCAGAAAACCACTATTACATGTCCTCCAGCTTAGATATTCTGTTAGGTTAGCATGAATATTACCTCCTAAGGCCCATTAATCAATTAACACTGGAAGGGGGCTGAACATAATTTAATAGTTTGTTTTCTGTATTTACTTAAGGCACAGCCTTTAATTAAAGAAATAATTTATTCCTCCACAGCATCTCCTCGGCGATATGAAAGCTCTGAGCTGCTTCTGATGAGGAGAGAATTGTCTTGTAAAAATCCTTATTTCTTTCAAAGCAGAACGGATTTTGAAGTCCAATATTCATAGCTTATTGCTTTTTTTTAATGCCTGTAACGCATCATTTTAGTTAGCTTACAGCTAAAAGTCATGTTCTCATAACAAATGTATATGTATAGCATTATTGATGGTTTAATCCAGTGAATGCTAAATCAAAAAAAGGATCTCTAAAGACGCTGTCGGGGTCTTTAGTGATAGTTTTATCATTACACTGGACCTACAAGCTAGTCAAGAATAGCCTGACTGATTTCCACTCACTCCCTTTTAATTATAAAACTTGGATGCACACACTGAGAAGTTTAGCGCAGCCAGCTACTAGGAGTTTATTAATATTTTAATCTGTTCTTGTGCATCACCACAAGAACAAGAACAGCCTTCTCTCTGGGAACGAATAGCACTTGGCGTTATTATATTTATCATGTACAAATAAATGTTTTGGTTTTTTATATCTCTGTATAAACGAAGGTCTGATAGTGGTGGGAGTGTCTTTGTAAGGCAGTTTCTTGTATGTTTCCAAAGTGTGTAAAAACAAGCAAGTGGGAACTTGGGACATGGTGTCAGATGACACTTTGTTACAACTGTGTAATGGTGCTTTAATATCAGTGTACTGATGCTCAGGGATTTATAGAGATTTAAAAATAAATAACTCCAATAAGAAAAGCAACAAAACATGATACTTGATTTTTTTTTTTTTTAGTTAAAACCTCACTCATGTTTTTTATAAACATGCTTTGTCTGCACTTTTGCTAAACGACGCCTATTTTTTCTTTCTTTTTTAAATAAACACTATTTGTTTATTTGTTTTCATTAAAATATCCTTGGAGGTTGCACAGGTATAAATAACTGTGGAAACAATAAAAGGTTTAGCATTGACTGTGAAAATGCAAATTCAGGGAGAACTAAAACATAATCTAATTGTGACCCCATACATCAACGCCTAATTTGGTTTGTGCTTGATTAGTCCCACCCCTAATATTTCTTAGTGTTTAGGGAATAAACTTTCCTTTAAAAACTCAGTAACTGGACAACTTGCAGAGAATGTGAAACAACGTAGTACTGTGCAAAAGTCTTGGGGAGATTCACATTACCCTTCAGTTGATACACTTTACTGAAGCCTCATGTGAAATGCTCTCATTGGAAGGGTGGCTGTCAAGAAACCATTCTTAAGTAAGGGAAACAGGAAGAAAAGGCTGAGGTATGCCAAATTAAACAAGAACTAGATTGCAAATCAGAGGGAACAGATCTCATGGAGTTATGAATCCAAATTTTAAGTCTTTGGTTCAAGTCGTCAACAGCCGTCTGTAAAACATGGTGGAGGCTATGTCAAGGTTTGGGACTCTCTTTCAACCCACTGTGCACTACCATCTGCAAAGCAACATATTGGCAATGGCTTAATTTTTCAGCAGCAAAAACATACTTGCTTAGAAAAACACTCAGAGGAACACTTTCAGTCATGGATGGGCCTCCTCAGAGCCTGGACCTCCATATTATTAAAGCAGTGTGGCCTCATCTTGACAGAGAACTGAGCAAAAGGGAGCAAACACCCAGAGATGAGCTTTGGTGTTTTACAAACCTTTGCCGTATATTCCTTGTATGTTTGCTGTTTTATTTTCATGTAATTCAGATTAAAACACCCTGCTTTTAATGTGTCCTCTGCTGTTTCTCATCTCCTCCCTCCTCTCTCTACAGGTAACAGAGATCCAGGACTGGAGTGCGGCCAGCCCTCACAGCGCTGCCTACGTACTGTGGGACAACGGGGCCAAGAACCTGTACAGAGTTGGCTTTGAGGGAATGGTGAGCAAACTTCTAGTATGAACCTCATGCTCACTAACTCATTCACACAGACGGATTCACACAAAAGATCAGCTGTCAGTTGGCTTTTGTATCTAACCGTGGAGCTGGGGCTCTTTCTTTTACTGCCAGGCCTTTGTGAGAGCCACGCAGCCAGCGTGAGTACGGCACTATTGTCCAGGCAGCTGGAAGGGGGAGGTATCTGCATGATAAAGGCAATCTGTTCCTTCTGCTTTATAAGGGGACACGGTGAACATGGCGGTCAACTTTAGAAAGGGGGGACATTCTCCTGGGGATGTCATGGGCTCAGCTACACACGCGTTCCAGATGAAAAGCGTGTCCTTCATTGGTGCAGACTGCCTCTTCCTTTTTATGAAAGCGGCCAATCGGGTTTCTCAGTTGCATAACAGATTTGTCCTTTGTTATTCTAATAGATTGAAAGGAAGGTAGGTGGCATCTGCCTTTGGATTAAGTAAATCATGGATTAGACCCCCTGTATTGACGGTTTTATTTCGGCTTTATTTTATGAAGATCGGATAAATCCTGCAAAGGAATAAAAAAGAATTGCAGCTTACTGTATTTTCCAAACGCAGCGTGAGAAGCCAAAGCGTTTCCTCTGTTGCCATGCCTGCTTCATGTGCACAGTACTATAAGATCAAACACATCCCGCTGGCTGCATGCAGTCCAAGAGACAGTTATTAATTTACTGAGACGTGTTGCAGTCATGACTTTGGCGATCCATCAGTTCAGAGGAGCGTTTGCACTGTCTTATGATGATCTCTGCCCTCTAACTCTGCTACAGTGGCTGCACATCTGAGTCATCACAAATGATATGATGCTTTCTCCGTGTAGCAGTATAGTGTTTCAATTTCCTGCCATATACCAAGTTGCTTAGGGCACTGATATTGTGGGTATTGTAGGCAACTGATGTGCCTCTGCAGCTAAAGTGCATAAATTCTCAGTGTCATTATCCATCACTATTCCCCTCTAATGGAATTACCTTGGTTAATTATCTAACCCGTTCCATCTTTTTTTCCCCTTTTAGTCGGACCTCAAATGTGTCCAGGATGCCAAAGGAGGGACATTTTATAGAGACCACTGTCCGGTTTTAGGTAAGCAAGCCGGTGATATGTGTCTGCGTCGTTATTGCACCAATTTGTTCACCTAGCGTGCTGGTGCAGTGAATTCAAGGACATTCGAGGAGTTTTTCTTGTAGTGAAGTCTGTGTGGCCACTAGATGTCAGCACTACATAGTCACATGGCTCCAAAACCAGGTATAGACTCAGGTCTATACTTGTCTTTCTGGGTTTAAAACTGCAGCAAATTTTGATGTGTAGTATATACAATCACTCTGCAGTGCTGCCTCTCTTCAGGGCAACTCGTGCAAATCACATTTTAAATAAATCTAATGTTACCTTAATCGTCTCAGGTGAACAGAATGGCAACAGAAATCCTGGTGGCCTTCAGATTGGGGACCTGGTAAACATTGATCTGGATCTCGAGATTGTACAGTCCCTCCAGCATGGACACGGAGGGTGGACTGACGGCATGTTTGAGACGCTCACCACCACCGGCACAGTGTGTGGCATCGATGAGGATCACGACATTGTGGTTCAGTACCCCAGTGGGAACAGGTGCAGCGCTTGACATGGAGGCTCGGAATAATTGATTTACTTATTTTTTAGTATTTGTCTACTAAAAAACATATTTCTTAGTTTTAGATAACCCCTTCCACTTAAGGTCATTCAGAAGCAGCAAAACACTTCTCAGCACATCTTCACCGTAGGATGTAATTATGCTTTTTAACACTCGAGAGAAGAGACTCTCAATAAATTAGCAGTCAATTTCTAGTGAAATGCATAATTAAAGTGGATTTTCTGTGAATGTAAAAGCACTTTGTCGCTTCTAGTGTTTATTAAATGTTCTCAACATGCTCTTTGATAGTGATCATAGATATACCTCGATCAAGTTCTTTTGGGAGTCGTTTAATATTGGGCATGTGGACCAGTAATGTAAAAGCGGTCTAAATTTAGCCCACTTTATTTTTATTACGTTGATGAGCTTAAATTATTCAAATGCTGTGAAGATAATTACTGGGGAGAAGACCTTTCAGACTTCTGCTCTGTTGGAGGTATAGATGCGCTTTCTCTGCTTTTTTTTTTTTTTTTTTGCAGTTTAATTACACAGTGAGGCTTATATCACTCTGTAGTGTGGTGGTTAACACGTTTGCCTAACACACGAACAAGAGGAACAGACCCTCAGAGGGGTTGCATCAGGAAGGGCATCTGGTGTAAATGTGGGCTAAATTCAATATGCAGATCCATCCACTGTGGCTATCTCTTGTGGGTAAGGGAGTAGCTGAAAGAAGCTTGTTACAGAGTGATACTTCCTTGCTTCACATACCATCTTTGAATGAGTCCTGACTGATTTTAAAAAAGCAAAGTCAATAACAGCAATTTTTTTTTTACTTTAGGTTTTTTTTGCATTCATTAATATTGCCTAGAATTATGTTGTTGAAATAAATCCAAATTAAATAATGTTGTAATGTTTAAAATGAAAAGTTCCTAGCTAGACAATTCATGCACCATTTTTGTTTCACCAAAGCAAAAAAAGAAAAGAAAAAAAGTTTGCCCTTTTTTTTTTTTTTTTTTTTTTTGCCAAGCTTTATGTCAAAAATCAAACATCAGTGAAGCCTGAACACTTTATGCTCTTACATTCACGTCTGGGGAGAAATGCTTGCATTAATTCAGAAGAAATGCCCCATTTTGCCCAGTTATTGGTGCCTTATTATTTATTGCTCCAGCGTAGCTTGCTCAAATTCTATACCTTACATCAGCTATCACAGTTTAGGGGAGCTAGTCGGTGTTGCTTGAATGCATCGCTCTCTCTGTCCTCAGATGGACGTTCAACCCAGCAGTGCTGACAAAGGCTAACGTAGTGCGCAGTGGCGAAGTCGCAGCCGGTGCAGAGGGAGGCACTTCCCAGTTCCATGTGGGAGACCTGGTCCAGATCTGCTACGACATTGACCGCATCAAGTTGCTACAAAGAGGCCATGGAGAATGGGCTGAGGCGATGCTGCCTGTAAGACTTTAATAGATTTTCACACTGATTTGTGCAGAGTTGACCGCACTCACAGTCACGTTGAGGCTGTTACATTAATAGAAACAGGAAATAAATGTGGACATGTTTAAATAAATTATTTATGGTTAAGGATTTGCTGGGGGAAAAAAAATTAAATTTGTTTAATAAATGTGTATAGATAAATAAAATTTTTCTACAAAGAGGGACATGTAATGAAATTATTCATTGTAGCTACATTTGTCTTAGTTACTACAAGACTTTACACGCAGCATTGTGTAAAATCTATGGATGCTTTGCTGCCAGTTCTTTTAAAAAATCTTCTCTCAGTCTTAACATGACTTTATTCTTCCCGTATTATGAAGTTTATTCATCGCTGCCCAGCATGCCGTGGGTTATGTAACGCCAGTCTACTCCAATATGCCACTTGTCCCTGCCAAACTGGCCCCCCTCAGCAGCTAATGAGCCTTAAAACTCTGAGATGGGTTGTAGCTTTGATCACTAACCATGGCTGTTTGCCGCCTGCTGCCGCTTCTGCTGCAGCAGTCCCCGTTATTGATGACATCCTCCAGGACAGCCCCAGACCCGGCTCAACACACTCAAAGTGCCTCTTTCCCTTATAGCCGGGATCGAGATGATATAATTCAAAATTGGAATGCGTTATACTCTGTCCTCTCCAAATTGCCTGTATAGATGAAAAATGGTCTAGCAAGTAGAAGGGTCTTTCTTTTATATCCATCTTCTTTCTTGTGCAAGTGAGTACACTCGGAATAATAAGAACATTGCTCAAACATCTCTCATACCTTGTTTTTTTTTTCTGTCAGTGTTTTATTTTATAATAAGCTGCTCTGTGTAGGATGCTGGCTTTTTGAGCTGCTGTACTTTCCACATTATCCTTTCCCTCGCAGCTCTACTTTCCTCACTGCAGTCCCTCTTCATCTCTCCTCTGCCGCTTACAGACTGTGTTATACAGGACGTAGCCCAAAGACAATAAGCCTTCGTATACTAATGAGTTTGTCACAACATTTCTAAACAGACCCTGGGCAAGGTAGGCCGTGTGCAGCAGATCTACTCTGACAGTGACCTTAAGGTCGAGGTTTGTGGGACATCTTGGACGTACAACCCTGCTGCCGTCACCAAGATCGCCCCTTCCGGCTCCGCTGTCAGCAACGCCTCTGGAGGTATGTGCGAACATGCACTGCTAACTCAGAGAGAGCATCATTTTTAGTTTTTTGTCCTCGTTGCTTCATTGCTCTCTGTTATCTGGCACCTACATGCGATCAATCTCTGATGTTTTCCGCTCGTTTGTCCAGAACGCCTGTCTCAGTTATTGAAGAAACTATTTGAGACACAAGAGTCTGGGGACATCAATGAGGAGCTGGTCAAGGCAGCAGCCAATGGAGACTTGGCCAAAGTGGAGGACATTCTTAAGAGACCCGATGTGGATGTGAGTGCTCCAGCATTTTGATGTTTTGATATAAGGAACTGTTGAAGTTCTAGATGACTTTTTGATGAATGATTCTACCATTAAACCTATGCAGAAGATATAGGTACATTTATAATTGGAGCTGGAATACCCCTGGCTGTGCTCTGCTCTTCTCTCAGTATATTGAGGAGGCTATATTGAGGAGAGTCTCCCAGGAAACCTCTCAAAGATCCTCCCACCCCTGCACCTCTCTCAATCTGAAAGGCATTAAGGCTGGGCCCAAAGGAGGCACCAATGAGCACTGGTGTGCACTGCAGCACAGAGCCTGATTCACTCTCAGAATCAAGTGGAGATCTACAAACCCCACACGGTTGTAGATTTTGTTCTGACTCAGGCAGCAGGACAGAAATCTGTGCCTTCTATAGGTCTAGAAAAAAGATTACGTCAGTCTGCCATGCCGTCTTCACTTTAGAGAAAGGGAGACTGAATGAGTGTGTGTGTGTGTCATTGGTGAGTGCTGGCCAGATGCCCCGTTGCCTTTCAGTGGAATTATTTGCTTAAAGCTGAGCACACTGAGGCTGGCCAAGTGATTTGGCTGCCAGGACAAGAGACGTCTCGAGACTCCCAAAGGAGTTCACATTAATATTTATGCTCTGAGTTTTTGCAGTGCTGCAGTTGGTGATGAAACTTGCTCACACAACTGTGGATGCACATGTACAACATCCAAATATTTAAAACACACCCTCACCAGTCTCATCACCATGTGTTTGGCAGATCTAAACGTTAAACAGCATGCTGACATGCGGCCGTATTCTGAGTGACTCTTGATGTGTTTTTCCAGGTGAACGGGCAGTGTGCTGGACACACTGCTATGCAGGCAGCCAGTCAGAACGGTCACGTGGATGTCCTAAAGCTGCTTCTTAAACACAATGTGGACCTGGAGGCTGAGGTTTGTCTAATTAGAAAAAATAACCTGTCTCTGATGTGTGTTTCTTCTTATCGCAAACGCATCTCAGCTTTCTTTTATATTGCATTTCGCACCAGATTTCACACAACACTGAGTCATTATTTGGATGTGTCACTGTTCCCAGGATAAAGATGGAGACCGAGCAGTGCACCACGCAGCTTTTGGTGATGAAGGCTCTGTCATTGAAGTGCTGCACAGGGGCGGTGCAGACCTGAATGCCAGGAACAAGCGAAGGCAGACTCCATTACACATAGCTGTCAACAAGGGCCATCTACAGGTGGTTAAAACCCTTTTGGACTTCGGCTGCCACCCTAGCCTTCAGGTATGTATCGCTTGACTTATTTACCTTTAAGAAAATACTTCATGGCATAGCTTAGTTGCTTACTTACCCCGATTTTGTCATTGTACATGTACAACTAAACTGTGGGTGCTGCTGTGAAAGATATATAAAAAGATATATAAATGACAAAACAAGAGGATAAAAAGCAAAC
The DNA here is from genome assembly GCF_036321145.2 of Pelmatolapia mariae. Classification (NCBI taxonomy): domain Eukaryota; kingdom Metazoa; phylum Chordata; class Actinopteri; order Cichliformes; family Cichlidae; genus Pelmatolapia; species Pelmatolapia mariae. The sequence continues at coordinate 20,232,060 of NC_086243.1, forward strand.
ACTGTGTCAAAGCATGCAATAAAAAAACACACAATAAGGGAGCAAAGGTATAAATATTAAGTTACAAAGTGGCTTGAGTGTTGTGCGAAAGACTTCAATAAAGGCGCAGGACGTCCTACAGAAATTTCCACATTGTATACAACAAAACAGCAACAGTGTGGCGTTCACAGATGGTACGCAGGGCTTTCTATCTGTTAAAAAGGGAGTTTTTCCTTCCCACTGTTGCCAAGTGCTTGATAGGAGTTGTCTGATTGTTGGTGTTTTTTCTGTATTATTTTAGGGTATTTACTTACCATAAAAAGTGCCTTGAGGCGACTATTGTTGTGATGTGGTGCTATATAAATAAATTTGAATAGAATAAGCTGCTTTTGAAGTACATTGTAACACTTGAGGGGTCATTGTAGACCTGACTTGTAATTACGTTATTTAAACAGCAGTCCTTAACATAAGGTTTCCCCTTCAGGATTCAGAGGGTGACACACCTCTTCACGATGCCATTAGTAAGAAGAGAGATGATATGCTGTCAGTGCTGCTGGAGGCCGGTGCTGACGTCACCATCACCAACAACAACGGGTTCAATGCTTTGCATCACGCCGCTCTGAGAGGAAACCCCAGGTGTGTGACATGTTCAGTTTGGCGACTGTGACGAATGAAGGCTTGTTTCAGTGGAATCTGCCGATGCAGATCTCAGTTAATAACGGTTTCATATGCTCAGTGGAACCAAAATTAGAGACATGTGCATTGCTTATATCCACACACTAAATTAACCACATTTGATTGATTCATTTGTTGATTCTCAAATTCCAGAGATTAACAGGAAAGTCCCACAGAGGATTGCCTCAGTGAGAACTTTATGAATATGAATAGATCCAGTGATTAAACGCCGTATTGAACCCACACTGTGCGATACACCAAATATCTTGAAGTGTCTGTGTGGTGGACAAATCACATTTTAGTTGGTCTCCCTGCCCCAGAAATAGTGATGAGATGGTCTCAGTATATGGGTTGGTTTTTTATTTATTTATCCTGGTGATTTAACCGGCTTGTTTCTGGCCTGGCCATTTAATAAACAAAAATGTCTGTGAATTTGTTATATGTAGGAAAAACCCTGGATATATTATTCACACTTTCCTGCATGAGATTAAATTTGATGTGTCATCAAACAGGAAGAGAGGATTAATTTCAATCTAATAAACCCACACAATGCACAGAATTATTTAAAACTACAACAAGTAGGGTTTATATTTTGCTTGTTAGCAGCTAGAAGACAGAGAGCCGGGCAGAATCATTCATTATCCTCCTCTTAATGAAGGATTTGGGCTCACCACCCTACAGGAATACAGTTGTACTTAGTATAGGTCCAATAACTGTTACACTTCTTTAACTGAGTCCTTCTGTTGTCTAGATGAGGACAGTCATGGGTTAATTTTATGTGGTACTACAGTATCTCAAAGGGAATTACCAATTTCATGCTAAAATTTGCTTCCACTGAATCCGCTGCTTTTTTTTTTGTTTGAGTTGAAAACACTTTAAAAGAAATTAAAAGAAAAGTTATCTTCCTGTAAGCTCTACTTTGGTATCTCAGTTATATTGACTATTTAATTTAAAGAACTGTAGGCGTATCTATCTTTCAAAAGGATGCTGTGGTCTCCTGTGTTGACTGTTATATTGGTACAGCTAAAAACCTGGAGCGTTTGTGTTTGTTTGCACACTGTTTTGCCATTCCACGATTGTGTGTGCCGTGTGTGGAGTGGCTGCGCAGTGCAGCGGCAGCACTTCGTCTTGTCCTTGTCGGTGCTGTTCCTGGCCAGCAGGTTGCTTTTCCAGTCTTTATCTGTTTTATTCTGCTCTCTAAGCCATGAGCATATTAAAGATGGCTCTGAGCAATGACTGTCTGTATCAGGTTTATCATCCACCTCTTAAGGTGATGGAAATTGATGTTTCATCACCACGGTAAAGGGAGCGGAGCAGTTTCTAGAAAAGTTAACATCTGCTTTCCGCTGTGAGTGCTTCAGGTGTGTGTTTCCGCATGAGCGTGGTTATCCCAGGCTAAATGTCATTCCCCTTCGTTGGCATTTATTCCTTTGGCACTAGGACAAATGGAATTAAGGTCACAGGGCTGTGGAACACCTGTCAAAGGTCACAGGCCTGGTCCAGCCCCTCCACATCTGGTACCCTGTAGGTCAGATTATCTAAAGCCAGTGCCTGTTTCCTGTTTCCAACATTGATTAATTTCAGATTGAAAAAACCTCCTAAAAATCACTTTATTAATACAGAAAACTGCATTTATCAAGGCTAAAATCTGTCCTTGTTCAAATGTATTGGCAAATTTTAAATATTATAAGGATCTTACAGTTTGTGGGGCTATGTTTTATTTTTTTTCAAGCCAGCAAATACTCAGAATAATATCAGCTATAACAGCAGTTATATATATATTTCAAAAGCAAATTGCAGATCCAGTTTTATAAAATATATTATATTAATATTATATAAATTATAACTTAAATGAAATATGAAACCAGTGTTGATACACGGCATGCTCTGGAAAAACAAAAACAGGTGCAGAAATATGTTAAATGAAGTCTGCAGTGTTTCATTTATTTTCTGTTATTGAAATGATACATAACTAGCCTGCCTGCTCCTCTTCAGCAGGTAATTCCAGAGTTGATGATCCCTGAAATTCTGTAATTAAACATGATTACATAGATTCAGGGCTGTCTTTGTTGAATCTATTTCAGAATTGATTGAATAAATTGCAGAAAGAAGTGAAAATGACAGACAGGAAACTGAAAAATTGGCCATATGTTTGCAGTCCAAGTCTGTCTGTGTTATCCGAGAGGGTGAGGGCGGAAAAAATATTGCAAGGCCACCATTATCTTTTATTGCACAACCTTTAAACTTTAATGAACAACAGTAAACATGCTCAAGGAATAAATGGCACCGTTAAAAAAAAAGATATTTGCATTTTAAATATTTAAATACAATAGTCTGTGTCAGGTTTGAGAGTATATGTTAGAGAGCTGACCTGCTGAAAGATTCATTTGAGTACGGTGGTTTCTATATCAAAGGCCCTGTTGTGCTTGCTTTGCTTGTCTCAGTCCACGCTCTGTCCCCATGCCGTCAGAAAGACAAAGATATATGTCACCTTCTGCAGTCTGCCCATTTACTTTTATTTCACACTCGGGCTCCTGCAATATCGTGGAGACGGTCTACAAGTCCTAAAGCCCTCGGAAATGTCTCCCTAGGCTGAAGTGGGAGCACCTTGTCTGGCGTGTTTTTAGTGGAGAGGCAGTTGTTTTGACTGAGTGCTTAAAGAAATTCCTGACATACTTCTGTAAAAGGGGAAAAAAATATAAAAGCCTTCATGGCGTAGATGAGAGTTGCTTGAAACTGGAAGCCAATCAGAGAGCATTGAGATGGAGGATATCAAACAAAGCCCGTCAGGTTAATAAGTCCGATGACCTGCTTGTGTTTGAGCACAGACTCTTTTGGCATTCGTGGCTCAAACAAGTGTAAAATATAATTTTCTTGTTGCCGTGTAATTCCGCGACAATGCGAAAAACAATTTAAAAATGAGCTTCCTCTCTTCTGTTACGCTAAGTGATGTAAGTTCTAAACATCAAATGCTGGCTTTTGGGTTCAAGTAGAGACTGCGTCAGAGTCCCTGGTGTGTGTGTAATGTGTTATGTGCGTGGGTGGGTCTTCCAGCAGTGGAAACAAGATTGAGGAAGACACATAGGAAGAACCCTGTGGGTGACAGATGAATCTTTCAACTTGGAGTCCCAAACACTGAGACAAATCAACTCCACCAACAGGCGAGCAGCAGGAACTGGGGAGTTGTACTATATTTTACCTTGTTCATTACTCACACACAGACACGGCTGCAGCATGTTAAGGCATTTCCTCATAAATTAAAGCTAGTTGTTAAGTTTTACAATTGCTAGTAAATTGAAAGTGCTGGTATAACCAGCAGTAACATGTCCGGGAAGAAGGATTTTCTTGTGTGTTCTCCCTGTGTGTTTACCACAGCTCTAGCCTGCAAGGGGAGCCTGGCTCATCTCTGTGTCTTTCCCCCGGGCTGCTCGAAGCCAGTAGCTGCTACAATACTGTAAACAATACGATTAATAGCCCATGACTCATAAACGGGCTCTAAACAAGCCCTGCAGCGGCCGTCCGTACCCTTTTACGTGTCACCTCCTTGTAATATTTGCCCTCCTCCCTCTCCCCTTATAGTTCTCAGCTTTCTTTTAATACAGCAACATACAGGCAAAACCCCATATGGTAATTGCCTCACCTGAGGAGATGGAGGGTTGTGCAGGAGATCACACTGTGCTCTGAAATGCAGACATTTATTCCCTTTGTAATGTCGGCACTAATAGGCACCACCATAATGGTAGTATTGTAATAGGGATCCCACTTAGAAAGGAGTGGAGACATGGGTCAAATGTTTGCATTAAAACGTTTGCATGTTCAGATTTTCTTTATCGCTGACATCCATGAAACAGGAGGTTTGTTCACTCTTGCTTCTTTCAGCCTAATCGAGTTGGACCGCTTTGATTGAGAAAACTAGTGCTTGTTATGGTGCACAAATGCATTTCATGGTCATTAGTCCAATGAAAAACAATTTATAACCAAGTTTGTTAAATCAAATTGAGATTTAATCAATGTCTGTATGCTATACCCACTTCGTCTTAATTGCTTTAAATAATTAGACAAATTACATCTTTTAGATCAGTTGTGGAACAAATGATTTAGCACTGATTTTTATATTTATGTTTTATATTTTCTCTCTCTTTTTTTTTTTTTAAAAAAAAGGGGCATCTGAGGCATTTCTTACATGCACTGCAGTCCTGGGCTTTTCCAGGACTTTCCTGCCGATAGAGACGTGTGTTTGAATGCAAAGATCCGAGGCACAAGGGGATTAATCAGTTAGGTCCATTAACGCGCTAGGTCCAGAGAATAGCGCAGATACCTATTCACTCAGGTGAATTCACAGCTAGCGAAGGGTTGTCCCGTGTCCTCAAGCTCAACGTGAGGCACCATCCTCACCTAAACAAAACACACTAAATTTCCAGAAGAAAGAACGAATGCTCACTGGAACGATCTCTTGCTGTGTGGTACATGTGAAAAACGATAACTTCTGACAATGTCCTGACCAGATGCCCTTGACATTTTCTGGAGTTCATGTGTGCGGGCAGGAGACGTCCTGTGACAGGGAGTTAGGTTTGTGCGGCCTGCTTGTTCTGCACCCACAGCGAGTGAATGTGGGAGCCTGTAGCTGTTTGTAAGTGCCTGCTCCTGTGATTTGTGCGTGAAGCTTCTGTCCTCCGAAGCATCTGGCTCTCATCTACCCCAGCTAGTCTAACATCACTGCAGGAGGCTTAATGAAAAGGAGGCCAAAGAGTCTGAGTGTGCTTGTGTGTAATGTACATTGTCTAAACGGCTATATTTTGCTCCTTCTTGGGTTTCTTGCAGTCTTGCTGTTGTATTTCTTATTCACAATCTCTTTTGCAGTGCCATTGTACCTCTGCGGAGCGGCTTTTTTTTCCCCCTACCTTCCTTTTTGCCTACTCCCACCCACAGTGTAATTGACTGTTAGCATCTAGTGACAGTGAGTTTAGAAAGTGTCTTAGCAAGACAACCGTACATTCTCACACAGACATGTGAGTGGTGTATTTCTGAAATACTGCACACCGCACTTCTGTCCCCCTGCTATTTTTGAAACAGCCGTTGATAGTCTGGTGAGATTATAAATCCCTGTAGAGGCAGAGAGAGGGGAAACACAGATTCAGGAAAGGGGACCATACAAGAGTTTTGAAGCTGCGATTGGATTCTTTATTAGTCAAATGAGACAAGTTTAGTACAGTCACTGAACACTCCAGATGTTGCTGGTGGAGAGAAAGCCATAAGCCATCATCATCAAAAAGTAGCCTGCTGTTATTCCAGTGATTGTTTTGAATGCGTCACAGCAAAAGGAGCTCCGGTAGTCATCAAAGCATAGCTACAGCTGGTTGAAGGGGACCAAATCCATTCAAGAGGTGATTTGGTTCCATTTTACCAGCTTTAGCAAAGCATTGTGGAGTCACTGTGTCAGAGACAAAACACTTGAACTGTTGAAAATACAGCAATCATTTTTTATCCAAAAAAGGAAGGAAGGAAACACATGAAGACATTTAAAAAAAAAAAAAAATTGACATGTGGCTCATCACGGCATGCAAACCTACTCGCCGGGTTTCTTTTTCCTGTTTTTTTTCCTTTGCCTCTTCACATTCATCCACTCCTGTGTGACACACAGGTACATTTAGCACCCTCCACCCCATTTACCAGCACACCAATAACACACAGGTACAGTTGATTAAGCTTACCCAACTTTCTCCTTTGCTGCCTCCCAGGCAGTCTATTTATCCTCCTCACTATCTTTTTAAGTTTTATGTTTGCCCCCCTCTCAGAGAGTGAGAAAAATTGTTCCCTGAGAAAAGGATAATAATAATCTGTGGCACTGCACTTGAGTCAAATGTCCTGGAGTCATGAAGCAATTACAGGCTCTGACAGATGGGCCCTGCTGCAAGCACGCTTCTGCTTCGGTCACCGAGACGCCCAACAGACAAATGCAGAGGCATAACTACGTACACACTCTCTCACTCATACTCCTGCAGCAGCACTGAGGGGTGTCAAGTCACAACATTCATTTAAACCAGTCATTTAAGTCACGGGGACTGATTTGCAGTATAAAGAGTACTGTGAACATTGAACAGTGACTGAGGGCAGATTATTTTATGTCTCTTTCGGGGCTCCGTGGTAGTACAGTATTGTACAGTTTTGTACCTAAAGTCATTACAGTGTTCATATAAAAATGATCAAGAGCACCCACGTGGAGAAGTATGTTTCTAAACTTATTGTAGTTGTTGCTAATTATGAAATCATTAAGAAATTTCTGCTATCGTAGAGACATAAAACAATCTCCATATTTTAGCCATGCATAGGGGTGTTATAGGGTTTTCTTTAAAATCTTAATAGCTGCAGTGTTTTTTCTTATTTGTGCTGCAAAACACTTGACTCGAGCACCCGTGCTGCATTAAAATGCAGTCAAGTGACATTTGTTTGGCACTTTTTTTTATATTTCATTCCTTCACAGTGCTAACAAATGTCGAAACAGCTGTTATAATTATTGACTTTTCCTGCCGTGGCACAAATTAGGTTCTCAGAGTGGCTGGCGACAGCTGAGGGATATACAGGACTGCTTGTAGACAGGATGGAGGTCAACATAGGGCCAGCTTGATATGGCACACCAGAGGCAGGTCTATTTGTAACATACACATGCACGTTCACGCTTGCTCACATACACACACGTAGACACACACTGTCCCTCAGAGTCAGGTGGCCGGGCCGCTCACCTCGTCTAAGGGCCATAACAGGGCAAAAGCACGGGGGGGACGACAGGCACTTAGCATTTGATAATGTCAGCATCTGCTGTGTTTGTCACTCAGACAGCAGGTCATTGCTATTGAAGGCCTGGGTGAAACATGCAGGCGTGAGCCACACAACCCCACCTGCCTTTGATGTTTTGACAGAAAAGACAGAGAGACTATGATCCACATGGGTATAAATGCAGGGGAAAAGGCTTAAAAGCCTGCTTCACTCTGTTTTTCTCAAATTAATAAAGAAGTTGGTTTGTATTTTATTTTCGATTGGGATTGAAATGACCTTTTCTGTTTGCTAGTTTCTCTGTTCCTCAAGGACTTCTTATAAGCTAATTTGATTCCATTTAGCAGATAGTAAAAACTGCAATCGACAATTAAACATTGTTCAAATTCTCATGTATTTAAAACGTTGCAGTATTCCTCATACTCGGAGAGACAAAAATTAATCCGAGCAAAACCCAAATAAGGAACGAATTTATAGAATACAAACAGCTGTATGGCTTAAATGCGTATAACAGTAGATAATGTGTTTATTGCACTCCTATCTTCTCTGCTTTGATTTTACTTTTATTCAAAAGAAAGAGAGTAAGTCAGGCCTTCACTTAGCATATTAATGAGTTCATGTGACAACAGCCTATATACTATGGTTGCGTACATACTCCACTGCAGGAGTTTTTATAGAGGGATTTTAAAGGCGTTTATCCTGTCTTTTCAAAGGTTGGCTTCATCCACATTTACTGCAGAAAAGAGAAATCGCTAGTATGAATTTATGTTCTTTAAAGTTAAGCCACTGAACTTGGTTTGATAGTTATTCACTTCCTTTAACACACTTCTTTTTATAATTAATATATCTTTCATGTGCTCCCTTTTTTTAATCTGGAGCCAAATTTGGGAGAATTGTGTATATTAAAGTGGGTTAAAGGGTGGTAAATCTGTGCTAAAATTGGTACAAGCCTTATATATGATCCAGACACGGGCTGCAGGGGGGGTCAGAATAGGTGAGAGTGTTAGATATGAATAGCTCTCCATGCAAACGACTCCCCGCCTCCCTCTTTCCCCTCCTCGCTTCATTTCTCTCACTGCGCTTCTGCCTATGTTCTGTTGCCTTTATTTGTTTGAAACAGTTGACAATTGGAATCAGCTGACAGGCCAGAGTTGACCCTGATCCTGCATTGTCACTTTTTGATGGTCTAATCTGGCTGCCATACAGCCCAGCAAAGCATTTGGCAAGCATAGCAAACGTGAACAAAGAGCACAGAAATCAGAGAAAGGGAGGGGAGAATGGGGCAGCGGGGTTGATGTGGGGTGGGGATGTCGATAAGGGCACTAGCATAAAGGAAGGGTGGCCATAGTTAAACACACAAGGTTGTCAACTCGGAAGCTATATGATACAGCAATAGGTTAGAGCCGGGTTGTGACAGCAGCAATAGCGGCCACAGTTCATTCTGCCTTCTCAGCAACAATTTACCGCTCTTCAATTTTTTTTTTCGTTTGGTTGTTTTTTAATTATTATTATTTATTTTTAAAGAGCCAGCAACCGTGGCAGGCTGCTGGTTCAATTCACCTTGCTTTCTTTCCCCACTTGAACTGTGCTGCAGCACTGGAAAAGATTATGGTATTAATGGTCCAACAGCTCTAGCATACCACTCGCTGCTCGCTGAAGTTGGTGCTAAGTTGCAGCTGGCTGAATTTCAAGGGCTGTAATGCAGCAAAATCACTCAATAATGAAAGGAAGCTCTGTTCATATGACACTCTCACAAGGCAGCTGCTCATAGCTGGTGTAGGCTGCTGTCAGAGCCTAAAACATGGTTGCAATCATTTTATGCCAAGTAATTGTCAAATGAATTGTTAACGTATCTTGGATGAGAGATTTTTATTGGCCAAGTCAGCCAGTTTGAGAAAGCAGAAACTTCCCTACAGCGAGTATTGCTGCAGTGAGACTGCCCAGAGACAGTATAGCTAATGTATAAGCCTCACCACTTAGATTAATTCACTCTTTTCCTGCCTCACTTTTACCTTTGTTTGCTGTTTTTCTTTTCACCATCTGACACAAAGCATAAACGTATCCTGTGACAGTGCTGCACATCAGTTTTCCAGAACGAGGGCTCGAACCTCACCAAGAATACATACTTCTTTACATTCCATAGCTATCATATGTTCATATGGGTACATAAAGAAGTATGTGCACCAAGGAGGTAATCTTAGATATGAAATTTTCTCACCTCTTTCCAAGGTCAGGAAGTTAGGAGCAGAACATTTTTCCTCACCGTTCTCTCTCTCCCAAGTATGGTAGTCTGCACTGTAAGGTGACTTTGAGTGTAAATTCAGTTCAACACTCAAGGCTTTCCTTTTGGTTGCCATGTAAGGCTGAACAGCCAGTCCCCCCGCCCCTGAACATAACAGAAGTTTTAGAGTCCATACCATAGTCGACTGTCCCAGTGACCCCTGCTGTCCTCCAGGCAACTGGGAGAAACCAGGAGGCTCAGAGGGAGGAATACAGCTTTTTTTTCCTTTCTTTTTTTTAAGGCAGTCAAAAGGTGGCCTTTTTCTCTGTCCAGGAAAAATGTTGAGGAGGTAGATTTTAAGTGGTTGGAGGTTTAAAAAAAAAAAAAAGGCAGCAGCAGCAGAGTAGATAAGAGTTTTCTCCTTGGGGGGGAAAAGGAAAAAAAAATGTGTTGTAAGGTGCGCTCGCTCTCGTATGACGATCATTTGCTGTGTCCTGGGAGCAGGGGTGCACCTATAAGCTGAGCGGTCCCGCTGACATACTAAACATATCGCTTCTCTCCACCCACTAGACCCTCGCTTCCTCTTCTCCACACCATCATTTCGTTCTCTTATTACACCTCCCGCCCCGCTTTTGGTGTCCTTTCCCCCTTTAACCACCTCTCACGGACCGATATGTACCGTCCCCCCTCTCTCTCCTGTCCCTTGTCTCTCTGGTGTCAGCAACGTCCCCAGTGGCTAACTGGAGCGCTTGCTGATGTTTGAAAATGAGGGTGATCCAAGTTGAACAGGAAGCTATTGTGAGCAGGATTTGGGCTTTAGGCACAGAGGCAGGCCATAGGTCACATGAAGGCGCTAATGCCCACTCAGCACTTGTGGATTGGTCCTGGTCCCCCCCAGCACACACACACACACACACACACACACACACCGTCATCGCCACCTCTCTTTCTCCCTCCCTCTCTCTCTCTCTCTCCCTCTCTCTCTCTCTCTGTTAATCATTCCCTTTACCACACATAGACTGTTCTTGCGTCCCCCTTTCCCTCTGATCAAACCTCACTTGTCTGTGTTTACAGTGGAACCAGCTGTTTTATTGCCGGGTGGACCAGATCAATAACCATTTGCATGATGGTGAGAATTGTACAGCAAGTCTCTAATGAATCTTTGCCCCGGACCAGCACATTCCACAAGTCGACACTGCCTCCAACCACACTAAGCTAGCCGGCAGGCTGAATGCTGAGGCAGTGGATGCAACAAAAAATGGATTAGGGGAGACCAGCTTAGGTGTGAATTTGGAGACTAAGGTGGCCAAGGAGGACTGAATAAATGGGAAAAGTGGTGCAATGTTTTTGCAGTTGAAGCGTTTAGAATAGTAATGAGGGTAGGTGTAAGTGGAGGTGACTGTTGTTCTCAGCACGAAGATGGGGTTGGGCAGGTGGATGAGCCTGGTCCTAAAGGTGTGACGTCCTGCTTAGGAAATGTCACAGCTGCCCGAGAGAGAGTGAGAGGGAGTGAAATTCCTTCCTACACAGGGCACGATGGAGGTTGGGGAGACGTGAACCAGCAAATTAGCCCAGTGGTTGTTGTGTCTGTTCTGGTTTTGGCGATAGCACTGCAGTATTGTGTGCCCTGCATGCCCTGCCTAACCTACACCAATCTGCTTCAAAAAGAGAGAGAGAGGGGGAGAGAGAAGAAACTGGGTTACTACCCTAAGTGCTCTGGGTTCAGCCAGTGACACACATCTACTCAGCCAGCCATTGCTGCCCAATATCCCCTCCCACCATTCCCCCTCCTTCCTCCCACATCTGTGTTAATACACTTCTCACAGCTGTGTGCTGTCAATCCGCTTTTCCTCCTGTTCAGAACTCATGACCTGCCCGCTGTTCATTATTCTGATGCTTCGTCATTCCTCTGGTCACAATTCCACTCTTCCGCCACAGCCAGTCAACCTTGGTCTCAAAGAGTGCGACGCATCCTCAAACTTACCTCCTATCAATTAAGAAAGGCAGTGATCACCCCCGCCCTCTGTTTAGTTAACAATTGGTATTAAAAAAGAAAAAACATCAAAAAACAAAAACAGGAACCAAAAAGACAACAAAAGACACTTCAAAAGTCCCAGCAATTTAGTATCCTTTAGTCATGAAGACAAAAAAAAGGATCTTGGAAGGTGTCGGATGCAGAGGGCGAACTGTGGATAAGGAAACGTCTCCACACCAATGCAGGTCTGAGTTAACGAGTCCGTCATTAGGTAGCGGCAGGGCTGCAACCATGAAGCCTAATGAGCCAAAGAGCTGTGCTGCTGCAGCATGTCCGGCCAGTGCCAGGAACACAAGAGAGGGAGAGAGAGCAAGACAAGGAAGGGAGGGAGGGAGAGAGAAAGAAAAAGATGAGAGAGATAGAGTGGAGAGTGTGGGGGGGGGGAGGGAAAAAAAGGGCTAAAATCCATGTGGACCACAGCAACTCCCCAGCCCTGTTTCACCTCTTCCTGCATCCTCTTCCTCTCCGTACTTTTTCTTTTTACAAAGCCTTGATTTTTTTCCTCCCTTTTTCTAATGACAAGAAGAACAAGAGAAGGAGAAGGGGAGGGAAAAAAGCCCAAAGGTGTTCTCTGGTTAAGTTCTGTCCCAGTGCTGCTGCTGCTGCAGAACAGCACAGTCCTCTCCCCCTTTCGACTACGCGTCTCACAGGCAAACCATGCGGTTAATAACTGATTGCATCCGAAGAAGAGAGCGCAAAGAGAGACAGGACGGGGGGAGACATCAAGGCCCGTCAGGGGTAAACTCCGTCCAAAAGCGATGGAAGAGCATATATTACCTGTCAGATCAGTTTCTTATCTGAGCCGCTCCTCCTCTCTTCCCCTTTCCTCTCTTCCTTCTTCCCGTAGTGAAGAGAGCCATAATGACCTAGAGAGCGCTCCAGCTGCTGCAGCCATCGTGTGTGCCGGGTGCACGCCTGACTCGCTGAATCAGCTTCTATGATTGGGGGGAGGAGGAGGGGTGTTGGCGGGGCGGGTTGAGTGCCAGAGTCAGGGAGGGGGGAGCAGCGGGCATACACACATGCACGCACATTCCCACACAAACACAAGTCATACCTTTAGAGGAGGAAGACGTAGAGCTGACATGAAGAGATGCTATTTGAGAGGAAGAAAAAAAAGGGGAGAAGAGGGAGAAAAGGAGGGGTGGAGTGAAAAAAAAAAAACTGCAGCACTCTTCTCTCCATCATGTGCATTCTGAGGGGGAAGAGCTGGGAGGATGCCCTGATCGGTGGATGAGGCAGAAAGTGTACCAACCGTACTCCCACCCTGCCTTTTTCTTATTCCATCGACACAAGCGCAGCCCCAGAGCTTTATTCTGCTCCTAAAATGCGCTTTTATTATTCAGTGGAACTTTACACACAGCAGGTTAGATGAGGGGAGTTTACTGAATGTTTGAAAGCGGAAATGGGATGGAGGTATTTACAAAAATAAATAAAAAACTGAAAGAAGAAGAAGAGCAGCAGGCTGTGCCTCTGCGGTAGAAGACAGCTGTACTTTTAATAGTTGCTTGTGATCCATGCAAGTTTGATTAGCATTGTCGGAGACGAGAGGTGGAGGATGTTGCAATATCACAGCGTATACATTCCAGTGCATTGCAAGGGTCACCTTTGTGTGGCGAGTGGATCAAATTGAGATGCTGCTGCAGTTAGGAGGAAGAACACACTGGCAGCAAGTTGGGGGCAAGGGGCCAACTGACCAGTGGCTCCACGTCGTGGAGGGCTACGCTAAACGGTTAGCACTTGGTGGGAAGAGAAGCATTCGAAACATGTCTTGGCCCCGTTTTGCCGGGCTGCTCCTGTGTCTTGTCTCACCACCTCCCTGACCATATTTAGTCAAGCAGTGCAAAAAATAGTTCCCGCTCCACTCCACTCTCCTCTCCTCTCCACTCTCTCCATATCCCCCCCTCAGCAACTGTTGGCTGCAGGCTCCGGGAAGCCTCCCCTCCAGCTCCCAGCCTATCGATTCCACGGGCCTGAAGGGAGAGAGAGGCGCGTTAGTCCAGCTAGCCCCTGCTACCATTTGCTGCGCTATTTTTAGTAGCTCCAAATAAAGTGGTCTCCCGTGCTTCCACTTTTGTATTCTTGAAACCTTCCCCTTCCCCTGCTTTACATCCTTACCACCACCGCCTCCTCTGATACCACCCCCTCACTTCCCTGTGTCCTTTTGACCCACCCACACTCTTTATCATTTTTTTTTCTTTCTTTTTTCTTTTTTTAAATAGATGTAGAGCAAGCTGACTATGGTTGAGCTTCTGTCTTCTCACCACTATACTTAGAATAACTGCAAAATTCGGAGGAGTAAGGCTGACTGTGTAGCGCAGAGATTAGACTACAGGAAATATCGTTGTTTATCTATTTATATATTTATATGTAACATTCCTGGCAGTGCAGGAAGACAAGTGGAACCCTTACCTCTGAGGCTCCGAAAAGTTTGTGCTGCTTTCTTTTTTTTTTTTCTTTTTTTTGAGCTCTCATTAATTTTCAAGTGTCTTTTTCAAGCTTTCCCGAGGCGCGACCACAGAAGAATCTATTTAATTAGTTGGTCTCATCATGGTGCACATCTATACTGTACGAAAGCACCGTCCTCAGTGCCCTCCCTCTTTTTACTCTCTGTTCTTCTCTGTTTTAAACTTCCAGATTCTAGCCTCCCACTGGTACCTCCACGAGTCCTATTACTCTCCCCACCTGCATTTTAACAGCAAAAAGCCGAATGTTAAGAAAGCTAATGTTTTTGCATTTCATTGTCTTCTCATGAGGCGGAAAAATTTCACGCAGTTTGCTAGTCCTTTATTTGATAAGCTTTTTAAGAAGCTCAGTCACTTAGTTACATCTCAGACCCTTTTCATTGTGGAGATAATTCTGCATAGATTTAAGTGTGTAGTGTAAGTAATGTATTGGCACTGCAAATGATAGCTTTTCAATTAAAAGAAATGACCATTTTGCTGGCTAAAATGGATTTCAAGCTCAGAACTTGACCACGGCCAATCAAGGCTGGGAATTGCAGCTAGATAAATGACTGTCCCACAGTCTCTCTGTTTGCAAACCACTTCAAATTGAATAAATGGTAATTTCAGCCTTTTTATGTACTCTGTTTAAATTTACACACAGTTAATGCACTTACTGTTCATGCACGTCTGGGCGTGTGTTTTTATTCTCTCCCCTAAGTTGGTTAAGGTTTTTGTGGCTTCTAACAAACTCCGCCGAGGATGCCCTTGTGTGTTATGTGTATCCCCCTCCTTTGGGTCTCCTCTCTGCCTGTTCCAGCTACCCAACCCACCAGTTTAATCTCAATTACATCCCGACATCCCTCCTGCCCCGAAACTCTGCGGCATGGCTTATATCTTCCCTCCATGATGAATAGCACAGGGCTGAATGTTTAGCTGAGCAGTTAATCGATCAATAAGAAAAGGGTCTACTAATGGATGTGCTTTGTTTCACTGGATGAAGGGGTGGGTGCGCTTGTCCTCTTCATGATTACCGGTTAGGACATATCTCCACTCAAAAAAAAAAACAAAACTTGTAAAATACTACAAAAAATATTCAGCACATGTGTTAAACAAATGCAACATTTGATTACATCTGATAAGACATTTGCACAAAGAATAAGTAAAATATTTTAATGTTTTTCTGTATTTCCTCTATAAATTAACCTTTTTAAATAGAACAAAAATAAAGGTGTAAACTTTATATTTTTTATAGTTTAAATTTTTTTTCTTCCTTTAAAAAAAAAATTGTGATATTAAAGTACAACAATGATGTTAGGTCAAATATATCGTTATAGCACAGTACTGGTAAAAACACAAGGCCTCATGAAAGCCTCAGTTCACTTCAGTTCACTACAGCAGTCATCGGAAAATCCTTTAAACTATGAAGTAAAGAACCTAAAATATTAGAGAGAACCTCAGTAATCAATTGGTCGTCTATGAGCAAGTAATTGGCGTTTGTGGGAACGAAGAACTCACTTTTAATAGGAAGAGATATTTGACAGAACCGGGCTAAGCCGTCTGCAGAGACCGCTTGAGGGTGAAGAGAAAGAGAAGAGAAAATAGGCGAGCATGGAAAAGTATGAAAAGGCCCCCAGCTGCCTGAGCCTGTAGCAGCATAACTAAGGGATAGTTGAGGGCCATGGTGGGATGATGATTTAGCACAACTGGCAAAGTAAGACCTGCAGTTAACTCGTTAATTCCTAGTCTGTCACATTTAATACATGAGTATTTGTCAGTTTTTGAGACTTCTGCATCATCAGTGTGATATGCCCTACCCTCCCAAAAGAAAACTCTAAATAAATTGTAAAATATATTTTCAAGCAATAAATTGCAAAAACAAAAAAAGTCTGCATGTAGCAAATATGATACAAATTAAAACTCATATATGCAAATTCTTATTTAATTTTTTTTAAATTATCAGTTCAATAAACACTCCATTTTCAATTTTTTGGCAATTTTATTATAGTTCAGATTTCAAAGGGTTGAGAATTTTTGACTGGACTTTTATGTTGAAATTATTCTACATTCTTGCTTGTTAGGTGAGATGCAATGCAAAAACAAAATAATCAATGTCCCATTCTTTTAATTGTTTTTGACGACTGTCAGGCAAACATTTTTCTTTTAAATTCAATATTAGTGTCACTAGAGGGAATCAGTTATTTTCCTGAAGAGAAAGTTGCAGTGACCTGTTGTCATTTTGAATTTGTGTATTTATTTCTCAGCCCTGTAACGTACTGGCAACCTGTCCAGGGTATATCCTGCCTTTTGCCCCATGACAGCTGGGATAGGCACCAGTACTTCATGACCCTGAATTGGATAAGCAGAAGAAAATTGTGGATGGATGGATGGATGCTTCTTTCCAGTTGGCGTTAGGAAGAGCTTTTGCACCTAGTGGGATTCCAGCTTCACAGGGTATATCACAAAGCGTTTGTAATGTACTGTTAGGAAGAGGGGATTCGCAAGTTTCGCATGGTTGCTGGTTGTTTAGCATTCCTTTACAATGAGGGGGTTTGTAAAAGTCCCCCCCCCCTCACATAGCAACAGCATTGATTTCACTGACTCCAGACATGCTTGCAAAACTGCTGTGCGTACAATTGTAGGTTTTGTATGTAAAACTTTATATTCAGCAATGTATTCCAAAATTTACTGCAAGCATCTGTGACCATTACTTAAAAGAAAAATAGCCTTTTGCAGTAGGACGAGTCTTTTTCACATGGTTGTGGAATAAATGTCTCTTAATAAGCGTTATGTATTTTAGGTTTGTTCTTATGATCGTCAATCCCTACGAGAGCTCATTTATCAGTTTACCTAAGTGAGAGGCAGGTTTCCTCTTGGATTGGGAAGTTTTGCACTGGGAATTCTGGTTTGTTTTGATGGTGTAACATCTGCTTTTTCGCTGAGCTTCAAGCTGGCCTGGAAGTTTTTGTTCAGTCTTTGAGTATATCTTAATTTCACCTTTCTGTGTACCTTCCCACCAGAGAACATCATATAGGGATTAAAGGTGCTTTTAATAAGTTCAGTTTGTGCTTTTTAAGTACATCTTCATGCTCATTTTCCATGAGCCTGGGCCTTCCCTGTGGTTATGTCTATATTAAGCTGTCCAAATACAGGATGATTTGCATCCACATTAGTGTTTTCACGGAGATTTATGCCTCCGTGAAAGTGACAGCGACAGCCGTGTCCAGAGGAATTACGTTTTTGGGTTGTCCATTCGTCTCTTTCTCAGGTATGCAAAAGATTTTTGCCAATTTTATACAAATGTTGGCTTTGGCTTCACTTGTACTGTAAATCCTCCCTCTCCCTCACCTCTACCCTAATTCCCTAATTGTCCTGTGTTTATTGTTCTCAGTTGGTACTATTGCCCCCCAAAAAAGGTCACGCTACAACGACCATAGGACACACAGCGGCATCATAACAGAAAACATTGACGGTATCTTTTGAAATTTGGAAAAATTTGGCTGGGAAATAACCTGAGAGAACATTTTGGAGGAGATTCAAGACTTTCTTCATCAGTCCACTCTGGCACTCATCCCCTGATCGTTACTGGGCTTATTTTAAGTCATTACTATGTGAAAGTTCTGTTTAGCGTATCCACACTGTTACACTGCACTGGCCCTTTTCAGATTTACACCCTCTGGGGATGTCTTTGTGAAAGCTCAGTTTTCAGGTGGATAAAAATACTGATTTAGTTTAGAGAAAGCGGTTAAACAGAGTAAAGATGTTTACGATTTTAACCATCTTAATTTCGACGTACTTCACCATCAGCACCTCTCTTCTCCCTCCTCCCACAGCTCCCTGCTTTTGTGTCCTGTCCCCCCACACCCGCCTGCCTCCTTTTCCCTTTACACAGTGCATCATTTGAAGAGGTGAGGCTGTTGAGCGCTTGGAGGAATAAAAGTGATTTATGAATAGGGCCAACCTACCTGGGTGCTGGAGGGGGAAGCCAGTGGCAGTCAGCTTCTCTGATCCAGTAGCCCATTGTTCCCTTCAGCCTCACTGCAGGGGAGGTTCCTCTGCCTCTCTGATCTTTTACCGTGGCTTACTGGTGCCACTTTTTTTTTTTTTTACCAATAAGTGACTCACAAACTCCACAGATACCTTCGCACAAATGCCTGTGATCCACGGCCATTTTCTCATCCTCAATTTATAGCTTATGATCTTTTTTTTTTTCTAGAAGGAAGGATGCAAACAACCCATGCACTCTGCATAGGTTTTATTGTTGTGCTTGGCCTAACCTAACAACAATTTGACTTTCTGATTTTAAAGATTGTTTTTATCCTGACTCAAGAGAGCTTGTATAGACACAAAGATGATTTAGCGTTTGAGAACAGTGTGAAAACTTTGTCACAAACTTTGCAGACTTATTACGTAATGATGACTGTCATGAACGTCATATAATTTGGTCAAAATTAGTGATCTTCCTCAGACACAGTGACGCATCTGTTAGTCTTTTCAGTTTTATCTGCCATTTGCCATGTTCAATCCAATGTACACAGTAATATTAGATCATTCCTGCTTGTGGGATGTTGGGGGAAATGAACCTATTTACAGGTGGGCAGCTACAGTTCATTAAAAGATAAATCAACACTGCGATATTTCAACATAAACCTAGAAATCCACACCATGCACACTGTGCACCTTGATTTAAGATGCTGCTCCTGTATTTTGTAATTATTTAGGCCTTTGTTTTATTTTATTCCCCTGGTTGTTCATTTAGGCTCTGCATTGTGTCGCTGTATCCTATTCAATAGTTAAGTCACTGAAGTGAGAAACCATCAAAGATGTAGTGCAGTGACTGGTTCGTGCAGCGAGCCTGGGTACCACTTTGCTGCAGCATGCACTGTGAGTTACTTGAAAAGTCCCCCAATTGTCCACCTCTCTATGAGCTGGGACCACTCCAACAGATCAGCCAGAGGACACGCTGATACAAGCCCCAATCCCCCTATGACCAATCAGAACGCCCACACTTCCTCCTAGGGTTGGGCCAACAGTGGCTCTGAGCCAATAGATAAGCTCAGCCATGCTGTAATGCTCTGTCTGTCCTGTGGCATGCTGAAACATTGAGTCCTGGCTGCTATGTTGCTATAGCACATGCAGGGAGAGGGAGGGTTGGGGGTAGCGGAGGGAGGGGAGGCATGGATGGATGGATAGAGGGGGAAGAGAAGAAATGGGGGATGGAGGGAGGGAAGGAGGGAGGGAGAGGTACAGCCCATACGGAAGGGACTCAAGGACATAAAGAGCTTTTGGGAAAGTGACTATAGCATGCAAAGAGAAATGCTTGCATTGTGAAGCCATTGTACTAACTGATGGCATTTTTTTTCCCTTTTTGCCCACTTGCCAAACCTAGAAAGAGCAGGATTTATTTGTGGCACTTTAAGTGCCTCAGCAATGCAGGTAATAAATATGACAGAGCAAGGTGATATACTTTCACAGCGCAGCTGTCAGACATCTTTAATATTGTCTCCACCACTTA
This sequence comes from Pelmatolapia mariae, assembly GCF_036321145.2. Lineage (NCBI taxonomy): Eukaryota > Metazoa > Chordata > Actinopteri > Cichliformes > Cichlidae > Pelmatolapia > Pelmatolapia mariae. Next base: position 20,251,697 of record NC_086243.1, read on the forward strand.
AAAAACTAGTGTAGTTTATCTATTTATTTGATGTATTGGAATAAGTAATAGAATTTATTTGTGCATTAGGTGACACTTTAACACCAGTGATTTCACATTGGTTTGTGTTTTTAGGAAACATTGAGCTTTGCTGCTTGTTTCGTAGTTTAGTGAACACATGTAAAAAATTACTGTAACAGTTCAATATTGCTAAATACAGTTTCATGCCACACAAAACTGAAGAAAACTTGCTGGTATGTAACATTTTATCCAGCTGGTTACTTGCTGTCAGGTATTTCTTCAGTTCTACTTTATACATATATATCGCTGCATTTTTTTTAAAATTTTTTTTTACACATAAACTTTTAAGTCAAATTTCATAAAACTTGGTAGAGAGGTGACGCATCAGCAAAGTAAACTGATATAACATTTTTGATGCAGCTCCTAATTGCCCTTTTTTACTGTTTAATAGGGCATTGGGTTAATTTATGTTAATATCTTCCTGCCCTCAGATAACTGAGTGAGGTTTTCAGAGAGCCAGAGTTATACAGATAACCAAACATTTTGAATTTCTTACATTTTGTCATTTATCAAAATTCTACTAGTATCATACAGTGAATATCATTATCATCATCCTAGATTGTGGTTGGGAATGTCACAATAAGTATTTTTTAGGATTCAAATTCATATCTCTGAGACAGTACTGAGTATCACTCTGAGAGAGATGTAATTATTATGTGTGGTTAAATGTGCTTTGTCTTTGCTTAGCTTTCCATGTCCAGTTAAGGTATACGATTTAATTTTTTTTCTTTTTTTCTTTTTGTGGGTATTCGTAATCTTAATGTACTCTGAGGGACACATTCAGGTCAGTGTTCAGATCAAAACGAAGCTTAGCTGTTGAATAATGCAGGCCATGTTACCTTGGTAACCCGTATGGACACTGAAGTCAATGGCTCCATGTAAATGCAGCACGACAGGTCAGACGGGATAAGAAGTTCTGTTAGTTTATGTCTCCTGGTGTGTTTGTGCATGTGGCTGTGTGGATACTCGCGTGATGCTTGCATGCTCAAGAAAATTGGCTTTCATTTTGTGGAGGGAAAAAAAAACATTATTGGGATTAGGCAGAGTAGCCTATGTGGAAAATTGCTGTGGAAAACCTTCATTGCAGTATCTGTGCAATGAATCATGAGTCTGGATCTATGGGGAATCTGTTGACGTTTCCGTGCTGTATGTGTGTAATGTACAGTACATTCATATAAGCTCTATTTCCCCTCCATTAACAAGTTGGCTGTTAGACATTTTCTGTGCTGCTGTGGAACATATGGCCTGTTGTCTCAGTGCTTAGGGAAGGCAGTAGCTGATACAATGTCCTTTGATCCCCATTATTTTCCACTGCAAACAATAGATTGTAATTACCAAACTCCTCCTTCAGCCACAGCGTCGTCTTCTGCTTATGTGCCTATAAGTAAAAATGCCGAAGAAGTCAGACTCATCTGCTGCAGCACTGCAGTTTGTTTGTGTCACTTTGGATCTGCTCTGCCAATTACTGTGGTAGAAAAATTGATGGCGCGTTGTCATCATTTTGCCATCATGCTTGAGGGGGGATGCTGTCAGGTTTCCACTAATACAGCTTAAACCATAGAGAAATGAGTGTTTCAGGGGAAATGTGGGGCTTATGTATTTGTGACATGGTTGTAGGCATAAAAAGGTGGGAGGTGGGGTCGGGAGTCAGGAGTGATTTAAGGTGTAGATTTTCCCTGAGCCTGTAGATCATAGGGGCCTCTCAGACTGTCCTCCCATACAGTGACAGTGGCCGGCTGATGAGTGGCTGTCGATCGAAGGACTTGCAGAGTGGCCGAATTCTCCACCGCTCTGCAGAACTCGTAGCCAGTCACTCGTTTCTATTTACTGCTTTGAGCGTGTATCTGGAAAGGCTTGTAGTTAATTATACCAAGCAGGAGTATATCTAGTTTCGGTTCAAAATAAGTGTGAAATAAGCTTTATGATTAAAGCATGACCAGTATCTCAGTCACAGCAAAATAATTGTTAATCAGGAATGAAACACTGGCCTCACAGATTGTGCAGTGTAGATGTTGCTGAGTGAAAGAGCTTTAGCCTAAACATTTGAGAAGCATTCAAAAACTTCCTACAATCACTTTAGTCGTTAGCAGATTGCTGTAGTTTCTTGTAGACTTCATTGAAAACATCCACTTGTCTGCAAAACAATCTGAAGTTAGTCGCTGAGCATTAGTGAAACTGTGAGAAGTTTAGCACAAACCATAAACGGAGACTGTTCACTTTCAACGTCACACTTGCTAGTGACAAAAGCAATCACAAGGAGGGTTATGATGCTGCACCCTCTTTTTCGGCCAATTTCACCTAGCGACAGCCAGCAACCACTTGCCAGCCAGTTAGGGAATTTGCTTTATTTGCTAGCAACAACCAGATCCCAGATGGGGCTCCAATTAATCTGCAAGCCTGCGTGATTGAGGCCTAACACAAGCAAGAGAGAGTTGTTGCTTTCAAGGTTTATTATACTTCTATGTGAATATAACCAACTATGTTAGCAATGCACCAATATATTGTCCAAATATCAGCATTGACTGTTATACTTGTTTAAAATATATGTACCATCCTGGATTTTCATATTCACTAAATCCTTTAAAAAGAATACAATCACTTTACTAAAAGTAGAGAAGCCAGTAAACCAAATGAAATAAAAATATTAGAGTATATTAGACTATTTACTGTGGAAAATATTGAGGATGACGCACCATCCTATCCTACATGTAGTAAAACAGGCCCAAAACCATGATACTAACAACATGCTTTTCATAGATGGTATAAGATTCTTCTGGTGCAATGCAATGGTATTATCATTCCCAAATCTGTTTTAGGATTCAAAATGTAATGGTTTATACATTCGCTTAAAAATTGAAAGATCCCTTGTTCGATCTCAGGAGGAGACACAAATCCCTCTGGGGTTGCTCAAAGAAGGGCAAAATTCTGCCAAATTAAACATGTGGTGCTTCCTGGTGTGGCGACCCCTTGTGAATAAGGGAGCAGCTGAAAGTAGCTTCTGTTTTAAACAGAATTATAGATCCAATGACATGTCAAAGGGTTTGGTTATTGAATCCTCATCGTCGAGTCCTTTCTTCACCATATTGCACCCTACTTGTGACTTTTTCTACAGACCCAGGTTTGAGGGGTCAGGCTGACATCATTTCCATTTTATAGACTTTTAACAAGCCACTTCTAATATTTTCACCAGTCATTTATCCCTTTGCGGAATTGGGCTATTTGTAAAATTACATAAGGCACAGAAAAGTTAGAGAAACATATTTAATTCTTTTTTTTTTCTTTTTTTTTTACCATCATGCATACTGTGCGATTTGTTTTAGCTATTCTGATGTTTCTCCAAGTGCTAACATTTATGGATGCATTCTCTCTCCAGCACACTTTCTACTTGAGGGTTTTTGCTTTATCACAGGCAGGATTAAAGTAAACATATAATTACATTATTTCAGCAAAATTCCCTCCACGTCTAAAAATTAGTGGGTTGGGGGTTCTTCCATATGATTTGCCAGTCACTCTTTTATATTTCAATATTGAGTTCTTTTTCCCAGCTTCCCTTTATAGATGCGGTTGAATTTTTAGTATTCATTAACAATCCATAATAAAATGATGGTCTAATTCTCATTGCACTTCCCTTATATGCTTTATTCTTTTAAATGATATAATTTGCTTCCATCGAGGACTATCACAGGAAGTCATGCCTACCAAGATCACATTTTTCCTTCATATTTTGGACAAATGCCGGCAAAGGGTGGAGTGCCCACTCCGGGTCGGGGATGAATTCCTGAGTTCAAGTATCTCGGGGTCTTGTTCGCAAGTGATGGGAGAAGGGAGCCGGAGATCGACAGACGGATTGGTGCTGTACCGGTCTGTTGTGGTAAAGAGAGAGCTGAGCATAAAAGCGAAGCTCTCAATTTACCGGTCGATCTACGTCCCTACCCTCATCTATGGCTGTGGGTAGTGACCGAAAGAACGAGATCGCGGATAAATGAGCTTCCTCCGAAGGGTGGCTGGCCTCTCCCTTAGAGATAAGGTGAGAAGTTCAGCCATCCGGGAGGGGCTCAGAGTAGAGCCGCTGCTCCTCCACATCGAAAGGAGCCAGCTGAGGTGGTTCGGGCATCTGACAAGGATGCCTCCTGGGCGCCTCCTGGGTGAGGTTTTCCGGGCATGTCCCACCGGGAGGAGGCCCCGGGGCAGACCCAGGACACGCTGGAGAGATTATATCTCTCGGCTGGCCTGGAACGCCTTGGTGTTCCCCCGGATAAGCTAGAGGAGGTGGCTGGGGAGAGGGAGGTCTGGGCTTCTCTGCTTAGGCTGCTGCCCCCGCGACCCGGCCCCGGATAAAGCGAAAGAAGATGGATGGATGGATGGATTTTGGACAAATTATTAGGCTCCAAGTTGTTTTCCAGAATATTCCAATTTATTTCTTTGTTTTACTAACGTGTGGTTTTAGTAACATTTACATTTGTGTCATTTGTTTCACATTAAGTGGAATTAATTAACCTTTCTTAAACCTTTTTTTCATTGCATTTGTCAGTCAACTATTTTAATAAGTCTTTAATCAGTGGGTTAATATACATTTTTTTTCTCCCTGCTGTCAAAATACTTGCACTAGTCCCGGTCTATCCAAGCCTATAAGGGGGAAAAGTGGTGTTCAATAATTATATAGATGTTTTATAAGTAATGATGTTATTGAGCCATTCTCTGGTAAGTGTAAGTATGATTTAGATGTCTCTTTAGTCTAATATAATCTGCATGTCCTTGCTCCTTCTTTTATGTCATTCTTCCCTTGTTAAGTAAAAGGATGTGTATTATGACTATTATGGCTTGTGCAGCAATGAAAATGAGGCTTTTTCAAGGTGCTGAGGAGAATGAAGTGCAAAGGAAGAGGAGCATGGGAAAATAATTGGGTCATCTCGAACCAATGGGATATTAACGCGCCATTGGGCTTCTCTGACTGTCTTGCTGTCCCTTTTTTTTTTTTTTTCCTTTTTCATGACTTGCCATGAATCAGGGCACTCCGTATCACCAGGTGATTTACGGCTAATTAAAGCTAAGCCTTTATAGACCACACCTACTGCCCAAATGGACAGAAAACTGAATTGGAGATGTTTCAAAATGCATCTCTTGTCTCCTGGACAACCTTCAAGGCAGCGGCAATACTATAGCGATAACTAAAACATCAGAGAAATGCACCCCTTTCCTTCCTGGTTTATGCAAATAGTCCGTAATAAAAGCATGCTCACTCAGGGGCCTCAGGTAGAGGCAGGCAGGGGAAGGTCACATTGTGGGGAAAATTATTCTCTTCACGGCATGGTAATGAAAGCTTTTTTTATCGAGCGGAGCCAGTTAGGTTCTTGTCCCCAGCTCTCTGCTGCACTGCTGGTCTGGACGCTACTTGTGTTTATTTACTCTGTCCACAGCAGGATGGCACATACCTGTGGGATGGTCATGACAAAGTGAACTTGTAACTAATTGCATCTAGGGGTGTGACGATGGCCGCGATGAACTCTGAGGGTTATATTTGCATTAAGAATATCAGCTACTTGAATTACTGTAATTGAAGTTGCGCACATATGTGCACACACACAAGGCATTAGAAGCATGCAGCATACCAGTCAAGCAGTCTCCTTCAGTAAGCATGTTTTAACATCACTGAAGCGGTTTTATGACTCTTCCCCCTACCAGCTGCTGCTGAGTTGGGGGATCGAGCCTCACGCATGATGAAGAGCACCTCCCTGCTCAGAGTGGGAAGGGGAGAAGTGGGTTTTCCATTTCAGCGGTCGTGTGCTGCAGCTGTGAATGATTTGTCAGGTAGTGGGTCCACTATTTCAAAGGACCTGAATATATTGATCCAGTCCTCAATGAGCTGACACCTCATGTATCGTCTGAACTTGCCTCTTCTGGAAAGGCTATTCCAAGAAGGACTTGGGAGGGGGAAAGAATCCTACTGTAAGGTAGAAAGGAATGCTACCAGTTCAGCTCTGTTGAGGCGGTTTAAAAAAGGCTGGGCAAATAACTTTTTTTTTTTTGACAAAATACATTGAGCCAAAGGTTTGCTTATCAGCTTTTTCCAAACGCTTTACAGCTGTATTACATGGTCTTGATTGGCAGGTGCAGTTTGCTCCGTTGTCATACAATCCATTAAATTTCCTTTACCTGATATGGATAAAAACAGATCTATTTGTGTCCCTGAAACTGTTGGAAGCTTTGCAGAAGAAGACTTTTTGCTGGGATTTTATTTCAAGGCCAAGAATTACCTTGGATACAGAAGCTTTGGTGAAGGTCCTGGGACAGAGTTTTTGCAGCCATATTCTTTGGATCTGTACGTTTCAACCATATAAACACTGTAAGATTTGCGAGACTGATCATTTTCATTAATAGCTGCATAAAGCAATTTTATTTTCTTGAAGCAGGTGGCACCTTTTGGTGACTCATTTCCGATGCAGAATTGGGATCTTTTTCTTGGGCTTGAAGCCTTATTTAACGGGTGACGGTATGCCAAACACGTCTCCCACATCAGAGTAACCATATGTTTGTGCGCAGCCATTAATCTCAGACTGGATGTTGACTGTTCCTGTTCTGCCCTGTCCTACCCACGTTATTGTCCCCTGACTCTCACTTCCTGTTGTAATAACGGCTACTGACCACCACACAGATGGCTGTCAGCCAGGCGAGGGCAGCAGAAGGGCCCTGTCGACCCTCACACTCACACAGCAATTGTGTGCACACACACTTCCACTGTCTTACATGCAATGACAAATGCCAACACACACAAAGCTGAGGGCATCAGAGAGTGTCCCAGTCAATGACAAATAGCAGCCAAAGACAACAAGACCCAGTGTGGCGTTCCTGAGGGGCTCTTTGAGATCCCTCACAGGGTGACCCAGTTTCATGATGTACCCTTATCCCCTATATGCTAGCATACCCTTTCCCCTATTCACCCTAGCATTATTTTATAAGGTTCAGTCATCAGTTATCTCAATTATGTGAATGTTAACTCCCAGGTCAAGTCATTCTTCTGCTCAGTAAAACCTCTGCAGCCTGGGCTGGTCAGAATCGCTCTTTTCTCCTCTTTTCCTCCTCTCAACGTCCGACCTCATCAGCTAACACGCAGTTTCTCCTATACTCCCCTCAGTCGCAGCTAACACCACTCACCCCAGAGATAAAAACACAACTTAAATTTATTTCTCAGTTCTTAATTCAGTCTTTTTTTCTGCTTTTACAGCAAATAGCTTAACTGCATTGCAGCAGTGCCAGTATGGGGCATTAATATTAATGTCTGCCCATTTCACCCAGCGTGGCAGGGGAGCCTGTCAATCTAGACTTATATTGGAGGGGCTCCTTACGCCAGCGAACACCTGCCCCAGCGCTCAAGCGCCTGATTCGAACGCTAGAAGGCGCCACTGTGCCCTTGTATTAAAGCCGGTGTGCGTTCATTGGCCGGTTTTTCCATAGATGGTGGATATTTCCAGCCAATCCAGATGTGCGAATGTTCTGCCAGTAGGAGTGAGAAAATTGGTAAGAACGGGGGCTTCATGTGGGACAGTTTTGCCCTTGATTCTGGTGGGAACTTGTGGTTTAAAATAATGCAATATGTCCCTATGTAGCCGATTCTTCACCAAGGCTAAACGAGTGTTGTTTTGAACCACTGGGAACAAGTTTTGCGTTGCAGCTTCAGGCGATAATCTTATGTGGCAAAATCTTTTCTTGAATGATTTGCTTGTTTAAGCCTCAACTCCTACCCAGCGGGTGGGCCACGGATGAAATTCCTCAGAAGTCCCCTATGAGATGTAAAATCTACAGTATGTAAGCAAATACGTCTTTGTAACAAAGGGGACACGTTATGAATGTGAGATTAGGCAGAATGGGTGCGGTTGCTATCACATTTAAGCAGTGCTCCTCTGCATTAAGTGGTTGAAGATGGCTGCAAGCAATGCAGGTGTGTGTGTGTGTGTGTGTGTGTGTGGGTCTGTGCAATGAGAGGGAGAGAGAGTGAGTGAGAGAAAGAGCAAGGGAGACTGGGATCAGTGTGCTGCGCTGTTCATCACTGCAGCAGTACGCCAGCCCTGAATCTCTGTCCGTACAGAGGTGCTGACTGCCTGCCCCGTGCCTCTCTGCTTTCCTCAAGAGGGTGTGCTGATGATGCTCTCTTTCATTATTCCAGTGGGAGGGAGGCGAGCTATAGGTTTAGCAAAAAAAAAAACCCCGCAGAGAGCCAGCCATCCTGTTCCCATTTAGACCAAAAGCTTGCTAGATTATCGTTTTATTTCTAACAGTTGAGCATTTTCACTGACCATTGTCGACCGTGGCCTTTCCTGCCCTGTGCCCAAACCCACTGCCTCATTTTACTGTTTGAGATCCTGTTTATCTTAAGCACCCCAGTGCACGCTGGTCAGTTGTATCAAAGAGCCAGAGCCAAACTGGCCGTTTCTTTTTTGTCGCATTTTAAAGATATGCCCTGCATGCGTATTCAGGGTTAAACAAGGTCAGAAGTGTTCCCCCCAGCACTGCTGCTGCTGCCTTAATGGTGACTGAAGGTACACTGTGTACCTATCTACAGACAAGATACAAGAAGAGTTCAGGGATGTGCTTTTCTAAATGTTGTTTTATATTTCTTTGTATGTGAACAAAGTGAGTTGATGCACTGTTTGCACATTAAAAGCGGGAATGTGTCTCATTTGAGCGTTTAGTATTTCTCTCTTCTGTATGCCCATGGGCTAGAGCAGGAACGAAGTTAGGGTCAAGAACAGAGAGATAATGAATGAGGTGAAATACATATTTAAGTAAAACTGCCATACTGTGAAACCTGCTTTGTTTAATTGGAAGAAGGCCACTAAGACATTTAATTACGACACTGTTAATTACAACTTTTTAAGTAAAATCTACATATTTTGACTTCAGCGTAGATTTCCATTCTCTGACTTTCATGTTCTCCTGCCTTTGTAGTTAATAAACAATGGAAATATGTATGTGCCGTTCTGTCTTTCTTTAATGACACTGTGGGGAGTGAGTCGGCCTTTCTTTTCTTTTTTTTCATCCCAACTCTGACACTGTGACTCCTCTCATACATTTGCCTTTGCAGCCACATGTCTATGTGGCACACATCCTCTAAATGACCTTCAGTGACACTGAACCGGTTCTTGTCGACACACGGGACCACTTCTGTTTAACAGCTCTGTTTAAACAATAGATGTTTCTCCCTTCCCACCTCGTCGGTTTCTTCCCCAGGAGGAGACCTGAGTGAATGCAGCTAAATCTTGATTACCAAGTTGCCTTCCAATGATATGCGCTTTTGCGCATCATCAAGGGAAAAGTGACCGCCCTTTTTAAATCAAGAGTCTGTAGGGGGGACGGACACTCTCAGATAAGACGCAGCACTTGCACTGCTCAAAGCTTGATGTAAATAACACTGTGCTTGGTAAAGCAACTCCTCCCTAAGTTGATTTAGTATTCTTGTCGCCATGTGTGAAAATGGGATATGCCCTGCTGCAAAAAGAAAAGCTGTGTATTGGAGTGTGCTGTGTATAAGCGGCACAGTCGCTGTGACGTGTACGGCACAGTGACTGAGAGTCATAGATAGGTTTTTGATTACATCAGAAAATTTATACCAAAATAACTTGATTGTCCTGACTTTTTGAAGGATTTTTTGTCTTCTCATGCACCAAAGCCCAGAATCTAGCAAAGCACTGACTTCTCTCCCTCCCTTGTCTTCCTCCTCCTCCTCCTCTGTGCAGTGCCATGCGTGTGCTGTTATCCAAACTGCCGAGGCCTTGGATCGTAGACGAGAAGAAGGATGACGGTTATACTGCACTGCACCTGGCCGCCCTCAACAACCACGTGGAGGTGGCTGAGCTTTTGGTGCACCAGGTAGCAACATTTGAAAGCATGCTTAATCACTTAACCTGGCAGCTATTTCTGTAATACATACTTTATAACAGCATGTCTACAGAGGCACCATTATCACTTTAAAAGAGCAGCAGAAGCATGCTCCCTGTGTATCTACCTAGCAGATGTTGGGGAGTGTTTGACGCAAATGCTGTAGTTCCATGAAAATTTCAGAAAGTAGATTTGAATCTTGAATCTATCCTGCCTCCGTAGACCGCTGAAATGATTAAGCATGGGGATTTCTGTTTTGTCAGACCCTTGTGAGACGTGTGAATGAAAAACGCATTTAAACAGTCATCTGTGTAAAGCATAATACAAAAAATTTACATTTCACAATTATCCCAAAGCACTGAAGCAACCTGCACTCTTAGCTTTACCTGCCTACAGACCATTAAAGCAGCTTTCACTGCACTCCCCTGCAGCCTGCAAGCTGTAGACCAGTTGAAGCTCCTATACATGCCTCTTTTTTTCTTTTTTTATTGAATCCATACACTTCACTGGTCCTCCAGGAGTATTCTTTAGTGCTGCTGGGCCATCATATCCTCCTCCTGCAATCATAAGTTCATGCTCTTTTTTTTTTCTCTTTTCCTCACTGAGATTGCAGGTTTAGCTCCCTGAAGACTAACTCGCACACAGGTTTACAGCAAAAGTCACCTGATCAAGCAGGAACTGGGTTAATGAGGATATGGTGCAAGGCAGTAACGTTGCTGCAACATTCCAGTGCATGAGTGTTCGCAGTGCAAGCTACCTTTCAGCAGGGACAGCTTTTTCCTCCCCAAGTTCCTGCATTGGGCTTGTTCGCAGTGATGGCTCAGCTTTCTATTCAAAAACTGCACCACAGTACGAGGTGCACTGCAGTTTCCCAGCCAGCAAGCCAGCCAGTCAGCCAGTCTTATTACTTTGGGATTTCACACGCTGCCTGATCACAATACTTATCTTCCCTCCACATCTCCTCAGCTGAGGTGTTTGCAATTGGAAATGACAATCACATGCAGCGTTATTGTAGGATGCCTTTTTTTTTTTTTTTTTTTTTTTTCTCCCCCCCACCAGCCTCCCGGGTGATACTTTGTTGGTCGGCAGGGCTAAAGGAAACAACGTTCTGTCACGGCAAATAAAAATGTTGTTGCAGTCTTTCAAGTGCAAAGGAATTAAATATAAAATATTTTCTTTTTTCCTGTTTTTATTTCTCTTATTTCATTACTTGTCTATCATCTCTGTGTGCACAACATGTTTGTTGCCCTTGTGTATATTAAGCTTTTTTGCTTCCCTGTTGTTCCCACCACCCAGGGCAACGCCAGCTTAGACATTCAGAATGTCAACCAGCAGACTGCATTACACTTGGCAGTGGAGCGCCAGCACACCCAGATAGTTCGGGTTAGTGGTTTCTCTTTTTCTCATTTGTTCTCCCTCTCTTTCTTGCCTTACTTAGTGAGCATCGTGTCTTTAGTCATCTCTCAGTCTGTCTTTTTACACTGTGCACAAAGGGGAGTAGAAAAACATTGGTGCAGCTCCACATTTAATTTATACGGTTGGATGTCCTGCAGTTGAACAAAGTCCTGCTTCAGAGGGGAGGGAAAAAGGCTCTCTAAGGCAGTGTCTTGGTTAGAGTGTGTTAGCGTAGCATTGGATTGAGATTGCCACGTTGCCACCTTGTGGACTCACAAAAAAATGCACTCTATAATTGGGTAGCACAATGCTGAAGCAGTTCATTGTGAGCAGCCGGCAACCTTATAAATCAGGATGTGGCATTTGCATTGTAGCATTAAATTAAAGTTGTTTCACGGCGGCTGCGAGTTTCCCTCCGCTGTCGGCTTGTGCAACTCTTTGTTTATGTGTTTCTCTTTAACAGTTGCTGGTGCGGGCAGAGGCCAAGCTCGACGTGCAGGACAAGGATGGGGACACGCCGCTTCATGAGGCACTGCGTCACCACACGCTGTCCCAATTGCGGCAGCTCCAAGATATGCAAGATGTCAGCAAAGTGGAGCCCTGGGAACCTTCCAAGAACACGGTACATGTGCATCTATTATTAACCTCGCTGTTCATCCTATATTACATTTTACGTGTGTCAGGGATTCTTAAGGAGGTGGCCATACATAAAAATAAAACAAATGTTTGTTTCTGTGTATCTGTGTTTACTGATATACAACTTTAGGTTTTTAGAATTTTTTACTGTAGCTCAGTAATAATGAACAATGCTGGTATACTGCAGTAAAGGCTGACTTAGTCATTTTAGGAATGCCATCTTATTATATGATTCTGTTCTGATGTTCTGATTCATTTAGACATTCCCAAATATATTAAGCCAGGAAGGCAGTGCACAGTAATATGGCTCGTTAACAAGTTTGGTCACCAGCCACTGTTTTTCTGCTACTAGTGACTCTGTAACATATGGAGTTTACACTATGCTGCCAAAAGTATTCGCTCGTCTGGCTTCACACGCATATGAACTTAAGTGACATCCCATTCTTAATCCACAGGGTTTGATATGATGTCCGCCCACCCTTTGCAGCTGTAACAGTTTAGGAGTTTAGGATTGTGTTTATGGGAATTTTTGACCATTATTCCAGAAGCACATTTGTAAGGTCAGACAGTGATGTTGGATGGGAAGGCCTGACTCACAGTCTCCGCTCTAATTCACCCCAAAGGTATTCTATCAGCTTGTGGTCAGGACTCTGTGCAGGCTAGTCAAGTGCGTCCACACCAAACTCGTTGATCCATATCTTTATGGACCTTGTTTTGTGTATCGGATGTGGTCATGTTGGAACAGAACGGGGCATCCCTAAACTGTTCCCACAAAGTTGGGAACATATAATTGTCCAAAATATCTTGGTATGCTCAAGCATTAAGACTTCCTTTCCCTGGAACTAAGGCGCCAAGCCCAACTCCTAAAAAACAGCTCCACACAATAATCCTCCAGAAATTCACGACCTACCACTTCATGGCTGAGTTTCTGTCATTCCCAGTCACTTTTACTTTGTTATAGATCCACCACCACTGACTGGAATATTTAGCAGTGAGGACATTTTACAAGTAGATTTGTTGCACAGGTGGCATGCTATCACGGTCCCATGGTGGGATTTACTGAGCTGTTGAGAGTGACCCATTCTGTCACAAATGTTTGTTGAAGCAGTCTGCATGCCTAGGTGCTTGATTTTATACATCCGTGACTAGTGCTGGGCGATATGACGATATATATCCTGTGGACGATAGAAAAGTGTCTATCGTGCCATTTGTCTTCTATCGTTTCTAACCTAATTTTATAAATTATTACTTAAAATATATCATTAACCCTTTAAAACCGGTCAGAGCAGGCACACTCCGTTTTGCCTAACTATTTTTAAATCCCTGTGGAACTGGAACCACGTAAGCTAGTGCAATAATTTTTTTTGCATATGAAACCGGAGGAATTGTACTTACATCTTATGCAATCAGCTTGTCCTAGGTCACGGTTTCCTTCCACATATAGCTTTGCAAAAACTGCATAAAAAGCACTTGCAGCAACAAAAACAGAATATTCCAGAAACGAGCTTTGCTGATCCGATCAGCTGTTCATAACACTTCCTACATTGGAATATAGGTCAGCGCGAACTATCGCATTTCCGCCATTACCTGCCTGAAACCGGAAGTGACATCATTTTCGTGGAAAATGTAATTTTTTACCTTCAGGGCCTTATAAGCCTATGCTGGTGTTTTTAAAAGTTATGTTTGACTTTATGCTTTTCTGTATCGTTTCTGGGATGCTTAGAACTCAAATTACACTGTTGGAAATAGTTTATTTTGATGCACATGCTGTTTCTTTGCAGCAAGTTGGGAAAAGAAAAACTATAGCCAGCCGAAGATACAGCAGTCTTTCACACAAGGCCCTTATGAGAAAACTTCCCAGCGCCGTAAACAAATCACAGGAGCCATCTCGCGTTACATTTGTAAAGGCATGGCCCCTGTTTATGTAGTTGAGAAGGACAGCTTTCGTGACCTCGTCAAAGTCCTTGATCCAAGGTACGTAAGCACTTCAGTAAAGTCGAATTGCCTGGCTTATATGACGCATGCCGGGCCAAAGTAGAGAAGGATGTTTGCAGTGTCGTGCATTATGCCTTGACGACTGACCTACGGACGAGCAGAGATACGCAGCCCTACATGAGCGCAACCATCCATTTCATTAACAACGACTACACCCTCTGTGCTCGCTGTTTACAGACTGCGTACTTTCCAGATGACCACAGGTCAGGTGGTATATCGTGATATATATCGTTATCGTGATATAAAATAATTCATATCGTGATAAATATTTTTTCCATATCGCCCCGCAATACCTGTGACTACAGAAGTGATTGGAACACCTGAATTCAATGAATTGGATGGACGAGTGAATACGTCTGGCATTATAGTGTAGTTCTCCATATTTTCCTCTTTCCTCTCAGGTGACTGAGTGTAGATTCTTGTTATAGCTTTTAGCATTTGCATTCTTGGAAAACTGTTGGAAGTTGTCCCAGTGCTCTTCAGGACCTGTATACACACCTTTAATAACATCAGCACGTGGGCCACTATCCAATATGTGAAAAATGAAAGCGCTCCACAGTCTCCATCACCAGCATCACTGGATAACTGCACCAGCCCATCATCCGCTCAGCAGCCAACAGTCAGCTGGCTTGCTGCTCCCTTTTACCCATCCTGAACGAGTCTGTCCCTCTGTAGAGGCCAAAAGGGCCATGTCAGGCCTCAACTGTCTCTGTGTTAACACCACATCACTAAGCCCTATGGGGAGAAGTTTAATGCATGGCTTCTGTGACAGATTTTCCGTACCTGTCACCTTCTGTCTCCCTTCCACTCCATTTTCTTCTCTTTCTCCACCTCCTCTCTTCTGTCCCGCTTCCTGCCCTCTCTGGTTCCCCCCGCGGAGGAGCGGAACCGACAGACAGCAGGCCTAATTGAGATGTGTGCAGTTGGGTCACTCTCCCATGGCTCTCCCCTCCCATCAAAACGAGAATTGAATTAGCCGGCCCGATGGCTCCATCAGCATGAGATGTAAAAGCTACTGGTTGGAGACAATCAGACATGGAAGGTCTAAATTGCAGGAGAGACTTTGAATTGGGGTAGACTGAGTGTGGCGATGAGCTATGGGAGGGAGACAGATGTTACAGTTAATGGGATTTTGGGTTCGGGGTTAGAAGAATATATTTTCTGACAGTCATCTTAAGATGTCTTTCTGATCGTGTTATTCAAAGTGACCCCGTATGTATTTTAACATGAGTTTAAATCTGAAGACATTGATAAAATAAAAAACTGCACTCCTAACTGCATTACTGGTTCAAGTTCCACTGTGTGTGAGGTAGAGGCACATCACAGACCTCCCCTCTCCCCAGGTTCAACTTTAAAATAATCTGTCATGTCAAAAAAAAACCTGGTGCATCTCTAACTTTATGTGTTTTCCTGCTTCTTGCTTGTTCTCTGCAGTTAATCATGGGCTTGGGCACCCAGGGGGCAGAGAAGAAGAGCGCAGCATCCATCGCCTGCTTCCTGGCAGCTAATGGAGCAGACTTGACCATTCGTAACAAAAAGGGCCAGTCCCCTCTAGACCTGTGTCCTGACCCCAGCCTCTGCAAGGCTTTGGCCAAATGCCACAAAGAAAAGAGCAGGTAAACATTCTCATCTGACATTTTGCCGAATTGGATGTGAGGATCGATGCCACTCATGACTAAACAGTGAATATGAAGCTGGAGCCAGGAGGTGGTGGGCTGAGCTCAGCATAAAAAAACAAGCGTGGACAATCTGTATAAAAGCATAGGTGAAACGGTTTCACAGAACATTATGTGCCAGGCTGTTCCTTGGCTAGCTGCTTCATGGAGTCTCAGGAATTCAACACACAACCAACCTTAAAGCTGGAAAGTTAGCATGCTTATGATGCCTTTTCGTCCATCAACAAGATTACACAAAAATTACCAAACTGAATATCATGAGACTGAGCAGACGTGTGGAGCATAGGGGACAGGAAAAAAAAACTTGAAATTCTGGTGCTTTCATTGAGTTTTTTTAAAACGTCAGATGCAATCATTTTTTATAAACTGTGGAGAGAGGGAAAAAAAATAAAAGGCATATTTAGCAAAAAGAATAAACTATGAATAAACTATTTCCAATAGCACAATCAGAGTTCTAAGTATCCCAGAAACTTGTAATTAGAGAGGCACAGAGTCAGACATCTCTTTTCAATAACACCCGAGGAGCTGTGATAGGCCTTGGAGGAGGGAAAAACACTACAATTCCCGGGAAGATGACATCAGTTGCTGAACATGAAAACGTGTCAAAATACATGCTGACAACGTGATGACGTATATTCCAACGTAGGAAATGCTGTGAACAGCTGATCAGATCTGTAGCGCGTCTGTGTCTGGGCTATAATGTTTTTGTTGTTGTATGCGCTTTTTACATGATATCTGTAAACCCATTAGTGAAAGGAAGCAGCGGTCTGGGACACATTGAATGGCATTAATTATAGGTATGCACTAAAGGGTTAAAGAGATAAAGGAAGAGATAACATTTTGGTACAGTCATGTTCTATTTTGTTCTTTTTATTTCATTTCCTCATCTTTCGTTTTCTCCGGCCTCTCGCTTGTAATCATTGCTCTCTCTCGCTCACACACTCTGTCTTCTGTTCCAGCGGCCAGGTGGGCACCCGTAGCCCGTCTCTGAACAGCAACATCGAGTCACTGGAGGAGTGTATGGTGTGTTCGGACATGAAGAGAGACACTCTTTTTGGGCCCTGCGGACACATCGCCACCTGCTCCCTCTGCTCGCCTCGTGTCAAGAAGTGTCTCATCTGCAAAGAACAAGTGCAGTCGAGAACTAAGGTATCAAGAAGCACAGCCGCTACTTGACACAGACAGGAGTGAGGATTATTTTATTTTTTTAATTCTTGTGTTTAATTTGTCCATCCACAGATCGAGGAGTGTGTAGTGTGCTCCGACAAAAAGGCAGCGGTGTTATTCCAGCCCTGTGGTCACATGTGCGCTTGTGAGAGTAAGTTAACTTCACCTTTCAGCATCATTTTGCCTCTTTTGGTTTCTGTGTGAGTATTAAAGCGAATATAGATTTTTTTTTCTTGCACTGATGATCTTCTTCATCTTTCCTCCAGACTGTGCCAGCCTCATGAAGAAGTGCGTACAGTGCCGGGCTGTGGTGGAACGCCGCACCCCCTTCGTACTTTGCTGTGGAGGGAAAGGTATGGAGGATGATGCCGCTGATGATGATGATGATGATGATGATGATGATGACCTTAGTGAGTGAATTTTCCACACGTTTCCTTTTAATCCACCCCCTTTCTTCAAAGATTTTTCTTTTTCTTTTCTCATTTCTTTACTTTTTCCAAATAATCTGCTTTACTTTTATCTTTTGCTTTGTTGCTGCTTAGCTTTTGCAGTTTGTTTATGTTTGCGTCATTCTATCTCAAATCATCGTGGCCGTTCTGCTCGAGCATCCCTGAATCGCCTAAAAATTTTATGGTCCAAAGTCTGGACATATATAATGATTGCTGTGAAATTTTTGCTTCATATATCAAATACGTTTTAAGATATATTACAAATGAAAATCTCACCACCATTTCTTACCATAAAAATTATATATATAATAAAATGTGTAATTTGCATCAAGAAATGTTCAGAATTTTTCAGCATAAAATATGGCAAAAAAAGATAAAAGCTCTCCTACAAATTTCCATGTTTGTGCACACACAAAAATATTGATAGTGCAGAAACAATACAATACAATGTACCTGCATGTCGTGTTAATGCAAAACCACACATGCAAAAAATTAAGAAAAGTGTTGTTGTCATTCAGTTTTCTTGCACGAGTCAGCAAATATGATGTACTGTACCACAAAAACAAACAAACAAACAAACAAAAAATCCAAAATCACCATCATATATATCCAGAGTTCAATCAAGGCACATTAAGGCAAATCAGAGGTGGCTGAGCAGAAAAAAGTTAGAAATATGTTATGATTTGAGGTGGAATGATCATCACTGTCATGTTTTCTTTGTATTTTTTCATCCATAGAGACGCATTTAAAAAAAAATATATAAATAAATAAAATTGTTACGCTTGCTTTCCAAACTGAATTCTACATCTAAATCTGTCATAATGTAATCATTAGAACCATTTGCTCACACCATTTGTAGTAGCCTCCACTTAGAGTTTAGCTCGAGTGGACGGCAGCCTCACTGCCATGTCTGTAATCAGCACACAGATCTTCAGAGTAGAGAAGATTTAGTTTTAAATCCCAATCTTTTAATGTAGAACCCTAGAAGCCATCTCCAGATTGACTTTTACTGAATAACGTAATAATGTCAGAGCACACAGATAACCTTATTAATGTTCCTGTGGCCTCCAAAAGTTTGACTAATCACATTCACATAGAATGGATGAACTCATTTGTAAGCGTATCGCAGAAATGACCTGCAGCTCCTCCTATGATGCATGTATATAATACCCACATGAATCCACATTATAAGATCTCCCCCATTTCTGAAAAGAAATATGGAGCAGTTATGAAACTGTGCGGTGTTTTCCAAAACATTTTTCCACCTGCAAAAGAGCCAGTTTTGATTTATTTTACCTAAAATATTGTGATGAACCTTGTGCACATGAAACATGACACACTTTAGTGCATAAGTTATTTTATTTTTGGTTGCGTTCACGATTCATCTTTCTGTTCTGACAGCAGTGCATATCACTAGTGATTTCTTCTGTTTTTGTTTTAATTTGAGTTTAACAGTGGCACTGTAGCAAGTACGCAACTTTCATGTTTACACACATACATCTTAATTTTTTTTAATTTCTCCATTTGTCAGCAAGTCGTACTTACCAGACGTACAAAAGTGAATGCAGACCCAAGCAGTGACACATACACTCATGCAAGGGGCAGCATTGAATGCTTTTATTTTCCCCCTTTCCCCAGTAACCCTGCTTGTTGCTTCCTGTTTTAAAAGCAAATCTAGTGCGCAAAATATACCTGGCACTTTAAGCATTTTGACGCCATTCTTCTTTAATTTGGTGCATGGGTTTCATGTTGTACCTCTAACCCAGGCAATAGTCACCTGTAAGCATAAAAAAGGGGAAAAAACACATGCGACTTTAAGCAACCAGTAGAAGAAACTCTGTTTCCCTTTCTTTCCCTGATCACTGTTTCCAACTTGCTAGTTTTGCTTCTCAGATTCTTTCTCTGAACCTCTCATAGAGGCTATAGTGAGTAGTCTTGGTCATCAGGCCAGCCGCTGAGCTGGTGAGGGCAGCTCCTGCTATAACAATGTGACTGGTTATTCCCAGCAGGGAGCTCTAACAGTATGGCAGGGGGATCCCAGGATCTTCTCCAGCCCAACAATCTGGCACTAAGTTGGTGTAAGTATACCTCCATGATCCCCTCCCTTATGAGAGCCTTGTTTATAGAGAACCTCCTGCAAACCCCCCACCCCACGGTGCTGCCCTGGCCCCTCTCCCCCTCCCCTTAACCCCCTTTCCTCCGTTTCTCTTTCAGTGTGATGATATATATACGTACAATGCACATCCCAGGAGTCACACTGGTGCTCGCCGTGTTCTGGCAGATGTTTGGAAAGCAAGAATAAGTCTCAGGAGGGCATCAGTCCAGAAAATTTGTGTCGAGCACTTAAATAATCCGTTCAGGAAGTTTCACACACGTTTCATTATACACGAGCGAGCAAGCGAGCGCTGCATGATCATTTGTCCCGTGCCAGTTTATATTCCAGATAATTGCAAAGTGTGCTTTTCAGAAATCAAATGTAAAAGCAAGTTTGCACGGACTGCCAGAGCCCGAGCTCGTTTGCCAACAGTAAACTTCAGCGTGCATGTGTTTGTGATCCTTCTCCATTTTCCAAAACCCATGTTTTAAAACGTACTCGAGCACCCGGCTCATTTCAGAGCGGTAATGTTGTTGTGGCTGCACTCACTTTTATTGGCAATATAGTTTATAGTTTAAGAGGTCAAATCTGAGGTTTTGCCACTGGTGCTAATCTTTTGGCTGATAAGTGCAGTTTGTTTTATTCTCACCATCTGTTTGCGTCATTTTTTTTTTTTTTTTTAATGTCCAAACAGCCAGCGGAAACATCCCAGCCCTGCAGAGAGACAAGGCGAACACCAACGTCAACGCTGACGTGCAGAAGCTACAACAACAGCTCCAAGACATCAAGGAACAGGTAAGGTCACTAACCAGGTGTGGCTCGTGAACTAAAGCGGAAGAATAAAATGCAGTTGAACTGCAAAACAATAACCATTGCTGTAAAATTCTTTGGGATCAAATGCACGCCGGCACCATAAAGTTATTGTGCAGGGCTCGGCTCGGGTAGTAATACTGACATGTTAATGTCGAAAGGGTTTTACTACGACTGTTGTTTACTTGTGTGCAGACCATGTGTCCGGTGTGCCTGGACCGGCTGAAGAACATGATCTTCATGTGCGGCCATGGAACCTGCCAGCTGTGCGGGGATCGAATGAGCGAGTGTCCCATCTGCCGCAAGGCCATCGAACGCCGCATACTCCTCTACTAGACCCGCCGACGAACTCTCTTTGCTTCTCTTAAAGCCTACGCTGAACACGCTCGCCACGCGGCAACCACACCTGCTGCTGCTGCTGCCTCCATCCTCACAGCCACCCGCGTCAGCCAGGCACATCTTATTCTGTCCCACAAACGCTTTCTCAGTGGGTCGATTGCGTTCAGGTGGAATTCCTGTTACAAAACAAGGAAAATCGATGAATTGACTGAAGTTAATTGTGCTGTCCTGTCGCCGTCAGTGCAGCCAGAAAGAAAGACGCCTGTTTCAGAGACTTCATCCTTTTCCCTCCCACCCCCCCATCTCCCTTTTTTGTGTTGTTTCCATTTATTCTCTCAACATTTCAAACAGTTTTCCCGTCTCGAGTCTGAAGTTCAGAAACAGAGTTTTGGATGTGATCACTTTGGGGGGTATCAGCTGAGTGAGAAGCGTCGAGGCGACGAAGGCGGCCTGTTACCGTTTGATGTAAAGTTCCCATTCATCTGTTTGCAGTCCAGTGCCCGCTGCAGGCAGATTTTATTGTATTTGTAAACCTTTATTCAAGTGTATTTGTATTGGAAGCTCCTTCGTTTATCACGACAGTATGGCAGTATGGTTGCAGCTTTGGCTATTGCAACGCTCTGCTCACCGACTGTCCCTGCTCTTAAAAACCAAATGTTGGCAGTTTTTGCACTAGAAAGCAGGGTTTAAATACCCCCCCCCCCCAACGCTGACTCCAGGGGGAACCCTTGGAGCTCAGTGACAAAACGCAGATATAGTAGTGTAACTGCCAGGTAGCGTGCTACACCCCGTACTTTGTTTACTGAGCTGAGTAACGACAGCAGTGTTGCGACACCCTATCGGCTGCAGATTTAAGAGCTGCCGTGTAGGGATTCAAGACAAACACACCAACTCTTTCGACTTCAGTCCACTGACACCCCCCCACCCCTCTTATAATTGTTTGTTCCACACACAAACCCACATGAGGCAAACATTTCTGTAACAGGAGAATCTTGTCGCAAGTTAGTGTTAAAGTGTTTTGAGACTTGTTGGTATTGTCTAACAAACAAACAAAAAAATAAATAAATATACACAGTTCACTGAATTGCTAATTTATCGGTGATGACATCATGCCATTTGCTTCCAAAAAACAAAACTTGTGAACGAACGTTGGGGGGTAAGGTGCTCTTTGTGTTACTATTTTTTAATTTAAGTGTATTTCCTTTTCTCAAAGTCTACCTAGTACAATCTATTACAACACTAAGATGAAAATATAGAGTAAATTATTTTGTATCGCTGCCCAAACAACAGGACTTTAGGTGTCACTGCCTTCCTACGATGTAGCCTCAAAGTCTCTCAAACATTCTGCTCCAATCTTTGTGTTTTTTCGCCATTTTTTTTACAGTAGCTTTCTAGAAATCATCAGTAGAAGCTTTTTATTTTTTGTGGCAGTTTTAAGGCAAACCTGTTCGTTTGTAAAACAAAACAAAAAAAAAAGAAAACCTTTTTTGTCATAAAGTGTCTGTTTTTTGTGTTGTTATTTGAGAGGAAAGATAATCTTGCCTTACCTCTTTTAAAAAGCAGTTGCCCGTGCGGCGACTCGGCAAAGCGACTAACTGCTTGGGAATTTGCAACCACATGCAAGCTAAATTTTTTTGCCTTTTAAGCAACTTTAGTACAGTTTTGTTTCTTTCCTGGTCACGACTTTATAAGCTAGAAGCACTAATACGCTTTATGGTAGTATTTTTTTGTTATGGTTGTGTTTGAACAAAAAGCCCATTTGTTCTTTATTTTCAGTACCTGTAACTGTCCTTGTTAGACCTGTAGACGGTAGTATTTTCTTTGGCATGAATGTTTGACATATGCAGTACGACCTGTGTCAATAAAAGAAAACGTTCAGTCTGTATTGCTAATAAGTGCTTTTAAAAAAAACAACAAAAACAACCGTATAGCTGAAATAAAGGCCTCCGTGAACCAAGAGACATTAAAGTCTCTGTTTGTTTTTAGATTCTCCTGAAATTTTAATGAGCTTTTCTTATGTTTGTTTTTGTTTTAAAGTTGAGCTCACATGTTAGGGTCTTATAGGCGAGAAAATTAGCATTCTGTTGCTTTTCTCCTGCTGTGCAGTGTCTGCCCTCGCAGAGGAGACGGGTGGCCCAGAAGGGAGGCGAGAGGTAATTGAAAATGCTAACACCTCATAATGACTCAGCACCAGCGTGTGATAGGTCAGCTATGCTAATCAGAAAGAGACAGAAAAGAGCAAGAGTGGGTTGTGGCGCGGTGGGTTTAGGGAGTTTAGAGTGATGCATCTTCTCCGCTGAGCAGTGCGACAGCAGGGCATCTCCCGAGCAGTGAGAAATTATGACCAAAGGCCATTTATGTTCTAGCTCATTGACTAGTCCATTCATAACCTGGACGTCTTTGAGCTTGTCTCACATGCAGCAGCAGTATACAGCTGCTCAGAGCGAGACATCCATCATGCTGTCACCCTCTCACTCAGTGAACACTGTACAGGAGGCTCTGACAACTTTTTCATACCATCTCGGATCTCTGTGACTTTTTGCACGAGGCCCTTACTGATGCTGTAAAGTCTCCTGGCAAATCTGTGATGCTTGGTTATTTATATGCAAGTACTAGTCTTTAAAACAGTAGAAGACCATATGGTTTACCAGCTACATTGTTATACAGAGTCGCTAGCCTAAATCTAATTTAAACTATGTGTCAGTGGGATAAAAGCGACATACTTTCTTTTATGGATGGATAAAAGTGGTGTGGTTGACACAAATCTGTGGAGGCTTGTTTCCACCACTGGGAGTGGATATCTACGAGTCAAAATTTTTACCTACTAACTCAAACTTCTGATAAAATAACTTCAGTGGCGGGAATGTGCTTCCATAAAGTCGTTTCTGGTTAAAAAGGCTTAAACTGGAAATTTCCTAGCAGTAGCAGGTCATAGGCTTGACTACCAGTACACATTTACACACACACAGAGGGCCACAAGTTACTTATTTTTCTGAGACTAGTAAGAAACTGAACTGTTTGACTGATCTCAGCCTCATCTGGGGTCAGCTGTGAAGCCGTACCTTATTGCCCAACGATGTTGCAGACGTCATTGCTTCTCTGGAAATGTCTTTCACAAGAGTGACTTTGGTTTGGGATATTCAACCATGACATGTGAGTGTAATGTTCGCCTCATAAAGCCATAAACCATTTGAATACCATTACAAAACTGGCTGGTGGCGCCAGACTACTCTGTGTCCATCACTCTTGACTGACTGCAGACCCCGCTGCCATGCTGACTGACAGTCGGGGTGCCGGAGACGCTGCTATCTCTCGCCTTGCCGCTGCCTGATCCTGGGGAGCATCCCTGACCACCTCACCCACCAGTTTCAGCTGCTTGAAGACTCCAGTGTTTGCTGACGAGGCTGCGGGGGCCTGTTACTCCCACACCGGGGGGTCAGCTAATCCACTCGCTGCCCCGCGGAGTGTGAGTGATGGTGGCCCAGCACGGGCAGGCTTGAGTGAGCAGCAGATAGATATGAAACAAACCCCCGGAGAGCGGAGCGGGGCGACCACGATCAGGAAAATGACTGCTACCCCGCTTCGAGCCTCTGCTGTGATCACTGAGAAGGGTCAGTGACATCCATCTGTCGGAGGACTGAGCGTGCCGCAGGGGGGAGGAAGGTGTATGGCTCCCCACCCCCTCAGGCTTCGCCCTTGGCACTGGCTCTGAAGTTATGACCCGACAGACAGAAATAAATGCACTCCACACACATCTAACGTGGAGTGAAGTTCCTCACAGGGCTTGCACATGCAGAGCTCAGAGCACATCACAAGGTGGCAGTACACCCGGCGACTAAACACTACTTGTCTCTGCTGTCATGAAGGGCCTTGTATTTGTGGACAGCAACACAGTCTGTTTTGGTTTTAGACACCATTTTTCCTGATCCTGCAGCTCCAAAACGACCGCACCAGTTTAAATTTACGACTGCATGCAGAACATGACGAGCTGTGATCCCACAGGTCCTCTGCTAACTGAGCAAAAACGTACCCCTGGACCCAGAGGTAACACGCAATGAAAACAAGTTTACTTATTGCACATGAAATGCATTTTTTCTGAGTTATCTGTATCGACTGGTGAGTTTTTTTTAAAAGAAGGTAAACTTGGTGTGGGTTTAGACCTCGAGCCATTTCTTAGTGTAAACAGCATTGGAGAACTTCAGACTTCAAAAGCTTAACGTTTTCTGAGCTTCAGAAATCAATTGCTCCATGACTCCAGTCGGGCCACACAGAAAGACGGTGAAAATGCTTTCATCCATCTTGCTGTGGCCCGGTTGGGCTTTTCCTGCCATGTTGGAAGCATTGATCTCTGACTGTCTGAAGGTCCTCTCTCTCTCTTTCTCTCTCATGTCATGCAGTTCAGAAGTCTGGCTGAATTTATTGTCTCAGTTTATGGTCGGGCTGAGCAAAGTGCAATCTGGTTGTCTGGACAAACTCTTCGAGGACCAGAGAAGAAGGGAGGGACGTGACAAAGGGGGCCTGGATTTGTACATTGCTGCATTTTGGGATCACTTTTTTTTTTTTAAGGAATTTAACGCAGTAAATTGTTGACAGACATGAGCAGTTTTATTTTTAACCACTGGCACAATAAAGATAAAATGTCTTCATGTTTGTCAGTTTATAGCTGTTGTTAAAGAAATTAATTAAAGTCATTCGAATGGCGCGATATATGATACAATCCTTCACGTGTTTTCATGTGTTTATATGGTGGCGGTGGTGGGGGGGGGTGTACCTGCAAGCTCCACCTTAGACAGTAAAGCCATAAACTCAGTTATCCTCTACCTCAGATCCTTCCTCAAAACATATAGGCCCCCGACTTGCTGACTGCTTTATTGATATCGATCTGGGCAAAGTGTCGAACCACTTGTTCATCTCCATCAGAAGCGGTTAATCGGTATTTATGCAATGGGAGGAGATGGGGGAGGTCGACACAAACAACATCTGAATGAAACCGAGTCCTGTAGGTGTAAGGGCATAAGGGAGCAGGAGGCTCAGTGCCAGTTTATCAGGTACTCTGTATTAACGCAGAATAACTGAAACACGTGTCCACAGTGAGCCGTCACAAATACATCCATAAAAATAAGCAGGCGAGGTTTAAAACACCAATCGATAATTCATGCAGTGGACCGCACAGAAATGTAGTTTACTGAAAATGTCAAATCTCTATGACAGAACATGGAAAATAGTAAATGTAGTGAAAAAAAATGCAACAATCTATAGAAATATCATCATAAAACAACTGCTGTCAGGACATAATCACTTAAAAGGGTCGTAAAGCTTCATTTCTTAAGCAACACAAGTCAATACAAGTGAGCTCAATATAATCCAGTATACTAAAAATGAAATGACATACAGCCGTAATAGCAGTCGCTGTAAATGATAACAGTAGATTACAGGGAACAAGTCAATAGTAGCTTTTCATTTAAATGTTATTGGGCTCTCCAATTTGCTTCCCTCTGTCTTTCACACCTTTCCTTTCTTAAACTTGAACTGTAAGTAATCATGAGCAACTGTATTCAAATGGTTTGCCGCCGAGGGATTATCCATGCCCATTCCTAATCTTAATTTGATGTAACATTAGAGAATTTGCCTATACTAGCACAAGCGTGGAAAAGTATGCTGCTATATCACATCCTTATGTGAATTAATTACAGTTTATTAGGCGTGGAGGTGCTGCACATTCACAGCTGCAAGCTGAGCACTCAGAACTACTGATTAATGGCAGTTGACATTGCATCAGCTGCAAATGCTTTGTCCAGGCGTTGCATATCATCGCAGTAACATTTGATGCCTTGCTACCTGAATAATATTAATGCGAGGCTTTAAACTCTGTAAAAATTGAGCAAACATCCTGCGGCTTTTGACCTATTGGTCGTAGCCCACTCTTGTGCCGTCCTTATCATCGCAGCACGATTGGAAACTGGAGCCGTCGAGCCACATTTACAGTGCAAATGTTATCGTTCCAGTGACACTTTAAACAGTCTTTATCAATATATAGTCATTCAAGGTTTATGAGCTTTGATAAAATGCCACTAGCGAGCAGGGTCATTACGCTGTGTAGCTACAAGGTGTCATTTCAGATTACAATTATTATTATTTTTTTCTGCAGAACATCTGGAACGAGCTGATGCTCAAGAGTTTAAGATAAACACTCGGTGGGTCTAGAGAGCAAAAGATATTGATTCCCCCCCCCCCCCTCAGGAAGAGCGGCGTGAGGGCAAACTACGGTGTGAGTTTGGCAGAACCTTATCGGCCTATTATCTTTAAAACAGTGGGTTATCATAATTGCTTACTTAATAATTCTATAAAACCGTGGCGCTGCAACCTTTGCCTGGGCAGTAAACTGTCAAGTGCTCAGATTGAAAAGATTCATGATGAGGTTAGAAAAGCTGCAAAGATTAACAGGCCTAGAATTTCAAATCAAGTAAAAATGGGTCAAAGTACATCCAGAATTTGTGATTACATTGATTAACTAAGGCACACGCACGGCTAAACCTTTCAAAGAGGCATTATGTTCACATTTTAAGCTACTTCAATTAATCATTAAACACTACAAGTATCAAATCAGGGCAGCTAGTAAATTCCTCTAATAAAGAACCAGCTCCAACACTGTGGGTGTCTTTAGATGTGATTAGTTTCACGGCATTACAAGCGCGCTGAACAATGGGGTAGCCGTACTTCATCAACAAGCGCAGATCTCAACACACTGTGAACCCTCAGCTAAGCAAACAAGGCGGCGTTGGTGTCGCTGTCCTCCCGCATGCTGCCAGGTGAGGCTTGGGGGTGGTGAGGGGGTGGTGAGGTGGTGGTGGTGGTGGTGGTGGGGGGGATCAGCATTCAAAGCCACAGTTTCTAATCATTGTGAAACCAGATACAGACAACAAAGAAACTCCCCAGAAGCCAGACTTTACTGAATTCCCCCAACTGATGCCTTTTTTTTTTCTTTCTTACGTTCTCTTTTCATTACTGGAAAACAGGGGCTTCTATTGAGACAGCAAATGCTACAATGTACATCTGACAGGTGCTCGCTTCTGCCGAGCAGGCAGTAACCTTGGAGGGAGTAGACAGGAATGTAGCAGCCCTATCTGAGCTCAGAGGGAAATGCTGACTGCAAAGACCTTTTTTTTTTTTTTTTTTTTTGTTCTGAGAGAAAAATCAATATTCCAGAGTCCATCACATGGCCAGGCAATTTGGTGCTTTTTTTTCTCTCTCTCTCTCCAGGTGGGTTCCAACTATGTGAAACAAGCTCAGAGTGACCCCTGGAAAAATAGTTAATGGCTAACTTCTTTATCTTTGTTTTACAGCCAAGGGTTGTACCTCCAAATCAATACGTGATACACAAATATCTCAGGGCTCCGTGTTCTGGACGGGGAGCGATGACGAGGGCCTGAGAGTTAGCCAGCTTTACACCACCTGCCAGAGGAGAATGATCTGATGTGGAAGGCCAGAAGCTTCTGGTAGAGTCAGCGTGAAAAGCATGTGGTCAGACTGTGTTAGTCAGATTCAAACTATGCATTGCTGCTTTTAAATCGGTGTTAATACTGGTCTTTTAATAAAGGGAGATATCTGCATATAAACTGAATGTCACTGTGATCTGATTGATCACAGTCAGATAAAAAAAGCTCAGTTAAGAAACAGACGGTTGATTTTACACATTAGTTAAACTGGATTGGATGAAAAAATTAAGGGGAAAAAAAGCTGTATCGCTTAATGGGCTTAAGAGGTGCTGGTAATCATCTCAGTCTTCTCCCATAATCCACTGCGGGAAAATCTTTCAAGAACATATGATCAGTTATTAGTCTGAAACTGATTTATTTTTTATGATTTGATCAATTGTTAATGCCACATTAAGAACATGAACTTCACAGATATAAACATTGTTCCGTGATATTTCAAGCTGCACTGGAATAAATATGATGAGTTGAGTTGTAAATACGGCCCTCTGCCTCCAGTTTCTGTTAATATTTGTGTCGGTGTGCAGCCTGGGAATGCAACACATGGGCCTCGATAGCAGACCCCTGCTTTTCTTGTAGTGCTGCTGGTACCGACAGCTGGAACTAACGCAATTTTTTTACAGCAAAGGCCAACAAGCTTGAAATTTTCTCGCCTCTCTCAGTCTACGCTGGCCAAGATAGTTGATATCTGTCACCGTCTGGTCCTTCGTCCCTGCAGACCTTGTGGTAAATCAACAGAGTGGCTCCCAGACAGATAAAATGCCACATCAGAGTTTAAGAGGCCTAAAGCAGGATGCAGTTCCCAACCAGCGTCATGGTGAGGGAAAGGAGCATCCACTTAGGGAGGGCAGACAACCACCCCCGTCCTCCCCCTCCTCCTCCTCTGATAGTAGCCGTAATCTCTGAGGTTGACTTGTCAGTCAAATCTTTGAGACAGATGACGTGAGGCCCCTGATAGACTGTCTCCAAAGGAGGAGACACCAGCCGGCCGCGCTGGCCGACGGGACGGAGAGCAGGACTCAAGACGACGGACGGATGGATGGCGGGTCTGATTGGGGGGGGCACATGAGGAAAAGGTGGGTCAAAGAGGTGGTGTGGTGGAGGAATGCCGAAAGCAGGGAGCGGTGGGGGTCAGGGAGAAGGTCTCCTGATGAGCAGGGAGACAGCGCTTTGCTGGGGATCGTTGCATGGCTGACAAAGTTTACTTAACACCAACCCCTGGGAGCACGGGTCACAGAGGGGGGGGGACCACATTCGCCTCCAGCTCAAAGGGTTAAATTTTTGTCACAGGAAAAGGAGGACAGTGGAAAGGCCTCTGTGTTTGCTGATATAGTTTATAAGTAGTTATCAAATCCCTAAAGAGACCAACAGACTTACTTTTGAAATGATCACCTACCCTGCTATTGTTAAAAGTATAACACACATTTTTACTATTATTACTATAACGATTACATTTCACAGTTTTATTGCTTTGCTGAAATAATGAGGCTTTGTTGACACTTTAAGTTTTGCTTAACGACTCTTACCGTCATCTGTTTCATCCGAGTCGAAGAAGCTGTAACATCTGTCAGCCAAACACGTGATGCCAGTAACTACGAGCTTGTAGTAAAATGCTCGTATTTGTCTGAGCCAACACACTGCTCGTTATCAATATTGGATTTCCTGACATCACGCCACATAACTGCAATGTGTTTCTGCAGCCGACTTTTGAATTCAGACGTCGGAGTTTCCCACAGTAAAGCCCGTTAATGAGGAAGTGCTTTTATTTCAGCTGTTACAGACCTTACAGTGGGCTAAATCCTAACTCTGATGGCTGCGATGTTTCCTGTGCTTTGGAAAATACACAAACAACCCTATTGTTATTTTATTGTAACACTGCAGTTTCCCATCAGTGTCACCATCTTTGCCCCACTTTAGGTACACATAAGGTAGGTTAATGCATATGCCCCATTTTCCCACAAGGATTTTGCACTTTCACAGAGATGTACTGTCACTGGGCAACTGACAAAGGCTATCAGTATTACTTCAATGTCAACAAATCCAAAGTAATCCTGAATGAGTAGCGATAGTCATTTGTTTAATGTAAAGATGTTATCAATTTTTACAAGCTTGCAGTGTTGACTAACTTCTCCCATGTTCTTTAATAATCAGAGTGTTCGCCTCAGCAGCCAACTCAGGAGAGAAAGCGAGCGAGTTTTCCCTTGATCGCAGCTACTGCCCATGACTCCCATTAGATTACAGAGGAGATTTATCGAACTGGCTTCCGGTTTTTTAGATAGGATAGTGACAACACTTATCTCCAGATATTCCCTTATCAAAAAACAATTTAGAGAGAGAAACAGACATTAGCTCAGATTTTTTTACATTGCAGAGTGCTCCAGCTTAGCCTCCTCGGTACAAGGGTCTGTTTGCACTGTGCACACAAACCTCCATCTGCCCGGATAGAGAGGCATTAGCATTGCCTTAGTGCTCTCTTGATGTCACTGCCATTACGTTTGCATCAAGCTCTTGGACTTTGAGTCTTGGTTACTTCTGCCTGGATGGGGAACCTCCAATCATAACGGAAGAGAACTGGTTGCACTGGTTTGCATTTAATTTCATGCAGCGGTGTTGACTGACCGGGCGGCTTTAGTAGATGGTGAGAGAGGTCACCAAGAGGTTATCCTGATCTGGGCTTGATTTTAACCGTGTATTTATCAAGAACCCAGGGAGGCATGTTTCTGTGTGCTTGTGTTCCTGCCAGTGCATGCTTGCACCTCTGCGCAGAGAGAAAGAGAGACGTTGTAAGGCAGGAGTTACTTTTTGAAGCAGCTACAAGATTTTGACAAAGGTATTTGTCAAAGATGTGTGTGTGTGTGTGTGTGTGTGTGTGTGTGTGTGTGTGTGTGTGTGTGTGTGTGTGTGTGTGTGTGTGTGTGTGTGAGTGTGTGTGTGTGTGTGTGTGTAAAGCCAGAAGGCCATCTGGGGGAGTCAGTAGGCAGAAAGCATACACTGCTGTGCTTATGACCCTGGAAGGATATCAAGAAAAGAGAGAGAAGAGAGAAAAACACAAACTTGGCAATAAAGTCCCACAGAGCACGCCTGTTTTTATGAAGCTAATAACAATGTTTGATTTACAATTATTAGCCAAGAATCTGCTACCTTTTTTTTTTTTTTTTTTTTTGACAAACATCTGTTGGCATGCTAGATGAGCCAGTTCGTGAAAAGCTCATGTGCCCAACAAGCATTCTCACTATTTGTTCTTTCCATGGATTACGCCTGTAAAATAGGCTGCAGGTGTTTGGGCCTTGGAGCACGGTGTCTAGGGGCCACGTTAACTATTAACACAGCCATATAACACTGTTACTGATTACCACCTCTCGCTCCTGAGACTCCCACTGACCTGAGTCACAGGTAGGAATCCCACATAGGTGTGGATTTGCTCTCATGGTGTGGATCACTTACCGGAACCACCACATGTGGTGTTGGAAAGCGGCCTCCCTCCTTTTCATAATTCTGTTTTCTTCTTCTTGTTCACAGTCCTTCTTAGCTTCCTTCTCTCCCACACAGACATGCAGCTGAGTCACCTCCCTCGCTGGATGTTTTTCTGTGACCTTCATGGTGACCTTTATCCTCTCTGCCATAGAACGCCGAGACGTGAAGATGTCTGGTATAAGAAAAACAGTGGAACCATGTTTGGCATGTAGTGCCGGAGGTACTTTAATCTGGGGCAAAAGTCTAAGGTGTGGGGGACCACAATGAATGACTCACAGCATATGTACAGCAAGGCACGCTACTGAAAGACGCTACATTACTTTGTAATTTTTTAAAGCTTAATCATATCTTATTCAGTAGTTGATGCCTTACCTAAGTTGAACCCCCTCCTATACTCCCACTCCCCACCAGGCCTAAGCAGTGATTATTTTATTTATTAGACAAAAGCTACAAATGTATCTAATTAGCCTAGTGTTCCTGGAAACATTTTTACATACGAAAAATTCTAAAAACTAAACACAACAATAAAGATTTACAATATAATAAAAAAAAGAATAGTAAACTAGACTATCTTTCAGCTGATATCTATCCATTTATGTCCACTAATCAAGATATGCTGAATCATTTATTGCGTTCAATTATTTCTCTTCTGCTGGCATACATACAGTTACAGGCCACTTTATTAGGTACACTTTGCTAGTACTGGGTTGGACCTGCTTTTGCCTTCAGAGCTGCCTTAATTCTTTGTAATATAGAGTCAACAAGGTGCTGGAAACTTTCCTCAGTGATTTTGGTCCATATTGACATGCTGCAGCAGATTTGTCAGCTGCACATCCACTGAGAGCTGGTGACTGTGGAGGCCAGTTGAGTAGAGTGAACTCATTGATTTGAGCTCTGTGACCATTGCACATTGTCCTGCTGAAAGCAGCCATCAGAAGATTGGGATCATAAAGGGATGAACATGGTAAACAATGCTTATTTGCTACTAAGGGGTCCAAAGTGTGCCAAGTAAATATCCACTACAATATTACACCACCACCAGTCTGCACTGAACCTTTGATACAAGAAGAAAATTATCTATACTTCCAGGTTGTTTACACCAAATTGTAACCCTACTATGTGAATGTGTCAGCAGAAATTATACCAGTCATCAGACCTGGCAACATTTTTCCAGTCTTGTGCTGTAAGGTTTTGGTGATTCTCTTTAACAGTGTGGTCTTCTGCTGTTGTAACCCATCTGATTTTTAAGGCTTCTAAATGTTGTGTCTTCAGTTATGCTCTTCTGCATAGGTTGTAACGAGTGATTATTTGAGCTAGTGGTGCCGTCCTCGAAGCAGTCTGACCGTTCTCTGATCTCTGGCATCAACAAGGCATTTTCACTCAGACAACTACTGCTTACTGGATATTTTCTCATTTGTAAACAATTCTCTGTAAACTCTAGAAAGGGTTGTGTGGGAAAATCCCAGGAGATCAGCAGTTTCTGAACTACAATCACTGTTTCAATGTTCAAAGTCACTTAAATCATTTTTTTCTTTATTCTGATGCTCAGTTTGAACTTCATCGGGTGGTCTTGACCATGTCTGCAAGGCTAAATGCTTTGAGTTTTGCCGTGTGATTGACTGATTAGATATTTATGTGAGATTGAGCAGTAGCCAGTAAGTGTATATACACACAGTTAACACTTTTATAGCAGATTTATCCAACTTCACCTCTTTTCAGTCCAACAATCTTTCAGGCAGAAACATAACAAGTTGAATATTAAATGGTTTACACTTCTAACTATAACGGTCCCCAGAGTACACCTAAAGCTTCCTTACTTCCTTTGAATCCCATTATACATAATACTTAGATGGCTATAGCGAAATAGTCTGAACAGCTGAAAAAAACAAACAAACATTATTTACATCTTCTTCTAGTCAAATTCTTCTATGTTTTTTGTTTTCTCCTAATTGATGCTTAGTAGTTAGTTAAACATTTATAATTACCCAGTTGATGGCCCCTGTTTCCAAATGAAAACCTCTTTAATAGAGCACAATTAAATCACAACAGAATCTTACCGGCCTGTTTGAGAAGCAGCTGGTGGCTGAAAGCAACTTTCATCCAGGAGGCTAATCTCCGCTTCTGCTGGCATAAAATGATGAATGCTGTAAAGTATCTTTTGGTGATGTAACGACCCAAATACTTACAGACAAGCATTTTAATACAATCAAAACCTTGCAAAAATCAAAACTGGAGCTATGTTGTCTCAGTCCTCCTACTGATAATAAATCAAAATTGCCTTTTTTATAGCTGCTGTATGCTAGGTTAGCATATATAGGGAACCCATGGATAGCTAACCAGCTAACGGCAGCGTTTAAAAAACACGTTTTTTCGCGCATTAGCTTGTGTTGTGGTTTTGTTTATAAACCAAGTGTTAAGCTTTTAGCCGGTGTGACAAAGTGGAAATCCTTATCAGGGCAATTCTACAAGCGTCATGTCCAACAAGGGACAACTCTCCCCAGCAGAATGTATGCGTTATTAGAGTAAGTACCTATCATACATACAATACTATGCAAAAGTCTTGAGTCACCCCTCACTTTGGTAAGAAAATAAGGAATATGTGCAGCGATTTATTGAAACGTGCACAAACATACATGGAAATACAACGTTTAAAGTTAATATTTGATATGACCACCTTTATTCTTCAGCAAAGCCTTTAAGTGGTCTTCATGAATATTTCTCCAGGCTTCTTGAAGCACATCCAGAGCTCTTCTTTGGATCTTGGCTGCCTTTTGTTCTGTTCCGCATCAGTCCACCATAGTATTTTCATGCAACCTTTGAATAACACAAAGTTAGCATGCTTCAGTTTGTTTTGCAGAATATTTTACAATATGAAAAAAAAAAACCCTGTAACTTCACACCATGTATCCGTTCAAAAAAAATTGAACTGTTCAGAATGAAGACATTAAATGTAAGCTTTAACTTTCCACTTTATCAAATGAGCAATCCTTACCTTTAAAATGATTTTCTTCCTCTCCTCCGTCTTTCTTGCATCTTTCTCTGATATGTGATGTTGAGTCACATTAATTTCTCTCCCTGGGAACTAAAGTAGCTGCGCATTTAGGTATGCAGCAGGCAACTGCACACAAACTGTTTGCGTATTTGCTGATTTTTGCTGAGCTTTTCACTAGTTGAAAAAACACTGCTCCCTTTATGCTCGCTCCTCTTCTGTTGCTAAACAGATGCTGAAACATCTGGATGTCCCGCTGACATACCAAAAACTGACTGTCTACCTAAAAATGAAAGTGTTATAAATGTGTCTGTCATTAATGATATGAAGTCATTTGGAAACAGAACAATTCTCATACAAGGTAGAAGTTGCAATGAGTTTTTGACAAAGTGATTTCTTTACATCGTTTACTTTTTACCTAAAAAAATAAATTTTAGGTAAAAAGTTTTGCTGAAATTAAAAATGTATTAGAAATCAATATAATATGATAGAATTGTTGTATAAAAATATTTTAATTGACATAAAAGACTTGATTTTGTTGTTTTTACACACACGCCTTTTGTACTTCCTGCTGACTGAGTGATGCATAGACCATATACATTAATGGGACTGTCTATGTGTTTCCTCCATTAAGGTCAGTTGGGTTTGATGTGTGATGTAACTTCCCTCAAATGCAAGAGCAGTCAGAAGTACTCAAGTAAATCAAAGATGCCTGATATTCTGCCTAACGAATCAAGCATTTGTGCTTCGTTACCTCCCACCTCCGATGATAATAACTAAAAGACAAAGCCTGGGCATCTTGTTCAGGTCATCTTTGCCGTTGTTCCACGCATTTTCTCACACTGCGTCATGTGGTCACACTGAAGATACCGTTGATATCTGACAAGAGCTCCATCCTCGCCTTGATTCGCCGCTGTTATCACGTCGGGTTAATCGTGCTTCATGGATAATATCAGTCCAGGCCTCGGGCTGGAGCGACGTCTGCCTGGATGCAGCATCTTGAATCTACAAGGCTGCGTTCTAGCAGATCTGTAAACACTTGGCTTAGTGGAGCCTACGAGGCTAAGCTGCTGACCGGCGTCTATCAAAACAAAGCGCACACACACTGGCCAGGGTTCGTCTTAATGTCAGTAAGAATAATGGCAGGGGTCAAACTGGAGGACAGCTCCTTTTGAAGTTCAGAATCTGGTTTGTAAACAGAATCAAATTCTCTTTTTAAGGCAGCGTCTATGCTCCCAAAGTAATGTGCCAACGATTTAATAGCCACAGGTGTGCCATTCTGGTTTTTTTTTTAATATATATACATATATTTATATTATGGTTATACAACTTTAGTTTTGATAACATTCTTGTGAAATAACTAGCGATGTGGACGTGACTTTGACACTGAAGGGAAGTCGGGCCAATCGAGAACTGAGCCAATGGTAATTCAGATCAGCCATGTCTTTCTTAGTTTCTTTTGTTGGAGCTCACAGTTCAAGTCACAATAAGCGACTTAACTGTACGTGCTGCAGATCGCCCTGATATGGCCCTTTTTGTGTCCAACAGCCGACCCAGTGGTGGTCAGGGCTGAAGCTGAATGTGTTTGTTAGAAAGAGCAGAAGGGCCCCGTGCTAATTCACTTGTGCATTCAAAACCAATCTGTTGCTGCGAAGTAAAAGGGACGGTCTCGCCTTTGCTTTTCGACCAAGCTGCGAGTTTTTCCGCCAACGGGGACGCAGACCAGCCTGAGATATTATACTCCCACCATGGGCAAACATGCAAACACAGCGAGCCACTGCTCCGCGTGGTACAGTACACACCGTTAGAGAGGGCACAAAGGAAGGTGCATGATTGGTGTGTTTGACAGCGATCTGATAAAACCATAATTGGAGCATGTAGAATGCATATGTTTTTCAGTCAAACAAAAGCCCCGGTCACGCCATAGAAACTGCCTCTCAATGTTTTCATTGTCTGGCAACTGACTCAAGTGAAGGAGAGGGCGACAGAAACCTTCAAGTCAGTCTGAGAGTGTGTTTAATGTGTGCGGAAGGGGAGCGGCGTGTACGTGCGTTTATCTGCATGTGTGTTTAAGTGTGAGAGGCCGAGACGAAGTGAGGCCGTACGGTCACAGAAGGACAAGCGCCGTGCAAAGTCAGCTATGTCTGGTGGAGCTCCAGACCCTTTTGAGAGAAGCTTATCAGATCATAAAAGAGCTTATTTGTTCTACTTGCTGAAAAGCTGCAGACATTTGTTGGACACATTTTCTCCTGGAAAGGAGTGTATTTACAAAAAGGTCAGGGCCGATGTTCGACACTTCCTACCTGGACGGTTACTATGAGACATCGGTGGTAGTTCTTTGCAACATCCACGTGGTTACCCAAATGACAAAATCTACACTTCCCAGATCTGCAGGTTTTTGAGTGGATGCTTTTTGTAGAATTTTCTCTCAACCAATGACCACTGTAGGAAGTGGATTTGGTGAAATTAAAAGACAGATTTCTGTACTGGATGGAAGGAGAGAACCCTCAAAAAGTTACAGGATAGACTTTAACTGATACTAAATGTGACCTTTTCTGTGACCTGACCTGTCTAAATTGTATAGATGTACATAATCAGGCTGTATAAACTTTATACACACAGTCATTCATTCACTGAATTTGTGATGTAAAGAAGAATACCTCAGTTTTCTTTCTTTGGCTCCATAGTGTCACAGTTGCTCCTTTTTGCACTTTTTCTGAAGCCATGTCTCATTTTAAACCTCAGTCATGATGTGTTTAACCCTATAAAGAATGGAAAAGGAAATAATTACCAAAAAAAACCTTCTTTTTTTTAATGGAGTCTTCAAAAAAAACCAAACAAAACCCAGATATTATATGTTAATTGCTTATATGAGTTTAAATTTGCATCATATTTGCTGCCACCAGCAATTTTTGCATTTTTTTTTAGTAAAAATTGATCACAATATGAACGTCTAATAAACTCATAAAATCTCTCGTATCAAATATGATAAAGTTGGCGTTAAAGGGTTAAAGCACAAGCGACCAAGACAAAGCCTTAAAAAATAGATTGCACAAGTTTGAGTAAGTTGCGGTGCTTGAAGTAAGATATGGGTTTCTTGCAAATGGCAATAAATAAATAAGGAAGGCTTGAGAAAATCTGGTGAGTCATTACTCTTTTATGGCTTTTTCACGCACTGGAGTCCCTTCTTATAGTCTAACACTCTCAAACACCTGGTCAACTTCTTAAAAACTTAAAGATTTTGTTGTTTTTGTTGAGTTTTAACACAAATATATATGACATAAATTCTGCAGGTTTTTCACTGATTTTAAGAATCTGTAACTAAGGCGCCATCAGAAGGAAGAGGTAATATGTCTTTTCATTAACTCTGAAATCACCCTGGGTGATTTGTGTCGTTTGACGTGTGATACGGGTGAAGCAGAGATAGCATGTGTTCTAGTCAAGGGTCCCACTAAGCCATGCCAGAGAGAAGCAACATGCACAACACCGAGACCCAGAAACTTACAGATAAACTAATTCAGCCGTTATTATTCTTAACAAAACCTGTGAAAAAGACTGTGCCCTCCTTCCTTCAATATCCCATCTGTCTCCCACTTGTGAGTTCAACAATTGGTGATTGTTTTATTTCCACCACACACTCCTCTGCTATCTTTCTAACAAGCAGCTGAGATTCCGTAGACCTTGAAGCCTGAGTGGGATAGCAAGATCTCCCAGCTGCTACAATGCAGCGCCATGCCCGAGTATCCGATTCCTCCAAACTCCCTCAAGCCATCCTGCCACCTCCACCTCCTTGCTTCCAGGCTGCCTCTGCTTTGCTATCAGCGACGCTGCCTTGGCCAAGGCTGTTTTCTCTCAGGCTGGGGCTCCAAACAGCTGATTCAGGGAAAGTAAGAAAATGTACTGGAGACCTGACCTTCTCTCCTGAGACAAAACACACAGAGGGGGACTGGCTCCACAGGATGGAGACGCAAGCATGGAAACAATAACATGGCCTCAGAATCTACGCAAGAGATGAGGCTCTGTTTTCCAGAGACAGAGGTGCAGAGGCGTCTGTGAGCGAAGCTGCGTCCTCTTTCGTTCTTCTTTCACTGCAAGTTTTACAAACATTTGCAAATGAGCCGAAAACTCGTCAGGCTGAATAATAGTATCAGTGAACATTTGTTAATTTTATCAACACTTAACAACATCGTAGCGCAAAAAAACCAGCTTGTCTGACCCAAAGTGAACAAAACCTAATGCTAATGCTCAACACCTGACATTTTGCATCTCGTTTGTTTAACATATGCACAGAACCAGAATTTCTTAATAATCCCAACCCTCCAGTCTCTTGTCTTACCTAAGCTAATTGGCAACTAGCTGAATATTTGTACTGGACACGTTACACAATTAAACAGACTTCAGTGATTTATTTTGATTTAAACCCTATATTAAAATTTAAAAAATGATTTTATATTATAATTATTATTCTAAACAAAAAAATCACATTTAAAATGTTTTTTAAAAAGAAGGTTTTTTGTAGTACTGTTATTATTTTTAATAATAATATTACTGATATTAGTTATACTGAAAAGAATAAATCAGTCTGGGTTATTGAAAACAGATCAGTCACATTACATTTACCATAAAACTGCAAAGAAAATGGGACACAATATCATAAAAGCCTTAAAAGATTAATATAAAACGATGTTTTCTGTAAGAGAATGGAGGGTGCTGGAAATCACTGCATGAATACAAATAAAGCACAAAAAATAAATCTAATTTTTGATCGAGTGAGGAGAAGTAGACAACTCGACAAATCGAAACGGGAGGATTTTTCTTTCTTTCTTTCTTTCTTTTTTGTTGATAGGCCCACATACTCTGGGCTAAATCATGACCATAAGGTGTGTTATCAGCACAGAGCCCAATGTGTAATGGTATGTGGGTGTAGTAGCGAATGAAGGCATGAACCCAGTTAACCACATTTGGCACATTATCTGTGATAAAGCAGGCCTCAGACTCTTGAGTGGCTGAGCTCTTCTATGAAGCAGGAATGGAAAAATATTTACCTTTCTAAACTTCATTAGCCGCACCTTTAAAAAAAAATAAACATATTGATGTCATCTAATTCATAATGACTTTCTTTTTCTTTTAGTAAAACAGTTTCTCACTTCCAGATTTTAATGTTTTTGTGCTATTTTCAGTTCAATAAAGGGTCTAAAGTCGCAAGCAAGGTTGTCAAAGTGGTTGTATTTAGTGTTAGATGGCCATATTGTCTCATCTGGCTACTGGCGAGAAACACAGCTGCCAAACTGGGACTTTGAAATAACCTAACCTTATGAAATTTGGCCCTGATGTGCACTGAATCTAAAATCATAGCAGGATATGAATTTAAATGTAGCTTCCAGGAGTGTTGTGTGTCAACTGGACCAACTTTGCCTTATTTGTCTGAATGCAAGTTTAAACTCTTATGGCTTTATATGCAACCAGGATTATCAGATTACCCGTTTCCTTTGACGTAAGCGCAAAATTGATCACGGCTTCGCTCAGAGCTTCCACAGAAGAGTCCTGCTGTGAGTCACACTCATTGTTGAAGAGTTATGAGACAGAATGACGGTTTCATGGGAATTAAAAATGAAAACAACAAAGAATGAGTAAAGATTTTTTCCATTTCGGCCTTATTGCTTATATTAGGGATTCACTTTTTCCTGGGGTGGGTCTGCTTCCAAATTCAGCCTCAAAAATGAGCAAGCTAATATTTTAATTACACAGAACAAAATGCTGATATTTTTCTTCCACTTAATCCTGCATATGACAGTGATTTCGCCTAATATGTTAAAACCCCATTTGAATTTCAGCTGTGGTATTACGATACCAGAGCAAACCCTTTATCTTCATTTCACTGCTGTATATGCATCATGATGGCTCGGGGAGGAAAATAGATAAGAGAAGTACAAGTGATAAAAAACAGCTTGTAATATAATAATACGATACAGTCGATACACGATTGGAGCCAAAGTTAGGAGAATAGGTCAAACGAACCCTGAAACTTATGTCAGGCTGATATGACATCACCACGCTGATTTGATAAATAGAAATTCTTGGAGACGCAAATAATAAGAGATAAATATAACCTCAGTCGTTCTCAAATCACAGACAATTCACTCATTTCCACTGGAGCAATTTTATGCTTGTTTTTCTTTTCTTTTTTTAACACCGAACGGCACAGAGCCAAGACCATAAATATGCAGACAACAGGCTCACGTCTCATCCATCAGGGGTGTATCCGTCACTCATTCATCACATGACAGGCAGGGAGCGTGATGGTGCAGGATTGTTAACAGCCATCAATCCCCTCCAGAAAATCCACTCCACACAAACACACCCAAGCATGCACACACACATTAGTGCACACACACTCGGGCAGGTGAGCAGGGCGTTCCGTTGTGGGCGAGCCAAGGAAGCAAGGACGGTACATGTCCAAAATGACAAAGGTTGCTTTTACACCTGTCATGACCCGTTTAATCATCTACCACTTCAAACAGGAGAGTCTGGCATTCACGGCCTCCCAGCAGCCTTTGCTCCAGCGGCTCTGGACAAGCTGCCATTCTGTGGAGGACAGGGAGAAAAAGACCGGCGCAGGTATAAAACTTAACTGTGTCTTCCATAAAATAAGAGCAAATACGTCAGTGTTTATAGGCGTTGGGAACTGGAGGTAAATATAGAAAACAGGTTTAGCACGGAGTGTGAGCGGGAATACATGTATATCTGGAACAAAATGATCTAGATTTAAGGATGGAGCTACACCTTAAGACAGCGTGAACTCACAACGCCTCTCATGTATTTCATTGCTATTGTGCTATTGTTGTGGGGAGGGTGGATATTTGTTGTTTTTCCATATGCTGCACTGCTTTTGGATATACTGGATAATATATTACATTTTTCTCATGTAATATAATGAAAAAAGATTCTTTGGAATAATTGTTAACAATTCAATTTT
The DNA here is from genome assembly GCF_036321145.2 of Pelmatolapia mariae. Taxonomy (NCBI): domain Eukaryota; kingdom Metazoa; phylum Chordata; class Actinopteri; order Cichliformes; family Cichlidae; genus Pelmatolapia; species Pelmatolapia mariae. The sequence goes on from NC_086243.1 coordinate 20,293,124, forward strand.
CCCATTTTGGATTTCACACACAAATAATTAATTAAACCAGACTTGCAATCTGATTTTTATGCAAACAGAATTACTGCTAATATTTTATGTTTCACAATGACAGCTGCAATGCATTTAAAATGTAAAAATAATGGTAATAATCAGTGCCTAAAGCTGAACTTTGAATATCTGTCAGTGTTAAATCACTTTTATAAGTTGCTCTTTATGATGACTTTTTTAGTGCACCTTATTCTGGTATTTATTGCACACACAGAATCATGGTCATAGTGTATACATGTGTGTGTGTGATTTGTATGAATGAAATAAAATCAATCAATTAATCATTAAACCACAAAATCCAAAGTGTATTTTTATATAGCCATGCGAGGAAACATGTCTATTTAATTAATGCATTCTATTTTAATTTCTAAGGTATTCTTTTTTAAATTGGAAATGTTTGGCGTCTTGTGTGCAGATCCAGTTCGCTCTACATATGTTTCGCTTTCTAAGATAAATCTTTGTGTTGTAAAGGGGACACGTAGCATAAACGTTATAGCGATTTAAGTCGTTAAAAGCCCAGATACTTAAATACAGTAACGCAGGATTGTCACCAAAGCTGTGGTGCAAATATGTGCAGGATAGCTGCTTTATTGACAGGTTGACAAAATAAAAATACATTTAATCCAAACAACACCCAACAGATTAAATACTGGATATTAATCTTTCGTCGTTATTAAAAGCCAATTATACAGGATTTGATTGAAAACAGACTCTGTGTGTGAAATGCAAAGATAAAAACATAGCAAGAAAAAAGGAGAAAAAAAAGCAACCGTGGGGTGATTGAGATGATGAATTGCGTCTCCTTCCTGCGTGTTTTACATGTAGCTGCAGTCGCTTCTCATTAATCATAATCGAGACATCAAAGGTGTTTTCGGACGTGGGGCGTGTTGGTGTCCACAGTGCCTTTTATTGCCCTGCCGTGTAAGAGAAATCAGAGCTGCCCTTTCTACACAGTCACAGTCAAACTAACGACCAAGCAGGGCATTTTTAAAGAAGTAAATTTAAAAAAAAAAAGTGAGTAATAGTCTCAAAGTTGCCCACGCCACCGTGTGATGCCTCTAACTGTCCCTTTCGTGCGTAATTCGTTCTCCTGCTCCTTGTTATCTCCATAACATCACATAATCAGGAGAAAGCTGCAACGAGCACTCGAGGGCTGGAGATAATCATTATCAAGTCGGTACATAAGGCTCAGACACCTGAAGAGGGTCAACCATTAAAGCCTCAGCGATGAGCTAATAATAATAATAATAATAATAGTAGTAGTAATAATAAATATTATTATTGCGTCTTTTAATTACTTCCTAACGAAATAGTATTTATTAAATATTTTAAATACAGTTCGACAATATTATTCCAATACATAAATGAAATATTTCGTTCACTATTTATCGTTTCCATATATTATTATTATTATTGTTATTATTATTATTATTATCCACCAGTTGCAGGCTATCTGGTTGAATTATGTGTGATGGAGATGGTCAGCGCACAGGCCGGAGCTGACAGTCAGTGGCTGGCCTGCAGTGTTTGGCTGTGCTGGATAAACGCGGAGACAGGGCGGCGTCCTGCCACTTCTTCTCACAGGCTCCGTGTGTCAGAGCAGCCCACGCTGACATTACTGCGAAAACACCTCATTTATCAACTGGAGGCTTCGCAGCCAGTGAGCCAGAAGCCGCAAAAAAAAAAAAAAAAAAAAAAGGAGGGAGGGAGGGTGGAGGGTGGGGTGATGGTGATGGTGGAATAGGGGGGCAACAAAGAAAAAAAAAGAAAAAAACAGCAACAACAGGATTTTGTATTCTCTCACCTTCCTGACAACTGCTGGCTGAGGTGATGGGAGACGGCAGCGCATTTTGGTGCGGTTACTGCCTCTGATAAGAATCACCTCTCGGACCTGAGAGGGAGCGAAGACTCGACGCCTAACAGTCACAATATCGCCTTAAGCGTGAATTTCTATCAGCAAAAGTTCTGTGGAAATCAGATAGACAACATGGATTAGCATAACCACTACACAAATAGACACGGATTGCCACGCAACTCGGGCTAGGTGGGCCCCCCACTGCATTGTTTCTCTCTGAAGTTATGCGAGGAGAAGGATCCAGCAGCAGGAATCATCACGCCAGTATTAAAATAAGAGCGGCAGGAACACCTGCTGGAGGGCGGCTGCACGATTGCGCCCACGGGTATTGAATTAGCATTGAAAATAACTCTACAGTAACAATATTCATGACTCTCTGACAATAATAGTGTTTGTGCGAGAAGTAGACAGAGGAGGAACAATGGGAGGCCTGGCAGTGGCACGCGTTGAACATAAGTCCAGCCGAAGACTCTGTTACTGTTAGGCCCTGTGAACTGTTAACTCCGTGCTGTGGTAGTCTAATGGGCAGGGATAGGGATAATTAATAACATATTAGCAATTTTTGGGACGATATTAGTAAATCAAAAAGTGCAGCTGCAGCTGCCTTCCGCTGCTATGACACATGAGTAACCAATACAGATGGTGTTACAGTATGAATCATGAATTGCGGTGAGTTGATTTTTCCCTCAGTTTTGTCTGCTGTGCAGCTGCAGAAGCAATGAACGTGGATGCAGCTCGGTGCCTGTTATCAGTGTGATGGATGCAGGGTGAATATTATAAAAGTATCAGAGTATACTCTCGGACTTCCCTGCGGTAGTTGGAAGTATAATGAATGGGCTGTTGGAGGTAATCTGATCAACTGTCCAGACAAAAAAATCAAACAAACAAACAAAATAACCCGTAACAATACCCGCTGAATGACTGCTAGTGTGACCTGCAAATGCGTTAATGATTCAATTGACACCTCCCCACTTTTGATCACTTCACTCGTCTCAATGTATATTCGGGCTGAACGAATCATCGCGTTTCAAAGAGGAGCTACACACACACACCTTTAACGCTCAATGAGAGCCGTCTGACTTAAACTAATTAAGAGGGGATTTATTGATCATTGGAATGATGACAGAGAATAAACAAACGGGGGGGGGATAGGACTTTGAATTAAGATGAAACCAGAAAAAAGAAGTAGGCCTAAGACATATTTCACACACGGAATATATATTTCATCAATCATTTAATAGGTTGTTGTTTTAATAAAAGGAGTCTTTATTAAGGATTCTCATCAGTAAAAAGTTGTCCAGACGAAACATTTTATTACACTAATACTCCAAGTAAAAACAAAATATTCAGATCCTTAACTCGTGGACAGACTGCAGTGGAAAGTCCCAACTCTGGATTAACGATTATAAATATAATCATTTTAAAATCTCCAAAGTATCGAAAGTTAAAAGCGTGCTCCTTGCAGACGTGATTACTGCAGTGCGTAAACATGGGAGTTGCACTTTCCTGTTCAGTGTGACGGGAAAGTTAATTTTAACTGCATTTCTTGGCAGTTTAATTAATAACGATCTAGTTATTAAATTAAACCGCTGGCTGTCATATAAATGTCACAATTTCCCATAAAACAGGAGTAGCCTATGAAAGAGCTGGATATTAAAGAGTAGTCCAGTGAAATTAAAATCTCAAAGACACTCGTTTCTATTTTTTTCAGCTGCTGTAGGCTCATCACCAGATTTGTGGATCAACTGTAAATAGATCAAGATAGACAAACAACAATTTAATTTTTTAAAAAACAGAGTTGATATTGGGGGAAAAGGCATCGTTTACATTTCTATTGATTATTCCTGAGGACTCATGGGGGCTGTTATCAAAAAGAAACAGCTGGGAGGGGGGGGGGGGGTGCGTATTCATTTGTAACCGAAAGCATAACTTTCGAATAATGAAACCTGATCGTATCAACGCATTAATCCAACTTTCAGACCTGATCAAGTGAAGTGTCTCCCCCCTCGCTCTCCCTCTCTCTCTGTTTTTCAGCGTGATTGATTGGAGGAGTTCATAGGCTGGCACCCCCATCGCGTCTCCAGCCGCTCACGCTCCACATGATTGGTCCGCCTCCTGCGGCCGCAGCCACCAGAGGCGCCTCCTCTCATAAACCTCCTCTAACTGCGGTAAACTTTCCCATTACTTCCAAGAGAAGCAGAGGCTCACTGTTAGGAAGTTTGCTTACGACTTATATGGCACACTTGTAGCAGGTAAGTCTTCTTCTTCGTCTTTTTAAACTTTTCTTCTCCCACTTTTGCGGCGCGCACAGCTGCTTTAAACATCTGGCGGTGTCGTGGCGAGCGCAGCGAGACCTAACTCATAATTTCGGGGTATTGTTTTATCGCTCCAGTCAGCCTTTCGGTCCTTATCTGTTTTGACTCTTATCAAACGGTTATCTCTTTTGCTGTGAAGACATATTGCGTTTTTGTTTCCTATCTCTTTATGTGTGCGTCTACTTGCGTGTGTGCGTGTGGAGGGGAGGACAGGGATTTGACACGGATGGATCCAGTGCCTCTTAAGAGCGCTTCATGAGAGCATGGCAGTCACTGTGGACTGGGTTTTTATTGGAGTTCGAGATGATACTGACTCAGTAATAATTAACCGGAGCTTTCGTAGTTTATTACCCTATTCTCTATTGTGAAAAATGTAGTTCATCCAAAGATGAACGCTGGTCTGTACACCAGGTGTCCGTTTACATTTTCCCCCTTTTTCAGAAACCTGCCGACTTTCTGTCAGGATGTTTTGTGGATATATTTTCAATTCACTTATCCTTAACATCGCAAAAAGGGTCATTTCTTCTGGTTTCCTAACGGTTCCGACTCTTTTTGTTACAGGGTAGACCACTCCCTGGCCATTTTTATTTACCCCTACGGTGTATGGAAAGTGCTCCTGGATGGAACTGGGCGAAAACAGCTGGTCCATGGTCAAGCGAGAAGTGTCCAGCAGCCCAGGGTCACCGGCTGAGCAGAACTACCTGCCCGGTGACAGCAGGAGGGACGGCACCACCTCGGATGAGCTGAGGACACCTCCGAACGAGCTTGACGCGCTAGGGCACCGTCGCTCCGACAGCAGATCCCTGCACTCCTACCTTCACTTCGGACACCATAACAACACCCTGACCACTACCGAGGATATCCCGCTGTTTACGGATTTAGACCAGGGGAGCAAACTCGTCCTCTCCACCGGAGCACACAAGACAAGCTTGCTGGTGGACCCGGCCGACATGTACCAAACACTGGCCATTGCGGCCCAGAGCCAGACTGGATATGATTCGAGTTCTGGTGGTTATATGCACTCCAACCCTAACTCCCCAGTGTATGTCCCTAGCTCACGGGTGGGCACCATGATCCCCAGCCTGTCTTATCTGCCAGCCAACGTGTCTGCTCAGCCCGGCCACGCCGTCTCCAGTCACTCGGTGTGGTCACAGTCCACCCCGGAGAGCCCTTCGTACAGCACGGGGAGCCCGCACGCCTCCAGTCGTTTCCACTACCCTCCAAGCCCGCCCATCAATAACGGGACCCCCAGGGACACGGGCTACAGTAACACACTGAATATGAGCAGCAGAGACCAGTACAGCCTTTCTCGTCCCCTCAGCGGGACCTACCCGAGCCCATACTCCCCGTACGTTGCACCCCAGCTACCCTCGCCCTGGCCCGGGGCACCTTTTGATAACACGATGCTCCACACCTTGCAAAGCAGGAGTGCGCCCTTGATTCGAGGACCAAATGGAGGTAAGAAAAAAAAATCAAACGAAAACAAAGTAGAGGGAGGCACAAAGATGGAATAGTTTTCCTTCTCACTGTGTGGGACGGAAAGAAAAAAAAGGTATTTTAATCACGCGCGCAACCTTGAAGTGTCTGGAGTGAAGGCACCAAGCGCCTGCGCCTCTTTGTAACAGAAACCTGTTCCCCTCATCGAGTCCTGACCTCAAAATGTTGAATAAGAATATGTTTCATACACTGCCAAAAATGAATTTATGATAGTGTGTGTGTGTGTGTGTGTGTGTGTGTGTGTGTGCGTGCGTGTGTGTGTGCGTGCAAGAAACAAATGACTGCCCAGAAATATATAAAATAAATCATTTACATGAAGTAAAATCCACCGTGGCTTTTAAAACAATATTGCCACAACAGTACAAATTTATTAAAAATGTGAATTTTGTTAAACTCTTTCGCTGTAATCAATTTATAATCCATGAACAGATCATTTTGCCCGCCGTATCTATCCGCTTGCTTTCTTTGACATGAAGTCCCAGAAGCAGAATCGCTTATGAAATAATGACCAGCAACAATGTGTAATCCTCACAAACCAGCTCCCTGTTCTGATTCCAGCATTTCTCTTCAGTTTCAGATATTCTGGACGACATGGGGGAGAGCAGAGAGTGCGTGAACTGCGGCTCCATCTCCACGCCGCTGTGGAGGCGCGATGGCACGGGCCACTTTCTCTGCAACGCCTGCGGCCTCTATAGCAAAATGAATGGTCTGAGCCGGCCATTAATTAAACCACCGAAACGGACGGTAAGGAGACAGGAGGATGGGGGGCGGGGGCCACTTAAATCAACCAATTTCCTGCCTAATTGTTTCAAACAATTGCTGGAGGTCACTGTCGTTGTCACGATTCGGCCTCTGGATGAAGGTTTCAATGATACAGCCCCCAGTTCAAACCTGATTGTAATCAAGGAAAATTTATTTACGCAAGATCACGTGATTTCTATAAAATGGGGAAAATAAATAAATAAATAAATAAATAAATAAATAAAGCATGCATTTCACATTTGAATCAAGGACTTGTGCTTTGCGAAGGAAAATGATAGTTTTAGCTTAGCCAGTGTTTTAAATTCATCAGTCAAGCACAATCATTTAGTTGTTTCATAACAAAAAAATGTTATTCACTAAATTCACATTAAATCAATCCACACGTGGAAAGCGTTAATGTAAGGAGACACTTTATCTCAAGCTCCACTCCCAGCTACTGTCGGGTAAGCTAATCTAAAAAGGCGTCAGTGGGTCCAGATTTTCCATGGTGCCATTACGCACAGTTTTTACAAGGAAGTGAAATGGCACGTAGGAACTCTCTGCGAATTAACAACCTGTAATAAATAAATGAATTTATAAAAGTCCGTGCGTAAATGCCAGTTAAATTGGGATTCTAACAGGGTGTGGATTATTGCTGGAAAGTCAGGTATGAATAAATTAGTTGAGTGTGTGGTGCTTTATTTTCCTGGATACCCACGTTTAATTATGTGACTGATGTTATGTTTTGCTTGCCTCAACAGTCAACGTCCAGAAGAATCGGCCTTTCCTGCGCCAACTGTCAAACCAGTACCACCACTCTGTGGCGCAGAAACGCGGAGGGAGAGCCGGTGTGTAACGCGTGCGGCCTCTACACAAAATTACACGGAGTAAGTTCACTGCGATTTTAATTTTCCCCCTCTAATTAAATTTTAATTTTTAAAAATCGACGCATTATTGATAAAAAAATAATTTCTTATTTTCATTAAAAAAAATCACATCTTACAGGTACCTCGGCCGCTCGCCATGAAGAAAGAGGGAATCCAGACGAGAAAAAGAAAACCGAAAACTTTGAATAAAGCAAAGGGATCCTCTGGTGAGTAGCTGAACAATATTTCTGCTGCACGAAGGAATATGTATGTCATATTTATCTCTTTTAAAATAATGTAACGACAACATTTTTTTTTATGTTTCCAGGAAGTAGCAACTCTGTCTCCATGACTCCTACATCCACCTCTTCATCCAATTCCGAAGACTGCTCGAAAACCAGCTCTCCCTCTGGACAAGTGTCAGGGGTAAAACTGATTTTTAATTGCTTTTAAATTTTTTCAAATAATAGTTTAAAATAAAAAATAATAATTATAAAACAATGAAATATCTATATCAATTTGTGTGTGTGTTAAATAGGAATTTCTACACTTGAAATTACTATAAAAAGCCAGATTTTTCACCCATTTTCATGAGTGAATATTTTGTAAAATACAAACTGTGATAAAGAGATGACATGCAGGCTGACTGATGCTCTGTGGTTACGACTTCTGCTAACTAATATGTCACTGTGATATTTCACTAATATGAGTGTCACATTGATCATGCTCCTTTTTTCCCCAACATTGCAATGCAAATGTCATTTCAGTCCTCAATAATAATAATAATAATAATAATAATAATAATAATAATAATAATAAAGGTTTTACACAATCTAAAAGTTTTACTGACATTTTATTCAATAGACTCAAAATTTTTGCTAACAGAGAGTTTTCTGGTTGCAGATCAGTTCATCTGTGCTGTCCAGCTCCGGGGAGGGAGCAGGCTCGGGCTCGGCCGTCAAGTACTCGGGACAGGACGGCCTGTACGGCAGCGTGAGCTTGACCCAGTCATCGGACGTGGCTTCAGTGAGAGGCGAACCCTGGTGCCCCATGGCCTTAGCCTGAACATTTTAACCTTCTGGGCGGACAGAGATCCCCGGCCCCTCGTGTCTGGATGCTGTGTATAGTGGAAGTATTTGGGTGCAGTGTTGGTTTCCTTCCCTCTCAGCTGATGCAAGAAGAGTTGGACGAGAGGGGGAAAGAAGTTTGAGATGACCTTAAGTCAGACTAGAAGCTTGAATCAAGCATGGAGTATCTGCGATTGGGTTCCAGATTGATGTCAGGGTCTTTTTTTTATTTTTTGCCTTACAACAACATCAACAACAAAAGGGAAACGCCAGGCCAAATGATCAATTAGGTGGCCTGCTATGGATGGTTGCTGGACCTGCACTCGGTATCTCTCCCATCCGTGGCACACAGAACCAAATCTGGGTTCCTTAAAGAAAGCCATCTTGTACATAATGGATTTCTCTTTGAAGATGTTGATTGGATATCAGTGCTTCACACAAGCGCTGAACTCTTTGTGGACTTTTTTTGATTTTTTGTTTTTTCCAAAACTGGAATCATGCCATAAGTGCCGAGACAACTTACATGAATCAAAAGAAAGAAAAATATTTATAAATCTTCCATAGTTGAAAAACATGTCTATGATTGTTAATAAAGATATCAATATAGAGTAGAAGTTAAACCATTCTGATGTCTTCTTTTCTATTCTTTGTCTCTCGATAAGCGGTAGTACAGTAGTGTTGAATGTTCACGTTTTCCACTGAAAGCTCTTACTTACTGTATTTGACTGAAACTAGTTTGGTTTAAACAGGGTATAAATGACTATATCACATCGTGTTGTGTTTAATCGTTTAAAAAAAAGAGAGAAAAAGATGCAAAAACAATCAAGTTCTTGAGACTTAATTTTTGACATGAGAACACTGTCGGCCGACGGGCAGCATTACGGTACTACTTCTACAAAATCTCGCACATGTAAAGCAGTTGGATGGCTTGTTTGAACAAAGAACGCCCAGAATAGCTGTAGGACCCTCTGACCTTTATGTTCTTACACATAAACTGCAAACGAAGGCTGCTGGCCGTGCTACCTGACTCACTATAAACTGTATACCCTTCATAATAATAACATGTGCTGTTGCATCATATTTCAGCCAAAATTAGACCAAAGTGTAGAGTGAGGTCACCTCTGAACAAATCCATGCTCACTGTGATGACTGTGATGAATCGCTGTAATGATTAAAAGGAGAATTGTTAATGTAACATGTTCTTATGAAGCTCACAGGTCATGCCAAATCATGAATTTGAGAAGCCTTTTTGATTTTTCATTTTGTTGCATGACCTAAGCAAGTGGTGTGGGAGCTTCAAGAGCTATTTCAGGCTTTAAAAAAAAAAAAAGAAACCTCCCCCCACCCGAAGAGACTGAAACCTGAAAGCTGATAAGTTACATGTAAATGTTAGCACAAAGAGTTATTTTTTTCTTTGCTTTTGTTCACAACTTGCTTCATCCTAAAAAAGAGCATGTCATTCACGCAACCGGACTTATTTATTTTTCTGAAATAACATGTTTTCTTGTTGTTTTACTATTTTTTTCTTGAACATTATGAGAAATTATTTAAATTCAGCCCAATAAATTGTTCTGGTGATGCAAATAAATCTGCAGTTTGTTTTTAAAAGAAGAGCAAAACGCGTCAGTGTTTTGAAATTACGGAAAGAACCACCTTCTGCATATTTTTGTGTGAGTCATTCCCATCTATACTTTAACTCCCTGTTTCTCCTTGGCTGAACAGATACCAGAGGGCTTTATTTTCTCAGATGTTTTCACAACTGGGAGGAAAGAAGAAGACATCACGGCCAGCTAATGCAAGACAAGAATTTCGCCTAAAAGTTGCACAGCAAGACTTACCCAGCTTTTTTTTCTGGGTGATTTCACCAAACCACACCTTTATCCTTTCTGGTAACGTTTTCACTCGAGACTTTTCCTTTTCTTCGGGCCCCTGTGGGCTTAAAGAACAATCCACTTTCCTGTGTCCTCTTGAACCAGCAGCTCAAAGTACCTGTCACAATGTTTACTGTACTTAAGAGAATATGGCCTGTGAGTAATTCCACATGAAAAGATTTTAGAGATGGTTAGGATTTATGCCTGAGCTTAGCGTTATCTGTCTGCTCTTTGACATATTGATTCAGCTAAGTTTATTGAGTGTGGAGGAATGCGCGGCACTGCGTAACAGACAAATCCACAGTTTTCAGGTGAACGGTTATTGCACCTATTTTTCTTATTTGACTTTTGACATCAGATCGGAATGACACTATTTTTCACTATTTCCTTCATATCCATCACAATATTTGCTTTTCCTTTTTTTCTTTAAATTTTACTTGTGTGTTCAAACTGAATGGAAAAGGCTTGTGATGATTTGCTGCTGAGTATTATATAAAACCCAATTTGTCCACCGGGACCACCGGGCATTAAGTCCTTGAGCTTCCAACGAGATAAATTACAAAAGCACCTTTAGATATGTAAATGCAAACTACTGTTGAGCTCAAAACACAGGCAAATATTTATGGGTATCTGAATTTATGAGGAGGTCCTAGCTTGGCACTGTATCCATGGTGCTACGAGGGAGGAAATATAAACACGGCAGCGCAGAAATCCTCCCTGCGCTCTCATCTGGATTGCTATCCGCACAGCCGAGGGTCACTTTCATGCTAGAGTTGCCACCTGAGAGGGCTGGAAACCTGCGATGCTTGTCACACAGTTACAGGTTTGAAATAAGAGTTTGAATTTGTTGCAAATAAGTGATCACACGCTGCAAGGAAGGGTGAGACAGACAAACAGAAAAGACAGAATACAGGTCATGATGGCTGTCCAGGGTTGAAAGTCCTCCCTAAGTAAACAAGACAGGCTAACAGCAGCAGACTGCAGGGCCCCGGGCTGTTTGGCCATGGGACAGCAGCACAGTATGGAGCAGTGGCTCCCTCAGGAGATACCCGTTGATCTTTCCATGCTGCCTTTCAAAGGAGAGCACCGCTCAACCCTGCCTCCGGAAGAGATGGGATCTCTGACTCAGCCCTTTTGGGTTTCCTCGACAGACACTGTGGAATACTCTGGTAGAGTAAACACTTAAAAACATTAAAGCTGTGCTGGTTGCGGAGTCTTTTAGATTTGGACTTGCATCAAAAAGTCTCTCAAATGGAAGGAGCGTTTGTGTCCATCACCCTTTTATTGTTTTGTGTTGTTATTGTTATAATGTGATTTAAAAGGGTTCAGAGAAAGCCAAACTGTGCTTTCAAAACCGTGTACACACGGCCTTCTAGGTTGGCAAACGCAACCAATCATAAAGGTACCGCCTCCTGCCCTGTCGTAAGCTCTTCGAGTCATATTCACAGGAAGTTTGTTACACACGAGGGGGAAGGCTCAGTGCAAAATAATAGGAAACAATGATAAACAGTATCTATAAAAATAAATCTGCAGTGTAGTGATTACATCATATAGCTATGTATAGTCAGTGTTATTTATTACAGAAAGGCTGGGCGTGTGTTCAGGGAAGGCAGGGCGTTGAGAAGTGAATGACATTTGTGGCGGAGAAGAGTGAAAATCAGAGGGCTAAGCACATGTCCTTGGCCTGACTCTGACTGTGTATGATTGTGAGTTCGTGTGTGTACTGTAAGGAATGCAAGGAAGCTGTCAGGAATTGGACTTAATGGGAGGAGATGTGATAGAGAGCTGAACATGAAATGAACATTGGTCCGATAATTCATCAATAACCTGAAAGCCTTTGACCCTAAAGTGAGTCAGGTGCTACACGTGTCACCCGGGAATGAGCTCAGATGTTGTTTTTAATCCCTTATTTACCTTTCAAAATTAAAGAAATTACTTCAGATAACACGTTTATGTTGAAATGGCTGTTCTAACTGCTATTTACAAGGAATATCTTTATGGGAGATGCCACAAATCAGCGGGAAGAACAGTTTTATTGGATAATTTGATCAAATTTGTTATGATTTCTCTCTTTACTCCAAGTTACACGACACAGAGCAGTAAAGATAAACCGTTAGCCAATGAAGAAATACAGCTGTTTCATTATTTTATGTGAAAAACATCAACATAAAATCCAACATGTGCCTTTATAACAAACTGTGATCTTATGAGATTTGTAATCTGACATTTACAGTGTTTATCCATCCATCCATCCATTTTCTAGAGCCTGTACTCACCTTTCTTTTTTGTCTTTCGCTCTCACAACCGAATGTTTGTGGCAGATGGATGCCCCTTCCTGAGCATGGTTCTGCCAGAGGTTATTTCCTGTTAAAGGGGAGTTCCTTCTTCCCACAGTTGCCAAGTTTTTGCTCACAGGAGGTCATTTGATTATTGGGATTTTTTCCTCTATCATAGGGGCTTTACTGCCCTGAAGCAGCTGTGAGTTGGAGTTAAATAAATAAAGAAGGTGGGTTACATCCTGGACAGGTTGCCATTCTATTATATCAGTGAGAGACAGACAACCATTTACAGTCATATTCACATTTGCCAAGTAACCTAACACACGTCTTTGGTGTTGGAGAGGAAGCTGGAGGACCCGAAAGGACACGTGGAGAACATGAAAATTCCACTCAGAGAGGACCCAGCCGAACCTTTCTTGCTGTGAGGTGATAGTGTGAACGTGTTGCCCAGAATGTTTATCTTCATACTATATTCCTGAAAGTAGCGAAAATATTATGACAGCCATTTAGATAACCCTTGCTACGAGCATGCACATGATCTCTGTGTTTATACCTCTCTTTGAGCTAAATGCTAAGATTAGCAAGCACCCGGTCTCAAAGGGGGGTGCTGGGGACAAAAAAACCAGAACATTCCTTTCCTTTCCATCCCGGCCACTTTTGATCGTTTGCTGACAGATGTGATAGAGACAGTAGCTATTTTTATTATTTATTTATTTGTGGATATGGGTTGCATTAAAATACCTCTCTATAAGCGTTAGTAAAGTCAAAACACTGGTGGCCACTTCATGGCAGTTTTGATTTCAGGCACGACGCAGCAGCAGCCACCTGACAGCAGTCCTCAGTCGCCACTTCTTATGGACTCGTGTAAGTTTCTGGTTTGATAAAGCCAAGTTCCTAACTTCTGCTGTAGCTTACTATTTAAAAACCTCAAGGATGCCAGATAAAGAATGTCACCTTGTAAATTCTTAATGGCCCATGTGTTGGCAGAGCGTTTTATGGACTAAATCAGTTTCTCTGTAAGAACAATTAAAAGACTTGTTTCACTTTATTTCAGACATAATATACACACACACATATATATATATATATATATATATATATATATATATATATATATATATATATATATATATATATATATATATACATATATATATATATATACATAATGATATGTATATATATATATATATATATACATATCATTATATATATATATATATACATATCATTTTTTCCCCTTTACAACCAGATATAATAAACACAAGCTCTTTCTCTCCATTCGTCATGGTAAGTTTGTTGCCACCTTGTAGGTCAGAAAGAGGTCAGTAACCTTTAGTAACTGTTGGTTTTATTGTGAGGTGATAGACTATTAAGTATAAAATAGCCTATCAACATTACTAATATGTGTAAGAATTTGCATTTTAAATAATAATTAAATAAAAAATAAATAAAGAAAAACAATTTTTTATATAATTTTGATTTAAGTCAAGACGATTTCAAGCCTACAGGTAAGCCAGCAGCACAAATCTGTCCACAAACTGTTAAATTATTGATGCTCTATTTTTCTCCACAGCTTTTATTTATTTATTTATTTATTTTTTGGATTTGAGAGACTCGACACCAAACTGTCATGTGTAAACCTCCGTCCACCCAAGAGGCTAAGGTGATGCAGGATATAACGTGCATATTAAAACAAGATTCAGCTACACACAAAATGTGAAAATATATAGAAATGTGTAATAATCACACACAGAAATGTGAAATATAAATCAAAATTACAAAAAGAACAAAACATCGTTAATTTCTATGGTCAAATCCAGTTTTATGTCAAAGCCACAGGGAATCAGTGGCGATGGGGAAAATGAGCCACATGTGGCTGCAGGTTCAAGACTCCTGCTCCGGGTGAATTCCACAGTGGACAATGGGATAAATTAGAAATGAGGGAGCTCATTGTAGTTAACCTCTGTGTTAACCTTGTTTAGCGCTGGCATGCTCACTGACATTTGCAGACAGAGGGCAACAGTAAAATATAAACACACCAACTCTGTCAAGTGATTTTCTAGCTTTAGGAACCACTCGGAGCGCTCTGTACCACACACGCCACATTCCCCCATTCACACGCACTTTGTTGCAGTGATTTTCACTGCAGACAGACAGCACACTGTTTATCATAAACACCCCAACAAAACATTAGGAAAAATTGCAGGGGAAGCAGGTGTCACTGTATGCTAACTAATTTTTTTTCCTGGGACTTGGTCATATAATTAAACATCAAGTAAATGATAATTTTGAAGCTGAATTTGATAAACAGGTACCACCCAGGCAGGAGGGATTTATCCTCGGGAGGCAGGAATGTCCTGTCAAATGTGAAATGACAGTCCAGTTGTTCACTACAAATCAAAAGTGTCAACCTCAGATCATCTCCAAAGTCGAGCTCTCGAACTGGGGAGTACATTTTGACTGGCTTCCCCTTCATGACACCAGTTTTTGAGTGACTAAGTAATGATACGAGCAATTTTACAGAGTGGGGAAATATTTTTCTACTTCAACATGTCTGGTACTGTTGGAACAGTAAATAAAGCTCCACTCTGATATGCAAACATTTCAGACAAATAAAACGATGCTGGGATTAATACCCTGGCTGCCAGCGAGAAAGCTGCTCACATTTTGTGTTTGTTCAGTCTGTTGTTCCTCCTAAAGGTGAAGGCTGCTGGGAAGTTTCTGTTATGAATACTTCACCACTTATTCACACACAAACATGAGGTCATTGCAAGGTTGATAAATTCTATTCGAACCCATCTGACTTTTAGTCAGACAAAGCTTTGTTAGTATTATTATTAGATTTGTTATTTGTGTTGCATTGTAAGGTATGACAAAATTGAGATGGAGCTTTTAAATTACTTGGTAAAAACCCTGTTTTTAGACCTCCATTGATCAGACAGTCCTTTATGAACAAGCACTTGGAAACAGTGGAGAGGAAAAACTCCCTTTTTAACAGTAAAAGACCTCCCACAGAACCAGGGACTATATATACAAAGTGAATTTCATTGTAAATGATAAAATATGCTCTAATATTATAAACTATATACAATAAAGGGAAAAGACTTTATCTACAGCTTTATTAGTATTTTATATTATAGTGGAGGAATTTTGGCCCCCTCGTCTTCACAATGTTGCTTCAGTTCATTTAAGTTTGCGAGCATTTGTTTATGCACAGCTCTCTTAAGGCCGCCACAACATTTCAATCGGTTTGAGGCCTGACCTTGGATCTGACTGGGCCATTGCAACACCTTGATTCCTTCCTCTTTTAGACATCATGTTGTAGATTTGCTCCTGTGCATGTGATCATTGTCCTAATCATTGCATCTACTAATTTGGGCCAAGAATTAGCTGTCAGACAGGTGGCTTCATGTTGTTGGTATACAGAGCAGTTCACGATCAACTCAGTGGCTGCAAGGTGCCCAGATGCTGTGGCTGCAAAACAAGCCCGAATCATCACCCATCCCTCCACCACCATGTCTAATAGTTGGTATGAGGTGTTTGTAGTGATACGACATGTGACTGTGGTGTCATCTGTCCAAATTACATCACTGGAGAACTCTTGTGGTTTGGTCAGATGCAAATTAACAAATTTAAGCTGTTCTTTAATGTTTTTGTTTTTTTTGTTTTTTTTTTCAGAGAGACAGACTTTCTCCCAGCAGACCATCCAAACAAAGACACCTGTTCAGTGTTTTCATAACTGTACTGTCAGGAACTTTAACATTTCACATGCTATGTGAGGCCTGTAGAGTCTGAGATGTAGCTCCTTTTTTTAAAAAAAAAAATTCAGATTCTCGGAGCGTTGCACAGTCTGATCTTGGGGTAAATTTGCTTGCTCATCCACTCCCGGGGAAACACTGTGTACTGTGTTAACATGTAGTTTTAGCAGTTTGCTCCAGACCAGCAAACCGACAAAACTTCTGTTTTTATAGAGGTGCTCACACTTTTGGATGATCAATTACTCAAGTGCATTTTATTAGGAGCACCTGGCTACTGGTTACCCTCTTAACTCCTGTGGGAGCATTAAGGGTGTATATAATTTTCCACAGTCCTGTGGTATGACATTATGCACAAATGGTGACTAACAGCAAAAGAATCAAGTTTTTATCTTTCACTCCCACTCAAATTACTATTATTGTGACAAATCACATCATATTCATCTTAAGATTTATGTTCAAAAGCTTTTGAGTACAAAAAAGGCTGATATTTTTGGTGTTGTTTTCTTTGTGGGCTCATCTACTGGCTGCCAACCAGTTTAATTATTATTATTTTTTAGTAAAGACCATCTAAAGTCATGCTAGTGGCAGTGTGCTAAATATATCCAGAGCAATACACACTTCTTCAAAAATGCTCTGTTGATGTGGGTTATAATAATAATGTATTATTATTATAGTGCGTAGAAAAAGAAACATTTCACAGGGGGTCTCCTGCGATTACATTTTTTGAGACAAAGAACTTAGCTCCTTCAGATATCAGTGTCACTGTTTAAGTACTGTCAGATAAGTGACTTTGTATGCTGATATACGAGGGTCTGCCTGCACCAATCACGTTAGCTAAAGTAACACAAACACATTATTTTCTGTTAGAAATGAAGTAAGCTATATAATAGCTTATAATACTAGGAACTTCACTATGAGTTCAAGTTTCACCTGTCTCTCTTTTCTTTTTTGAAACCCAAACTTCTTTTTTCATGGAGCCATCCCACAGGCTAACCGCTCTCGCGCTCAGCATGAGCTAGAAGCGCGTGCACCCGGACCAAACCAAATCATGAAATAAGCAGGGTGGGGTGGGGGGTGGACTGGATTTTGTTCTTTGTTTCAAAAAAACAACCAAAACTAATGATAGAAAACAGAAAGATTTATAAGTACCTTGTGAAGAAAAATTATTCAGTGCTGACAGGTTAATATTTTTTTTTTGGAAAAAAGACCAGTTGACAGCTCTACTCTTTTCTAGGGCTCCTGTCAGTCATGACCCACCCCCCTCCCCAATGGCACCCCTATTAACATCTCTTTGGGTTATTGGCTGTTGGCTTTCTGTATCACCATTGGAATTTTTGTGGCCTGGGTAACTTGCACCTTTTGTGCAAGAATTTTTTTTTTTTTCCCATATCGCCACTCCTCAAAAGTTATAGACGTTTCAACCAGTCTCCTCCTCCATACACACAAACTGAAATCAGCTGATTGCAGGGCAAGTGTTGAGGAAGAAAAAAAAAGCCCACAAATGAGAACATTTGAAACGCACCTAACAATAAAACTTATATTACTGCATTACGGAAAAATATAGTGAAATTGGGTGTGATTACATCTAACCCTGCTTATTTAAGGTCAAAGACTGTATATAAAAGTAACAGCCACATGAACGAAGACATTTTCTTAGTTTATTATTTTGCCTGTCTGGGTTTGTGATTAATTTCCAGTGTTTATCAGCTGGTGATGTCATTAAAAAGTGTTACCTGAAAAGAGTAGCAGAAAGGGACTTTTCAGGACTCTGTGGAGCCATGTTCCTGGTCCTCCTCTTGCCTTGTTGCTTTTTACTTTTTGTGTATATTTGCAGGGACAAAGCAAAGTATGTGATGCCTGTGACAAGCGTGGCAAACTTTGCATATCAAATCAGTTCCTCTTTTGAAACAATGCAAGGGCAGTTTTGTTGGGGTAGAGCTCTCTTAGTGTCTCATGGAAAAGTTATTTCACTAGCAAGCCCTCTGCCTAAAGGGGTCCGGGCTTTGAAACGCTTCCACTAAATCATGTAACTTGTGTAAGTATTTTCTGCTGCTGTGATCCAAAGGAGTACACTGAGATTCTTGGGAGTTCAGTGCAAGGTTACAGCTATCTCTCTCCCTCTTACTAGCCCAACAGTCAGCCTTGTGTCCAAGGCGCTTTGAATTAAGTTCAGTGCTCTTGTGTATGGGAACTCGAGCTCGCCGCCAAATGCAATACTTCCCCGAGTATTTCTGTCAGAACCCCGGCCTTTAAAAACAAAACACAGTGAAATCACAGCAGGCCTGTTTTAATCAATTAAACATATGTCAACAAGCAATATGCTAATCATTGACTCCACAGGGAGACCAAATTCTCTCCTGCTGAAGTATGATCAGAAGTCACAGTTGGGATTTTCATGGGACACTTGGACCAACGGGGTTTTTTTTTTAAATGACTGACTATTGTGAAAAATAATGGGATTTTTCTTTTTCTTTTGTTTTTGTTTGTTTTTTGTGACTTTGCCATTGTTTGCTCTTTATTTTCACCAGAAAAGCTATAATGAGTCAGACATGGTGATTTCCATGCTCCATACTCACAATTTTATATTTGTTATACGTGTGTCTGTGTGCCTCTGTTTGGCTTGGATATACAACAGGGGGAAATCAAGCCTTCCTGGCTGGTAGCAGTTGTTTAGCTTAACGTCTCCAGCCTTCCAGAGAGTCACAGCTTTAGTCACCGGGTCACTGTAAGGCTATGAATTTTTCGATGGGATTTTACCAACTGATTCTCAAGAATTCAAAGCAGAGTCTCATAGTTTAGCACCCACACTCTCTCAGAATGAGCTATGCTTGTGTAAACACAGCTCGGCTCACAGGAGTCTGGAAATGTTATAAATTGTCATCTGCAGCTCAGGATATCAGAGCCACATCATGAGGAAACGACAGGATGCTGCATCCTGACAGAGGAGACCAGTGAGGTTTCCTCTCATGTCTGCTGATTGGCCGTTTATCCGCTGAGAACTCTTGTGAACGCTCCTGATAACCAAATGAGCATTTAAAGTGAATAACTAGCTGACACATGGCAGGCTCCCAAACAGAAAATACACAAGCTCATTAAAATCTCATGCTCTGTTGAGATTAATAAAAAATAAAACACCCAAGTATGTGCAAAATAATATTAATAGAATGTAAAAAATTAATTTACTTGCTAGCTTGGAAGCACACTCTTTGATTCGTTAAAATGTCCATGTTTGACTAGCTTCATTCAAACATCAATGGTAGCTATTTCAGAACTTTAAGAATTCCAGTTAATTATCACTTTAGTATTTTAAGTCATCAGTTATTGAGGGACATACCACTAAACATGTGAAGTTAAGTGTGTGCGTGATGTCGCTTGAGACATCTCAATACCGCTAACCCTAACCCGCTCTAAGCTAACATTTATGGGGAAATATGAGTGCAAATGTGAACTCTTCCATAAAATATCACCACTAATCCCCATTGCAGTCCATGGGAGACTCTCCAAAGACACTTGATTCAGTTTACACAGCAAGTACAATATGGCTGATAGGGTTAGCAGAGCTAGCACAAAGCTAAAGTAGCAAACTCCAGAGGTGGAGATACCAAAACTTGCAGTACCTCGAGCTGCCACTTGAGGCTGGCTTGAGAAATGTATCAACCTGTATAAACTCTCATTTTAAATACTGAAAATTAGACAAAAATTCAATATACTGAACTGGACTTTTCAGCCAGCATTGTGATGTTGGTGCTTTTTAGAGCATTTTTATGGGATACAAGTGTAATTAATAACTAAAAGACCATCTGAGAAGTCTGTGATTCACTTGTAGAGTCTGTAGATGCATGTTGCCAGCTGACCTTCTGACTCCAAAAATCTAACAGGATAAATCTCAGCAGGCTTCAAAACAGCCAGTTCACAAAACAATAGGTGATGGCACAGTGGTTAGAGCTGCCTTTTGTATACAATCTGTGGAGCATATCTACTAGTGTAATGACTGCTTGTTATCTTAGACTGGAAGTGAGTCTGATAGTGGTTTTTATGGGTTTTTATGTGTTACAGGAGATATGTTTAGCATATTTTGTAACTCTGCTTGAAATAAACAATTTTTCTTTCTACTTCAATCGCATAAAAATCCTGTTATAGACTGGCAATGTGTCCAGGATGTACCCAGCCTCCCTGAACTGGGTAAGTGGTTAACAGAATGGATGGATCACCTGGTAGAAATACAAGCCATATGCAATAAACTAAAAGTGATGTATGTGCACAAATGTATGGAGCTTTTGTAAGAAGCTGTAGATTTATTATATTTGTCCTATTTTTATTGTAATAATAATACAAACCCTAAGCTACAGTTCCAAACACAAGCACAAGTCCTTGTCCTATTGAGAACACACACATAGAATCTTATTTTTAGCATTTCAGTGCTGACAGAAAGTTGAAAACAAACCCAAAGACCTCACACAGAAGATGCTGTGGCCACAGTGACGATAGAAAGAGGTTTAAACAGAGACTTCAGCGCTACAAGTCTGACTGCTCATCACTGTTTTTATTGCCTGCTGAAGATCAAGCTTGGAGTCAGCATACATGACTGTGGGTCACATGCATGCTCTGTGTTAGCACAGAGTTTATGTCACGGGCACAACTGGCATTTTTCTTCCATTAAATTAAAAAAATAAAATAAAAGTACTGTCCACATCTCCACTCCTGAAAAGCTGCAGACGGCTTTATTATTTTTCTCATCTCGCAACAGGAACTGAAGTCAGCTGATTGCAAGAGAAGTGCAGGAAAAGGTCACTTTTGATGATTTTTTTTCTATCCGTCCATTGTGCACATAATTGAACAAGTCGAGTAACGACATCATTATTTAGTAACTGTAATGTGATTACTGAATTACAAAAAAGCTATATTACACTGAACCCCACCCTGCTTCCCACTGTGCTCTGCTCTTAAACTGGGCAAAACCCCAGTTGTTATTTTCTTTAAACAAAAAACATACATTCCTTTCTAAAAATCTTTCCTTGCATGGTAGTTTGCTGCTGTCAGTGTATGTGTGTGGGGGGGTGGGTGTGCGAAACCCTGAATGAAACAGACTTCTTTGTGTTAAAGCGCTATAGGTTATAAATACATCCACTGCCCAGCGTTATTGCTCAGCTCAGTCTTCGCTTTTTTGTGTTTCAGTCATTTTTTTAAACAGATTTACCCCAAAATAAAGAATAACAACTCTCAGTTGGTGTTCAACTCCCCAACAGATCCTATTTGTTGCTTATTTTGGTGTGCACAAAGTCATCACAACTGATACACAATGATACAAAAATTAACCTCAAACTGTGGTTTCTTTTTAAAGTATGCCAACAGTTTGACTGTAGTATGAACCCAGTGGCTCAGTTCAACAACAGAGCTGCTTCCTTGTGCGCCCCTGACCAGGCAGACCCTTTGGCTGAGGCAACCAATTAATTATAGACGTGACTTTAAAACTTCCTGTTTTTCCCTCTTTAATTAAGCCAATCTGCCCTGCTGCTCTAAAGAGAGGAAATGCCTCAAAATAGTTCCTAATTTCAGCACATTCAATTATTTTGCGCCCAGTACAGATTGCATCTGTCGTGTTAATGTACGGATCAACAGTGTTTGATCAGAGGGAAATTATGTCTGTCATTTCTTCCTGCTTTACCTCCACGTAATGTGGGAATTGTGGGGAGAGCTGGTGCCCGGGCTGGGCACAGCTAAAGCACAATTTAGCTACTACGTGCCTTCAGTCAGACCCATCCAACATCAATCTCTGACAGAGATGTTTATTATTACACTCATGTAAGTCCCTTATTCTGAGGGAAGAGAAAAAAATCCCTGATTTATGCTTCCACTGTTACCCTTTCCTGTCCTCATTTATGAAAACAAAATTCCTGAAAATGAATTCCTGCAGTATTTAAAACTAAGCAGTTATGAGGTCAAGTTTTCACTTACACTGCACAATTCAACTGGCTGGCCTCGATCCATGCACAGATATACATACTGTGCTCCCCTGTACAACTTTACTACTGCCAGAAGAGTCTGCAGCAGCAGCACTCACTTCAAATCTCTCTCTCCTTCACTCTCTGTCTGCCCCCTTTTTTTTCATTTACACTAAATCTCCAGCGAGTGTTTTAGAGCAGAAAGCCTGCCGGTGTTTTTCAGCGTTGTGCTCGTTTCAACTTTGAACCTGAAGCTCCAGGCCTCACCCTCTGTGTTCACGAGGAAACAGGAAAAAGGTGGGGAAAGTGAAGACGTACGTGGACGCAAATGCAGGGCCGGAACATTTCTAATGGGGGAATATACATGAAGTACTTCATCAGAAACAGCCCTGTCTTGGCTTTCATTCCAGTGTGACTCATTCTTTGATAAGCCACAGCAGGTGAAAACTTTCTGTTGTGCCACATCAGTGACGTTACAGGAGAAAAATAAAAAAACACGACTGCTTTCAGTTCCACACAATGACAGTGAAGAAACCATTAAACTTTGGTTGCCAGAGCAAAACGGTTAGAAGGTTCAACAAACCTTGAACCTTATTGTTTGGGTGCTGAGGTGACGAGTACTATGCAATGTGACACAGACAAAAGGTGTTATCTTCACACCATTTCCAAGGCCTGATGATTTATAACTTTATTACTTTAAAACTGCTGTGAGTCAAAAAGTTAATAGTAGTCAGTATTAGAATGGTCACAGGCACCGAGGTCAGTAAGAAATTATTGTTTTTAAGTCAAGCATATTGGTTTAACTTAAAAACAATACTGTGCAAAAAACAGTCACCCCCCATTTTTTAAATATTTTGCTGTTTTCAAGGAGCCAGACTTTCTTGTAAATTTTTAAGTGGTCTTGAGCAATAGTTCTCCAGGCCTTCTGAAGGTCTTTGGATCTTTGGACACTGGCTGCTTTTTCACTCATTTCCAGTCTAGTCGTTAAACCTGACCCTTTTCATAGGAAGTTTTCTTTTGTTTACTAAGTCACTGAACACTGATCTGTGAACCATTGAAGCATAAAACCTCATCTAACTTAAGGGATGAACCACTGTTACACGTCACAGACAACAAAGAACCAATTTTAAACTGTATCTTTAGTCACTTTGTTACAAATGGCCTGTTACACATTCTGTAGTAAAAGAAAAATACCAAAGATAACAAAGTCTGACAGGCATCAAATAGTATTTATGCACCAGCAAAGAGATTTCAGTGGCAAAAAATTCAGAGGAAACTAGACAAGTGGAGAACAAAAAGACAAAGTGGCAGGCCTAAACAACTACCAACAGCAAATGAACAGTATCTGAAAGTCATTTCCTTAAGAAATAGAAAAACACTCCACAACAAGCTGACGCAAGGCCTGAGAGATGCATCAGGCCCTTCAGCTGATTCATCTATTGTTCACTGAAGCCTCATCAGAAATGGTCACAGTGGCTGTCAAGAAGCTATTTCATTAATCAAAGGAAACAGGAACAGAGACTGAGTTTCCTAAATTACACAAGTACTGGACAGCAAATCAGTCAGAACAGGTTTTATGAAACATCAATGCAAATTTAAAATTTCTGGTTCTAATCATTATGAATCCAGAAAAGTACCATCACATTTTGATTCACCTTGCAATACCATCTGGAAAGTTTCTGTTTGGCAATGGCTTCATTTTTTTTTTACCACGAGAATGATCCCAAACACACTGATAATGCAGTAAAAGCATACCTGCACAGAAAGGCACACAGTGGTTCACCAGCCTGGACCTAAACATACAAGCAGTGTGAGAAAAGAACAAAAGGCAGAGCTTTGAATGTCCTTCAAGAAACCTGGAGAACTCCTGAAGACTACTTAAAGAAATCACAAGAGGGCTTGCAGGCTGTGTTGAACACTAGAGGTGGTCATACCAAATATTGACTTTTGACTTTTATTGACAATATTGATGTTGACTTTTAAGCTCGTCAGACTTGTACAAACTCTTTTTTTGCCTTAAATACTGTATTTCCACCTGTGTTTGCATGTTTCAATAAATCGCTGCACCGATTTCCCATCAAAACATAAAGCATGAGGGGTGGCTCAAGACTTTCGCACAGTACTGTACATACACAGTCCTTCCTGTCTTTCAGTGGTTCATTGTGTTCTTAACCCTCTGAGGTCTAAGTCATGATCAGCGATGACCCTAATCTTAAACTCGTTAAATTTGCTGTCCCAAGTATTGGCAGTTAAAGGACAAAAAATAATCTGCCACAATAACTGATACACATCAAAATTATTATTATTTTAATTCCAATAAAAAAATTTTTCACTTGTCTCAAAAACATCAAGTTAGGGTTTGGAGCTAGGATTAGAGCTGTCACCAGTGAGAATTTAGACCTCAGAAGGTTAACGTAAATGCATCATATTAAAAGAGAAAAAGATACAATCATGTCACCATAGTTACATACTGTTGCAATGATTAAAGAAGTGATACATGAAAAAATTAAGTAATTAAGGCTGTTCTATGCAAGACACTGCTAATAAAAAGACACTGGTATATACTACTCCCTCAACAGAAAATACAACCAGGCTTTAACCAGAGTAGAGAGAGAAATGGGAGGCCAGGGTGCACCACTGGATACCAGTTCAAGAACATTAGAGTCTCTAGCTTGAGATGCATTACAAGCTGTCAACTGGTAATAGTTTGGTATCTCCAAAACACTAGTCTGAGTGTATTCTCTGAAGGTTGCTCCTGTATGCTTAGTTCAAAATTTTAGTTGTTCTGGTAATAAAGAAAATGTGAGATGTAGAACAAATAACAATACACTAAAGTCTTTCATCTGTCAAGTGTTTTGGAGGAGGACAGTTGATGCTGTGCTGTGCTTTGGAAGTGATGAATTGGGAATTTTGTACAAAATTAAAGGGAACTTGATAAAAGGAGGCTATTGCTCTATTTGGCAACACTATGCCATACTCCATATGTATGTTTAACTGAAGCTGATTTCCTCCTACAGCAGGGCAATGACACAAAGCACAGCTCCAAACTACACAAGAACTATTTCAAAAAGAAGCAGTCACAGGATATTCTGTATAACAAAGTGGCCAGCATACTCGCTGGATATCCGCTAATGAGCTGTTGTGAGAACAGTGTGAGTGGGGGGCAAGTAGGAAGAGTCCAACAAACATTTCTGGAGAAAGTTCTTCACATTATCTCAATTAACAGCTAGGATGGAAAAAAAGGCCTGTGATTCATACCATCCTGCCACTCTTTATACAAAAATATATTTTTTCTAACTTAACTATGTTTTTATTACATCTACAGGCCATCTTATTCGGTTGTAGGTCTTTTGTAGGTCTTATGTTAATCCCTTGGTGGTGTGCAATTTGTGTGTGATAAATCCTGCCGGGTGATGCGTGTCGCCCAGCAGAACACTGTGACAACAGTTGTCAATGGATTAAATGTGGTGGATGAAAGAACAAAATTATTTTGTAGTTTTTAGTTTTCCAGAAAATTCTAAAAACCAGAAAAATCTGAACTTTTGTGAGCTTCATTTCTGCCATGATTCCTTTACATGTGATTCCGTGACTAATATTTGGTTGCACGGACATGCTTGCATTAAAGCTGATGCCATACTATTCAAGTAAAAACACAAGTGGATAATTTTAAATTTCATTGTTATTAGTTTGCATGTATTTACATTCATAGTCATGTGGAACAGAAAGTTGTGAAAACCTAAATACACCCCATGTTTCAATAACTTAGTATTGTTTTCTATATGATGTCATCAGTCTCATACATTATTATTATTTTTCTTTTTGTACTTTTATTCAGTTCTTAATTTTAATCACATCACTTGCTGTTTTAAATAACTTTATAAGCTGGTTTGGCTTAACATTCAACCTTCTAACTGGGGCCTGCAGAACCTGAGTTGCAGCTCTTGGGTTGTTTGTCTGACCTTGGGATGAATTTGCTGTGAAATCCATTCCTGGGAAGAATGAAGCATTGTGTTAACACATACCTGAATGTTCCAGACCTGCGCATTTTGCAAAGCTTATACTTTTATAGAGCTGCTCACACTTATAGTGTGATGATCAATTAATCATTTGATTAGCAGTCTCTGGCTGCTACTTAAACTCTTAATTCATATGGAAGCAGTAAGGCTGTACTTAGTTTTTGACAAGACTGCATAGAGTCCTGTGAAAATGTATAAGAGCAGATGAGACAAACGCTTTGGCTAAATCAGTGAGCTGGTGGTATGACATCATCAGAGAGGAAACCCAAGCAGGCCTACTGGCCGTCCTGCTAGAGGCCCCTCAGTAAACAGGGTGGTTATCACACCACTAACATTTATTTAACCTCTCTGCAGAAGGTGTTCTCTTAGAGGGAGTGCAGGGAAAAGGAGCTGTTCCCGAATCTCTTCGGCTGACCTGTTGCCAACATTAACCAACAACCTAAAACCTCAGAAGTACACACAGGAAAGCTGATGGAGATGCATATATTGGTATAATGTAGAAACACATAGTTGCTGTCTTCTCTCAAACATTAAGTGTTTTTAGACTGTTCTTAAGATGCCGCCGCCCCCGACTCCCTTGGAACTCCTCTAGTCTCGAGCTCCCACATCATCGAGTTCTCCCAAGTTTGGCTTTCTCTCTGGGACACATGACTGAAAACATGACTTCAACAGAAAGAAAGGCTGTAAGGTCAAGAAATGAAAGGATGAGAGGATGAAAGGATGAGGGGAATGCTTCTATCCTTGGATACCTCACAACCCCAACACTCCCCAGCTCCATTCTTTACCCATTTGTAGCGAGACAGCGCTAGCAGTTCTCTCCCACACATCTCGACATCCCAGCGCCAGGTCCTGTGTTTTCTTAATTCATTACTTAAAGGAAAGAAATGTAGCCCATACCAAAATAAATATAGCCCTTTTGGATCAGACTATGTGTCATAGCGATAGCTCCTCAAAAGAGGCTGTTGTTTTAACCGGAGGAGGATGGAACTCTTTGGCTCTGCAGAGTGTCTGTCACTCTGCTCTCTGTCTCTATCACACAGCGCAGACCAGCAGCTCACACTCTTATCACATGATTTAGACCTAAATACATTAATTTAAAGTGGATTGCCTACATCCACAACAATCAGATTCCCTGGCTGCAGATTGGGAGTTGTTTTGGTTGAACAAGAGCTCGATTCCTTGGGTTTTACGGGCCATTTTTGTATCTTCTATAAAACCTTTAAGTCATGTTGGCTCTACATTTCTGAGATTGGTTATGTTGGTTATATCCACAGGTATCACGCCAAGAAGACGAGAATAAAATAAAGGTAAACACAAGACCTGTAGTTGCTATAACTTATTCTGACCTGCCACTTATCCCACATGGTGATACGACTCTTGAGGGTTTACAGTGTTTACAGTAGAAGTTTTTAAAGTTTTCTCTGGTGAATTATCAGAAATAGACAAAAGCTTGTTTCTGTTATTCATAGTCACAGTCAAATATAATTGTACAGGTTTGCTATAGCTATCCCATCATACTGATGTTAAATGTTGGTTATAGAAAAAAATTATGATGAATGAAAAAAACAGCTTAGATTGGGACACTTTAAGTGGCTGAAACTGTTTTTAAACAGCCATGAAAATGTTACGAGTCTTACTCCTATGCTTAAGAACTAATGAGGGTGGAAAAATTATACAAATTAAAAAATACAGAATTTTGTCTCAACCCTGTGCACTTCAAATGTCCAATACTTGGCAAGTTGGTACCTACTTCCTATGAAGTAGGAAGTAGGTACATCGATTTACTGAAACCTGCAAACATGAATTCAACCCAATTCAGTTTTATTTATATTTATACACTTTCCTAAAAATTTTTAGAACACGCCGAAGATATGCCATGTTATCTGCTAATAGGTCTTTGGCACAAAAATACTATTTTATGTCCGTCTGTGTCACGTTTGGCATTTTTCATATATTCAGCTGAAGAAATTAAAACAAGTTATGTTTTTGTGAGTGGTTGGTAGTAAAAATGTGCCTAAAGATAGAATTTAAAACAAGTTCCTTGCCAAGTTGTCTGTTATGTTTACACACAATTCATCAGGTCAGTGTTAAGTGGTTTAACAAACAAATTAAAAACATTCCTCTGAAAAGGGTCAGGTTTAACGGCTGGACTGAAAATGCGTGAAAAAGCAGATGATGCCCAAAGAAAACCTTTAAAAGACTTTCAAAAAGTCTGGAGAACTATTGCTCAAGAACACTTAAAAAAATAGTGCCTACTTGGAGGCAAGATATAAAGAAATTAGGGTGGCTTCAGACTTTTGCATGGCTTTATTAAATATGAAGTTAACATGTTACAATCCTTCAATTTAGTATTGCAGTGTTAGCTACCTAAAAACTCTTAAACTTGATTTAAATGTTGATACATTGCATTATTTCCTTATTTGCTTTTTAAAGTTAGTTACATTTTTTAACTTTCATAATTTTAGTGTTAATGTGTTAATACTTAGAATACTGAGATTTCTAGGAACTGCACTTGAACAATAAAAAGGTCCATGGTACTGGTCACTAATTATTATTTAAATGCTAAATTTCTGTTTTAAAATTATGGAACACTAACAAAAATAATTAATAATGGGACTTTTTCCTCCTATTTACAGTTGCTTTCTATTTATTCCAGGGAAATCCAAGCACTTGTCATTAGGAGTCTGTAGATGTTCACTGAGTTTTCTCTTCGGGTGAGGTCTGTTAAATGGCCAATTGAATGCTCTGTCAAGCAGAACCTTCCAGTGACCCTTAAACACACGCACACACGCACACACACGCACACACGCACACACACACACACACACACACACACACACACACACACACACACACACACACACACACACACACACACACACACACACACACACACACAAACATTTACCGCGCTGGCACGGTGCAGCACAATCCTTAGCTAGAACATCAATAGTTTGTTTATAATTAGCCCTGGCACCTCTTGACTACTTAGAGAGAGTGATTGTTTTTGAAAATGGCCCCTGGGGTCCTGTTGACTGATTGGCCTGAGGTGGTTTGGGGGAATAAGGAGGGAGAACTGAGGGTCCGCAGAAGCAGAGGAGAGGCTGTTGCTGGCCCACTATTGTAGACTGCATTCCTCTCAAGCTTCTCTGGACCCTTGTCTGACAGCCACTCCGATAATATCCCAGTCAGAGTCGCAGGGGCGTCGTGTCTGAGCCCTGTTATGAATCACTCAATTAGTGCATCGAGGAGAGGAGGAGGGCTCTGAAAGGTCTTTGTTCTCCAAGGCCAACAAGAGCAACACATAGCAATATACAAACAGCGGGCACTTAATTAATAGCAGCAGTGTTTATGCAGAGAACTGCAAGGTGTAAATACAGTTTGTGTGGTCCTGTGGCAACCTCTCTGTTGGTGGGAAGAGGTGTGAGACTGTTTGCGTGTCTTTGTGCTCACTCTCTTGTTGTTTATGGAGAGCAACAGCATCGGGACCCCACTCGGTTTCAGCCACCTGCCAAGTACAGCTATCACCTCAGTATCTAAAAGGGCTTGCACCTGTATCTGCAGGACAGGAATACATTTTTATAAAGCATAAAGAACAAACACAGTGGAAATAATATCTCAAATTGAGATATTACATGAGATCTGTACACACAATGGTGGCTCAAATTTGGACCAGGAGTTTTGATCTGTAGTTGTGATGCTTAAAAGTACTAGTTTTAAATTACATTATGGTATGACATGATATTCAGTATGCTAGTTCAACTAAACGTTATCAACATTAAAACCTGAATTACTCCACTGATTTAAAAAAAGGAAACATTTTGGTTGTTCAGCTTTGAGCAGCTCTCCAACACTTCAACTTGAACTTCAGTTTCATTGTAAGGGATTGGATAAAGTTAAAGTGAGCTAAACTGGATGTGTAGAGGTGATAATAAGATCACTGTGTTGGAGGGGATTTTCAGTGTGTCTGTGATGGTATGCACCTCAGTGAAGGTCATTTGTGCTGAATGTTCTCCAGCATCCTCACTCTCCTGACCTGATGGGAACCCCCCCACTTGTGAATACTTTGGAGTTCTTGATTCAGGACTGCTGTTGGATGATTTTTTTTCTCCTGTGTGCCCAAGTTTGAAGTGAGGAGCTGAAAGGTCTTTCACATAGTGATATAAAAATAGAAGCCTGAGGTGCCCCACAAGCTGATGTTGAAGAGGAGATTGGCTAAACCGTTCAATTAAGAGTTGCTACACTTGCTGACTGATTGCTTGAGATTGTTGTCTGTTGTTGTTGCTGTGGTTCCTAGAACATTGCTGCAGTTGCCTGTAGTTTGCATCGGAGATGCTGCATTACCTGCAAACACTCTGAAACTGAGAAGTAGTGAAATTTTAAAAAGTGTAATGCAAGATACAAACAAAAGTAACACAACCAAGACATGCTACTTTTACTTTGATGAGGAACTGTGTCAATTATTTTTCATTGCAATTGTTACAGATTCACCACCACTTGACGAGTGTTTACAGACACAGCAGACTGCAGCAATCTGCTAGCAACCAAAACAATCACATGACGGTTTTCTTTGAAACCAATTTCAACTGCTAGCAAGCTCCTGTGGTCCTGTGTGACTGCGGATGAAAGTGTAGTCCTTGAACTATGAACAACTTCAAGTGTCTCCTTTTTTTCTGCATTTCTGCCTTTTTTGCACAGCTGCATGAGGTTGCAGAGCAATATGTCTGTAAAGGTTCTCAGCTATCCAGGTCATCGTAGTCTAAGGAGCTTGGAAAGAAAAGCATCTGGACTTCTTTAAGTTGCTTGAAGACATTTCACCTCTCATCCGAGAAGCTTCTTCAGTTCAGTTGCAGAGCAATAAACATTCAAAGACCCAAAGTGCACTCAACTAGAATGATCCTTTATAATCTAGGTCTTGCAAACTGGACTTTCAGAACTTGATCTGACAGACTGTATACGGTATGCATAAGGAACAAAATTGAAAGCTAATGTAACAACAGACAGACCGACAACACATTACAACAGACCAAAGACTAAGAAAACAAATCATTTATTAAGCTGTGTGAACCATGCAGGAAAATAATGTTAACAAAAACATGTTTCATGTCATTAAACATGGGTCTGTTTTGTATTTTCACCTTCACAGGCAATTTATATTAGTATTGGATATGTTTTACAGACTTTATGTGTGTATATTAAACTGTGGAGAAGACAGCTATTGCAAATTAGCCAATTACAAGAACAGCGTCTTAAAATCTGTGCCTACCCCAGACACACAGCTTACTCAGCCAGTTCTTTGATGAATGTGTCTTGTCCGCTTTATCACATAATGACCAGCGGCAGTGTTTGTTGGCTCGTTTTTCATCAGGCACATTGGGACGATTTGGTTTTAAAGGCAGCAGTTTCATTTCAGTGGAGGAGCAAGAGTGAAGGTTCAATAGTAAAATCTTAGGCTGTTCTGTCAACCTGCAACTGACCCTTCACCTCTGGCTGACCCGTCACCCTCTGTGGCTGGCCTTTGATGGTGTATTTACTCTTATGTACAGTAGGGGTTAATCACACACCTTGAGAGAGCAACGTGGAATTCCATACAATGGATCCTCTGGCTCGTGTTGTTTTATGGCTCAGAGTAGGATTAGAGATTAAAAGGCAGTCACTGTTTGAGGTAAACAGCAGAGAACAATATTTTACCCACTTCAGGTTTAGTCAGCGGATGTTGGTGTCAGTCAGTTTTCTTTCTACTATTTAGTTTTGAGTAAAAGGTTTCGAGAACTGTGAGCATGCAGTTTGTTCTCACCATGTTTTTACTTTTAAGCTGTAATTTGTGAAGCTGGGTGTAGAATAGTGGCAAAATAGAGCGTTCCTACTTTCTTTATGCTTGTTATTATGACATATGAACATGTGCAGATTATTGGTGTACTAATTGACTGATGTTTGCCTCTGATGTGTTGAATTAGGCTTAAATTAAGAAAGAAAACTCAGTAAAATATTTAAATAAGGAATAACCTTGGCCTAATCACTTGACATTCTCCTAATTATTAACAACAAATGTATTTCAAAGCATATGCTTTACCATTACCAAACATGTTTGGTAGCCTGAAATTAAATAAAGATGTTTTTCAGTAGAAACTGAACAAAGTTCATCCATAACTGCAGCAAATATGCCACATCTGTCATGCTAATGTTTCTGTCATTCTCAGAAGAGCCAAGGGAAAAAACAATTTGAACATCATTGATCTTCTAATCTGGGAAGTAACCCAACGTTTTTGTAATATTCATTAAATCTTTTAGCTTGGAAAACCTTGCCTGTGCTGAAAGACAAAGTCTTAAGACCAAAAAACATATTCCCGTGATTGCCGAGCACAGTACAAAGAAATGACATGTTAACTGCAACAAGAGCCTCCCTGAGGACCATGGTAATACACATACTAATTAAAGCTGATGTGCATGACTTATGGCGTAACCAATTCTCATAAAAAGCATTTTGTATTAATTTTCGTGGCACAGAAAACAAACAGGAAGAAGTTATCTGCGACACACTCTTAGTAGACTGTGAGAGTGTATTACCTAACACTGAACAAACACAGTTAATCAGAGCTTTTCTCAATTTGTAACTTCAGTGATATTAATCTCACTAAGGCAGCAACATGCAAGCAGAACTGAAATGCTGATGCCGGCTGAGGATGAGCTAGTTTCAACTAAATCTTTATTTTTACTTAACTACAGTTCTTATGTAAACAAGACTGAATGGTGAAGAAGAAAAATAACCGCCATCACCCGCAACTGGCTGCGGTAGATGGCTGCCCCTCCCAGAGGTTTCTTCCTGTTAAAAGGAAGTTTTTCCTTCCCACTGTCACCAATTGGTTGTGCAGAGAGGGGTTGATTGTTGGGTTTTCTCAGTATTACAGTCTTGATGAGTGTTTTCTGTGTCTGCATTTTCTCACCATGTCTGTGTGGGGTTTCTCTGGGTACTCTGCTGTCTTCCAACAGTACTAAGGCATGCAGTTAGTGGGGTTAGGTTAACTGGTCATTCTAAATGGGACGTAGGTGTCTCTCTGTGGCAGCCCTGTGATTGGCAACCTGTTTCTTGAAGCAGTGTGGGATCATCTTGATAGAGAACAGAACAAAAGGCAGTCAACATCCAAAGAAGATCTTTTAATGTTCTTCAAGAAGTCTGGAGAACTATTCCTGAAGACCACTAAAAGAAATTACAAGAAAGCTGCCTAAGAGAGTTTTGAAATTTCTGGTTGAAATCATTGTCAGTATGTAAGAAACTCAGGAGAGAGTTGCAACAGTGGAGACTCTGTCATGGTTTGGGGCTGCATTCCAGCCAGTGGTGTTGGAAAATTGATGGAATTATGAATGCAGATAAGAACAGACAGATTTTGATCCACCATGCAATGCCACGTGGAAAGCATATAATTGACAACAGTGCTGTTTTTCAGCATGCCAATGTCCTCAAACTCATCGCCAATACAGTAAAAGCATACCTAGATAGAAAAACACACAATGGAGCACCATCAGTCGTGGATTGGCCTCCCCAGTGCCAGGACCGGAACATTACTAAAGCAGTGTGGTATCATCTTGATAGAGAACAAAACAAAAGGCAGTCAACATCCAAAAGGAGCTTTGAATGTCCTGCAAGCAGCCTGGAAAACTACTCCTGAAGACTACTCAGAGAAATTACCGAAATATTTGCCTGGGAGTTCAGGCTGTGTTGAAGAATAAAGGTGGTCATACCAAACATTGACTTTCAAGCTTGTAAGAATGGTACTAACTCCGTAAGTTACTGTATTTCTATTTCTGTTTGCACATTTTTTAATAGATTAGTGCACTTATTTCCCATTTTGGAAAATAGGCTGGTACTTTTATATAACCTTTTCACTCAAAGCCTCGTTCACACAGGCATTCATAAAAGCACGTTTCCTCTGTGCCTAATCAAACATTCACACACATTTACAACCTTTGGCATGCAGGACACAGGAATCTTTTCTTTGTTAGCTCTACCTGCCACAATTAGTGTAGCTTTAGTCTTAGAAAAAAACAAAACAAAACAACTAAACATGTAAGCTGCAAAGGCACTGCTGATGCAAACTAGTAACAAATAGCAACATTTATGTTAATATTGTATATGATCAGTAAATAATATTAATAATAAACAAACTGCTGGGTCAGTGGTTGTTGATGAGAAAGCTGGCAAGCTTGGTGTATGGAGTTTGCATGTTTTCCCTGTGCTTGTTTTACCCTGACTGTCCACTAGTGCTGGGCGATATGACGATATATATCGTTATCGTGATATAAAAGAATTCATATCGTGATAAATATTTTTTCCATATCGCCCAGCACTACTGTCCACAGTCCAAACACACGTATGTTTGGTTAATCAGTGATTTTAAAGCTGTAGTTGTGAATGTGATTATGAATGGTTGTCGCTGTCTATACCCCCGTGTTAGCCCTGTGGTAGACTGATGACCTGTGCAGCTGGGCTCCGCCCCCCTGCCCCTAACTGGATGAGCACTTAAGGAAATGGATGAATAGTTTAACTTTTTCATGGATATTAAAAATTGGCTTTCTTTTCGCAAACAGAGGAATCGCCCCCTGCTGGCCATTACATACAATAACAGATGTGTAAAAGACTTCCACACTGACATCAGCCAAATTTATGTATTTCTTTAATATACAGTTAAGGGTGCGAAGTACTTCAGTACTTAGTTACTTTCCACGACTGAGCTCCAGCAGGACTCTCTGCACCTATAGACTGAATCTAATGGCCACGCAACCAGCGCTGATATAAAATATAATACAGTTTAGTTTTGACCCTGACATGAGATAATACATTTAATACGCTCCCACTATGACATAAAAACACACCACGCTACTGCGTCCAGGGACAGAAGCATACTGATGACTAAGAAAATCGCCATCTAAGCGTTGGAGAGTGAATCATGTTAGGGCAATATTTACTCTGGATCACAGCCTCTCAAATAATGAGCAATGAAACAGGAAATTCATGGGAAGATAGAAGGGAGTGTGACTGCTTGCATTACTTCTGTTGTAAAGTTATTATTTTCAGCCACAACAACAACACTGACTCTGTTACCTCCACATGTTGCTGTCAATATCTAAATCTGCCTCATCTGCCTGCATGAATACATGAGAAAGTGAGTATGATGCTGGCATTTGTTTTGACGCTGGCAAAAGTAGCTTTTAATCACACTGATGTACTTTAAAATTATCTTTTTACACAATCAGGTTAAATGTTGCTGTAAATATAAGAGTTTTAGATCCACAGAGCGACCATTCAAAACATAATCAGAACACATCTGCTGGCTGCAGACTTTTTAAGTGTAATTTTCTCTCCCACACAAGAGTTAGTGACTCACCTTTGTTGACCTTGGATGTTTTAAGTATTCTGGGAGCAGACCATTTTATTTTACTTGACACAGTCATAGTGACAGATTACAATAGGGTCATATGTGAGTGACTACATTTTAAACTGGGACCAATCCTAGCTTGCTGCCTTTTACAGCTTGTGTGACTCACACACAGTGAGGTGATTGAGAAAGAGATGAACTAATTTCAGTGCTCCACCTGCCAGTGCCAAGAGTTCATTTTACCATAGGTTTAACAATGCTCACGCCATTTATTTCCACATTTGAAATACTTAAAACTAGAGTATTAGCCATGACTTTTTAAAAGCCAGATGTTCACATTTATATATTTAAATGAGAGGGTTAGTGCTAAGTTATCAGCTAACACTAGCAAGCCTGGTTGCATCCATAGAAGCAAAAAGCTGCTAATTTTTGGCAAGTAACATACAAATATTTAAATTCCACTCACCAAAACTGAATCACCAAGTTCTTCGATAGCATGTACTATTTGCCAGATAATTTCATCAAAATACTCCAAAACATAGTCAAACGTCCAGTTCAGAAAGTGGAATTAGCAAAGGTAACACCTAGCAGAGACAACCATCACCTACAGCAGCCTGTGTGGACATGACTCTTCATTAGGCAGGGGTACACACCCAATGTTAAGCTTTAACAAAACCGAAAAAGGTAAGGTTTTCTAAAGAAAACATAATAACACCCATATGTTTGGATGAATAGGAAAATTATGGCTATAAAAACCAAAACTATAGAAATGTTATTTTCGTGGTTTAGACTGGGTATTTTAACATGCGACCAGATGGGGATTGAGATAATTGTGGAACTGGCCTCAAGTGACCAAGAGAACTATTTTCAGAGCCCCCATGTTGGTTGCAATTTTCAGCCTCAGAGGGTGCTGCCTAATTTTCTTACATATGTATTAAGGTTTTACAGTCACCACGTGTAACTATCTGATATTACTGTGTTTTGGACATGTGGCAATGTAGGGTCAGGTGAATAAGGACCCGGTTACACAGGCCTATAAGTCTATTGAAGCGTAACTAAGGCTAAGCTATCGTTGGACTAGCGTATAGCTAGCATATAATCTGTTGTTAGCAAAGATGTAACAATACTGTAAATATTAACTGGAAAACTTTGAGGTGCTGTACATAGATGTTGTTAACTTTGGGGAGTAACAGTTTGTTTTAGCTTACATGCATTTTATACTAAGCTAACATATCTTTTTAATGACTCCAGATTTACTCAGAAGAGTCTTTCTGTCCTACTGATGTGCACCTGTTGGAAAAGCCATATAACGCTTCTTTTTTCACATTTTCTTGACTCCAGATTTATATTAGACATATTAATACATACAAGTAACAGTCAACACTTAGAACGAAATATGTCAAGCTTTCCCTTAAAATACATTTATTCAGTCACAAACTTATGTAATTTTGTTTTGCATTTGCAGGTGTTAGGTAGAGACCAGTGAATTGTTATTCAATAATTTTCCCAGAAAAACTACGGAGCAAGAAGAGGACTCATATTAAAAGTTATGAAGCATCTGGTTTTAAAGGAAATTTGCTGATGAGATTTCCAAGAAAAGGTGTCAGTAGGAGTCTGACTCTGCCTGTTAACAGACCTGGTTGCTCTTTGCACAATGTCTTCATCCCTCCCTCAGAGTGGAATCTGATGACAAACTAGGTTTAACCTCCCAGCTATGAGGCGCTGGGTTTAGCTTCATATTGCTTTGTGTGGAGGAGTTGCTTGTCTAGTGAAGAGATGAATTCTAGTGGTGGTTTATGATTCAGAGAAGAAGGAAGTGTAGAAGTATTTTCCTTTCAGCATACTGTGATTTGACGCATGACAATCCTTAGTTGAACTGCAATAGAGAACGTGCTGTCAGTCCATTCTTTGCAGCTATAATAGCTTCAACTCTTTTGGCAAGGTTTTCTACGAGGTTTACGAGTGTGTTTATGGGAATTTTTGACCATTCTTCCAGAAGCGCATTTGCATGAATATGGTAGCCATTTGAATACAGTAAACTCACTGTTTCCTGT
This sequence comes from Pelmatolapia mariae, assembly GCF_036321145.2. Taxonomy (NCBI): domain Eukaryota; kingdom Metazoa; phylum Chordata; class Actinopteri; order Cichliformes; family Cichlidae; genus Pelmatolapia; species Pelmatolapia mariae. Next base: position 20,330,801 of record NC_086243.1, read on the forward strand.
TGTTAGCTAACGGGAGTTGCACCCAGTGTGGTCTTCTGCTGCTGTAGCCCATCCTCTTCAAGGTTCAACGTGTTGTGTGTTGAGAGATGTTCGTCTACATACCTTGGTTGCCTTCCTGTCAGTCTGCACATTCTCCTCAGCCCTTTGACATCAATAAGGGATTCAGAGAACTACAGCTCGCTGATATTTTCTCTTTTTCAGCCCATTCTCTGTAAACCCTAGAGATAAATGAATAGGAAAATCCTTTTTCCTATTGCCATTTATGAAATACTCAGACCAGTCTGCATTGCAGAGTAATAAGGTTAGAGATCTCTACTGCCATTTTTATGTGAGTTCATTTTCCTTATTTAAATATCATTTGCGCATTTAGTTGTTAGTGTTCCACTTGGGGAATCAGGAGGAGAAGATGGCCATGGGACGAATGCATTCTTCCTCTTTTGTGTCCCTGACTTTCAGGTGGTAAATTTGGTTATTTTACTTTACAAGCCTAGACTGGCTAAACTATTATATATTGTGTCATGATGGGTTGGGGGGGGGAGTTACACAATTTATTGTCTCTTTAGATTGTTTTCCATTATATTATGTTTATGGGCTTTATTGTTAATTTTACCAGGACTATTTTTGATTGCAATGTTTTGCATTAGTATTAGTTTAGCAAATCTTTGATTACAGTTGCTGTAACTGAGGTCTGCATGGTAAAACCTTCCTTTATACTAATGCCAATAATGGAAAGAGAAAAAGTTCGATGTCTACATTTACTGGGAAAACAGAAACAACACATGGTTGAGAGTGATACACCCGTCTGGCACTAACAACTATTCAACAATCAAAGTCACTTAAATCATCTTTCTTCCCCATTCTGATGCTCAGTTTGAACTTCAGCAGATCATCTTGACAAATACCTAAATGCATTGATGCCGTGTGAAAGGCTCATTAGATATTTGCAATAAGGATCAATTGAACAGGTATACCTAATGAAGTGGGCGCTAAGTGTAGATTAAAATTGTCGTCCCTGTTTGTGAAATGCTGAGGTATGACTGTCAACTACTGTTTGAACTTCCCTTAACATGCAAATTGCTGTAATAGTGCAGTATGCATGATTTCTGTTTAGAGAGATCTGGACACTCATTTGCTGGCAAGATCTAAATGACATTGGCCAGCGCACACTGGTTTAAATATAGTCACAGCAGGAGGAGATAAAAACTAGTGAAAGCTCAATTATCTGTACTTCAAAGCAGCCAAATTGTCAATACTTCCGCATAGCATTTCAAGTTGTGCCAGTTCTTTCATCTCACACATGGTCCTTGAGAAGCAGGCACTTAGATGGAGCCAGGAAGTCATTGGTACTAGTTGGCATTCTGGGATGTGGAAAAACAGACAGAACACTGTATACGACATAGAAACAACCATCCTTGTAGGAACACTTATATGGCCAAACTTTCTTTCTGTAACCTGTGATCTAATGGTGCAGTTTGTCCTAACTTTACTTTCAGTTATCACTGACTCCCTGAGTCAGTGTCTGCAGACAGGAAGAAATCCTGTTATAGACTACATTAGAACTGTTGGGGGGAGAAAAAACCCTGACTATACAAAAACGTAAGCAACTTTCTCTCACAGTCACCACTTGGTGCCACCAGCTATGCTTTCACATGACAAATCATTCACATTTCCAGCCAGCCTAGGTGCTTCCTCCAAAACCATTCCAGGGACAAAAGAAACCAAAAAGTGCTGATGTAGCATGAAGGATGGTGTTTTCATAAGTGGTTTGACGTCTCTGTCACAAAGCCTGCCACACAACACCATCCATTATCTTTCTCTGGGACAGGGGAAGTTGTCTTGGGGACCTATTGTGTGTCTGGTGGAGTTTTGACTGTGTTTAATTGAGTTGGTGACACTTGTACTGTGCTTGGGTATGGGTGTTGGGGAGACCAAGGCTGCAGCCTTGGATCCCAGGGGAAAGTTGTGGCTCCAGGGGGGCCTGTCCTTCCCTCTGCCCCATCCTGGGCTGCCTGGGGAAATCAGGCGTGGAGACAGTAGGATAGGGGTGGAGGGGTGGGGGGCAGCATGGAAACATATGAACAGAGGAGGTGCTGGGCCGGCTCTTGCCCTCTCACTGACAGGATCTGGTCAATGTCCTGCCGCCGAGGGTCGCGGCCTAGCTTACGCACACAAACTTATCTCCAGTGCATCTGCCGGGCCGCCTGCGCAGTCAGGCTGTCTCCATTGCGGGCCACGAGCGTTTTCCTGCTAGGGGGTGAGAGCAGCATGGTTGGAGGATAGAAGAAGGAAAGAAGAGGGGTGGGAGGGGGTGGGGGTGATGGGTAGGAGGAGGGAAGGATAAAGCAGGGAAGGAGAGGGGGGCTCAATGTGAAACTGCCCCTTCCAGAGGCCTGCCAAGTCGCTGAGCTATATGGAAAACACGAGCCGCCTCCAGGGTAACAGGACCACTTCTGAATTTCTACAAACAAAAATAGCTCTGATGTCTGGCTACGACCTCTCTGTTTTCTGGCCCTCGTCGCTCTCTGTGCGTCTGTCACTTTTGAATTCCCACACGAAGACCAAGCTCATGTTCGAATCTAAACAGCCCTCGAGAACAACTTCATTTACTGTTGATGAGAGAGAGGGGGGAAAAACACAGAAATTTAATAATTGTGTGGAGCCAAGCGTATTTATCATTCCTTCTCTTCTCTCGAATGGAAATGACCTCTTGGTGACCAAATCGTGTAGACCTCAATTGAGGTCCCTTTGGTGAGCCATTTCATCATTTAAACAGCACGAGTTCCAATTCTCATGACCTAATGCATTGTAGAATGCCTGAAATCTGCTGCTTGTGTTTTCTCTTCTCTCCCTCAACCCTTTCTCATCAACAGAAAAAGGGATAGCAGGACAAAGAAGTCGGCAGTTCTGATTTACTGGGACAAAGTGACACGCAATTAACATCCCCAAACAAAACTGACCTGCAGACGCTGCATGTAAATTATACAAAATACCACTTAGCCACCAACAAAACCCCCCAATCGTTTACATCTTTTATTTTGTCCTGAGACTTATTTTTGTAATTTTAGCCTTCGTTTCGTTTGGGTATGATAATATTGTGCTTGGCAACAACGGTGCAATGGAGCTGAGAATTAAAACAATCACAGTCACACACTCACATGTTTTTAACAACACTTTTAGGAGAACAGATTATCAAAACGTATTTACTGGAGGCAAAACTGAAAGTGAAAACAGCAGTACCTGTAGGTACGTACAGGAAAACTGTACTACAGGTCATTCACCTGTGATTTATCTTTGAAGTAAGCTTGATTACTCTCGACTCTTTGGTTCAAACACTGTTTTCTATACTAGTTGGACAATTCTGCAACATCACCAGACCAATATAAAGAAAGTTAAAAGGTTCAGAGTGTTGTTGTTATCATTCAGAATCACAACTTAAAGGTCCTACATGATTTTAAAAAGCTACTTTAACTTTGACATGTCGCCGGATTGTGTTTTTCAAGTTCCAGCTCAAATACCATACAATACCCATGGTATCCTGGCCCATAATGGCCATAATGCCGGCACCCTTTCTGCTGGAACATATACGGTTGAACTCCAATGAACGCTGTACATCTTTCACCCAAATTTAACTGAGATACTTTAGAGTGAGAGTTAGCAGAAGCAGCTTTGGAGCGCGATTAAAAATGAATTAAATGACAGACAGCAAAGCAACTGCTAGGTTGGAATTTAAGGGCACAGTTTCCCGGAAAACATTTCAGTGCTGAATAACCGTTGGCTGACCGTCCATTTCAGACATCTAGTCCTGGTTGAAAAATAGTTTCAAACTTAAAGTTGTGTGGATGTCGCCGACATTACCTCACCGTCTGTTCAATGTCCTTCTTTATTGTTGGCTGGACATCCATCCTGGACCTTTTAGCAAGGGGAAGTTTGTGCAAATAAATTTTGTATATTATCCATTTAAAACGAAAGAAAACAAAATAAAAAGTCTACATCATTGGAAGACAAAGAAATTCAGAATTAAACACGTCTATAGAGCTAAACACTCAACACACTGAAATCACAGGCTTATATGGCTGACATGGGAACTGAAAAAGGGCGGATGTTATGAGATGTAACAGTACACATGGGCTCAGTGGACACTATATTAGGTACACCTTACTTGTACAAGGTTGTCCTTCGGAACTGCCTTAATTCTTTGTGGCACAGATTCATCGAGGTGCTGGAAAAATGTCTCAATCTTAACATGACATCATGACACAGTTGCTGCAGATTTGTTGGCTGTGTATCCATGATTGGAATCTCCTATTCCACCACATCCTAAAGATTCTCTGTTTGATTGAGATCTGGTGACTGTGGAGGCCATTTGAGTACAGACAACTCATTGTCATGTTCAAGAAATCAGTTCGAAATGAATTGAGCTTTGCGCCATGGTGTGTTATGTGATGGAAGCAGGCATTAAAAGATGGGTACACTGTGATCAGAAAGGGATGGACATGGTCATCAGCATCACTCAGGCAGGCTGTGGTGTTTAAATGTTGCTCAGCTGGTATTAAGGGGACCCACACACATTAAACCACCAGGCAATGTTTTCCCAATTTTGATGAACCTCAGTTTCCTGTACCTACCAGACAGGAGTCTGGTAGGTACACCTGGTGTGATGTAATCAGCCATCTGCTTTAAGGTGATTGGCTGATTAGATATTTGTGATGATGAGCAGTTAAACAGGTGTACCTAACAAAGTCCATATAGCAGACAATGAGGAAAGAATATAATTTACGTGTATACTGTATATACATAAATGTGTTTTTTCATCTTTAAAAACTGCTTTCAATCAAACAGATACCAGTATGTGCATAAATTGTTACAATATCATTAGTATTTCCTGATTTTTAAGAAATGGCCTAACTGTATGCCGGTTTAGCTCACTGGGTGAATGTTGGAAGGCTTGTGCAGAGGCCCAAGTTTGAATCTGCTCTAAGATGTCAATCCCTTGGGATTTCACCTAGTTTTCCTGTCCTAATGCAATAAAGGCTAAAAAGCCTCAAAAATATGTTAAAAAAAGAAAGAGTCTAACTGGACCGTTACTGCATGTGGAAACAACGTCACCATTTGGCTATCTAACCCTTTGACAGTGCACAACTGGGTCTGTTCCAGCTGGGGAGGAGCCTCGCCTGTTTTGACACCACAGCAGGGTCCAAATCAAAGCATCATATTCATAAGAAACACTGGGGGTATGTAGTTATGCTCAAAAACAATAACACGTTGAAATTCTCATGTCATCTTTAAGCTGTAAAGCCAAGACCTCCAAACCTCTAATAAAAGAGAATTATCCTTTTATAGGCGCAGCTTTTTTATGCTTTCTTGGCTTTAAATTCTCTGTGTTCGGTGGGTCAGTTACCTTTAAGGATAAAGTTTGACATTTTGACTGCAGAACAGAGCATTGTATTCCTCATACTAATCCTACAGTACCAAAGACCTGCAATAGATCCTCCACGTCCAGCATGACAGCACACCTGACGCTGACACACAGACACCTAAAACCCTTACTCGCACAACTGCCGTCATCTGCTCCTCATTGGGTGAACTGTTAAAGCAGGACCTTTAACACAAAGGTAAAACCCTCTGATGGGTGTTTACAAGGCAAAGTTTACCCATGTGACCTCCTGCGCTTGAACTGTTTGACAGTGAGTGAAGGAGGAAGGGAGCAGCAGGGCGAGGGCTTGATTATGTAGTGCTCTTCAACCTTTAAACGCGCCTGATGTTGAGAAGCAAACATTGCTGCAGTAAAATGGAGGCGATGCAGGTTGCGCCACTGAAAAAGCAAGAGGGAACAAAGTTGCCTAAATGAGGAAGAGAATTTGGGGAACTTTTCGGCCTCACCGTGAAGTTAAGAGAGAGTTTTGCAGGAAGAGAAATAAGAAGAAAAGGGGAGGAGAAATTACCTCCTTAATGTACATTCTGTTCTGCTTTGGCTGTGATTCCCAAGGTTGCCTATCTAGTGTGTGCATGTGTTTGTGCATGTGTTTGTGTGTGTGTGTCTCCGTGCCAGGCACAGAGTCTCCTCCACAGTGCTCACCCTGCCCTGCACTCTCCTCCTACTATGGGCGAGGCTTGGCGGCGCAGCACATAGCAGCACTGTTAGCTGTGAACCAGACATCGCCTTGCAAGCCGCCAGTCGAAACAGCTGAATGATGATAGTGCATAAAAGAAGTCAGCACGGGTCACATTTCTCCTCTACTGTATAATTATTATGGATTGGCTGCTCCACAAGAACAAAAGAACTCAAATAAAAGTCGTCTTTCTCCTTCATCTCGCTCTTCCATTAACATCACCAGACACTCTCAGCCACTGATTTTATAAGTGAGACAAATATTCCCACGTGAAAGCAACTGCAAGGTATGCAAAGCTACATTCCTGAGGATGTTTTATCCTGATTTAAGGCCGTCTCGTTCACGTTCGGGCTCTCAGCTCGTTTGAAAACCTACACGTTAATATGAAAGGAGCCACGTCATCCAGTACCTGATTGTATCTCGCTACCAGTCCACTTTGTCTCTCACCCACTTGAATTCCAAATGAATATAAATGAGTGTTTTCACTGTGGGACAGACCAAAAACAGCAAACTATGTGACCAAAAACACTAATACTCTTAAAAGGAGCAAGCTCGTGTAAAAGAAAAACAAAAGAAGGAAATTCTTGCCAAAAAAAAGAGAGAAGTAGCTAAATAGTTTTTTTCATGTCTGCATTCAGTACAAACTGCAGAACAGCTGGGGCACAAGAGTAAGGTGAGGAAGACCGTTAACATGAGAACAAGGCACAAATCCAGTAATTATGTTCATGCTGGAAACCACTTTCTACATATGCAGGTTTATTTTTGTCATTTAATCTGTTAGATTAGCCAAACTGTCTCAGCCAAACAGTGAAACAGTGAAACCAGGCTGCATTCCTAGACCCAAAAACACTACAAAGTGACTAATAGGAAGGAGTGCAAAGGTCAAAGCAACAGGAACAAGTCACTGGATGTGACATGAATTTGTATAAAGGCGGTTCAGATTTTCACGTACATAGAGTCCAGCGTACCATTTAAAAGGGAAACAGGAAAAAATAATTGACCTTAATGTTCCCAAAAAGTGATTTCCTCATTACTGAGGAATCCTGAAAGATGCCAGGAACATGTCAGAAATATAAAGGAGGTTTTGAATAACCCTGCCTGACTTAAGGTCTGGCAGAAAGTATGCGCTAATGTGTTTACAGTGTTGCTGTACATGCAGAAACTACTAATGTATCAATCATCGCTGACAATCATGAGTATAAGCTAGGATACGTCTAACTGATTTTAAGCGTTCTCCTGGTTCTTAGTACGACATGAAGCTTGTATCAGTTTAAATCTCTCGGTTCAGGACCCAGGCTGACCCTCAGAGTTAGTCTTTGTTTGGCAGACGCCTTGGCCTCCTTTAATCTTGTGAAGAGATAAATCCTTTGATGGACCTGGCCTGACTCGGTTGAAAGTGCTGCCCAGCCATCTCCATAGATCAACGTAATACGGCACGTTTGATGTTGGGGGTGGGGGTTGTGTCACATGGGTGGGCCTTCTATGACAGAGACATCAATCCTGGGACACCACTGCACATCCAACTACCTCGTCACACCTTCTGCCAAATATATCCACCACCCCCCTCCCTAAACCCACCTTCTCCTCATTTGGTGTATCCAACCACAACCGGCCCTGCCCTCTTGACCACAGAGCATTAACACTCAACCAGGATAAGCATATCTGCCTGTGTCAGGCACAGCTGTGCAGGCTGGGAGGCTGTAAGCTTTTGACACACAGACACACATTCCTAAATCAAAACGCACAGTGGCAACAAGATTTCAGGAAGTCACTGTCGCTGGAATTTGCAAGAAATAGTGTGGCACACAACCCTCCTGTTGAAACACAAGTTTCTGAGAGTTAGGTGTGCTGGTAAGAGAGAGGCACGCTAGCGGTTTACTCTTGTTTTATAAGCTGACAGCTGGTTTCATATTTTCTATATGAGGTGTTGTATCTGTTCTAAGTGTTGGCAAAAAGTCCCCAAAAGTCCAATATTCCTAATATTTATTTTCTTATAATCTTCAGTTTCTAGTCACTGAATCCTCAGGGATTTAATGAATATTAATCTAATTTCCCCCCCTTCTCTGTGTCACAAACTTATTTCCCATGATGCTCACTCTGGTGAAAGTGAATGGTCCTCGTGCCAGAGCACATCACTGAGCCGTATAAGTGTCATTCAAAAGCACGTGGTTAAACAGAGGTGAACTTCAGGGAGCTCTTTAGATTCCTCTGATAAGACCCCAGCCCATTAAGACCAGCCATCCCCGTTTGAGAGCTCTGTGCTGGCCTCACACACTTGCTGTTATCTAAATCCTTCATCAGCACACACCTAATCTGATCACAGTTGTTAATGTTGATAGATTTCTCTCTCGGGAATAACTCAGTGTCAAAAAAATCAAAACCTTTTTTTTTTCAAATCCCTGAATAAAGATTTAATGCTCTGCTTTTTTTTTTCTTCTTTCTGTCATGCATTCCTCTGTGTGTGTGTGTGTGTGTGTGTGTGTGTGTGTGTGGACGGGTATTAACATCTTCATGGGGACCAAAAATTGGTAGTTTACTATACTTGTGGGGACAAACAGCCCTTGTGGGGACCAAAATCCCGGTCCCCACGAGTTTGAAGGCATTTTTGAGCCTCAAAATGTGGTTTTAGTGTCAGGGTTACAATTAGGTTATGGTTAGGTTTAGGGTAAGGGTCAGGGTTAGGCATTCATTTTTGATGGTTAGGGTTAGGGTAAGGGGCTAGGGAAAGCATTGTGTCAATGAAATGTCCCCACAAGGATATAAATACACACACATGTGTGTGTGTGTGTGTGTGTGTGTGTGTGTGTGTGTGTGTGTGTGTGTGTGTGTGTGTGTGTGTGTGTGTGTGTTTGAATGAGTGTGTTTGAATGAGTGTTTGTGTGATGTATCAATGTCAAATGTGTGTTCCAGCAAGGCCAGCTAAGGCAAGCAGTGACATTAGCATGCCTGAAATAGCTTGACAGGCATTTTAATTGCTTTACCCTGCAATGGCTCAAAATTTTGCTGGCATAGAAATAAAACCAAAACCAAAAAGGCTAACCTTTCCCTGGTGTAAATTACCAGGAACTCAAGTGCACGTCATGGCAACGACTTTCTCCCACTGAGAGTGAAATTCCATGATTTTAATAGTACAGTAAATTTATGGACGATTCAACTTTATTTTCCCATTGTTGTGGCTGATCTTTACCCATTTCCTTCCACATTCTGCCCTCTCACCTTCATCTCATTTTTCTTTCAGACCTCTCCTTTCTCCTAATTATTGCTGTGCTGCATAGTAATATATCCATGACGAGTTGACTCTATTGTGTTTATACCTCTTTGGGCAAGGAAAATGTATGATGCATGCTTGCATGTTTTTCTTTAATCATTGTGCAAGTAATAGCAGAGTCATGTACGCAGAGCCTCACAATGAGGTGCTGAAGTACTTCATGGGTAGGAAATTTCACACAAACACAGGAAGCTCACTGTTTCTCACCAAGGGCAGGAGTCTTTGCTGTGGCGCTGCAGGGACTGATGGGCTGCTCAGATTAACAGGGGCCAAAGAACCTGCAGTTCCTACTCTTCATTGTTGTCCAGACTGTCTACAGAAAGACATCGCTGCATAGATCTATATGGTATAGTGTTCTAAAAAAAGAGCCTAATGTTAAATTTAGATAGTATATATATATATATATATATATATATATATATATATATATATATATATATATATGGATTTCAATGTTGGGAACCAGGTCAAAAAGTAAAATTAGGATTATCTATGTAACTATAATATATCATCATGGCCCTCTCTGAGCCTAGTTCTACCAGAGGTTTCATCCTGTTAAAAGGGAGTTTTTCCTTCCCACCATCACCAAGTGCTTGCTCACAGGAAGCTGTCTGATTGTTGGGTTTCACTGTATTACTGGGTCTTTACCTTAAAGTATGAAGGATCTTAATGCAGCTATTCTTGTGGTTTGGTGCTGTATAAATAAAATAAAACTGAACTGAATTGAATCAGTCTTTAAAACTGTATAGTTTTAAATATCATTAACATAACCTTAAGGATAAGGTTAAAATTATCAATGCTATTATTATATTAACCTAGTTATGATATATCTAAAATAAAAACAATAAAAAACACTGCCATGATTTTATTACTAGTGTCATTATATACATGTGGCGACAAGTGTCATAAACATCAGTTAGTATAAGTTAATATAAACTCTTGGCAATGCAGAGCATTCAGTCGGAAACATGCAACACAGTGCAACAGAGACCTCTAGTGGTAACAAAACGTTATGCTACTTGCAATCTTTTAAAAGCAGAACGACCAGTAGGACCATTTTGTCTTTTTTATAACATCTGCTCTAAGTTGATTTAACAGGTTTTCTTCTTTAGGACAGACTGTATTATTTTCTTGTTTTCTTTCCATTACTATAATGATAATTTAACATTTTGGCTTAAAGTGTGTATTTTCTCACAAGTTGCACACATTGTTAAACAGACGTCACAGAGGTCACAGTGTAGGAACAGGTGCAAATAAACGAGCAAATAAAGGGATTGATGGCTAAACGAAAGTCGGTTGTTTTGGCTTCAGTGAGATGATATGGCTTGTTGTCACACTGTCAAGCCTTTAAGAGGTTCTTGAGTCTTTGTTAAAGTTATCGGTTACACCTATGTTTACCTACTGTGTAAAAATAAAATCATGTTAATCGCTTCTTTGACATCAGGTACTCAAGTATGGTTTAAACTCCTGAACTGACCTAAATGAAAGCTTTCATTCGCTAAGAATGACAATTATAAAACTAGATAGATGCAGATATAATTTATTATACTGTTTTTCAAATTCTTTTGAATGCATTTACCAAAATAAACTAAACTATGGTTACTTTCTTTTGTTCTATTTCCTGTCAAGATGATCCTCAGTAATGTTGATCTCTGGGCTGTGGGGAGCCCAGTCCATGACTGATAGTGTTGCACTGCATGGTCTTCTATCCAGGTATGCATTTACCACACTGGCAGCGTGTTTGGGATTATTGCCATGTTAGAAGAACATTAACCATTTGCTTTCCAGATGATATTGCAAGGTGGTTCAAAATCTGATGGCACTTTTCTGTGTTCATGATTTTATACATTTTGGCAAGATCCCCAACAGCGCTGCCTGAACCATGGCAGAGCCTCCACATTGATTTACAGCTGGCAGTAGACACTCACCTCTGTACCTCTCTGCCGGCGTCCTCCGTACACACTGTTGACAATTTTGGTTTAAATTGTCATCAGTGTGTGTTGAATTCATGACTCTATAAAACCTGTTGCCAATGATTTTTGCTCCAGCTATTGTGTAATCTGACATATTACAGCTTTTTCCCTGTTCCCCTTAAGAATGGCTTCTTGACAGCCATCCTTCCTTTGAGACCATTTCTGATGAGGCTTCAGCAAACAACTGAAGGGTCAGATATATTTATCCGGTCCTGTGTCAGGACTTTACAAATTTTTTCCTGTTTCTTAAGAACATGATTTTCAGGAACTGTTCATTTGTTTCTGTCCTCGACTTGTCCAGTTTCCTCAGTTTTTAAGAACACAGTGAACACTATGATGAGACATGCAAAGTTTTTGCCAATAGTTCTTTGTGAATACTGCTTTTTTTCCCGGTCAAGTTGTGCTACCTGTGTCCAGTCAATAACATTCATTTTGGATCCTTGAGGTAGTTCTTCACCAGGAATGATGTATCTTTTGAGTCACTGTCACATTGAAAGACAAAGCAAATGTCTTTCAAGCCAGTCTTACTGCTGACTGCTCGAGGTTTTCTTTCAAAATCTTCACTTCCCTGTTTCTTCATGACTCCTTCTGCCTTGACAAGATTTTGGTGCATACTCAATCATCCAGGTAAGTAAATCCCTAAAAGTTGATTCTGTTCATCTGGACGTAGCGTTTTCAGTGGGAGAAACATTTCGTCACTCATCCAAGTGACTTCTTCAGTCTCAGCTGACTGCAGGTTTCCCCAATCTTATAAACAGTACATTTGCATAATTACTGAAACTAGCACCACTGAAGGAGCAATGGGCTGGAAGGTCAGTTCCTTGATGATTAATATGCAGATTCTCATGACCATTGATCAAAGCCCACTGATCAATGGCCATGAGTACCATTCACAGAGAGTTGGGGGAAGCCTGCAATCACAGCATTGTAAAATGGCAAAAGATGTACCCTTAGGCTCCCTCCTCAGTTTAGAGATGGTCTTTCCCTTTTCACGTAAATGGCCTCCTTGACTCCCCGCTTAAACCAGCGTTCCTCCCTGTTTATAAGATTGGGGAAACCTGCAGTCGGCTGAGACTGAAGAAGTCACTTGGATGAGTGACGAAATGTTTCTCCCACTGAAAACGTTACATCCACATGAACAGAATCAACTTTTGGGGGCTTGACAAGATTCCCAGTTCCAGTGTTACTCCACTGGTTACTCCATCCATCTTACGGGAGGGACTGGACACTCTCCCAGATGTCATAGGGTGAGAGGTGTGGTACACCCTGGACAAGTTCCCAGTCTATTGCAGGGCTAACACAGAGAGACAGACAACCATTTGCACTCACATTCACACTTATGGGTAATTTAGAGTTACCAGTTAACCTAACCTCACTAACTGCATGTCTTTGGACTGTGGGAGGAAGTCGTAGTACCAGGAGAGAACCCAGGCAGACATGCAGAGAACATGCAAACTCCACACAGAAAGTGCACCACCAAGCTGTCAATCCATACTTTAAAAAAAGTAGGAAAGCTATGATGACAAAGCTTGATACAGAATTTTCTTTATATTTTTGTCTTTGACAGGTTAAATCATAATAAATACTAATAGTAGACACGTGTGCATGTGCTTTTCTGCCTCTTATAACCCCAGTGATTTCCTGTGGTTTGAAATCTCATGTCATCTTGTGAATTTCTCGAGTCCAGGCAACTAACCACTATTGCATCATGTCATCTCCAGAAGAACAAATTAAGTTGTTAAATTTCATGCAGATCATAAAAGATTTAATTACGTTCACCATAGAAACATTAGATTTTTTTTGTTCAAATTACAAGTTACATGTAACAACCACTCAATGTCTTTTTTTCTGAGTGCATCTCTGTGGCCAAACCAAAGCTCTGACCAAAGAACGAGCTTCCAGTATGAGTAATCTTTCCTCAGGTTGTTTTTAGCATACCTCAATTTTCTTTCCAGAGTCTTCGAAATCTTTCACTTCCTGCCTCTGACAGGCGTGTTCTGAACTGTGTGGCTATCTTTGAATTTCTTGATGATGCTTTTCACTCTAGTTCATGATACAGGAAATGCTGTGATAACTTTGTATATCAACTACTCTACTCAAGTCTAAACCGATTTCTTTTGTTTCGTGCATGATGCTTTCTCAAGCTCAAATCCTTCTATATTGTGTGCAAACTTTTAACTGGATTTTACAAGCTTTGATCATAACAATGTTAAAGCACACCGTTGCACAACAGTGGTTTGTGCTATGGCTCCATAAAGAGGTCAGTTTTTTAGGTGGCTAATAATGTTGACCCTGGTAATTTTTCATTGTTCTGAAATAATTCTGCTATTGTGTGCAAATAGAAATAATTTACACTTTCTAAAGAAAACTAATATGTTTAGAAATGCCTTGTTGATAGGGGAACATATTTTCACTACTTCTGGGAGTGTAAATTGATTTCCAGGTTCTGAACATTTATTTCTAAGGAATTTAATTGAGTACAAATAATAAAAAAAGATCTTGGTGTTTCACTCTTAGGCCTGCCCTCTAGAGAGTTGCATCTACCCACAGCACATTACAGACATCTGGAGAAGCTTTTTTTAATTGGCAGAAGGTTGGTTTTACACAACTGAATCAAAGCTTCTCTGCCAAGTGTTAGCATTTGGTACCGGGGAATTTTTAATTTATCCACATGAAAAACTACATGCAACTATAAAAGGAAATGATGAGCTGTTTTTGAGGGTCTAGTCACTTTTTTTATAGTATCTACCTTCAGGCCTGAGAAAAGGGCTTCTAGAAGAGAAGAACTACGGTGAATAATACCAAAGGTATTTTCTCTTCTGCCTTCACAAACATATGAACTTAACTGATATCCCATTCCTTATCCATAGAGTTTAATATGATGCCAGCCCACTCCGAAGCTGTAACAGCTTCAACTCTTCGAGGACATCTTTCCACAAGCTTTACGAGTGTGTTTAAGCGAGTTTTGGACCATTCTTTCCGAAGCACATTTGTAAGGTCAGACACTGATGTTGGATGGGAAGGCCTGGCTTTCAGTGTCTGCTCTAATTCATCCCAAAGGTGTTCTGATGGGTCGAGGTCAGGACTCTGTGCAGGCCAGTCAAGTTCTGGCCACATCTTTATGGACCTTGCTTTGTGCACTGCTGTGTGGTCATGTTGGAACAGGAAGGGGTCATCCCCAAACTGTTTCCTACAATGTTGGGAGCATGAAATTATCCAAAATGTGAAAGGTTCCTTTCACTGGAACTAAGGGGCAGAGACCAGCTACTGAAAAACATAGAAATTTCACAAATGTTTGTAGAAGCAGTCTGCACACCTAGGTGCTTGGTTTTATTCACCCGTGATAGCAACTGGAACACCTGAATTAAATGATTTGGGTGGGTAAATACTTTTGGAAATATAGTGTAGATGTAGTAGACTACAAGGCATGGGACAAGTTAAGATACCCCTTTTTATGTCTTCCTGTCATATTTAATTTTTTATTATCACGGTTACAACCATTATTATTATTATTAATGTGTGTTTTTTATTCATTATAATTGATTTGCTAACTATGTAGTACAGGGGTGTCAAACATAAGGCTAACACTGAACATGCTCCAAATTTCCCTTTTTAGCTCTAGACTAAAATATGCTGGTTGCTGCAAGCACCCGTCAAAAAACTCCACTAGATGGCATATTTAATTGGGTTATGGCCAAAAAAAAAGCATACCCAGTACATGACAAGCGGACAGATGGCGCTATCGCTTCAGATATGCTGACTCATACGGTGCACGAAACCGATGGATTTTATCAAAACAAACAGAGCAAGGCCCCCATTCTACCAGCGCACACCGATCCCCGCACATAACACATGTTTGCACATTTAGAAAGCCCAGTTTCTAAATGTCTGAATAAAATTAGAAATGCACAAAGAAGGATAAAAAAAAAGTTTTCATCCTGCAGGAGTGTGAAGGCTGCAAAAACAATACAGCAGGTAGAAAAAGTTTATTGAAGATGTTACGAACATCTCGGAGTTCATGTAATTTTGGCACGCACTATCAGAGAAGTGGAGGCTTCAGCAGTCAGGAAAAAGAAAAAAAAACCCCACATGTATTCCCGACAGCTCATTGGTCCAAATTTTCCCTGTGCTGCCACAATACTGCGCACACGTGACCTCGCTGTTTTCACCCAGTTTAACGCGTGTACTTAAAAAGACGGGCACCACCGTTCACCAACACAAGCACGAGCATCCCATCAGCACTCATGCCCGCGAGGTGAGACCGCTGCTGAGGGTGGGACTCGGACACCTGGAAGTGGACCATGGCGGCTGCCACGAGCAGCAACACATCCACAGCCACGCTTCAGATAAAGCACTCCAGTCTCGAGCATACGCGGAAACGCATCGACCC
Source organism: Pelmatolapia mariae (assembly GCF_036321145.2). Lineage (NCBI taxonomy): Eukaryota > Metazoa > Chordata > Actinopteri > Cichliformes > Cichlidae > Pelmatolapia > Pelmatolapia mariae. The sequence goes on from NC_086243.1 coordinate 20,346,542, forward strand.
GAGGAGGAGGCAAGCGGCGCTGTCCTTTCTCAGCAACATTTCTCTGGATGGACGGCCCGTGCAGGACGATGCGGGTAGTCAGAGCGAAGGGGAAACCCCGCTGGAAGCTCGGACTAGACAGAGCCTGGTTTCTACGGAGCCCTCGGCGTACGGAGCCGCTGCTGCTGCTGCGGCGGCCGCGGCGGCTGCAGCGGCGGCGGCCACCACCACAGCCACCCAGGCGCTCGCTTTAGCAAACCAGGCTCTCCACGCCAGCAGCAGGGCCAGTTTTGGGACGGGTCCCACTGCTCCCCCCGCCGGTACAGACGCGGAGGGCGACGCTTTTGTGCCCTCGACGTTCAGCTCGCCTTTCTCCGCGGTCCCAGCCTCGACTAGAGGGAGGCTGCAGACGTACACTCAGGGAATCCTACCTGCGACCTACTCCAGGCAAGTCTCCCAGAACTACTGCCCGGAGGGCGGACAGATAGAGCAGCAGAGGTCAAGGTAACTGTGTACACAACGGTTTTACTTCACTGTCTGAGCGCACAACGACCAAAGTTCACTTCTGCACTGCAGGATCGCCATAGCCCGCTCATTAAACTGCACACGAAGTGCATCTTGCAGGCAAACCTTTCTTTTTCACTTCTGAAATCTCGCAGCAGAATAGAATAGCCCTTTATTAGCATTGTACGTGTACAACGAGATTGTGGGTGCTCTACAGCAACTGTGCAGGAATGAAATATTAATAGTAGACAGCAGGAATATATACACAATCAAGAGACGTGTATATATACAAAAATAAGAGAAAGGCACACATTAGAGAACAAGTTGCAAAGTGTTTGCACACTCACTGTATGTTGCATACCTGTTAGTATTTCTACAGCACCATGGCACTTTCCAAAATCAGTTTTATTGGATATGTTGTGTTCCAGCAAGTTCTTAAGGAAATGTTAAGGATGATTAGCTTTCCAGACTTCAGACTTTCCTACATCAGTTGTTATTTATTATGTTATGATTTAGAAATGGGGTGTCAAACATAAGGCCCCAGGGGCCATATTCAGCCAGGCAAGGACTCCAATTCGGTGTTGTAAATGACTTGTTGGCCCATGATCTTTGAAACATTTGTCAAACTTATCTCTCGTCAATGATATTGAGCAATTTTAGGCCAGAAAGAACATTTCTGTTAGGGGGTTGAAGCTGCTGTCTCTTTCTTGCAAAGTGACTTTTATACATCCTTTTATTTATGAATGGAAAGCAATCAGCGACACTAAGAATGTCTTTTTCAAAAGAGATGCAGTAGAAGTTGCAACAAATATCATGTAGCAGATATTTTAAGCCATCAAAAAGGACTGGATTTATCGTAAGGTACAACACAGGTTATGTTCAATAACGCAGAGTCATAAAGATGCTTGCAAAACAGGTCAATTCTTTATCTCATATATAACCCCTTCAGAAATCCTGTTGACTGCAGACTGCTTATCAATATAAACAGAGGTGTTAGACATAAGAACACATAGAAACCCTGGAAATCACTTATTGGGGCACCAGCCCCACTGCATGGGTCTTGAAAATATGAAGGAGATTATTTTCTTAAGTTAAGCATCCCTGATTTAGTAGTTTCTCATTGTTGTGTGACAAAAACGGAGGGGCGTCCAAATAAATGAACTCTTGGTAATTTTCTTGCAGGTTTAATATGATCAGCTGTTTTCAAAAGATACTTGCGCTTCTGAGAAATCAGTCTTTCCAACACAGCATGAGGAAAAAGTTCAGCTGTATGCTTTACTCCATGCAGGTGCCTGCAGGCTTATGACTCACTGATATGCACAGGGGGTGGGGGGCAGATAGTTTTGATCACAAGTCCAGCAAACCGTGGAGCTGTGCACCCTTGTTTCCCCCCGAGGAGAAAATCCAGCATCGCATCTTATTCAGTCTCTGTTTGTCTTTCTTACATAAATGTTCTTCGGCTCTTTGTCAGATTGTCCTCAGCTTATTTGTGGTGAGTGTCTTGACAAAACTTGGCACACACCTGCTGTCTACTTCATTTCTGTGTGACGTAAACATCCTGTAACTCTACACCGCTGTCCAGCTCCGCATGCAACAGGGGCTTGTTGTTTCACATGAGTGTCTTTTTATTTGCCTTCTTTGTCTACTTTATTTTCACACAAGGGGGAGAGTTTGGAGGTCCCCACCTCGAAGAGGGACGACTGTCAGTGCGGGTCATCTTGTGGTTCTCTCACTGTCAGAACCTGCCATCAGATCTTCTCTGTTCAGAGCCCCCTCGTCTTTTATCCAAATCCTCGCCTCCTGCTGAAGGCCGTGCCAGACTTCTCAGGAAGTTCTGCTTCACAGGGAAACGCTCATGAGCCTAGTTACCTCACTGAAATTGATTTGTCAAATCAATTTGTTTGGAATGTCTTATTCTCTACTTTTTTTTCTTTCTTTTTTTTTGCTATATATTTACATAGAGGGGGAAAAATGCATGACTGACATTATTACATCACTAACACATTTTAACTGGCTTACAAGAGGCAGCATTATTGAACCAAACAAAATATCTACTAATGAGAGTTGCTATAATAAAAAAAGAAAAAGAAAAAAGAAGTGGTATTGGTTCATATGTTGTGCAGTATTCACTAGTATGAAAACTTACCTATAGAACATGCAGATCTTGGTTAAGTTGATCAGGGTGTCATTACATAGTTTGTCCAGCAGAGGGCTTCAGCTCCTGTTTACTCTATGCTGTCTGTAGCACAGGTAGCAGAGTAGCATCAGAGCTCATCAATCAGTAGAAAGGGGAATCATCCCATATTTCACTCTCAATACGATATTATTGCGATTTTTAGCTTTTTTCACTAAGCTAGCTGATTTAATGTATTGCAGGAGATTAGCCCTCTTCTTAAAGTATAGTAGCATCACCAGAGTGATGCATAATAGCGCCATACTATGCTGTATTGTTGCCCCATCCCTAGTAGTGAAGCAGCATCTTCACAGAAAGCTGCAGATTGATTTGTGAAATTCATTGCTGATATCATATTTTTATTTTTTTCACCTTTAAAACATTGGTATCCAGTATTGGTCAGGCTCCAGATCATTAGAAGCCAAACTTTTCAAATGTTAATCATTACACATCTTAAAGATTACGATAAGCTTTTGCTTTTAAATGCTGGTTTTAAATACTTGGAAGTCAGCTTGTACAAACCTGCCAGCTTTTCATATTTTGTGCTAATGAGCTCAGTACCAGAGAAATACTGAGTTTCAGTCACAGTGTTGCACATGTTGGATCCAGTTTCTGCTTTGCCATGTGATGTACCAGCGACCAGTCTGTGTTTTTTACCCCGCCTCTGCTGGGAGAGGCTCCATCCCCCAAAGATCCTCAGCTGAATAAGCGGTTAAGAAAATGGATTTGATGCTTCTTATTCTGCTTTGCAAATACAGTCAGAATTTGTTAAAGCCTGACTTTACCCCCTGTTTTTGATATCCGCTCGAAGGACGCCCACATAAAATGAATTCTGATGTCGAGAAATATGCAACCTGCTGATTGAGCACGGCCATATTCCACCAGCGTGCGGACAGACGAGCGCTCTGCACAGTGCCTGGTCTGTTTTCTGAGGGCAGCTGGTGGAAACGTGTACAGAGGTCCCTCGCCGGGAGAGGCAGGATGCCCGGGCTTTCTGAGAAGCAGCTCTGGCTCTCAGCTCTGTATTTTCTGTCCTCCACTTCCTCTCCCAGGGGAATCGGAGACACACTCTCCCCTCAGACTTTTTGGCCTTCAAGCCTGCTTTCGTTGAGGAAGCCGAAGAGCCTCTGATGTGCCGCCAAAATAGACTTTCTGAGCCCAAAGCTGATTCAGACAATATCCTCATCAGAATCTAATGCGTGGAAACGATAGCTAATTTCATATTCCACTCCTCAGCGTTCATCCATCAAGAATCAGCCAAGAGCTGTGCTTTAAATATATAATAGTGAGGACCATCTGGTGCTGTCTGCCTGAGGTTTAGAGCAATGTTCATTATGTTGTTTCCCCTGTAAAACACAGGCAGGTTGAGTCTTATCACGTCCTTATATTCCCATCACTATTAGATTACCCAGAAACACGTACTTTAAAGTATTTTAACAGGACTTTTTTTTCTTTCTTTTTTTTTGCATGTGGAAGCAAAACTGTGGCTGGAAAACAAGCAGCACAAGCCACCGTAATGGCTCTCTGGAGTCTTGTGTGTTCGGGTCACATACTTCTGGTTATGGGGCTGATTGTTGTTCGCTGAGGTCATGGTTGGCATAATCTCAGGATTATATAAGAATGCCTCATTTTCCTTCCCTGAATCTTTCGGCGTCTGAGTCGTGGATAAAAGGAAAGCTAAGAAAAGCCCCCAAAATTAACCAGGATCAGCCTGTGTGTGAAACGTGTTTTGAAAGTTATTTTGATCTAATTATTGTATTATTATTATTTTTTTCTCTTGTTTCCTTTTTGCCCGTTCATTCCTCGCGTTTGTTGCTACATCCCATTTGTACTCATTGTACTTTTGAACCTTTCCGGACCAGACGGGCTGAACTCCCCAGACTGCTTTTTTTTTTTTTTTATCACAGTAATCACATTTCCCTTTTTCCTGACTATATTTGTGTGAATAAGCCCACAACATTACATGTATTTTTCACTCAGCGACTCTGCAGGAAAATGGAAGACTGTGTCCTGTGGCAAGCTGCCAACAGGTCGTACGTGTGAAACTGTTTAATCTCCACATCTAAACAGTCAACTTGAGTTTTATGGCTTCATTGCTTAGCAGGATTGTCAACAGCATTCAAAAACATTTTTTTCTTATATTGCAGGAGCATGGTGTGCATTTGTAGTGAAAATAATTTAATGGTGTGCCTGACTTCATTCATGAAAAGGTGCTTAAAGAAAATCACTTCCCAGGCAACAGTGGCAGGAGTTGTTTTCAGAGACAACTCTGAACCTTCTCACTGGGCCTAGTTAATGCCAGACTGGATGGAAACGGGTTGCTCTAACCCTCCCTGGCAGGGTCTGAAGTGAATGAGTGGCCTGTCCCGTGTTATTGTTTCCAGGATTTGCACCAGCCTGGAAAACATCTTTTGCATTAAAAGCACGTGCTGCTGCTGATGTTCATGTAGAGTAGCTCAGGCGAAGTTCAGTTCAGTCGTGAAGTTATGAACTGGCAATGTGCCCTTCGGCTAACTAAATTACTTTTTTTTTTTTTTTTCCTGGTATCAATTCAGAGATTTAGATCGGAAAATGATAAAATTCCACGAAGAATGGAGCCAAAAGACTGCAGTAGACATTATTTCTCATTTAGCACACTCTTTGCAGAGTTTTAAGGGGGGTGAGGGGTGTGTGTGTGTGTGTGTGGGGGGGGGGGGGGGGGGGGGGGGTTCTTCCTGTTATAGTCCTACATGCATATGGAGCAGTTGGTAACTTGATTGATAAAATTTGGAAAGAAATGTAGCTCAGAAACTTTCAAGATAATGAAATGAAGCAGGTAACTTGCAGAGCTGTGGGCTTCTAATGCAATTCATTCACTGCAGCACCACATGGTCATAAAGAGAGACTGCCAAGAATGTAAGTTTGAAAGCTTGCCTGATTTATCTAACAAAGAAACAAACTCTATCCGTCCCAGTATTAAATTAGCTTTAGCTCCAATATACATTGTCTTGGTGGAATGTGGATTCTATCTTTCTTTACATCCATGTGGACGAACAGTTACAGTAAAGAATAACTTTTTCAGTGGATACATTAGCATGTGAGTAATACATGCAGATAAACTTGAAAAGCAAGTAAAACCTGTTTAAAGATTCATTTTGTGACTTTTTAAATTTTTTTTTCCTTCATGCGGGCTGTTTAAAAACAACATGGAAATACCTTTAACATGGGTCTTATTGCTGGAAAACACTGGCTTATTTACACAACCAGGATACACTAGTAGTAGTGGAGGGCTTTTGGAGTCTGGTGTGCGTTTTCTGAGTTGCTAAAATGCTGCAGCTGCAAACAAAGAGGATAAAAGTGGTGAGCAAACCAAAATGGTAATTTGCCGGCCATAATGTCAAAACAAGGAGCTGGAAAAGCCTAAAGTGCTCTGCAACGCTGAAGAGGACTGTACTGTTAATTGATAATTCTCCATATAAAACTATCAACCTGTTTTGAATCGCTCTAAGAGCTTCATGCAGCATAAAGTAGTTTAATGAATGAAGCGATGCTCAGTAGAGAAGCCTTTACTTTCCTCCGTATCTGCACTCATAGATCCCAAATCACCCAGCCAGTCCATCCCTCAGGGTTATCACTGAAGGAGGATGATGTAAGACTGGCCATAAATCACATGATACCACTTGTCTGACCCTCACGGAGAGGTCAGGCCAGACCCTTTTATTATGGCCCTTTCAACTCACGCAAGCAGGAGACAGAGTTGGTGTCAGCTGCCCACAGGTCTGATCATTCTTATCATTTAGACTCCGATTTTACTGCTCATGCCTTTTATGAAGGCTTGATGTTTTCCCCTTCAGTTTATGATCATTAGGCCCATTATATTGAGTGCAGAAGGTTAGTCAGTACAAAGGCCTTAAGCTTTTTTTGTCTGCTCCAGTGGCCTGGCTTCTCATGTAAACACGCAGCTCACCCAGTCTCCTCTAGTATACAGTGTTCACTCAGCCTGTGTCGGATCCTCGAGGATGGAGTCATTTTTTGTTCATTTGTCTGCACGCTCTGTCACTTATTAACCAGCCGCTTTACTTTACACTCTACCGTCTCTCCCTTTGGCCAGCTGAAACGCTCGGTGAGGGGGAAGTGTGTCCGGTTGGACGTCTTCGGTTTGTCTTGATGCTGCAGCGTCTTGCAGCACTACAGCACGTCTTGATTTATGAGGAAAATTGGATGCTGCACAATTACAGGCTTTTTCCTGGCTCAGAATGGGCATTTGGGGGGAGCCTGCCTATGCACATAACCATTATCTGTCCTTGTACAGTATAGTCAAAGTGTGTGCAACCTCTGTTTGACAGAAATGTTTGCATTTTTATGCTAATTCAGACAGTTTGCTCAAGCGATCCAAACCCCAATTAACACAGACTGCTTGCAAATTTCTCTCTGCAGGAAAAAGTCCTGCGTTGTATACAGTAGTAAGTATATTTACCCTCTTTCTTGGTAATGCCAAAGTGGCACTCTTACAGATTTGTCTCCTACGTCATGACAGATAACCCGCTGGGAAAATGTGTGAGCTTTTTCTTATCTGACCTCTAATACGTTAATTTCCACTCCTTTAAATGTAGACACTTTTTTTTTTTTTTTTGAAGGACGACTAATTGGAGCCGGATCGTGTTGTTATTGTGGTGCTAAATGTGCAATTATAACCTAATTTTGGCACGACTCAGACCTTCTTAGCTGTCACATGTGGGTTTGTTCTGAAACTGGCAGCTGATCATATAAAAGCGATCCAGCAGAATTAGACTGTTGAGTGGAGCAACTTAAGTGTGAAATAAAGGCCATCTGTGACAAAATGTGTTACACAAAGTGTTCGCAGAGCCAGCTCGTTATCCTCTTAGCAGCTCTGATCCTGGAAAATTCGCTGTGATCCACGCAAGACTGAGTGGGGGGCGATCATTGACCACACAGGGGCACAGCGGCTGACGACAGTTATAAGTCAACCATCCAAAACCGGTGTTTGCAAATTAATCTCAGAATTTATAGAAACGGGTTAAAATTGGAAACCACAGTTTAACCTTTGTTCCAGGCCACTGCTGACCACACGTATTGTTTTTAAACCTGGGTGTTAAACATTCAACCTTTTTGAGAACAGGCTAAAAATATAACATTGACACAGTGGAAAGAATTATTCTAAAGGTAGTTCCTCTTAAAGATGACTGTTGAACTTGTGAAGTGTTGGTGTGATGTTGATATTTCTTCATATCCTGTAACATGTAACTTCCCCTCTATGTGCCCCCCCCAGACGAAGACTCATCTCTCAGCGCTCGTCGCTTGAAACTCTAGAGGACATTGAAGAAAATGCTCCTCTACGCAGGTAAACGCTTTACATGTTCACACTGCTACTACAGTCATGTGGAAAGGGGGGAAAACCACCTTCTTTCACTAAGGTTTTACATATCTGGAAGTGTTTAAAGACAAAATCGTCACACATTCATTTAATGAAAACAAATTCAAAATGCAGAAGCATAGTGTGAAAAACTACGTGCACTGCAGCTTCAGGTAGAAACGTTAGCAGCAATATCTTGATGTAATATTTTTCTGTATGACTTTATCAGTCTCTACAAAATTGTAGAGGAAGTTTAGTCGATTTCAACGCTGACTCAGTTCATTCTTGTTTGCAGGCATTCATTTATGCACAGGTCCCTCCACAGCATTTTAATCAGGTTGAGGTCTGGTCTTTGACTGGGCCGTTGCAACGCCTTGATTCTTTTCTTCTTTTTTTTTTTACCTCAGTGGTTGAAAGTTATCCAGATCCTCTGATTGCAAAAACCACTCAAATCATCACCCCTCTGCCAAACATCTCAGCTTTGGTCTCGTCTGTCCAAAGGATATTGTTCCAGAAGTCTTCAGCTTTGCAAGAAGACATTGATTTAACACACACCCCAATGCCCCAGACATGCAAACTGCCAAAATGGCTGCCTTTATAGAGGTCCTCACATTTACTCATGATTAATAAAACAAATGTATTTGATTAACACAACCTGGATGCTTCTTTCCCTCTTAATTCTTATGGCACTTAGCTTTTCCCACACTGCTTCTGCATATTGGCTTAGTTTTTCTTAACTAAACAAGGACATGGTGTGTTTTCTGAGGCTGTATGTAGCTTATTTTAAGGTCTGGTATGTAGAGGTGGGCAGATCAATCCAAATATCGATTAGTATCAGTATGCTGGTATTGGATTGATAATAGCACGATAAGATCGATACTTTGTTTCTATCCTCTAAGTTCAGAATGTAGCTCACTGAATTAGTTAAATAATTTGCTTTTTTGGAAATGGACAAAAAATGCAGAAACTTCTGAACTTTTTGTGTTGATCATCACGTTGATCAGATTGTTTGGAGATAGACATTTTTACATCCCTGGTCTCCAAAAACCTCGCTTCAAATACATGAAAAGCTGAAGTTAAAAAAATAAAATAAAATAAAAATCAGATATTTAGCGGTCCGTTAAAATATGTTCAGAATTTGCAAATTGATGGTGATCATCTCAGCAACCATGGCACACTGCTATCACCTACATAAGGTACTTTTGTAGGTTAAAAGTATCTATATCGGTGTTGGTATCGACATTACTGGCCCTGTATTTACCTGGTATGAGTTCGATACCAACATTTTTGCAGTATTGCACAGTATTACTGGTAACCTTAAAACTAAAAAAAGGTTTGCTTTCTTTTTACCATTCCTGTGTATTTCTATCTCAACATGAGTCACTTAGCACAGTGTCGTGCGCCCCACTTTGGGAACTGTCTGTTTCTAAGTTTTTTGTTTGTTTTACATTTCAGATGTCGAACCCTATCGGGTTCACCCCGACCAAAGAGCTTCAAGAAGGTCCACTTCGTAAAGAACATGAGGCAACACGATATGCGCAATGGAAGGTATGAAGCCAAACATCGCCTCCCCGCAGTCGATACAAGTCCTCACTGAATAATGGAGGCTGCCCCAGTCAATGAACTGCAGTTTGGATGTTTCTCACATTACAAGCCACATCGCAGACGAGCAGGCCAGGCCCCGGCCACAGTTTCAGCTTATAGATAGATGCAACTGCCAATCCTGCACGTGCAGAAGAATCTGATGAATTTTGATGTCAATCTTTATTTGATCACTGTCACAAATTCTGTAATCACGCCACAAATCACTCGCTACTAAATTATAAGATGACTATGCTGTAGCATGAATGCAGCACGCAAATCTTTAAATGCAAACAAATTTTGGCAGAAATGTTCTGATGTTGAAGTTGAGGTCAACGTATCTAGGGAGCGTTTCTTTGTAATACTGACGGGGTGACTCTTATTATCACTGCCACTTCGTTTGGATTTAGACGAGAGTTCAGTTAGCTTTTATTTATCGGTGATTTGCGTGGCACAGTCGTGCTCTGGTGATTTTCAATTGTCTCAAAGTGTAGCTCTAAGAGTTAGTCTTCACTTCTTTTATCCACCATTTGGTTGATATGGAGATGGTAGTACAGCATCTTGTGTTTAGGCATCAGTGTACCACCTCTGAAATTATCCAGTTTTCAGCTGATGTTGAAAGACCCAGCTTTTTGAGACCCTCGTGTGGAGTTTGTTTCCTGATGCTGATTTTTAGTAATAAGGTTCACCATGTGTCTGCGAGCCCGAGTTAGGAAGCTGGAATTATGAGGTTATTGTAGTTAAAGTCAGAGCCGTTCTGCTCACTGTGCTGTTGACCTCAGGTCATCGGGAAATGGGCTCTGATTGGATGCCTTAGTCATTAAAAATAAGGTCTTGTAACAAATGCATCACTGTTACACACAAACTGAGTGTATGTGCCAAACTGCAAGAAACACAAAATAACACACCAAGAATGTTCAGTTCATCCTGTTACTGCAAACTATTACCAAGTGTAACCTGTGGATCTTGTCCGATAGATGTTGATTAGCTTGTTTGCCATTTTTGTTTTCGTAGGATAGTCCTTATCAGTGGCAGAAGATCCTTCTATAGTGTATTTTCTGTCCTGCCCTATCGAGATTGTAGCCAAGCGGGGTATGTATCCTACGGCATGCCGAACGTCGTAACGTCCTCCAACCTGTGCTTCCTCTTTCCCTTTGTTTTCCTCATCCCTCTTGTTTTGGTGGATGCATTTTTATCTTAATAGGTTAATAAAAATGGTTTGTTTGTTTGTTTTTTTTAAAATAATCTAACAAGGACTTTAAGACTTAGATTGTCGCTTGTTGCTTGTGATACTTTTCCCGTGGTGGCTCTTGGGCACTCATCCTTCTTTGTTCAAGTCAACCCATTCTTGTCTGTTGCAGCTGTTGCTGGCTTCGCTATTCAGCATTTAATATTAACCTCTCCTGGTTATTAGAAATAAACGTTTTCGGTGTGTAGTCAACTGATTTTAATTCTCCACTGTGCTGACAGACTAGGATTTCTATTGTCTGCACACTCATAACATGTTATTAACCACTTCTTTTTTAACTGCCAGGGTTTACGTGTCTTAGCGGTGTAGATCTTATCTATAGATAATTTTTCCTGCTTTTCTTTTAAAGCAACATAAGCTCTGTGTTGGGGGTTTAGCTGTTGTATGGCCTTGCTTCTGACACGTCCCCCAAAACGGTGTGTTTTGGAGGAAGTGAAAGAGAAAGGGCGACAGACACACACCAGAGAAAACAATGCACAGAAAGAAAAGCAATACACCACAGCTTAGTGAAGAGCGGGGAATTTCCTAAGCCAGCCAATCAGTGCAAGGTCAAGGGTTAATAAACCTCCCGGGGCTCTCCGATAAGCACGTTTCACTGCTCCTTCACGCTAATTGCCCGTTTCCAGCTCGACTTTGGCTGGGTCAGCCAAAACTCAAAGATATTTTATTAGACGACTTGTTACTTAAATTATTTATTTATTTTTGGAGTACATCCAGCAGACTGGTATGCCTTGCATCTTGAGTAATTTTGCAAATTTTCAATACAGAAGTTAAATACCTGGTTAAATCTGCAGCTCAAAGTCCAGCTCAGACTTTCGTAAACTAAGAAGGTGGAATGCAGCAGGCTTCAGGCGGTTAAACCTCAGGCTGTGGGTCATCACTGTCTTTTCATGGGCTAATTCTTTGAGTTCAAACACTTCCGTGTAGACTGCATGTTTCCTCTTTAGCAGCGCTGGATTCCGATGTTTCTCTGGCACGTTAAGGAACACTTCTGGCATCGGAGTGGAAAAAATTACATGGATCGAATGCGGGATGAATTTCCTCACAGGGATATTTGAAGTTAAAAAAAACAAAAGACTTTGGAATATAATTGGAAGCAGTCACCCTCGACTGTTCGTGTGAACTATAAAGTATTTGTAATGGGGTCAAAGTTGTTTAAGCTGTGGTTATTTTTACTTTCTTGACGCTGAATTTCGAAGCATGCGTGACGAGCACTTTGCAAGAATTTCACCAATACTAACTTACAGATGTTTGGCGCCAGTGATTCCTATTCGTGCATGCTGCTGAGCAGCTTTTCCTATCATTTCCTTTCATTTCTCTGTATTCTCAACCAAATGAAGCAAAACCTTTTTATTTTCTGGATGGCTTCATAGAAAAGCGCTCTCTCTAGAAAGCTTTCCATCTCTTCTTTTTTTCCCCCCCCTTTCTTCTTTGATTTTCACTGTTCTGTAAGAGGTCCACTGCCTGGGGATCTCCGTGTCTACGATGCATCTGTCATCATCGTGTCCTGCCGTGCCTGTCTGCCAGATAACGCTGTTTTCATTAAAACAGATTGGCCCCACATGTCAACAAAACACTGGCATAGTCATGTGAGGACCCGCCGTGTCGTTAATGCTTTGTGTATGAACGACATTTTAAAGAGAACGCAAGACAAAGCAAAGGAAAGATAAGGGAGCCGCAGAAAAACAAGACGGTGTTCAGCCTCTACTTTGTGCCGCCGCTGTGAAATGTTGCAACAGTACAAATATTGAGATAAGGCTAAAGTTAATGTAACACAAACACAGGTGGAAATTTATCTGTCAGCAAACAGGCCACATTTTAATAGCTGTCGACTTTATTTCAACCCAAGGAAAAATGGGGAAAACATGAATATCAGCTCCTGCTTAGAGCATTTTAATTTTCTACCAACCTTTTAATCACAAATCGCTGGAAAGAGTTAGCCTTCAGCTTACCATCAGTGTTATCAGTTATTCTTTGTGGCAGGCTGTAAATGAAGTGGACTGCAGGCATGTAATCTTCTCTGTCACTGTACACAATCTAAATTAGCTTTTACTGACAGCGACCTAAAAATATCGCATCAAGTTAAATCTTAGCAGTAAACAGTGTTTACTTTAATTATGGTATATTTGATTTGGGCCATGTGTCGGTCAAGCTCCACCGACACACTTCCCTCTTTGGCCATCTGTTTTCTGCTTCAGGAGAGCTTTTGACCTCCTACAAATCTCCCACAGCAGTATGGCATTTCAGGCAGCAGCTGAGTTTGAAGAGGCTTGCCTGCTAGAACGAAACCGTACTCTCCTCTGTCCTGCCTCCCAAGGGCGCACTTTATTACTGATTGCCCCGAGATGCACCCAAAGACACGAGCGGTTACAGAAACTAGGCCAGCTGATGAGCTCAGATCGATGCAGGACCCAAATCTGTGAAATGGAGAGTGTGTAAGTGAAGAGGTGAGCTAGAACAGGCCTCTGAAAGATTGCTAAGGAAAAGGAGTTTAAAGAAGCTGCAGGAAAACTTTGTATCGTGAAAGATCTGTTTTTAAAAAAAAGTCTTGTGCTCGTTAGGGATGCAAAGCTGGAAGGAGGGCGTCAGCGGCATCCTTCAGGAGGCGCCAGGGAGATGGTGATTGGGCTGGAGGGAGTGGAGTTGGGAGCAGATGGAAAGGTGAGAAACCAGCAAATATGTGTATGTGTTTTGGATCAATATAGATTGGTGTGTTTACTGGGACGCTTCACTGGGTACTTGATACAGAAGTCTTAAACCACCACTCATTTCTTTATATCTTGTTTCCAAAAGTCAGACTTTGGTATAACTTTTAAAGTGGTCTTGAGCAAAAGTTCGACAGGCTTCTGAAGGTCTTTTAGAGTTTGTCTGTGATAAAAAGGCACCTAACTCGAAATACCCAACAACTTTGCAAAGTATCTTTAGGAACTTTGTTACAAGTGCCTTACTTTTTACAAAATATATAAATTGTTCTCATTTCATTATTTGAATCTACAAGAAAGCCAAAGATAACACAGCTTGAAAGGCATAAAATAGGATTTTTACACCAACAAGGGGATTTCAAAAGAGCTATTAGCCAGAAACTCAAAGACAGGTGGAAAATAAAAGAAGTGGCTGACCTAAAACAAGGACAATATCTGAAAAGCATGGCCTGAAGAAATGAGTAAAAATGCAGTCTAGAGCTACATCTGTCCTTTCAGTTGATCCATATACTATTTGCTAAAATTGTGTCAGTGAAAGTGTTTGCATCAAGCCATTTTTAGGGAAAGGAAACTGGGAGAAAGGGGCAAAATGCACAAGAACTGGACTGAAGGTCATCTGCAACAGGTCTTGTGGAGTGATTAATCCATTTGTTTTTTATTTTTTTGTTCAAATCGTCAACTTTATGTACAAAGGTCAGGACCGAGGTATAACAGTGAGTGTCTACAGCTGTCTGTAAAACATGGTGGAGGCTCTGTCATGGTTTGAGTCTGCATTTCAGCCAGTGGTGTTTGAGATCTTATCAAAACTGATGGAATTATGAATGCATGAAGTGCAGTCAGATTTTGATCCTGGCCTCTCTGGAGCCAGAACATCAACATTTTTGAATCAGTGTGTGATCGTCTCAACAGAGATTGGTAGCCAACATCCAAAGAAGAGCTTTGAATGTCCTTCAAGAGGCCTGGAGAACTGTATATATGTTTTAGCAAAGATTTCTCATTTTTCCAACAAAATATAAAGAAATGAGGGGTGGATCGAGACTTGTGCACGTTATTGCACATACAGAAAGGCCAAAAATGGTTAAGGTTGGCTAAAAATGGCACATTAGCATCGTAATAGTTCAGAAGTGATGTACTGTTGATGGACGTTAGCTAGCAAACTAGCTTGCTAGTTGCTACAGAAGCTAGAATTTTATAAAAGTTTCTCCTCACACAAATTACTTCCATTTAAATATTAATGTTGGTTAAAAACATTGTTTAGTTTTCATAAATGAGGAAAATGAAGTGAAAGGCTTTTATTTTTTAGTGCTTAGCGAGATGATTTTTTTTTTCCAGAACCCTGTGCAATGAGCCTTTTTTTGGGCACAATTTTGCTGTCAGGGGAATCCAAACGCCCCATGTGCAATTAAGCACATTAATAACAACTGCATTACTTTTAGCCAAGTCAGTTCCAGTCTCTTGTTATTGTGTGTGATGTCTCATGGGTACGTTATACTGGGACACTGTTAGTGCTAATACTTATTTGTGGTCCTCTTGTGCTGGAAAACGGACCTGATAACATTAATAGGTTGAACGGGTTTAACATCAGAGCGAGCAAGTCTTTTTTTGGCTCTACTGAATAGACATAATAATTTGTATCTGTGTTTGCAGACTGTGTCGTACACCCAGTTCCTGTATCCCACTTATGTGCTGGGTGGCCGAAGAAACACAATCGACTCCACCTCGTCCTTCTCTCAGTCTCGCAATGCAAGCCACCGCAGCCTCAGCTTGGCCCGAGCCAACAGCAACCAGAGCAGCTTAGACACAGGTTGGTTTGCAGGCTTTACCTTTTCATCGTTTACTACAGCTGGGTCCACATGTTTGGACAATGAGGGCTTGGTTTTTTTTTTTTTTTTGGGCAATTTTGTCTCTGTACACCACATCGGTTTATTTTAAATCAAGATGTGACTGAAGTACAAACATTAAGCTTTAATTCATAGGGTATAACAAAAGCCTTGCACATCTTTCAGAGGCACAAAATTAATTGGACAGCTCACTGATGAGCATTTCTTGGCCAGGTGAGACTCTGTTATTCACAACAAACTGATTAGATAAAACGTCTGGAGCTGAATCCAAGTACTGAACTTGCATTTGGTAGCTGTTCACTTTCAATATGCAACTCTCAATATAAGGTCCAAAGATATGTCAGTCAAAGAGAGAGAGAGAGGCCGTAATTAGGCTAAAAAGAGAGAGAGAGCAAAAATCTGGCTCATTCTTAAAAAGAAGCGTTTCACCAGCCAGATCAGCAACAGCTATTGGTTACACATAAAAACAGGAAGGACAAGTTACACTTTGTCAGAGAGCATCTAAATAAACTTAAAAGAGCCCGCACAGTTCAAAAGAAAAATCTTGAAAGCAAGATTTCCTCATATCAGAATAATGTACAGAATAATAATAATGATAATAATATTTGAATAAAGTGAAAAGAAACAGTCTGATTCAACGCATACCACATTACCCTCTAAATGTGCTACAGGAGGTGTTGTGGGCTTGTATGGTTGCCAGTGCAACTGGGCCACTAGTGTTTGTTTATGATGTGAGCGCTGATAGCAGCAGCAGGCTGGACTGTGACGTGGCCAGGGCTATACTCTCTGCTCAGATTCAGCCAAACGCTGCAGAACTGTTGAGACGACGCTTCTCAGTACAAGTGGATAAAGATCAGTCAGTCACCTGATTGTTTGAGCCTCTGAAAATGGGGGACTACAAATAAAAATGGCTGTTAATCCCTAAACATTTATAACTTTATTTGATTTGCTTTGTTTATATGTAGAAAAACAAGGAGTTGGAGCAAATCTGCCTCTTCTAAAAATTTAAGTTACTTTAATTCAAGTCATTTCTTCACTTTGTATGGCAGCTATTTCTCCCAGTCTGGTATTCTTCTTCCATTTTCAGTCTGTATGTGAGTTTTTCAACCATAATAACCCGTTGTCTATAGCTCGGTGTAATTCCTAAACATTTAATGCCAAATATTTTGGGTAAAGTCGTCGCATTAAAGCTCAAAGTCCACATGTCAGTCACACCATGATTATTTGATCTTAAAATGCTCTGTGTTGGTGTACAAATAGAAAAACGGTCTCACTGTCCGAGCACTTTTGGCCCTAACTGTATATTTTTATTGAAAAAGGAAATGCATGAAATTCTAAATCTGACTCAACCTTCGTTGTTGTCTGCGTGGAAATGGCAGGGAATGATTTCGGGGACTTTCGCGAGTACGACCCTAATCTGC
The DNA here is from genome assembly GCF_036321145.2 of Pelmatolapia mariae. Lineage (NCBI taxonomy): Eukaryota > Metazoa > Chordata > Actinopteri > Cichliformes > Cichlidae > Pelmatolapia > Pelmatolapia mariae. The sequence goes on from NC_086243.1 coordinate 20,363,345, forward strand.
TGGATGACCCACAGTGGCCTTGTGGTAAACACAAGAGAGTCCTCATCTTCCCCTCCTACATGGTGAGAAAATACTAATCTAATACATCACAATCACAACAGCAGCAGCAACTGCTGCCTCGTAGCCTCTTGAGAGCAGAAAGGAATGGTTGTTTTTATCCGCAGCTTCATTTGCTTTGAGATGTTTTGTTGAAATGTTCTGAAATATCTCACTGGTATTTTTTATTTAATTTTTTTTTATCATGCTGGGCTTCTGTGCTCAGTTTTCCCACCACAACAGAGAACAATAAAACCGGAAATATTTGTCTAAGGGTTCCTTCACCAAAAATAAAAAATCCTCAGTTTTATCTGCTTATTTAGTCTTTATCAGCAAGGTCACTGGATGAGACGCTCTCCCACCGCTTTGGGCCTGAAAGGATGCAGATACTTTATCTCTGTGTAGTTGGCAGTAGCTATTAAAGAGCTACTGTGGCTCTCCCTCAACACTAATCATTCTTTTTACTTTTCCGGAAAAGCGCGGATGTTTTATTGTGGTTTGAAAAGGTGGGGGGAAAAAACAAAACAGCCGGATTCCCTCCTCATTCTTTCCGGGGTTCAGTTTTCGCTGTGGAGACTGGCAGAATGCACAACGAGTACTGACATAGTTGAAATGTTAGTCAAGGCCAGGCTTTTTTTTTTTTTTTGTCCTCTCTTCCTCCAATTACTCTTGACAACAATAGCTATTGTGTTTACTACTGCAATGGAAGCAGTGAATTCTCAGCACTTCAGGAATTGGACACAGGCTGCTTGGGAGACCTGGCTTTCAGGTTCAAACAGGGGATAAGATTATCTGTGCATATTGAAAGTCCTCTTTGTATTTAATGGCGACGTTGCATAGTAAATGGGTTACACCCAAGGAAGGTTCCCTATTTGGTCCTATCAGCTCTCAAACTACAAATTCACCATCCCAGAGCAACAAAAGCAATTTTTTTATGGACCTTTAATCCTGGGATTAATAGACAGGCCTCGACAGGGATCTAACTCCTAGCCCAAACTCACACCCACACATTAAGCTCTTCCAGTGTGACTCAGCGCTTGTTATGGCATGCTTTGAGTATGATGTGGCTAAGGATTGTTTAACAGACAATAGAAAGATAATAGAAAGGCAAGTTAAAAACAATCTATAAACTGTATAAAACTGAAAACTAAGATTACATGCTAAAATAAGATGGAAAGATGCAGAGAAACTGAAAATCCTGCTTTTAGCAGTAGTTTATAGCAGCAGAACCATCTGTGTGGGATTGACTGCTAAATAGTTTGTGGCCGTCATGATGAATTAAACTGATGCCTTTGGCCAAATTTTATCTTGTTACTGTCTTTTAATGCTACTTTTTGTGACACGGAGCAATTAAAAAAATTTAAAGCCCCAAAAACAAACAAACCACACACTCTTTCATTATTTCTATGGTTTTATGTGTCAGGACATAATAAAAAAATATATATATATCTGGTCTCTACTAGCTTCTAAAATCATTTCATATGCAACCTCAGAAGAACAACATATTATATAATGTCATTATTTATTTAACGAAGGCAAAGTCAAAATGCAGGAGCAGTGTGTGAAAAATTAAATACACCCTCACTGCTTCCATAGGAATTAAGAGGGAAAGTAGCAGCCAGGTGCTGCTGCTCTAATGCACTTGATTAACTGATTCTCAGCAGGTGTGAACACCTCCTACAAAAGCTAAAGTTTTGGCAGTTTGCTGGCCTGGAGCGTTTAGGTGTGTGTTAACACAATGCTGATGAGGAAAGTCGCCAGCAATGGTCTTAGAGAAGCCTTTCCAAATAATTTGAAGTGCTACAGTGAGAAAGATTACTTATTATTAAGTGTAAAACGTTCAGGACAGCTGCCAATCTTCTAGCAAGTGGATGTCCCAGCGAATTCACCCCAAGGTCAGAGCGTGCATTGCTCAGAAAAACTGCAAAAAAACCAAAAATCCTACAGGCGTTGGTTAATATGTTAAATGTTAAAGTTACTGACAGTACAATTAGAAAAAGACTGAACAAGTTTAGCTTGTTTAGAAGACTTACCAGTCATGCCAGGAGAAAACGGACGAGACATAATTGGAAATGTTTGTGGTTGTTGGTTTGTTTGTTTTACCGTGGTGCTGTGCATTGTGGCCACACACCTACTGTCATACTGCCAACTGTCAGGCACGGTGGTGGTGGGGTGATGATTTGGGCTGTAGGACAAATTGGGTCATGCAACAGGACAGTGATGCCAAGCACAGCAGCAAACCTACAACAGCATGAGTGAAACAGAAAACAAAGTATTGCACCCACTCAAAGTCCAGACCTCAATCCAACTGAAATACTGCCGCAGGACCTTGAGAGAGCTGCACATAAACGAAAGGCCACAATCCTCAATGAACTGCAGCAACATCATAAAGACGAGTGGGCCAAAGGTCCTTCACAACTTTCCAGAGAGACTGAAAGCAGTTACTTCAAGTTATTGCTGCTCTGCAACTACACCTTTTCACACACTGCTCCTGCATTTAGTTTTTTATTTTTCTTCAAAAAAATATTGACACAGTGTAATGTATCATGTGTGGTTGTTTTTCTGAGGTTGTATTTATCTAATTGTAAGGACGGAATTATTATTATTTTATTATGTCCTGATACTTGAAACTTTGGAATTGAAAGAATGTGGACTGTAGACTTGAATACAGTCAGACTTCATCTTTCAGAGGAATTTGTTCACATTAAAAAAGAGATAAAATATCACCAGTAATAGAGGTGACAGCAGTGATGTGGGCATCCAGCACTGAAGTGTTAGGATTAGTTACTTGATTGAAAGTGTGGTCATTTTGACACCACCTCTGGTTTTCTTTTCCAGACTACGGTCATTGAATACGTGAAACCCTCTGACCTCAAAAAGGACATGAATGAAACCTTCAAGGAAAAATTCCCACACATAAAGCTGACACTCAGCAAAATAAGGAGGTAAAACAAACACCACACAAAATATATTCACCTTCACAGAAGCTCTTTTGTTTTCTTTACCAGCTTTTTTTCTCTTCATTTTCCCTTCCTTGTTCTTTCTTCTTTTTTCTTTTTTTTTAACTCTGTGCAGCTTGAAAAGGGAGATAAGAAAACTGGCTCAGGATGAGTGTGGCTTTGAGGAACCGACGGTGGCCATGGCTTTCGTCTACTTTGAAAAACTCGTTCTTCAAGGCAAACTAAACAAGCAGAACCGTAAACTCTGCGCTGGAGCTTGTGTCCTGCTGGCAGCCAAGATCGGGGGTGATCTGAAGAAACAGGAGGTCAAACTTCTTATAGATGTAAGCTTCCTCATGTACACAGCCAACCCTCCCCCATCCAACCCCAATGTTTAATTACAGTACAAGAGATTAAAGGGTCAGTTCACTCTAATCAAAGGGAGAGGGCTTTCTTTCCAAATATTTGAGCATCATTTTTCACTGCTCTCAGTGACAGAGTCCACTGGGCTGGGTGTGGGTAGCAGAGGAGGCAAAATCGACCCCTCAGGGTTTAAGTATAACTTTAAACAGGCTACACAACATAACATAATGGAATAAAATCATCTGTAATAAGCGGTCTACAAGATAAAGTGTTTCAAAAACTTACTAATATTTAATTGACCTGAAAAAAATAGTGAGAACAGGGCCTGAAGCTCGAATCTCTAAATAGGAGAGCTTTTTGTTTTTTTTTCCCCCCTACAGGGTAACACATTGCTAGTCTCGTCAATGCTTTAACAACAGCTTTGTTTAACTGGGAATCCAAGGGAATTAGTGTTGAACCCTTAACCTCTGGTTGGGTGTGGTAAGATATGTGCTGAGTTGCACCTGGCAACCTGGTACCTGGATGCACACCCCACCCAGTTTCCCAGGGTCCTAAAGTCCACCTCCACATTACCGCAGCGGCAGATTAAAAACAAACCTTTTAAATATTTTTAGTTTTCAATGTGTTTAATCTCCAAAAAGTGCAGTTTCAGGTTTTCAATTTCAAGTGAATAAAAGAAGTGCATTGTATGATTATGAGTGAAGGAAATATTTAATATATAAAGCCCTGTTAGAGTAGCAAATGCTCCACTTTTTGTGACCATTTGTTGGCTTCTTGCACACGGTAAATATAAAGCCGTCACTTTCACACCTCCGAGCCAAGTGTGCTGCGAGCAGTGCAGGGTCAGGTGTTATGACATCCAGGGTTAAAAATAAATAAATCAAAATATGAAGATTATGAGTCGAAGCATTTTTTTTTCCTCTCACACTGACTTGCTTTATTTTTCTGCCAGAAAATGGAGGAAAGGTTCAGAGTGAACCGCAGAGAGCTGATAGCCTTTGAGTTCCCCGTGTTGGTGGCGCTGGAGTTTAATCTGCACCTGCCAGAGCACGAGATCATGCCTCACTACAGACGCCTCCTGCAGACCTCCTAGCATTAGTGATCCATCAGGAGGAGGACCGCCAGGTTCTCCTTCTGATCTCCCAGCTTTCCACAGTTACTACAGCATCCATCCTCTGTCTTCTCTCCTCGTCTCTGTTTGATCACTTCAAGGTACCTCTGGCTGTTGGCGAGCCGCAGCCACTGATCACTACAGACAGCCTGCTCCTTCCCCTCGTTGGACCGACATCAGCCAAAGGGACACATGTTTTTAAGCAAACTTTTCTCCACTGTTTGACCTTTGCATTCGGCATCACTACATGGACTGAAAGAAGGGTTCAACCATCTGGAAGCAAGCTGGTTTTTCTAGTTTGCATCTCTCACATCGCATCCTTCATCATTTTGTATTCTTAGTCCTCATGTTGACACGAGGCTCTTTTTAAAAAACAACCGAATCTGATAGTGATCTTTGTCAGTTAAAACAATCAGTGATTGTAACAATTTGATCCTTTCTTTAATCTTTTTGTAAACTTTTTATGATTGGTTGCCTCATGAGCTGCATACAATTTAAACAGAAGCCTTTTTAAGAGGCTGGTTTGCTGGCTGGACTGTTATTCCTCAGCGTGAATCATCTTTTCATTAAAAGTGCACTTTTTTTGAAAAAGACACTGGGGCAGGGTGACGGTTTTTCAGGCTTTTAACAAGCTTGAGAACTGACCCTGAAGTAGCCCCTGCTGAAAAGTATGTGGTCTTCGTAAGCACCGTACAGAAGACATTGGAACGGACCGTTCAGTTTTTATTTTCTCTCTCTCTCTTATGGTTTATTCACAGTTTTCCAACCACAGTCTGCATGAAAAGTAGTGATTCTTTGTACGCAGGTACCTGCCGAGAAGTTTTGACTTCCTATTTTTCACTGAAGTGTTCCATTCATTTTTCTACCACAGACAGTCTTTTATCAGAGTTGAATTTTCTGTGCTCTATGTTAGAGTGTATCGCCAGCACGTTTACAGTGCTTTAACAGATGCTTGTTCTGAGGACACGCCATTGACCAGTGATCAGGATCAGCAGGATGCTCGAGAGGACATGCCAATAACTATAAGTGTATGAGCCCCTACAGGCTGCAGAGATGCATCTCTTTAGCTGACCCTGACCTCTGACCTCTCTCTGATCTCTGCAGAGGGGAAAAAATCCAGGCAAAATCTCACGTGGGATCTAGTCATAGATCAAACATTTACGTATAACTTGAATCATCATTTGATTTGAAATCCACAATGTTTTTTATTAAAAAACAAAAAGTACTGAACATCTCGACCGGCGCGACCACTTAAAGGTGATTCATTCCATTTTTCTGGCATGTCACTTTCACAACTTGATCTTTTTGCTTCCTACCTTGCAGTTGTCGCACACTACCACAGAGTGTTCCACTGAATCAGAAGCTGAGGCGACAGAGAAAGATAGTATTTGATGCTGCTCAGAGCATTATGAGCTGAAATGATCACGAGACTGAACCAAACTGCATTTGATTGTCTTGATTCAAAGTTGGGTAAAAATGCTGAGCTTATTTTTGTTTGCAAGCCCAAAGACGTTGTTGTAAGATGCACACTAAATGCTCCGCGAGGAAAGACTCACGGGTGACTCGTATTACCTGTGTGTGTGTGTGTGTGTGTGTGTGTGTGTGTGTGTGTGTGTGTGTGTAAATAAATTGCTTTGCTTGTTCAATCAAAACAGAAAAAGACTGACACATGCTTCTTTTTTTTTCCTTGCTTTACCCAAATCTGCTGCGCATAAGTGATGGCGAATAGATTTAGTTAGAGTGGAGTGTGTCTGCCTTTGTTTTCCAATAAGTTTCAAATTCTTTGGCTCCAGCGTCATCCAACTTAATATTGTTCAGATATCTGATAAGTTTTTTTATTACTAGTAAATGAGGGAATGAATATTTCCAGCTAAAAATATTAAATTGAACCATGCTAATCATTACACCTACTTAGCATGTTAGCATAGTGACCATAGTTGCAGCACCCCCTTAGACCTCATGTCTCCCCCTCTCTTTCCATTTGCCCCGTTTTGTAACTACTGCTTTAATTTAAAAATAAATAAATCAACAAAAACAAAACATCGGGCCACCTTAGTTTTTTTTTTTACCATCATCTAAACCTGATAAACCAGGTCCTCCCACGGTTTTCAGGCTCAATGTACCATAATTTCAGGCTTAACCAGTGCAAACCGTCCATCTGAAACAGACCTGAAAGCTTTCCCTTAGTGTTGCACTGTTGCAGGATATAGTCTACAATAGGCCTGCATGCTGAGATACATTAATCATGTTGTAATGCAAGCTACACTTATTGCATACTTGACCTGAGCTCATGTCATAATACAGAAAGGGAAGAAAGTCGAACTGTAAGTATTGTTTTTATAACTGTACAGCACAATCGAGCTGGCAGGTAACTCATCTTTTAGACAATGCATATTTTATTGATAAATAGTCTTGCTGTACACTTAAAGTTGGGTAATGTCAGTTTGACATGCCGATATTATAGATTTATTTTGGGCACATGTAATATTGCATAAAATCCAAAATAGCTCTGGAACAAACTGAGCTACTTGCACGGTGCCTGCACCAGTATCTCTCTTAAGTGCATGAAACCATGCTTCCCTTCAGTTGCTTTCACTGAAAATCTCTGCACTTGCTCCTCTGATGCAATCTGAGAGGTCGGTTTCTTATCAAGTGGGAACTGTCCTCTTCCTGACACGTCCAAAGTAAACAAGGCCTGCAGTCACGCCGGTCTCGTGCTGCCATCAAAACAAACAGGTCAGGCCTGAGTATGGGCACATGTCCTACATGGCTTAGTCCCCTCCATTGAGGGCCTAATTCCCCCCTCACTACCTCATAAAGGGATCTATTGACAGCCCTTCCTGAGCCCTGCTCACACATAAGTGACCCTCATTGTGAAAATATGTGTACCATCGTTTGGGGCAAGCTGCAGCCTATTGCCCTTCCCTTTAAAATAACAACATTTGGCTGAAACGGCATTTTGCCCCCTTTCCTGTCATGATACAGTGACTCAGGGCTTTTCCATCATGTACAGTTTGTAAACAAGGAAACGATGAAAGCTAAGGATTGAGGCAAATTACTGTTGAGCAGCGAGTTCGGTGGTCTCTTTGTTCACATCTGCTTCATCTTTCAGTAACCACTGTGCTATTTTTCTAATGCTGCTGCATGGTCAGGAGGGGAAAACTCTGCAGGCAGACCTAAAAATCTGATCCTCTCCTCATGTTTGACGAGGCTACCTAATCTCTTTTGTTCCACCCCAAGAGTCTATTTCAGGGACAACTGAGCCCACTGTAACAAAAAACCAGTGACGCAAAGCAGGTCATTAAACGCTTCTTCCACTTATTTATTGATGGATCTTTAAGAGGACACACAGATCAACTTTTTAAGTAGGTTGAGTGGACGCTCCAGTGCGAGTTCAAGGACGAGGCTTTACGTTTGATCTTTGAAAGCAGATGTGATGGTGATAGATCACATTTCAGAATTTAAAATGTACCAGGTTACACTGCAACTGACTTGTGTTAAAAACAGTCAGTATTAGCTACCAGATTATTTTCTAGAATAGTCCTGTTACCTAAGAAAAAAATAATATAGTTTCCAGCTGCTGATAATCCAGAGTCACCTTCATCCAGACAGCAGTCAGTGTCACAGTACAAATTATACAATGAGATTTTTTTAAAAAATAATAAAATCATCCCCGGTGACTTTGTATGTGGGGGATTTACACAACATACTGTAACCTTTTCACAGAAATGAAATCTACCTCGAGTAGATTTGCGATTAGGTGAGCTGGCACACTTTGCACAAAAACTAGATGGTATTGCAAAGATGAAATATAAGTGGTTATTAGAAAATATACACAACTAGACCCATTTTTTTAAACCAACAATCATTGTTTAGCATGTTAAAAAGCTGACTCGAAGAATGATCTTAAGATGCAACAAATTTCGATGTCCAAAATCTGTTCATTTTTTTTTTTGTTTTCCCGGATAAACAAAAAAACAAAAACAGAAGAAATTTCTTCAGAAACATTTTGTTCTATCGTTTATTGTAAGAGATGAAGAGAATGGCTAAAAACACTTGAGACCTTTGACGAAACAGTGCACACTGGCTCCAGACAGAGCAGAGCAGTAGAAAAGAACTTTGGCTCTTTTTGTTCAGATGTTTATCAGGATCCCCGACTCTCTAGTCTGACAAACAGACACCTCAAGGGTTAACTTAATGAAAAGTTATCAGAGCCAAGCTGTGCTGGTTTGTGCAGGGAGTAGTAAATATGGAAGCTTTGGCTTTAATTGACAGTTTCCTGCTTGCAACCTTCATCTGTTAGAAGCTTAAAAATGCTGATGAGTTGCAGAAAAACACCACCCTTTTTTATTGCTTCTTTAATCAGTAAAACAGCTTTAGTTGTGCCAACACAATAAGCTTACATCACAAATTATAAACAATGTGTCATGAATGACACTGTTAATCATGGTCATGTACATTTTTGATCAATTTAATGTAGCTAGATAAAAACAAATGTGCTTCTCTTTTTTGAAAAAACAAAACAAAACATGGGTAACCCAAACTTTTCAGCAGCTGTAATAATAACTAGAATTTTATTGGGCTGCCGGTAAATTATGGATTACAATCACACTAGTAAATCAACTAATCTTTAGTTTCAATTCCAGACCACAATTTTCGATTTTCACTTTAGTTTCAGGTTTTGGGTTTCAGGAATAATCATGAGTCATCATCTATTCTGGGCGTTACTACCAAGCAAAATTTGTCTAGTATTTAAGAGATATTCTTGTACAGTAGTGCAGAGGAAATCATTTCACACCAACTGATTTTAGCCACACACAAAGGGTTGCAGCGAAATGTTTGCCATGCTTCCTGTTTTTCTAAAATAACCTTACTGTGCACATCTGTCTCTGTCATAATGAAAGATGAGGACAGGTCAGAGTCCAGTGAGAGGCAAGCCTCGCACATCTTACATAATAGTACTCCGACAACCTGTCTGCCTGATTCAAAGAACACTCCCTGCTCTCACGGGGCAGTGGATAAATAAGTCATGAGCTGGAGGATTGTGTGACAACAGCGCTCGACAGACAGTCACAACAACACATGCTGGCAGGAAGAAGACAGCTCTAGGTTTGGCAACTGCTTTCAAATGGGATGCGACTGTGACTGATGGCCCCCAAAGTGTTGGTGTTGATTTCCAAAAAGCTGCAAAACTTAGATGCTAAACAATCAGCTCCATTAAGACGTCTGTGTAGCTGTGAAATAGTGACATGCTGCAGAAAACTAATTCACTGACTAATTAAAAGCACTGCAGGACCGCTTCTCTGCAAACCATAAAAATTAGGTCACTTCCACTACATAACTGAGAGCGTGATGCAGACAGAGCTCAGTGCATGGATTCAGGCGCCACACAGTGGTCAGTCTGAGCAGCCTCAGCTACATTTACTGAGTGGGTTATGCTACATTAGCGTCTGCTACAGTTACAGTTCACAGCACTGAAAATAATGAAAAACAACAACAACAAAAAGCTACATCAGCAAGACTTATAGTATATACTTGGAAAACAACATGAAGTAGGCTCGGCAGTATTTTTAAAAGTACTATTTATTTTATTTTAAAATATTTAAAAACTTAAGAATCCCAAAGGTTTGTTAAATTCAGTTTTGACAACAAAATTCATCATTTTAGACGCGATTAACTCTGTGTTAAAGCACAGCTCTATTAAAAGAAAACAAAAACACCACAATTCATTATTAATAATTACATCAGCTGTGCAAAAGCATTCTTCACATCCAGTTCAAACTCCAAACAATATCACTGCATCACTAAAAAACAAACACGGAACAATAAATGGAAAGCAATGGGAGGTATCAATGTCAGCAGAGTATACCGTGGGTCAAAAAAAAAAAAAAAGAAGTTCACCTCCTTTAATGGAGAGACGCCATCACCCGTATCAGACGTGCTGTGACCCGGGTGAAGCGAGTGAACAAGGTCCTGGAATGTAGTTACGATTTCAGAGTGCCCACAAATTAGTTGTTTTTGTTTTTAAAAGGACACCAGAAGGAATTCTAAGACAGTAATGCATGGTAACAAAACATTAATAGTTAAAAATCAACTACATAATAAATTAAAAGGTGAAGGGATGACAAATCTAGATGAGCACAGAATAATAAGTGTATTCTAATTCAGTCCTGTGAAAGCTTTTTCATGGCTGAATGTGAAGCCGCATCTCTCCACCTTCTTGGTGCAACACGTTGCACTGTAACTGTAAAATGTATCTAAACACTTCAATATAAAACCGTTCTAAGCACCATGGCTCCCTTTGCACCTGGCATCAACATGCATTCTGGCTGCATTTAAGTCCAACAATCCACATCTGCAGTTGCTTGAGGCACTAAAGATAAATAAGCAGGTTTGAAAGTAAAACGCGATAACTACCAATGTGGAAGCAAACAATGCAGAATGCACATATATGGAATGTTTTGGTTGGGCTTTGTGTCACAGTGTTTCAACACTGATGGCGTTTATATCCACCAGATGCAGAAAACGTCATCTTTCTTTAACGCTGCTGCTAAGCATAGTGTGAGCTGCAGTTTCTGTATTGCTCTGTTAAACCTGATTAACCTTAGATAATGTTTACACGCAGCCCACTGGGGTCAAATCGCTGGAATTGGAAAATGTGGTGGATCATTATTTGCTTGATGTGTTGTTTGTGTGATGTGAAGCTGAAGTTATGATTCATGCTAATGCCAGATATCATAAGAGCCTGTGATGCCATTATCATCATTAGCTCTAATGTTGTATAATATCAAATAGCTATATAAAAGTCCTGCTTTGACAAAATCCATTTACATGTTTTTGTGGTTATATACATTTATAATAAAAGTAACCAGTATCACCCTTTTTAGTTTTCTCGAATCAGAACCACACGCACCATTTGGAACTGACTGAGGGTTTGTCTGTAAAATGATGCCGGGGGCGGTGAATCTCCCACATTTAGACTGGCAAAGTGTCTGTTCTGTGGTATGTTGCTCAAGCTTCTCTCTGAAGTCATACTTATCCTGTAGTGTGAGTAGGCGGATTGGTGGGATCCAAAGTCTTCTGAGGAAGTTCGGTAAGTATGTATTCGGGCAAAGCCTCTGGCGCTCCCATTCCCAAAGTATATTCCTGAGTTAAATCCATGCATAGTAGTGGCAATGACGATGAGTGCGTCAGTGGTCATAGAAATTGCTCGCGCTCACACCCACGCACGTCGCTCACAGACAAATAGTTCATTGTTCACTGGCTCAAGCAAGCTGCTAGTAGTTGAGTATGCACTCCCTTTCTGTGCCAGACCAGCGTTTCTTAGCGGCAAACACCTTTGCTTTGTTCACTGACGGACCTGTGAAGAGTCAAACGCGTTAAAGTCAGTATAAACAGCCTCTATATTGGTGCACTTGTTTCTTCTATTTACCGCATTACTGACCTATATAGCTGAGCAGTACAGGGAGGAAGATGAGGCCGTGCGCCGCCCCCAGCAGCACTATGGCCAAGTACATCCTAAAATAGAACACCTGGAAGATCTGCGACTTGGAAAGTGCCAGAATTAAGATGCCTCCAAACTTTGTTAATGTGATCCCACTGAAAACCTGCAGAAAGAGGAAAAAGTTACACGAGGCAGTGATAATTAAAAGTACACGTGACCCTTTCATCTAGCAGTTTTTATGCACTGCATTACCAAAGTGCCAAAATTATTCTTTAAACCAAAAGAGATCATAATATGAAGCCCTCTTGTGGATTTAATGAGAGGTGAAAAACTTACTGAGCTGCCCATGTGAGCTAGGGCCTCCTCAGCACGCTCCACTCTGTTGTTCTTCACGCTGACGGTGAAGGCTCGCACGATGTGACTGCAGAACTCCACCGAGATCCCACAACTCTGCAACAGAGGACAGGAAACACCTCAGCACCACCAACATGAACATTCAGGAGTTCTATTCTGTGTGAGGTTTTTATGTTGGTTTTTTGTCCTCCTGTTTGAAGGACTGAAAATGTAAACAGTCCCAGTTTAAAGGGTACAGCGTGTGAACCAGATGCAAACAGGAACAAAGCTTGACAACACCTACATTTTGTTCCATTTCACCTATTCTACAGTAACAATTGGGGAAACAGTGGCTGGAGGCAGCAGCACAAAATGACATCGGCCATGGCAACCTTGCTTTTATATACAAATATAACCAGAACACAGTCAAGCTGGCAGCCACCGGGATCACTGATTGCAAAGATGTGTTGCCAATCTATAGGCGTTTAACAGTGAGAGAATTCTTTGGAAATTTGTCTCAGTGATTGCAGTCAGACTGCGATTGTTTGAAGACAGGTTGCCACCCACAAGGCAATCTGTGCAATTGACTCAAGTAGCTGCTGGAACTGCTTACAATGAGTTGCTGGATGTTAAAGATTAAAAAAAATAAAAAATTCAGTGCAATTACTGGGCAACCACAGATTTTACTCCTATTTGCAAAGAAATTGGCTTTTTTCTCCTACTGTGACTGAGCTATTAAAGGTTATATCTTTAATAATATCACAAAAAACAACACCTATATAAAACACTTAACGCTCAGTGAACCAGTATATTAGGATTAGGTGTTACTGTATTGTGAAAAGCATGCAATAGAAAACAAAATCAACAAAATCTGGGTTTTAAAATACAAAGCTTTTTGGTTTTCCACTGTATTAAAGTGGATATTTTGGTTAGATGATAGACTTTCACATGATTACAGTGTAAAACAGGCTCACTCTATCAAACCTAACCTCCGAGTCCAGTGAATTCAAGGTGCTCTTACCATAACCAGGTTCACAAGTGATACTGCATTGAGACTGATGTCCCACAGCCACATGACACCGAACATGTTGACCAGAATCATCGCGATGGTAATGCTGACCAGCACGCCTGCCCACAGCTCGAAGCCCAGCAGCACTGTCGTCACCACAAATATGGCTGCCAGCGAGACGCACAGGTTCAGAATCGTGTCATTCATGATGGTGAGGTACTGCTCGTAAAACACGTAGAAGACGCTGCAAAGGAGGAGAATACACATTAGTTAGCAATAAACTGTTATCTCAATAGATAAAAGAGTATGTGTTTAATACTTGTATTAAAATATTGGTCTATATATGTTTAAAATCAGCAACTGTCGCTTTATTACATTGCATTTTTAAACTAGTTACCAAATCATCCTGTTCTGACAAACAGCAAATGTAATTTCATAAAAAATAAAGTGAAATTTGCAGAGAACAGAAAACGCTTTAATGTCAAATATCATCTGCATTTCCATGAATGTTAACCTTTCACTGCATTATTCCTGATTCTCCTAGATAATATTTTTATATTTTGAATTGACCCTGAGGTGCGGTACCCATTTTATTTAGCCCCCACTCCTGATTTAATTAGTGCTTCCCATCTGTTAGTATTAGTACTGGTGCTTGTTTTTGTACTTCGTTAATGTTTTATATCAATAACTTATTGCATTATTGTGAAGCACTTTGGTCTACCTTTGGTTTTAAATCTGCTATATAAATAAAATTGTACTGTATTGTATTGCAATGTTGTTTTTTGCCGTGTGCTTATCTACGACCTACTTCCCCACCTCTGATAACCCTAAAGTTTCAGTTCAAAAAATTCAGCATACACCACCATAAACCATAAAACAGTGGCTGAAACTGAACACTCTTCATTTGGAACAAACTTTAATAAAGAACTATAAAATGATTTATATATGCGTGGCAGGTTGATACGATAGGTCTTACCTGTAGGCGAAAACTTTGTGGTCCACGGACTGACTGATATTTTTGGCCAGGATTCGAGCCATTTTCAGAGCCTCTATATAGTCTGAGGACTCCTTTAGGATGGTGTGGTAAGTCATGAAGTATGTGGCTCCTACCCCTGTGTTGTTGGGATACAGGTCAACTGCTGTGGCATAGGCTGCATGGCCACTAGAGGAATATGAGAAGAAGTGAAACATCATAATCCACAACAAAACTGGTACACAGTGCTTTTAATAGAAGGAGTAGATGTTGACAGAGCTTTAAAATTACCCTTTTCCGCATTTGGGGTTGGGGTTGTCAGACAGGAACATGGGTAAAAAGTGCATGAAGTCTTCTCCTTCAGGCCTCTGTTTTCCACTGGGAGTCATCGGCCGACAGGATACACAGGACGAGTTCACCACTGGAAAAATACATTAATCAGTACATATACTTCTGCACATTTATTCTGACAAAAAACACAAGAACTGAAAACTAATAAAGTAACAAGTGAATGTTTTGGAAAGTCTGATATACAACAGAGTTGACTAACATGCAATATATACAGATCACACTGTCAGCATTATTACTAAGATTACCATTATCATCACCATGGATACAGATTTCTGCACCTGTTTTTTTTTTTTTTTGGGGGGGGGGGGGGGGGGGGGGTTCTGAAAAATGTAATGCACCGTACTTTAACCTTTTGAGTTCTTATATTGCCTTGTTGTTTTGGTACAATTTATATGTTTTAAAGCCATTGTGTCATATGAAGAACTAAAAATAAAAACCTTTGGCCAGATTGGCCCATTGTAACAGCAGGGTTATGGGGTTATGAAACAAGAGTTCAAAGCACTGAATAAAACTTTACCGGAGGCATTGCAGAAGGCCCCGGTGGTGTTGTAGTATCGACAGCAAGTGGACTGAGGCTTCACCCAGTCAAAGTAGTCATCCAGCCAGGAGGATGGTGTGCTGGCAATGGTTGTGCTACAAGCAGAGGAAAAAATAAATAAATAGCTCTGGCATCACAACATCAGAGCAGACAGGTTTCATAACCTTTGCAGGATCTAAAGTTTTTAGCGATTGATAGATTAATTTACACAAACACTTAAACAGTTGGATCAGGAGCTCATGTCATCCTCAGCTCAGACTTACTAGTTGCTAATAAGTGAGGCTGTGTAGACCTGCTGCACCAGGGAGTTGTTGTTACACCCCACCCCTCCACACACAGCATTCTGACCGTCTGGGCTACTGTAGTTGAGACCTTCCTCTACCACAAAGTAAACAGGTGCTCCAGTGTGGAGATACTCGCTCATGTTCTTGAAGTACTCCAACACATACGAGTCCTAGAGAGAAAGAAACTGTCAGAGCTGCCCGCAGGAAAAAGGATGTGAGACAAGATATCGTGCTTGTTCCATGCCCACACACACACACACACACACACACACAGCTGTGAGAAATTATGGCACATTACATGCATGATTTAGCTTCCTGAATGACTAAGCAGCAAACTAACCCGACTACAAATTTCAACATCACTGCTGAGTGTTGCTACAATCAACCTGTAGACAAACTTTTCCAAAAGTATCAAAATGGCTGAAATGGTGTACATAAAACTTACATCCGGCATGGATAATTTCTGGTCCAGTCCGATCTCAACTTTATTCACCACAGCAATACTGAAGGAGAGCATTCCCACAAACACTGCCACCTATAAATAACAACATGATCATGAATGCATGCTCATGACAAACAATTCTTCAAATCAAACCCGAAAACCAGTTTTTTAGCTAATTATTAAAAGGCAGGCGTGCATGACTGCACTCAGGTACTCACTATGACTGGTCGCACCCACTCTGTGAGGATGAATGGGGCGAAGACTTTCTTGAAAAACTGGAACAGGAAGCCATCTGTTTTGATTTCCTGTCCTTCTGGCAGCGTCACGCAGCAGCAGATATCAAGTCGATTCCTCTATTAGACACAGACAACAAAGCATTTGATAAGTGTACGTTACCACTACTGACCTAGTCTGAAACTATCAAGAACATGCACTCAAACATTTGTTATTGAGATTCAAATACACTCCAAACTCCACTAGGAAATTTGAACAATAAGAAGAGACATCACTGCACCAATTTCATTTTAAATCTCCTCAAAATTAGATTAAGAGTTTGCTGGGACTGAAACTTTCAGCTTAAATATTTGGCAAAACATCTCCATAAACCCTCAGTCTGTAAATCTGTAACTCTGTTCATATGATCGTCTCACCTCTTGCCTTTTAGCGTCCAGACCGAGCAAGCTGACAAAGCAACTGATCTGCAAAAGGAAATCAATAAAAACAGCCAAGCCAGCAAACATGGAGAACGTCCTGACTGCTGGCATGCTGGACAGCGCTCCTGGAAAAGAAAAAGAAAAGGATTATTTTATCAGTATGTGACTCACCAGGGCACTTTGACACATTTTGTGGCCATGGCAACAATTCGGACCAAACAAAAACAAAAGAACAAAAACAACAAAAAAAAAGCAAAACAAAAAAATTATTCTAGCTTTTAATGGCTTAAAGTGTAATGGAAACAAACACTCTTAGAATCAAGATTCAGACAATCAGCGTTACACAGCCTTGGCATACAGTCAGAAGAGTGAAATAAATAGCACCGTCACTGCCAAGTGACTCAGTTGTTAGAGATCTGAAATAGTCCATCAGTACAAACAGTGTTACAGAACATTTATTATACAATCACTGTTGTATGAACACTCAATGTCAGAGTAGGTATTGATGATAAAAAGAGCAGTTTGATATGAGAGCCGTCTGTGTACTTGATGTAGTGATAAAGGAAAATTTAATAACCGATCTATTTTACCCAGGAAGAAGGCGACAGTCTCAGAGAAGGAGGACAGAAACAAGCTCGGGGCGATGTCTCCAAGAATACGACCGATCTGCTGGTGGAGTTCTTCCTGTGGCATCCGCTCATCCCTCTGTTCGAAAATACAAATGAAGAACCAATTTAGTAGACGTAGCTGGTACAAAGGGACCCATTTTTATTTACAGCTCCATTTTTCTATTCTTGGACTCACCAGAGTAGCTTAACATGATTCACCGTCCAAAATAATCCTTATTAATCTTACACTGGGCTTGAGCACAGCCCCTCAGATCATCATCCATCTGAAACATGCCATCTTATCTCCCCTTCTATTCAGACCACCCCCTCTTTACTCTGATTGGTTGTCAGCCTGACTTTATGCATTTTCAAAGCCTGACCTTTTGGCAAACATGGATCACTTGCAGATAAGCTGACCTCATTATCTGAACGTTTAGTTATGCTTATAAGAAAATAATAATTAAAAAAACATAATTGAGACAGAAAACTGGACAATAATTCATATTTAATATTAATAAAGGTCTAGAGTAGCACCACATTATATGGCAAACCACTTGTTAATTATGTGTCAGTTTAATGGACTGGATTGAAAGAGCTTACCTGGTATGTCTGTACTATGATAAAGATGTTGTCCACTCCAACAGCCAGCACAAGGAAGGGAATGACCTCAATCACAATGAGCGTTAGTGGGACACCACAGTAGCTGAAGATCCCCAGTGAGCAGGCCACAGAGCTCAGCACAATCAGGATACCTGCTATACCCAGGGAAATCTTAGAGTCCACCTGTAGGGGCAAAAGTATAAAAAAGCCCATTATGTGCACACTTTATGCACGACTGGAAAAAAAGCTGCCAATCACGTTGATCCAGTTTAGCTAAATTAAAGTCATGTGTTAAATTCTATGGTCACAAACAGGAAGGAGGAGTTACAGAGCATAATGTGTCAAACTATTTCAGGCATGGATTATGTTCACTGATCATTAAAAGCACATGCACAGTGAAGAAAAAGAATTTAATTTTTACCAGCACTCTTCTAAAGCTGTGGATGTGACCCAGGGCCAGGGAGATGTAGATGAACATAATGCCATAGCTGAGGACCACAGTGCTGATGTCGCTGTTGCTCTCTCTGTTGATCTCATCTTCAATGCTCCTCTCTGCACTGAAAGCGATGGTCAGGTTGGGGTTGCTGAAGTTCTTCATAAATTTGATGAACCTGAAACGGAAGCAAAAAACCCAGATGTTAACGTACGAGCAGCATCTTGAGCTACCGTTAGCTTATTGATCGTTTGTTGTCTCACTCGTTTTCCCATGCCAGAGCTTTCTCCAGTCTGACGGTGTCATTCAAATAGTTGTTGATGGGAAAGGTGATCACGAGCGCAGTGGCATTGTTGTAGTTTGTGTCTGTAGTGGGGAAAGAAGTAAAACAAAATACAAGATGCATGAACCACTTAAAATGCCTCTCATTTATCAATCATAATAATTAGGATTACTGAACTGACAGTTATTGCTTAATGTTCCTTTTGAAAAAGTGTACAGATTAAATTGGCTGGGGAAAAAATGGCTTCTAAATTAGATCGTCACAGTTGGCTGAAGACAAAAATGGGAAGTTGTTCTTACTTTTGATTTAGGCTTTATTTGGATGCAACATTTCAGATCTAGTGATGCTCCATATTCTTGCTATTAGTACTTAAGTCATTTGTTTTCCATTTCCTAATTGTAGTACAAGATCAATTCTAATGATGTTGCACTACACTATAATAAATGCAATGCCAGGGTTTATTCTGAATCAACACTACTACAACTGCAACATAGCCCAACACCACCAAAATAAAACACATATCAATGCATATCTAATATGCCACTGATGCAATCTTCTTCTTCGGCTTGCCACAGCGGATCATTCGCCTTCATCTCATCCTTTCTACCATCCTGCATGCCCTCCATCACTGCATTCATGAATTTGTGTTCCTCCTCTTCCGCCTGCCTGGTAACTTCGTCTCCACCATCTCTGCACATTACAAATCATCTAAAACTCGCCCTGATAATTTTGTCTCCAACCTGAGCTGTCCCCTCTAATGTTATTACAAAACCTATCCTTCCCTGGTAAGTCATACAAAATATTACAACATAAAATGAATAAAATTAAATAAACTTAGGTATTAATGAATTATATAATCAGTCATTTGGAAGGCCAGACATACGTTCCTATCTTTGTCTTCATTTTCTTCTACAACAATCATGCACTGTAGTATTATTATTTTTTTTTATTTAACTATTTACATATTTTAATAACTTAATAACATTGAAATTTAGACACATGTTATTTCCCCCGTTGGATTTTTCCTGCTTTTAACTTGCACAGAATTATCTTTCTTCTTTTTTCATTGTTTTTGTTTTGTATGCATTTCATGGCACTTTTTTTTTTTAAATCTATTCCATTATTTTATTATATTTCTAATTAAATTTTTGGCACTTTAGGCCCTCCATATACTGCTAGAAATGGAAAGTTTATATGCAGAGTACAGCGAGTGATCAAAGACCAAAGTGTTTCTTTCAGCGCAGTAAAACTCAATAAAGGAATAATACGAGAAGCTGTAAACCAATTATGTAACTACTGTAGGGAAGAAAAAAAAAAACAATTCCCACAGTTCTGGGACAAACAACAGTAATGATTTGCACTTAGAATTGCTTTTCTATGAAACGTGTTGCATGCAACTTAAATGTACAATTTCATTAAAAGAAAATTCAGAATTGGTGAATATGCAAGGTTTTTTTGCCCCCAATGCAACAGTTTAACTACCAGGATGGCATTCAAACAACTTTTAACATACAAAGCTGTGTCAGTATAACCCCCATGCTCTGACTGAAGTTGTAAATGCTCCCAACTCACCAAATTAATTTAAAAAAAAAAGAAAAAAAAAGGGCTGTCTATTGTCAAACCGAAGTCATGTGAATGTACTTCACAACTCACCATCATATCCTCCCAGTGCAAGCCAAGGGAAGACAGGGCCACCAAAGGTGCCTAAACAAGGGTCATGTAGCATAGTGGTGTCGTTGAGGGAAGCCGGTGCACTGCACAAGCAAAAAGTAAACAATTAGGTTAAAGACAACCGTCAGTAAGTGTTTGCAGAAATCTGCGTCAGATAAACATCTATTGCACACGACAGCGAATGAGGAAGTTTGATTGTACTATTTTAAGAAGACACTTTTTTCAGTGACCTCAGCTGCACATAGGAGATTCTTCTTAACTGCAGGCGCCATTTTTCAACTGTTGGTTTGCTTTTTTAACTTTTAAAAATATTTCTTAGACATTTAACACAAATGTGACAGCAACTGAAACAAGCTGATAAGAGAGGTAAAGGCTAAATCTATCAATAAAACAGATATAAATACTTTTACCTGACACAGTAGAGGAAGTGGTCATGATAGTCAGCCCAGATATAAAAATCATCTCCCATAGAGTGATCCAGTGCAACGTGGCTGTTCTGGAAGTAGTTTAGGACACTAAGAATTGTACAGTTGTCATTGTATGGGGCCAGAGGAGCCAAGCAGATGTCCTTCAGGGTAACGGATTCTTGATTATATGAGGCTACGAGGCCTTCAATTTCAAGCTGCAGATCCAGGACCTGGTAAGTTGAAAGAAAATGGAAAAAGAAAGGAGAACCTTTTAACCACCGTATGAAAAATTTGCTTGCTTTTCACGTGCAAAGCTTCTATTTTATCTAACAAAGGAAACAGTGACGTTGTTACAGAATTTACACACTGACAGCATTGTGGCTCGGTGGTTAGCAATGTTGCTTCACAGCAGAACGGTCTCTAGTTGAAAACCTGCGTGAGTCTGCATGTTCAGCCAATGCTATTAATGTGGAATATATTAGCCAAGGATATGCTCAAAACAGAGACACCATGGTGCTGTATTTATTTATTTCTTGATGATAAGAAAGTGACTTGTGTACATTGGGAGAGCATTAAATCATATTTAACCTCATTGAAATATTTGGATGGTTCGTTAATACCTTTTGTTTAAACTTCTATATAGTTTATATGTGTCAAAAATAGTCAAAGTAGACTGAACAGGCTTCCGAAATAAACCAGTGTGTGAATGGGTGAATGACTGAATGTAGTGTAAAGCGCTTTGGGGTCCTTAGGGACTAAGTAAAGCGCTATACAAATACAGGCCAATTGTTTTTTTCAAACCAGTCTGACTTCAACTCACCTGATGCAGGAGCGCTTTGCTCAGAACCGAACCGAATGGGATAGATGGTCCTCCAAAATACGGATCGTAGGTCTCATTGAGCTCAAGTGGAGTAGTTATGATGAGCTGCACAGTTCTAAAGAAAGGTCCAAAGTGTTTGTCGAAGTAATCCTTCTCTTGACGAGCTTGGCTCTTGGGAGATGACCAGAGCTCAACGGGGTCGGTGGTGATGCGCATGTAGGCCAGGCCCCCAGCTGAGGCTCCCACCAGTACCAGGCAACAGAAGAGGATGAGAAATGGATGCCTCACGCAGAAGGAACCCCAGGAGCTGAAGAGCATCCGCAGGCCATTCTCAAAACGCTCACCCAGCGTTTCACAGCATGATGCATTTACTGAAAGGTAGGAAATACCTAGAACTTAGTTTGGGCTGTGTGGTAATTACATCAAGACACATTTGGAGAAATTATGCAGTCTCAATGACATTTCATAGCTGTACCTTGATCAGGATCATCACTGTTAAGTGACAGTGGGTTATTACTGTCCAAAATGGGGCCATACTCAGATGTGATAGCTCTTTTCCTGCAAAGAAGGACAAACATACGATATCATCCAAATCTGTTTTCCACTCTGAAATATATTCAGCTACATTATGTACTGTTTGACACAGGACCCAACAGTATACAGTCAGAAAGATTTGTTATTTTAATTATTCAACGAATTATAAGATGCAGTTACAATTTCAATGTAAAGCACAGACTTATTAAATGCATTAATTTAAGGATATTCCAACCCTTTTCCCAGGGGATCAAGGGTTTGGTGCAAGGCACTCCGCCCCACGCGCTTTTTCTTTTTAAATTTGCTTGATCAATTAGTTTATGACCTTTTACCTGCTTAACTTCAGAGAGTGGCATTTGCATTTGGAAGTTGCGACTAAATGAATTCTCAGGGCAAGTAAATCAGACAATTCCTATGCTGTAAAAACAACACAGGTTCCTGCTCTTTTCATATGAATGTTTGAGTGAATGAATGAGAGAGAATATCAGGAGTGGGCTAAACAGTCTGGTAAACTTGTGGGACAAATAAAATGAATCACAAAACTTGGCAACATGAAAAGGCTCGAGTTCCAACTCAAGGCAAAAGTGGTGGATGCTTGCAGAATCCTCTGAACAGTAATGATAATTCAAAAGAATCACATCAACTCTTTGGACAGACAAACCCGAAATCAGCATGAGTGACGATGTATTTCCCCAGATGAAAACCAAACCATAAGCAGAAAAACAAACAAAAAAAAAAAAACCTGACAACTGAAATCAGCTGCAGTTAAGGCCTGGCAAAGCATCACAAACCTCTTCACACAGTCATCGCCTTTACCCATCATGCACGTGCAGTCAACCCTCAAGGTTTATCTCGTATCAGAAAAACCCTGCTTAACCTCGAAGTGTGTCATCATACAAATCTCTCCACATCCAACTATACAGTGTGTGTTCGAAGCTAAAAAACTCCATTACCTGTAACACCACACTCCCAGAAGAACTCCAAAAAAGATGAGCAGGAAAGCCATGTAGGAGAGCCACATGATGACAGCCATGGCATCGATACCAAGGATGGTCCATGGAGGCGGGAGCGGTGGAGGTACGGGTTTCGGGCCGCAGGACTTGGCGCAGTCCTGACAGGAGCACGGACCTGAACCATCGTCCAGGCTTTCGTTACAGGCGTATGTATTGTTGTTCATGGGAGTGTAACCAGCCAATGGGACATCTAGAGTAAAGACATTGCACATCACAGGACAATAGAGGGATCAGACACTTAAAAATACTCAAGCTCAGAAAACTACTGCTTTTGGAAAAAAAAAAAAAAAAAAAAAGTACTTGAAAAATACTGACCTGTGAATACTGGCTCGATGGGAAAAGGGGTCTGTTCATTCTTGATACTGAACATGTACTGGATCCAGTTGGTAGCATTGCATTCTTTTGCAGTCTTGCCACACAGAAGAGATAAGGCCTTCACATTGCTAGATGGTGCCTGGACATCCTTGCATGCGTTGTACATGGCTGGCAGAAGTCAAACGACATAATTTTAAAAACAAGGCAAAAAACAAAAAGGTGGCACATAAATAATTAAGTCAACTCCAAATTTAAATGTTATAATTATCAGTCACCAAAAATTAAACAATTACACAAGAATTTGTATAGAACTGATAAAGCTCCCTACTATTACAATACTGGGAATTCTGGCTAAAAACCTCACCGTTAGAAAATGTTTGTCCAATATAGTATTGCACTGCCATTACGTCTTCGCCAGTAATATTGGTGACATTCATAAACTGACTCTGGTGTGGACTGCAAGTCAGCTCACAGAAGAGGTTCATGAGATTGTAGAAACACGCCGGGCACCTGCAGGCAGCCGCACAGTCAGACAGAAACAAGGAAACAGATTTGCTGCTATAACTCACAAAACAATAAAACAAGTTAAAGTGTAAAAGTCTGTAAAAGTTTCTTGGAGAAAACAAAAGTGTGCTGACATAAAATGAAATTCCTTTGGCCTTTGAGCGAATCCACGTCTAAACCAATTAACTGGAAAATGCAACGTTGACACTTGCAACATGGAAGACTGTCAGTATACTGTGTGTGCCACTGCAGAGTTTATCATCAGAAATTCAAAAAAAAAGGGAACAACGATGCCAAGTCAAGCAGGTCATGTGTTCTGGCAGTTTATTATATAACATCTCTGCGTACCGAGACAGGAACTGAAGTGGCAGCTGGAGACTGCCTTTGAGGGTTTGCAACTGGTCAACGTTGCAGCAGAGACTTTTGTTTCCATAGTCGTACCCAGGACAGAGCTCCTTCATATTCAAACACAAAGAGAATGACGACACTTTACAAGAGGATTTCTGTAAGAGGAAACCTGTGGGATGCTTTAGGTGTCAAAAATGTGAGCAATAAGAGAAGAAAAAAAACAAAAAAAAAAAACATCGAAGGGCTGTACGTACAGTGAGAAGCTGATAACCATCAGGTGGTAGTGGCTTAGGTGGACCAGTGTAGTTGCAGTTGTACTTTTTTCCAGCCACCGTCGAGTTGCCGCACTCACCGTACCACACGCAGTGATGGGCCACAGCATGATACTTGTAAAACAAGAAAATCAGAAGTCATTTATTTAGTGATCGCAGCGAAAACTGCAGTGCAAGTTTATGCTCGTTTCAGCTGCACAGTCCAGTAAACAACATGTTTTGTTTTTTTTAAACTCATGTGACTCAGCTTCAATTTTCACCAAGTGAGGATATGGTCAAAACCAAGAGGGCAAAGAGAAAGCCCAGACGCATTTAGTTTCTCTAAAGGCTACAGCAGACCATATGACTTTGTAGACCGATGACCTGACTTCCTTTAGATACATTTCCGTCTCAAAGACTTTCAGAGTGAGTCTGCTTTGAGGGCTGCAGAGATTTATGAACCCCCCCCCCCCCCAAAAAAAAAACAAAAAAACAAAACAAAAGTGTGATTAAATGTAATTGACAAAAGTTTACAAGATTAAATATCAGCTCAGGATGTTGGAATGAGACTTGAAACAGTGGCAGCAGTTAGAAATGCTAGCACTTACACAGTGATTTTTAAAAAAAAAATTTTATACTCTCAATCACTTTTTTCTATAATGTCTAATATTCGCACACACTAACTTATCGATTCCCCAGTTAGCCCCAGCATTGTGCCCAGGCTGGGGCTAACTGGGGAATCGATCCACCAACCTACTTCCTGAGCCACAGAAGTGGGTGGCCCTTACGAGTGTTCAAATATGTGTGAAAAGAGACTACCCCTTAACAGAGTCACATTTATGTATTCTTGTATTTGTGTTTGAGAGTAATGAGAGTTCATCGGTACGTCACTGCAGATTCTCACTTCCCTTACACAAATGCAAAAAGTGGCCACATTTGTCTCTCTCCGTTCCTCTCCTGTCATCCCTCCAAGAGGGTGAAGAGCTGAAGCGAATAGAGGGAGGTTTCCTTGCTTTCACTCCTCTCCGCCAACTTTTCCTCCAGCAGACTGTGTGACTTTGATTGAAACTGCTTAAGGGGATTTAACAAATTTGGATGCAGACGACATTTAACAGAGTTAAATATCAGACCGGGTCTCATTTCCTGTGTTTCTAGTATCTTGTGCTTTGTATGTCTGAAAATAGTCACCTCACTTCTGCAAACATGTTTCCTTTTCATCTGGTATTTTAAAGAATACCCTTTGAAAAGCAGACAGACACACAACACATTTCTCAGTTTTTGTTTTCCAATCAGTCAACCATGGAGAGATACTCTTACATAAAGATTTAAAACTAAAGATTTTTTTTCTGTTTATTCAGCATCAGTGCGCTCTCACATGCTTTTTTCGTTCCGATGAGTAACTTAAGGAAGTTGATTCACTTACTCCACAAACTTTTATGGGAAAGCCTGTCACACTTTGTCCTACTTGTGTCTTGTGGTGCGAAGATGACACTTGGCATTAGAATATCACTAAAAATTGAAAGTGCAGCCAGGGCTAGTGACCAAACTCTGCATCTATCAAAATTAAGTCTTGTTAATTCAGGGTAAAAAGCAAAACTACGCCTGGGAATATTTAGAGAAATTCACCTCAACTCAGGAGCCATGCACACTCAAAGGCTTTGCTAAAATACTTTCAGCTTCATCCACAGCAGCCACAAATCAATACTCTTTTACTGATTTTGACATTCCTGCTGCTTCTGTCAGGATATCTTATCCTAAAGAGGTAATGATTAATCAGATTCTGGTGTTTTAGCAGGATTTCAAAAAAGTGCAGTCAGTGGACTGACCCAATTACATCATGAGGAGGAGAGCAAACAATGCAGTGACAGTCAGGAGCTGGGAGGCAGAGCATTATCTACATCTGATTAAATCACAGACAAGTTTTTTTTTTTGTCTGCTTTGATCAAAAATCTCTTAAACTGATCTTAAATAATTTTATGGGTATTTCTTAAGGAGATGCAGTAATTTAAACGTTTATCAATACGTGCAGAAGTTGAAGCTGGCACACAAAACTGTGCTTTTTTATGTGAATTGATGTTAATCTCAAAATAAACCCCAGTAGTTTCAAGTCTCATGAGCTTCTGTATTCTCTCACTGCACTATTTTTTTTTTTACCAGCTCCGCGGTTACTACATCAGCTACATGACGTGTAGCTCAAATACTTGATACATCCAAATAAAAAGCGAATTTTTCACCACAGCTATTCCTTCTAACTAGCTAGCTTTTAACTCGCAGGTTTTGTTCACCCTTTGACAGGCTTGAGATTTTAGCGACATTTAGCATAGCTATGATGACACTTCGGGAGCCATTAGTCAGCACACGAATCTGGTTTCGACACTCGCTGAACCTAGAACCTGTACACGCACCGCCGGTCTCATGTTAGTCCGCCACAAAGCAGCAGTACTAACCCCAGCTATATGTTCAAACCGACATTAAGCCAATTATCGGCTAATGCTGTCTTCAATATATGCAAAATAGGGTGAACACTTTTAATAGCTCAACTCAGCCTAAATCCGAGTTTCCCTCGACAACTGATAAACAAACACTAGCTACGCCTGAGCTGAGTCATTAAACAGTCACGAGAGCGGTGACGTTAAATCAAACTTACCGATCTAAAATAACCCTCGGCCAGGAATATAACGAGGAAGAGCAGACTTAAGAAGCTTCTCCCTGCCATGAGCCCCATCTCGGTGCCTGAAACGATCAAATCGAACTGACTTGCTCAGGTAAACTTTACATTTCCTCACGACCGTCTTCTTCTTCTTCTTCCTCCCACTATTTATTTGGGGCGGAGATAAATATTTATCCCAGCGCTGCCCCCTAGCGACGAAGATGGCCCACTGCACCACGAAGGCCACGAAAGGAACTTCCCCATTTAATTTAATAATCCCCGTTATCTTTTTTTTTTATTGTCTTCACGTGAATTCACATGATTAAACTAGGGATTAGAGTGTTCTTGAGTCAGATACATTTGGGTTGTAGTGATAGACATCTGCTTGCTACAGCTTACATAATAAATTATTTACCTTATTTTAAGACAATAGAGAAATTATTTAACCTTAGCTTATAAGGGGAAACCATATATACCTTATAATAAAATCTAACATTTTTTTTTAACATCTATGGAACATATCATACAGTAGTCAATCATCCGTATCAGTTTACCACTCACAGCCCTACCCTGACCTATGTCATAAATACAACCATTAAAAAAGTGACTGTACTTTATGTAAGTATGTGTGCCAAGAGTTTGTTTGTTCCAATATTTGTCCCGGGGTTGATGTGGCATTCCTTGGCCTTCCTTTCCCAACTATTTTTAAACTCTGCCAACCAGGAAGTGAGCATTTCTATTTTATTCTGATACCACAAACCACAAGTGTTTTCAGCATTCCTTTGAAACACACAAGTTTGAATATTTTACCAAAACAGGGCAGAGTTCTGGCTCATGTGTCACCTGAACAGCTTTACATTACTGTTATAATTATGTATTCTGGAAATGTCCAAAGACAGGACAGAAACTTCAAGAAAGCAGAGGACATTTCCGCATTTCCCCTGAAGCCAAACGATTTAATTTACCTTTGATCCTGCTGTGATGTTAGTGGCTCTCTGCAGTCGCAAATCTAATTTAAATAATTCTTTCCTGCAGGCTGACGTTTTAATTTCAAGTTTTTCTGCCCACAACCCAGCAGTCATTACCTTATCTCATGTCCTGGTACTGCAAGAAACCTTTTGTGTTTTTTGTAATGACTCTGTTTCCCTTCACATTCCTAGTTTTTGAGGTCCACCAAAAGTCGTCTGCTAGGACAGAAGAAAGTGCATAAGTGACATATAAACCTGTCATTTGTTCTGCCGAATAAATTGAATGTTTTAGTCTATGCACACAGCTAAAATTCAATCAAGAGCATATCTTGATGTCCGGATCTCTTTAAAGCTGTGAGCAGAACACCTTAATGCATCGTTGTTTCACTAAAACAGAAACAGGAAAGCATTCAGGCTGCACTGAAATAACAACAAACAGGAGACATGTCCATAGAAAATAAGATTTATTCATTTACACTTTTGAATGAAATAATCACAATTCAGGAATAAGTGCATATTCACATATGATATGACAAAACTGTGTACTGAGTATAAATTACAGGCGACTATGCCGGGTTATATTACAGCATACACACTGTTACCTGTACATGTACCTGTGTAAAATCTGCAAAGGTAGGTTTACAGGCTGCTACAAAACTATATTCCCTTAAAACTAGGAATAAATATTTGCGAGGCTTAATGCTGCTGCAGGACTAAAAAAGGCTTTAAAGCTAGGAACAGATTCATAGATGCACTGTCAACATTTTGTGCGAAACAACAAGGAACCAGCCAAAGGGGTTCTGGTGATAATAACAGACCACGGGCGTCAGAAACATTCATCTCTAAAATATGTCCCAGGGAAGTGCAACTACTGCTACAGTTCAAACAATTTACTCAAACGGCCTAAGACAGGTCAACCAGCATTTTAAACATGGTACAAACAAGACAAAAGTACTATATATCTAGATCACAACTGGTGCTGCTGAGTTTTTTCCTCAACTTGTCTATCTATGATGCGGTTTTTGCTTGCCAAAAATAAAAAACAAAAACAAAAAAACCCCAGCTGTTTTCTGAAAAGTACTCAGTCATGAGGGCTACAAATGACTTCCTTAATACTCAGACTTTAGTATGACACACTGATAAAAAACCTCAGACTATCTCGCTTTGTGGGTCTCCACAAATATGCTTCATGTTACAAGAACGCTGCCGATTCTGAGCTACAAAACACAGCAGGAAGAACGGGAACATTTGCTGTATTTACCATCACATTCTCCACATAGTTATGACAAGGAAAAACAAGAAGCTCAGCTCTCTTGTTCTATGCCAGGTGATGCGACAGTCTTTTTTAATACATACAGAATTAATTTAGAACATAAAGATCACACATTAAAATGACAATTCACCAGAATTCCCCTTTATGCCGACTGTACATTCCCTACATTTCAAGGTATCTGACTCATCCTCTAGGAGGGGTGCCAAAGGAATTCTGGGGAATCTTTTAAAAAAAACTCCCTTTAATCTTTTTGACTTCACCACAGAGAAACGGCCTCTAACTAGCGAGTCTACAATGCATGTACCTCAAGTTGTGTTTTTGGGTTGCGCTGCCCGCTTCGGAGGTGTTTACATGCTTTTAATAGCATTCCTCCACCAACACATTTGGATCACAAAATCTTTTGTGCATAGCATCTACACATTTCTACTTCTCACATTTTCAGAAGAGAGTTTCCCTTCCTGTCAGGAGGTACGTCACAAAGGTGGAGTCTATCTGGTCTCTTAAGGTCAGCTGAGACATGCGAAACAACTTTTGTCGTTCTCATTGGTAGTTTGGAGGTGGTGTGGGAAAAAAAAGTCTTTGGAATGAGACTGGTTTAACTTGAAGGCATGCCAACAATGCTGCTCAAACTGTCAGCTGACTCCATACGATAGGACAGAGTAGGGTGGTACCACTCAGCAATCCAGCCAAGATACTGAAGATAACGCCTTTCATTAAAGGAACAGAAAGTAGTCTCTTATTTCTTGTCACATTCCACTAAGTCAGTCCGGGCCCAGGTACTCTGCATTCTCCGCTGCCGGTATGTGTCCATTGGTGTGGGTCTTGAAGGTGGGAGTGAAATCCTGTTGGTAGTCGGGGTTGTCTATGCTTTGCTGAGGCAGGTATTTCTCAATGCTGTGGACCGTGCCGTTTGACGTGAGTGGGAGGACGGCCGGGGACAGAATCTCATTGAGATATTCTGGTCCGGCAGCCCCGTTCTTAAAGTAGTTCAGGTACTCTGTTTCCGTATGGTCCGAGGAGATGGTGGGAAGAAGGGTGCGAGGTGGACCGGGATGTTGGTAGATAGGATTCACCACATCTGAGATGGGAGTCTGGTTCATGTAGCCTGCAAGAAAGGCATTTACATTAACGAGGGTACCAGACAATTTCTCTTTTCATAGGAAAAAAGTAATGATCATAACAGGAGCGCTGCATGTTTTAGGGTATTTATTTATTTAGACCAACTGACTATTTCAACATGGCATGAGTGAAGGCTAAAAGATGAGTCATGACATGAAGCAGAGACCCCTGGTTTGATGCACCATGAGCTGAAACCATCAGTGCAGATCTTTTCCGAAAGCTCCCAAATAATGCTGTAATCTTGATGTTGAGCTATTTGCATATATTAGAGCTATTTCTTATATATATATATATATACACACATATATATATATATATACATATATATATATATATATATATATATATATATATATATATATATATATATATATATATATATATATATATATATATATACATACACACACACATATATATATATATATATATATATATATATATATATATATATATATATATATATATATATATATATATATATATATATATATATATATACATACATACATATATATATATATATTGTATTATTTGATTTAGTTCAGTCTGTTACTGTTCTTATTATCTTGGAGCCACTGTAGCCACATAATATTCTTAGGGATTAATAAAGTATTCTGATTCTGAAGACAAAATGCTACAAATCTACAAATCTATGCACAAAGGCATTATTAAGACTCATTTTATCCAACAAAGAAAGTCTTCTTTTTCTTGTTTTTCTTCTTCTGCCTCTATCTCACCTTGTCCCTATCATCCTCATCATCACTAACCCTCTCTCCGTGTCCTCTTTCATTACATCCGGGGCAGCTCCATCTCCCACATCCTTTGTCCAGTATATCTACGATCCCTCCTCTGCACATGTCCAAACCATCTCAGCCCTGCCTCTCTAGCTTTGTCTCCAAGCCTGAGCCATCCTCCTGATGCACTCGTTTCTAATCCTGTCCATTCTTTTCACTCCTGATGAAAATGTTCAACTCTGCCACCTCCGGCACCACCTCCCTTTTTTTTGTCTGTGCCACCGTCTTAAGACCGTACATCATAGCAGGTCTCACCACCATCCTGTAAACCTTCTCTTTTACACTGCTATCCTTATCTCACAAATCACCCCTGACACTTGTCTCCACCCACTCCACCCTGCCTGTACTCTCTTGTGCACTGTCTGATCTTTGGATGGTCGACCCCAGGTATTTAAAGTCAGCCCCCTTCGCTACTCTACTTCTCACATCATCCCTGCTTCACCTGCCTCCCTCTCATCTCCAAAGAAACTGGTTTGGATAATCCTATTTGCTTTCATATTTTCAGGTGTTTTCTTAAATTTGATTATTTTACTGCATCTCTTTGAGTATTTTACACTTTTATTGCATCATTATATGCTAGATGGTTTTACAGGCTGAAGGATAATGAAAGTCACAAGTAGCCATAATGACAAGAGGACATGAATAGGTGTGGCACGTCAAGGTTGATTAGCATTAAAGACACATATGCAAAAGCCTTACAACGTCTGACAAAAAGAAGCGGTCAAATCACAGTGGAGATGGTAATAATAGTTGCTCATGAATTCTAATGCCTGATTACTAAGCATTTCTCATTTTAAGTTCGCCACTAGAGGTTCTTAGGCTAAAGATCTGAGTGGTAACACTAATGTAACTAGTAAACAATAGATGGGTTACTGCATGTTTTGCTAACAGCATTACAAGAAGAGGGGAGCAGTACACCTGTTGGCCACTAGATGTCCCCCTTCCTCACTTAATCACACAAAGGACGCAGAGGCAAGCCATGCTGAGATTTCTCTTGAACTAAATTAAAAAGTAATGGCATTAAGTCAAAGGTTACTAACCTGGAGCAGGCTGGAAGGCTTCATCAAGAAATTTGTCTGTGGGGTCTGGAATATATCGCAGGGCCATGCTTCCATCTCTGCTCGGGAATCCGTTCTGTAACAAAGAGCAGAGGTTTTCAGGGCTGTGGCACTCCCTGTGAAAATATTGCAAAGAGGCCAGCACAAAGAGAAAAATCCTTTTCTTTACAGGTATAATAAGGGTTTAATGCATTCTCACCAGTAAGCCAGTTCTGCTGTGGCACGTCCCGATGCTGCTGTTGAGGCTCTGAAAAATAGGTACGGCAAACGTTTTGTTAATCATCAAATGATGATGCCACATCAAATGCGACACAGGAAATTGTGTTTTATGAAGCCATAACATAATTAAATAATCATCTATAAACCATAAAGCAGCCACTGAGTGAAGAGGAAGGTTTAACATTTTATTAAGCAGGCATAAGGCACCGTATAAAGACAGCCTGCTTTGTTTAGTTTCTTTTTAATCTCCTGGTTTGGTTTATTTTAATTTTATTCTTATTTTTTGTTACTGCATGTTTCTTTTGGACACAGGGACGGCAAGTTCTCTCTGAACTGTGACATGAAAGTGTTTTTATGGTCCACGAGAAGTTATAGCTGCCATTCTTAGTACAAGCTGATAGGGATCAAAATAAACGTTCGCCATGCAGATTCATATGGATTCAGACAATCTGACAAGCTTTGCTGTGTCAAAGTCAAAGGGCTGTGAGCGGCATAAAACCATGAAAAATGGGAAAACAGGGAAGACAGGGTGACAGCTGTGGCAATGCAATTACTTTCAACAAGAAAAGGAAATTAAATACGCTGAAGCACTGACCATGTGGGGAAAAAGAAAGAAAGAAGGCCTTACTGGGCCATGTCCCAACAGTAATATTACAAAAACAGACATATTCTGAAGTTTTATTGGACAGAAATAAAAAACAACAAAGGAAAAAAAAGGCGCCTGTAAAGGTAATCAAACCTGAAACCTCATATGGACTAACCAGGCTGTCAGTGGCCGGCAATAATCCCAGGTAAAAGAGCCAGACCTACGCATGGCCTTCACTGAACCTGCAGTAGAAGAGTTCTCCTTATTCCACCTTCATCAATCACAGGACAACTGGGAGGAAACGTGGGAGAGGCGCTGATTAAGGAGGGCGAGTGGGTGGCAGTCATGACAGGCCAGGTAAACAGAAGCAGGGCCGCTGGGGTCAAAAGCAGCCTTTTCCCACTTCAAGTCAGTAAAATTAGTTAAATTCTGTCTAAACACC
The DNA here is from genome assembly GCF_036321145.2 of Pelmatolapia mariae. Classification (NCBI taxonomy): domain Eukaryota; kingdom Metazoa; phylum Chordata; class Actinopteri; order Cichliformes; family Cichlidae; genus Pelmatolapia; species Pelmatolapia mariae. The sequence goes on from NC_086243.1 coordinate 20,396,720, forward strand.
TTTGGTAGAGTTTAGCAGCTGCAACTCTGTTTCTCCTGACTGAAGGCATGAGCAATTGTTTTCAACACAGTAAAAGAAAAAAAATGACTGTGTTTATTTCCATCCAGACTCACAGGGTAATGATTTATGCCAAAATCTCATTTCCCCAAAACACAGTTAACACAGCACAATTACATTTTCAAACAGTTGACTGCCTGTTGGTAAAGTGTTCACAGCTAAAGCTGTGTGAACCAAGAAGGTCAGTGTGAGTGAATCTGGTGTGGGTGTGTGTCTGTGGTAAACGCACCATTACATGGCTCATTAGGGGCCTTACAGCTCACAGCACAAAATACAGTGGCAATATATTGCATGTGGATCCTGTATTTGTGTCAAAATCTTTTAAAATTAGAAGTGAATGTGCTGAAACAGGTCAGCAGTTCAGCATTTGGCTTCAGGCTTGTGCCAATAGAGGAACAGCAATATATATATATGTAGAGAGAGGATATATTGTAAGTATATAAGGGCTCTTTCTGTGTCTATAGTCATAATTGCATCAATTTTGCAAGATCCAAACCATGACAGAGCCTACACCGTTTACTGAGGCTCACTCACTCTTCCTGTTTCCCTTCATAAAAAATGGCAGTAGATACTGAAAAGCCAGATGCATCTCTCAGATCCTGGATTTTTCAGACACTGTTCATCTGCTGTAGACAAAATGCTTGAAGACACAATCTAAAATAAGTTTTTTCCCCCTAAGTTGTCTGTTATGTGTAGACAACACTTCCTCATCCCCTGAGTTAGGTGCCTTTTTATGCTTGAATGACACATTATTAAGTATAAAGTGGCTTAAAAAACAAACAAAACATTCATTAGAAAATGGTCATGTACAAGGACTGGATTAAAAATGAGTGAAAAAGCAGCCAATGAAAAACTTAATAAACCTTTCAGAAAGTCTGGAGAACTATTGCTCAAGATCACTTACAAAATTATAAGACAGACTGGCTCCTTGGAAGGAAAATGTGATGAAATGAAGGATTGCTCAAGACTTTTGCACAGTACTTTAGTTCCTAGTATTCACAGCAGCAGTGACTTCAGCCTTTTGATTACTCGGCGGACACAGCACAGTCAGTTTGTGTGATGTTCACAAGAACAATAGAGTGGGTTTCTGGTGAGCTGCGTCACCTTGTGGGTGTAATAAGGAGTAATCACTACTCAGTGTGACACCAACGCAAGTTGTGATGATTTCCCCCTCTCGTAATTACATCATTTTTGATTTCACTTTCACTTGAGCTGCACTAGTTAAGCAGGAGGACGCTCTCCAAGACTCCTAAGTTTTGCATAATTTCTTTTAGTTTTAATGTTACAGGTCTGACCTGACAAAGCAGAAAAGCCTTACGCCATTTCTTTTTTTGTGTAAGGATTGCATGATTTATGAGACTTCTCTAAAATCTAAATTACTGTAAACCATGTACAGATTTGATTTTACATTTCCATTAAGGGGCTTACTGTTGAGTGAATCAGTGGGGTGCGGGAGGTACTCGGGCTGCTGAAGAAGCCACGCTGTGGCACCAGATATTCATCAGCATCCACAGCATCCTCCATGTCCTCCCCGCTGATCAGGCTGCGGTAGAACTTATTGTCTGAAGGACTCGGTAGGTGCATGCGGTCATCCCCCTAAAATCAAAGAGTTTACCCTTTTTGTTGTACATAACAAATCACTGCAGCTCATCATCAGATATTCTGTATATCTAAGCAATTTTAAAGAAAGAAGTGGCTTAAAATTATACCTGGATGACAAGATAACGCGGTGGATCCCGAGCCATCTTTGTAAACTCAGCTATGAGTTCTCGGAAACGAGGACGGCTGTCTGCATCAATCATCCAACCTGCGCACATGCATCAGCAGAGATCATCAGGGTGGGTTGACTCAGTGACATGAAACTTTAAATTTGTGAGTACATTAGCAGACATAATCTGTAAAAACAGCAGGTCAGCAGGAAGCAGAACTGGGAAAGACGGATGATGAAAGACAAAACTAGAAAAAACAAAACTCTTTAGAGCCTGAACCACGAAACAACTGCCATAAAATTTGAGTGTTTATTGAGCATTCTGATGAAAAAAACAAAACAAAAAAGAAACAAATTTGTATCATATTTGCTACATCACATCGATGATGTAGGAGTCTCGCGTATCAGATATGATACTCTAGGCCAGGGGTGGGCAATCTCAGTCCACGAGGGCCGGTGTCCCTGCAGGTTTTAGATGTGTCCTCGAACCAACACAGCTGATTTAAATGGCTAAATTAGCTCCTCAACATGTCCTGAAGTTCTCCAGAGGCCTGGTAACGAACTAATCATGTGATTCAGGTGTGTTGACCCAAGGTGAGATCTAAAACCTGCAGGGACACCGGCCCTCGTGGACTGAGATTGCCCACCCCTGCTCTAGGCCATGGGTGGGGGAGCTCCAGGCCTCAAGGGCCGGTGTCCTGCAGGTTTTAGATATCACCCTGGGTCAACACACTGGAATCAAATGATTAGCTCATTACCAGGCCTCTGGAAAATTTCAAGACATGTTGACGAGGTCATTTAGCAATTTAAATCAGCTGTGATGGATCAAGGACACGTCTAAAACCTGCAGGACACCGGCCCTTGAGGCCTGGAGTTCCCCACCCCTGCTGTAGGCTGTACAGGGATAACATAAAAAAAACTGTTTGCTAAAGTGCATTATGTCTTAAAAACAATAAAACAAATGGTGATGTAACTAATTATTACTTTTTCCTTCCTGATTCATTTGCTGTTAACTGTCATGTGTGTGTTTGTTCTATAAAACTGGAGGAAACAGACAAAAAACACCCCCCAAAATAGACTACTAATTACTGCAGCTCTTACATAAAGTAATAAATGCACACGGGTTTTGTACACGAGCTTACATTTCACCATGATCATGTAGACATCTATGGTGCAGATTGGTGGCTGAGGCAGGCGTTCTCCCTTCTCCAGTATCCCAGCTATTTCACTGGCTGGAATCCCATCGTATGGTTTGGTCCCAAATGTCATCAGCTCCCAAACTGTTACACCTACAGTACAGAGAGGAGGACAGATGGTAAATGTCAGTTTGATGAGCTGTCACTGACTTTGTTTTGCTCCCAATAAAAAAAAAAGAAAAGAAAAAGAAGGGAAGAAATGAGAGTGACAGGATGTACGCTTCTCAAGTATTGCACAGTATCAAAATAGCTATGTTGACAAATTGGCTCTGCATGCAGGAGTGGGAGTGAGCAGGATGCCTCTCTGCGTTGGAGGAACTGAAAAAGGGAAAAGGAGAAAAGGAAGCCCGCCACTTCTGCTAGGGTCTGCTGATGCTTTTGCCATACTGAGCGGAAGGCATGATCAAACCCTCGGGGAAAGAAGATTTGGAAGCTGGCCCACAAAAAAAGCTGTACTGTGTTTGGTTTCTGTGTGCATGTGTGTGTGTGCTCCTGGGCTGGTAGAACTGTTTATGTGGGTTGAGGCAGCAATCTCTTCTGACGTGAAATTGTCCATCCGAGACTGCCAGCATGTAGGTGTGCGCTACCGGTGTCCTAAAATCGCAGATGCTAACAAGATGTTCTCCCTTTTCACTCCCTGTTTGATGAGCTTTATTGACTCCAAAAACAACACGCTATCCGAAGCTTCAAAATGACTGCCCGCTCCCTGCCTCACTTTCTGTTAAAACGCTTTATTTAGCGATGAATAAATATTGCTCCAGTGAGAATGTCACCAATGCTCAGGAGCACGGAGGGCCAGCTGTTTTACTTATCGGAAGTTACACAAGGATTCGGGCTCAATCTGGGACAGCGCAAGCGAGGTTTTCTTTTCTTGTGACTCACCGTAACTCCATACGTCGCTCTGGTGCGTGTAAGTTCTGTTCAGGATCGACTCAAGAGCCATCCATTTTATCGGCACCTGTGGGAATAATCATTACAGTGTGATTAAAAAGAATGCAAAACCCGTGTACACTTAAACTAATGACAAGTTACCCACTAACATGTTTATAATGTATGGTGTGTATATCATGTTGCATATGCATGCATGGGATGAATTAAATGTGACACTACTGATAACAGTGAGTTTATTTTTTGGCATCACTTTGCATCAAGTATTTGCAGGGATGTTTTCAAAGACAACTTAAAACGCTGCAGATCTTTATATTTCTGAAATTGATTAACGTCTCTGGCCAATTCATTAGGGTTTATGATGCAATTGTACTGCCACCTAATGGTGAGATATACAAAAGTCTATTTTTATTATTAAGGCAGACTTAAGGTATGCAAAGACCATCACACAAACCTTATGACAGTTTTTCTGCATAAGCCAATGATATTTTTTTAATTGGACTACACAAAAGAGTGTCTGAAGTTTACTGGTTCATCTGGATTTGTCCAGATGTTTTTTTAAAGACCTGTTCTTTTCCACACCTGCACATTTGGTGTTGACAGGCAATACAGAGCAATATCTGGGCTGAATTTGTATTATATTATTTCTCCTAATTACACCTGATATAACATGCACTGCTCACCCTGTAGTTACAGGCACAAAAAACAAACAGCACAGCATGTTCTTGAGTAAGGAATCCTTCAGTTTCCCAAAGGAAACAAAAGACAAGAAATCCTTTTGATTTGTCATTTCTCTCTGAATGTAATTCACTGACAGAAGCTATTTAAATACAGCACCACTTGCATGAGATACAGAACAAAACAAAGTACAAAAATATATCTTTTATGCAGTCGAGCTGAGTGAACTACAGGAAGTGGTCTGTCAGTTGGCAACTGGCTATAAATTCATTAAACAAGATCATGTTCATATTTAGGCCCATTTGTGTGCAGCAACAACTCTATCCATCAGTTTTCTTCCACTTATCTAATTCAGGGTTGTGAGGGGGCTGGAGCGTACACTCTAGACAGGCCACCAGTCTAATGCAGGGCTAACACAGAGAGACAGGAAACCATTCACGCTCACATTCACTCTAAGGTCAATTTAGCATTGCCAATTAGCACAAAGCCATCAGTGTCTTTGGACTGTGGGAGGAAGACGAGTGGATTCTAAACTCCTGCTGTGATGCAACAGTGCTCACAACAACTGACTAATAAAAAAAAAACAAAAAAACCCAACTAACCTTTCCTCCATCTGCATGGTACTCTTTCTCATCTGCCTTTAGCAACTTGGCCAAACCAAAGTCAGTGATCTTGACATGTTGAGGAGTCTTCACCAGGACGTTTCTGGCTGCCAAGTCACGATGCACTAAGTGGCGCTCCTCCAGGTAGTTCATACCCTTTTATCAAACAAATAGTGAAATACAGATTACATAAGAGCCCTGCTTTCACGGGCTCGCTAATATTGTTGGAAACGTGAAAACACCGCTTGCTCAGACAAAGTGAAAAATGACATCTGTCACGACAGACTTGTCATGATAATCTGATTACTCAGATAAAAGAAACGGTATTTCTTTGAAAAAAACAGCTGTTCTTTACAAAACCTCTAAAAACAAAAACGCTGACGACTTGACTCGCTCTGCAAATCTAAGTTTAAGCTTATGTTTTTAAATTGCACACCCACTAAGACTTAAACCCACAAAAGCATGTCATTAATATTATTGTTATTGAAAATAAAAAAAAATAAAATCCCTAGATTTATATCTTCATTGGCTGATACAGAGCTATACGCATGTAAAACAACTCCAACAACAACAGGTCCAACCTAATCAACAGATTACTCAACTGTAACGTGATACCTTTATGAACTTTCCCTCTTACCTTGGCTATCTGCACACACCAGTTGAGCAGGTACTGGGAGCCAATATTGTCCTTGTTCTCTTTGACATAATCCAACAGGCAGCCGTAAGGCATGAGCTGCGTTATGAGCTGCACCGTGGAGGTGAGGCAGATGCCCAACAGACGACACACGTGGGGGTGCTCCACACTGGCCATCACATAAGCTTCCTGTAAGATGACATAAATGATTTACATGATTTACAATTCAAAATTATGTTTATTTCTCTTCTTTACGTATTAGCTGTTTATGCAGCCCCTGAGCTCGTGTCTGCTTAGCGCCCTCTTCCTTTTAATGGACTTCTGCGAGGAAACCCGGTGATGGAAGCCATTTAGGAAATCCATGCCATGCTAGCATCGGATTCATGTAAGATTATTAAAAGAAAAAAAAATTAAAAAGAAAACACAAGGTAAACAAATAACCAAGTGTTTAGGACAGCCTGTCACCTGAGCTTTTAGATCACACACATACTTTTATGTGTGTTTAATTTCATTTTTTGCAAACTTTGTCCACATTTTGTAAGTAAGTAAGGGAAAGCACAGGTTCCCTTCAAGGTGCAAAAGCAAAAAAATACATTTTTAATTATTCAAAGGTCCTGTGACTTATTGGCTGGTAGAGATATCCATGTGAATGATAAACAAGACATTTTTTGAGATACCCGGTATCAGGCGATAAGTTTCTCAGGAGCAGTAATACAGAACCAACAGCTGTGTATTTTATTGCTCAACAGTGGAAATTATCAAAAGAGACAAACTACTTTAAGAATTTAAAAAAATTGGGATAAGGAAACCACTGCAAGCAGTAATTCAAACGGAACTTTATCTAGTTTCCTGCCATGAAAGCAGAAATGCATGCAAAATATTGTCTACATGCCTAATACGATATCAGTATTGCTCAATGAATTCTCGGCTTGGGGCTACGCAATTCAGACAGTCTGATGAAAACAAGGTTTCCAAACACGTTCTACCTTACAATGAAAGACTGCCCTTAAGTTAAGAAGCTGAGAGGACATTTGTGTTCACCACAGCGAGCGGACATGCAGTGACTGAGCAGCAGAACCACAAAATCACAGGATCCAAGATGCACATTTGTCTGTGTGCATAATGCATTTAACACAGGCTGCTTTCTCGGCACTGCATCAGCACTGCATTCCTTTCCAGAACACCTCAGCCTTGGATTACACCAACGCCCACACGCTGCCTTCCCATGAATTAATCCCATTTCCAGCAGTCCCATAAGATGAATGCCATGTAAACAGACACGTTGTCCATTACAAGGAAAACAAGTGGCCATTAGCTAGATTACAGGACACATTAGTGGAAATTTGACAACCAGCAGCCAACAACTGTCGCTCCTTAAGGCCGATGTAGTTTTGAGTCAAAATATTGTGATAATTCCTTAAAAAATGTCCGTAACATTTGTAACTTTTAAAATGTATACTTTCATTTCCAGCCCTTAACAGCAGGCAGGGAGGGAGTATTTCAAATGAGCTGTTGTGTTCAGCTCCAATTTAGTATTACAGTAAGCACAGAGGCCAAAAATTACCACATAAAATGAGTGAACCTACATCCAAGATCTCCTTGTTTGCTTTAGGGGACGTGGCCTCTCTCAAAACCTTGATGGCGACCGGGATTTTCACGTCCTCTCCCTCCGGGACCCACAGACCCTGCATGGACACAAGCATTTTATTTTATGTGCTGCAATTAGACCTGAATCATCAAGTGAGCGCAGAAGCATATGTGTAAATGTTAGCATACACTGTGCAGTACAAGTACAAATATTGACAAGCATGTGCAAGCCAAAGCTACACCTGCTCTCAAACATACAGTAAACAGTGCGTTTGTATTCTGTTTGCAGTCCATTCTTTGCAAAACTGTCCACACTACGAAGGTCAAAAAGCGTAAAACAGGCAGAAATACAAAGAAGAACATCGAGCTGACCTACAGTCTCTCCCTCTCTCTCTGGAGAGTTACGCTAACCTAAAACCGAACCCTAAAATAAATGGTTAACCTTGAGGAGACCAGTGTTTTGTCCCCACAGGGAAGGAGAGTTTCCAGAATGTCACTGCATAAACGCATAAACCCAAATTAACACACGAGCACCAAAAGTGAGAGTGAAGTCACCCGTGCATGATCTGGCTTGTTAAAAATGTGGTTTTATAACAGAAATATTGACAACAGATGTAGCAGATGAGTGAAAACGCTGACGGTGTGTTGGTTCTGGCTCTGACAGAGACCCAGATTCAGTAAAGCTCAGCACTGGGGTTCAATTATAAGAAAAAAAGGTGCGGCTTTTTTTTTTTTTTTTACCTTGTAAACAGTACCAAAAGCTCCTGATCCCAGCACCTTGATTTTCTTAAACTCGGGCTCCTTCAGGATCCGCAGCAGAGCCTGGTTCGGTGCCTCTCCACTTGGAGTGAGGGGTTCGACCAACTAGAGAGAAGAAATCACAGTCTTGCATATTGTCTCAGCTGTAAATGAATGCTGACATTTCCTTCATCATCTTAATGTACTCCTCCAAGCGCAGTGACTCAGCTTACCTCTCTCTCTTGGAGCAGTCTACGCATGGTTCTCTTCCTCTTGATGTGGCGTCGGCGGAGCAACACAAAAACAGACAGGCCTGCGATGAGAGCGGCCAGCAGCCCACCAACAACACCAGCCGCGACCATGGAAAGACCAGGGGGGCTGAAAAACAGGAAGGGGGGGAGGTTGTCAAACAGAGTGCGTTTGTGAGTTTCAGCAGAAAGCAGAATTGTGATTACCACATCTACCTCAGGCAAAGTTAACTTATCCCTAAGAAGTGGTGATCTGTGTTGCTGTGTTTACTCACCCTTTACTGTGGCAGCCTTCAAGACCGGGTCCAATGCACCTGTAAACAAATGAGTGCGAAGAGTCTAATGCAACTGACAAAATCAGCACAGAGGCATTGTTTTCCTATGAAAAACTCTTTGCAACCAATCAGAAACCAATACTGTTGCCACGCTTATGTTTCCCAGCGTACTTGATTTCATTTCTGTCACATAAAGCACCAAAATCCCTACAAGACTAAATACTTTCAATCAATGCATCAGTCACTGGGGTCAACCGGGGACTGTTTATTTCCACGCAGTCCAGTGGTTTATTTATGAAACTACTAAACCCAGTTGTGGAAACACATATCCTATTCTTCTTCGTAACAGTCACTGAGGCTCATTTACACAGCAGCTTTCGGTGGTTTAAAGGTATCTCAGACGACTTCCCAAGTTACTCATTGGGCTTAACACTGATCCTCTATCATTGTGAAAACTGTGTCTGCTTTTAGTTCTGCTGTTGCTATTATTTCTTTGTTCTCAAAAGTACTACAGACTTGCAAAAACAACATACAGTCGTCTGAAAAGGAAAGTTTTTCACAGGAATCTAATCCAGTCCTCTCAAGGAATTCAGCTAATCAAAAGCACTTTAACTGATCACCACTAAGTGTGAGAATCTCTGGAGTATTCAGGTGTGTGTTAACAAAATGCCACAAGCTTCCCAGGATTGTACACCAGCAAACTCACCCCAAGGTCAGAGAAACTGGAAAAAATTCCCACGAGCTACATCTCAGACTCTACAGGCCTCGGTTAGCATGTTAAATGAAAGTGAAGTTCATGATAGTACAATCAGAAAAAGACTAAGTATGGCTTGTTTGGAAAATACCTCTTCCTCTAAAAAACTCTCCAAAAAACATACTTGAACACAATCAAAGGTAGACCTGCTGCGGGGCTCTCAAGGGGAATCGACCTAGTTCACCCAATCAGTGAATTCTCCTCCTTGGTCTATTCTGGCAGGTATTCAGAAAATCTGGTACCGTATGTTTCAGTTTTCTCCATGTTTACCTTCTCATACTGTCTCTGATGAGTCTCCAATGAGGTCCAGAGGACTTGTATACCTCACTCCCTGTCAATTAGCCCATCTCTTTGCCATGAGGGCTCTGAAGCGATCAGGTGGTCTTTGTCTTCCACCAGAATACGCTCAAAGACAGAAAAACCTTTATATAAAAAACTCATATGAGGCCTCTATTCTTGTGTTTAATAAGATTTACTATAAGACATGAGATAATTTTCCTTTGGTATAGCTGAGGTGTTATATATACTTATATATATCTACATATATATGTATGTATATATATACTGATTAACTGATGATTGTGGCATAAATGTGAATAATGCTTCTAGCTGAAGCAGGTCAAAGGTTAACGGGAATATACCAGTAAAATACTCAACACCTGCGCACCTTGCAGTTTTTTAGCTGACCATGAACTCCTTTGCATGCCAAAGTATTTTAGAGTCAAATGTGAGGACATCTCTCTGACAACTAAAGCTTGGCTGAAGCTCCAGTAGGACCCCATGATCCCAAGCACAGTAAACAAACAAAGAATCAAAGTGCTGCAACGACCCAGTCAAAGTCAAACTGAATAAAATGCTGGAACCTTAAGAGAAAATCTCAATGAACTAAAGCAACGTAAAGAAGAGAAATATGAGAGACTGATAAAGTCAAACAGAAAACGATTACTTCAAGTTATTGCTGCTGAAGGTGCCTATACAAGCCACAGCATCACAAGGTGTTCTTAGTTCTTCACAGAGAGCCTCCTCACATGACTGTAAACCTTCTAGGTCCAAAAAGCATTTAAAAGAAGAAGAAATTAAGTCAGACATAATCGGTTTGTTTTAAATGGAAAAACACGCGAAACCACTCAAAAGTCCTGCAGTCTAGAACAACAACACGTCTCTTGGGGTGTCTGATTTTAATCAGAAGTCCAAGAACCGCCTCAGCGGACGCTTCAAGCTCGGGGCACATTTCTGCATCAGTGTTACAACAGACAAATGTTTCCAAAACAGAGAAAATGCTGTGCCTGTTCTCAGGTCAGCTGAGCAGTGCTTTTTACCCCTGAGTGCAGTTTTTGTGGCATAGCTGGCACACTTTCTGTTCATCTGCGTATTTCCACACTAGCGCGTCGTCCTCCCCCAGCACGCCTTGGGGACAGCGGGACACGCAGAACAGTCCATCTTTGAAGTTAGCACATTTAGTGCAGTTAGCAGACTCCTGAAAGTGGAAAAAAAAGAAGATAAAGATTCATTATGTTTACGACTCTATTGAGAGCAGTTATAAATATTTGGTAAACTACACTGTCTCATAGTAATAATTTCTCAAAGCAAATGTTTGGCAAATACGACCCGTGCAGTCAAGTTAGATCTTTCTTTTCTTTTCTTCTTTTTTTTTTTTTAGTTCAGGCCAGTAAAAAGACGATTCAATGCACTGATCACGCCTGAATAAAATAGCGGTAATTTAATACGTTTCCCAGATCTGCCTCCCACTCTCTCTTTGTCAGGTTGTGCTTCTGTTTTTGATAATTGGAGGGTGTATTTCCCAGTTATCAAAGTAAAAGAAAAAGAAAACAACCAGATTGCACATTTTGTGGCTGCGCTGCATTACAGCCGATCAAGGCTGCTGCTGACTGACAAATCCGCAGAACTAACGCGTCTGGATTGGATTTCACGCTGCGCAAATGTTAATCTCTTTTAAGCAACGCTCACAGAACTGTTTAACACAACTGCAAAGTGTTTTGTTTTGTAATATTAGTTTAGCTGCTGATGGCAAACATACAGGCGCGCTGCAGGTTGCAGTCCCGTTCATGGGCTGACACTCGGGGTGGCACTTGAGGCAGGTTTTATTCACAGCTGTCTCACGTGGCTCTCTGCAAAAACAAGAAAGAAAAAAAAAACAATAACAAAGCATGACATGCCTAGTTTGAAACTATTATATGTGTTTTATTTTTAATTTTTTTTTGAGGACAGGAGTTAAACTGTAAGCACGTCGAGATTCTTTGTTGGACAGAGGTCTCCGAAGATAAACAGATGTGAGCGACTGTGTCGTTTCGCCTCCAGTGTTTGTCTTAAATCCACTGGAGACTGAATTTCAAAATGCTTCGGATCATATCTGCTTTTCTTTTTCTGTCAATTAATCCTCAGGCTCGTGTTGCGTCAAAGTCTTGGAAATACAAAAATAGACTCTGAAGGAGTGAACTGTACAGCATGGAGACCTGTTGTGTTTTTAGCTTGTTTGTTTTTCAAAGCTTAATAAAGGCAGTCAGAGAGATGCCTCCCTCACCCCTCCAGGATGTTGCAGGAGTCGACGCAGCTCCCGTCGCGCTTGTAGTCGCGGCACGAAATGCACATCCTGGGGCCCGGACCCCAACAACCGTCCGCCGTGCACTTCTTGTCGCAAGTGTCGTTTCTCAGAGCTGGAACCCAAACACACAATCTCAGCGAGAGCTCTTTCCTGCATAATTATCCAATTTTGAAATTAGGATCCTGTAATTAAATCTTGCTCGTGCAGCGCATAATCAAAAGTAACAACAACAGCAAAGATGCAAATGAAGCCGGTGAGAGACAAACAGAATTTACCGCAGGTGGCAGCGTTGGCATTGCCCTCTATATTAACAGTTTGGTGTGGTGATTTGAAAAGCTTCTGCCAGTGCTTTGCATCGGTGTAACAGAGTTCAGAGTTCTTAGAGACAAACACATCTCCGTCACTGATTTCTCTGAGGGACCTCAGGCCCAGGTGGGTGATATGTAGCCCAGCCACAACCAAACTGCGGCTTCCGCTAACAAATGGGAAACGAGAATAAAATGAGAAGAAGAAAAAAGAAAACATTTCATGACAGGGTTGAATAACACTGCGGTTTGAATCAACAGGGGGTCTTTACAAGGAACATACCGTTTAGTTCTCCCCCGAACGACCTCCAGATTCTCAAAAGGACTCAGTGAGCTCATGGTATTTGGCCATGTTTGAATCCACAGGTACCCTGAAGCAACAAGGTTTGTTAACTGTAAAACTGTTTAGATGCACGCATTTAGATCCATGACTCAGCCCTTACACAGTCTTACCAGTAATTTCTTTAACTGTCTTAAACACATTAAGCTGGGCAGGATCCATCTTTGGTGTTTTGGTGAATTGATCCCTGAAAATGAGAAAATACACCGTACTGACTGCTGGTAAAGGTGATCGAGCACAAAGGCAGCAATGCTAGTCATACCCCAGACTTACCCATAAATTGATGTGTGGATGATGTCGATGTTTCCATTGATTTTGGTGCAGTTTTCAAAGGAGCCGATGTTTGTGGCATTGATAGACAGAGTGTGAACCAAGTCTCCTGTTCCAAGTCCATTACACACTAAAAAAAACATTTAAAAAAATACTAGTTAATAATAATAAAAAATAATCATAATAGTTTAATAATAGTTTCTCATAGATTTTGGTCCATATTAATGTGATAGCATCACAGTTATTGCAGATTTGTCATTTCAGTACAGCGAACTCAAAATGTTCAAGAATCCAATTTCAGATGATTTGAGTTTTGTGACGTGAAATACTATCTCGCTAGAAGCAACCATCAGAAGATGGGAACACTGTGGTCAAGGGGAAGACATAGTCAGCGGCAGCATTAATTGCCTAGAGATCTGCAGCTAACTGGGTATTTTCTCTGGAAATCCTGGAAAATGTCAGTGGATCAGCAGTTTGTGGAATACTCAGAGCAGCCCGTCTGGTGCAATCAAAGTCACTAAAATCTTGCCCATTCTGATGCTCACTTCAGCAGGTCATCTTGAACATTTTAATAAGCCACACCTAATGAAGTGAGTCAGTGCATAAAATCTGGCCTATAAATTTTCACCAAATCAATAATATTTGCTTTTTTATTCATTTCAGTTGTTTAAAATTCCTCTGAATATACGTAGGATGCATGACATGTCTTTGAAATCGAAATCTTATGTGCATTTAGTGCATGTGTCTAATATGCATTCATTATAAAGATTCAGGAGTTACATACATTTTAACAAGTTGGTGCATAAAATCTGGCCTATGAGTTTTCACCAAAACAATGCCATTTGCTTAAAAAAAAATCATCTCAGTTCTTTAAAATGCCTTAAAATGACTGAGTTTAATAAAAATGTTGTTCAGTTGTATTGTACTGCATCTGTGTTCCTCTGAATATAAAACCAAACAGAAATAGCTTAAGGATGAGTGACATGTCTTTGAAATTGAAGTCTTATGTGCATTTAGTGCATGTGTCTAATGTGCATTCATTATAAAGATTCAACTTGGCAGGAGTTATATACATTTCCATTAGAACTTACAGTGTGGTAAACATGCTGCTGTCCCAACTTTTTGAAGTCGTTTGCATCAAGTTAAAAACAATTAAACATTTGTTTTCCTGCACTATTTTCAGTTAAAAAGGGTTAAATTATTTACAAATTACTGCATTCTGTCGTATTTACATTTTACAGCTTAACCTCTGTGAAAACAACATAATAAGAAATTGTTCTTAGCGTAGCTACAAACAGTTTGTTTTTTGTACAGGGTGAGAAATATTTGTCCAGATTGCACAGTAACAGCTTATCTTCCTACCTTTTGGACACAGCCCATCACACTTGGCGCACTTCCTGATTCCTCCTACCTCCACCTCATATGTGTTACCGTTGCACGTCCGCACACATGCGCCGTAATCAGAAATAATATAATTACCTGGAAAAATATGCAAAATATAAGCTGCTGCGGATGATAATCTCATATTCATGTGCACTAGATGGATCTTAAATCATCTTAAAATCATATTAAAATATCTGGGAAAAAAACTTTTTTGCAGCAAATAATCTTTTATTAGTTATACAGCAGTTTAACTAGCAATGTTGCTGAAATGCTGCTGAACTGCAGAGCTCCTTCAGTGACAGACTGCTGCATCCTAGATGCATGAAGGAGCGTTTTCGCCCTGCAGCTGTCAGATTGTACAATCAAAACCGCTCCCAACAAACATAGATGTTTACATTTGAATATGTATTTTTACATACATATTTAATTTTAATAACTGTACAGTACTCTGCTTTTGGTAACTATTGTCCTTGATGTAAATATGTAAAACAAGGTGTATGTTTCTGTTCTGTGTCCTGTTTGTTTGTATATGTGTTTTTCTTGCTGCTGTTACAACCAAATTTCCCCTTGTGGGACAATTAAAGGATTATTCTATTCTATTCTCTATTCTAATGCATAATGATGACAGAATATAAACACAGAAATACAGTGACAGACCTGTGCAAGTTAAAATTATAAAAAGCAGTTGTTGCATTAACACACTCTCAATCATTTGCTTTTCTTGTTTATACAGTTTAAAATTAAACTTGGACAAACTGTCACGACTGAATGTCTAACAACCCTGAAGGACAACCTGGGCAACTGTTCAGCAAGTCAGCATGCTGCAATGTTGAACAAAAGTGTAATCATGCATGATGAGCTTCATACTGGCGATTGGGACCCATTATTTTACTTTTATTTATCTTGACTGTCGAGACATAGCTACAATGCACGCATCAGTGTAGGCTAATGTAATATATCTGTCTAGCAGGATTAAAAGTTTAACTGAAATTGGCAAAAAAAACCCTAAAATAAAAAAACAAAAAAATTTATCTGGTTAAAGCCGGCCTTACGTGGGCAGCTTTTGACACAGGTGGCCCCAAAGCTGTACTTTCCATGTGGATTAGGAACCAGCTGGTGCAGGTTGGGGTCGTAACGATGAAGGCCTGGGCAGGAGTCCTTACACACCCCATTATCCTGGAAGTCCCGACAGGCCTGCAGCACAAACAAGCGTCATCTAGCACACTGGGACCAAAACAGAGCCCCGCACTAATGATAACACTGCATTCCTTTATCACAGCCTTGGCTTAATACTCATAGCTGCACAGAGAGGCAGAACAGACGCTGTTATTCAAGGCACTGCCAAGTGCAAGATCTAATCACACACTCCACATCTCATCTCTACTGAAACCAATAACAAACTTCTGATGATAAAAACAGATGTCTGAGAGTGAGAGCTTTATTCTGTTGGAAGGTCTTCTTCAGGAACCTACAGAGTAGCAGAATTACGTAGTGTAATGTTGCACTTAGGAACAGTTTTTTATTAGTTTTGGTGACTTTGCGTTGGTTTCTGTTTGACTGGGAGTCTTACACTCACCAGGTACACCTGTTCCATTGCTTGTTAATGCAAATATCTAATCAACCAATCACGTGGCACTAATGGCTGCTTCTATTAGCTAAAAACAGGAAAATTAGGGTACAATTCAAACAGGTTCACCAAAATTGGACAAAAGAAGAGTGGAAAAATGTTGCCTCGGGAAAAAAAAAAAGTCTTGATTTCTGCGCCAACATTCAGATGGTAGAGTCAGAATTTGGGCACAAACCACATGTAAATATGGATCATTGTCATCGGTTAACAATGACAGTGAGTTCACTGTACTGAGATGACAAACACAGTAACCGTGTGATGCTATCATGTCAGCATGAACCAAAATCTCTGAAGAAAGTTTCTAGTACCTTGTAAAATCAATGCCATGAATAATTAAGGTCATTTAAGGCAAAAGGGGATCCAACCAATATTAGCAAGGCATTACTAAAACATTGGCTGGTGAACACAGGCCTTGGTCACATGTTTATACAATATCACACAGTAACATTAAAAGTGTCTTTGTCTCACCAGACAGTCTTCAGCTCTGGGTCCCGTGCACCCCGCGGCACAATGCTCATTGCAACAGTCGCTCGGTGAAGGTCCTTTGCACCTCTTAGAGCACTGCTGGGCACAGTTCAGCTTTGTCACTGGAGATGAGAGCAGCAGAAGTTGAGTGGAGTGTCTAAGCCCAGGAATGAATTTGTTCTTCTTTTGATTCTGATGCCCTATCACCACCGTGCATTACAGTACTTTTAACATGTTCAAATTATGAAAAATTGGAGGATTGTGTGCACAGATTTGTTTTACTTTGCTCTTGTTTGCAGTGAATAAGCTAACAATTAATAAAACAGTGCTTACAAGTCTGACAGTTTTCAGGACCAGGTGCCCAACATGAGCCATTGAAGCAGCTTGAGTCACATTTTCCACCTGTTGAAAAAGAAACATTGCAAAGCACCAAATTAAAAACCTTTTAACTCGCAACAAATTATCTCTTTGTCTTCTGGTGTAAAGTAATACTTACAATTTTTGTTTTTGCTAGGAGTTGGATCAATGCTGATGTTTCCAACATTAACAATATCAGACCACTGGATTGTTTCCACATTGCAAAGCTGGTTGGTCAAAAATTTTACTCCTCCTTTAAGAATTTCTGCAAAAAGAAAACTTCACATGAACTACTACGCAAACATGCACACGTTGGAATATTTACATAGTTTGTAATAACACTGGCTGACTGCCAAATAAAATCTGATTATTTAGGGGTTAACCTACCTGTCAGGCTGGTCAGAAGAATCTGATCGGTGCCCTTATTTGCAGATTTGTTATAATTGGAAATCACAGAAAGAGCAAAACTTCCATCATAGAGAGAATGGCCTCGAATGATGCGCAGGTTCTCCAGAGGAATCCTGGATACTGTATTGAGGGCGATCAGGACGTAGCCACCAACTTCTTTGATAGACTGGAAGAAGGAAAAAAAGACAAACTTAATTTTTGAATTAAAAAAAGAAAAACCTTTGTATTTTCTGAACGACCTGCATTTATATACATTTACTTTAATGTTTTAAGAGAAAACTGTGAAACTGGTGGTCCATAACACTGGCAGACAAAGCCCTATTTTTATTGTGCTAGAGTCACATTCAGTTTGACTGATAGAGATGTGTAAATTAATGTTCAGAAGCACGGGGACACCTACACATTACACCTAAATGAGCTGCTTAGCCATCGAAAAATACCATGAAGCTCCCAGCACACAGGTTTTGTGCTGATGTTAATACCAGAGGATGTTTAAAGCTCAGCAGCTTTACACCTCCTCTGGCAGAGTGTTGGTGACTTCTGCACACCGTGCTCCTCAGGTACCGGCGACCCCGGCCTCTAACTTGCCACTTTCAGGCTGAGTTTCACTTTCCAATAACAGCACATAGAGTTGATGGTGGAATAAATTTCACAAACTGACTTGCTGCAATAGTGGGATCCTAAAATAGCACCAAAGTCAAATTCAGTCTTTTCTTTCCCCATTCTTTCACAAATGTTTGTAAATGCAGACTGCATTGCTAGGCGTTCGATTTTACACGCCTGTTGCAATGGGACTGAAAACACTTGGGTTCAAAGATTAAGAGGTGTGGCCCAAATACTTTTGTTCATACAGTGTATGTGATGGATGCTAAAAATAAGAAAATATAAATAAAAGCTATGAGATGTATGGTTAACTCCACATTGTCAACTCTAAATCTTATAAATTAAATCAGGTTTTCTGTCTAACTAGAATAAGACTCACAGTTGTTTGTATTTGCTAACCAGTCAAGTTTCAGTTTACATGTCATCCCTTTAATTCTATTCTGTACTATTCTGGTGAAAAGCGGTCATCAATGGCATATGAATGCTTAAGTTATGGCAAAATAATGTGTTTCATGAAGTCAGGGTGACCTTTATTTTTGACATCTTTCTTGAGATATTTCATGTAAAGGATTCCTTCGATGCGCTCTTCACATATCAAATACATAAGAAACAGACAGATGTGCTCACAACCCAAAAACATGTCGATGGCACTGAATCATAAAACTTTTAGCCAGACTATATTGCCTCAGGTCTACCTCTAGGGCTGCAGACAGCCCACCAGTTCTACTAATAGAATGGTTAGCACAGTATGTACAGTATGTTGCTCAAGAGGTGATAGAGACAGAGCCACAGTAACTCCTGGTGATCTTAATTAGCATACTGGGTCGGCTCAGAGATGGGTTTATCTGAACTGTGGACGCTGGGCAGGTCCAAAGTGATGAGAGAGAAAAGTAAGGATGAAAAAATAGGACTCTAAAAGTGACATCATTTAAGACTCTTCCTCTTAACTTCCTAGGACCTGCCGTCCACATATGTGGACATCACATTTTTGGTTATTTTGACCAAAATACTCAATTTTGCTCTACATGGGCCTGATATCCACTTACGAGGACATTATACTGCTACTGTTCTATCAAAATTTTAAATGAAATTCCTCATTTGTGGCTCTCATTTGTCTTAAAAACAAAAATAAGGTAAAAAAAAAAATCTGAAAATTCTTTGTTTTTACATTCATCGGGCCCCAATATGCCCAAATATCAAAGAGAAATTAAAAATGCATGTCGTGGAAGAGTTCGGGTCTTAGGAGGTTAATGTCAGTGGAAACAAAGCCTTAAAACCGCTGAATAATATCTGCTGACTGTATGCTTTTCTGTCTTTGTGTGTGCAAGCCTGCATGAGAGTGTGTGTGCCCAGTGTGCAAAACCCTACACAACCTAAAGCAAAGCTCCATCCAGAGCATTATAAATACACTGAATCATCATACCTATTCACTCTCCACTGATTTTAATTATCTGAACTGAAGCGATGCAAGAGGCTACACACATCCAGTATAAGGGGCTTGGACAACTTTTAATCGCACTCTTTCTCTAATCTGCTATGTACATGCTTATCCTCAACTCCTAACAAAGTGCAGCTTTTACCCGGAGGAAGGACAGGTCACAGTGATCCTCCATGTGTGTGATCTCCAGGTTCTCCAAGACTACGGTGCAGTTGCTGTAGGTCTTCACCATGTTCCTGTAGTGGTCCTCTTTAGTTCCCAGAAGGTTTAAACGATTGGTTACACCTTGGCACACTGCAGGAAAGGAGAATTCATCATTGTTTCAATTAAATGTTAAAAGATTCAGATTGTAATACTGTGGAATTGCAGTGGAGAGTCACAAAAGTATTTAAACCAAGGCCCACAGTGCAATCAGTCAGAAACAGAAACATTCCCTGCTTACGCAACATGCTGGCTCCGTTTATGACTTTCTATGTGTGTGTGTGTGTGTGTGTGTATCTCTGTTGGAGAATTTAGTCTGTGCAGTCATAACTTGGCACGCTTTCATGTGAAAATAACAGATCTGGGCTGCATCTGCAACAAAATCAAATCTCAGTGACGAGTTAAGTTCTGGCGAGTCAAAGTCAGCTGCATGTTTTTATGCTGGCAAAGGTCGCAATCTTTCCACTTGTATGAAGGCTGGTTAAAACAATCCCTCTGACCGGTAAGTCCAGCTCATTGTGGTGTTCTCCAGAAAAGCTCTGATGTGTCACAAATTCCATGAGTGTTGTAGGTTTTTGGTTTTTTTGGAGAGGAGATTCACATGTCTACATCTCAAAATTAAAAGTCTAATTTCTAGTTTAACCATATTTGACTCAAGCGCAGGATTCATGACATGACAAAATGACAATTTAGTGCTTAAACAATGTTGATAAATGAATGCTCTCTGAGTTTTTAGCTCCCAGAGAACAACTATGGGCTGATAACTTCGCCTGTTTAATGTTACGTAATACAATGCGTGAATAAGGAAGGTAGTGCAACAAACAGGGAGGCTCTTTTTTTGTTTTAATGAATGAATGCATGGATTTTATAATGAAAAAGGTATATCTTTAAAGAACAGCTCATCTCCTCTTATGCATGTTTAGGCCCCAAGCTGGTCAAACAGGTTCTGACTGGCAATGAAGAGAGAGCCAGCAGAGTTAATCACTGCAACAGCTATTTAACACACACACACACACACACACACACACACACACACACACACACACACACACACACACACACACACACACACACACACACACACACACAGTGTATGCACGCATAATAAGCAAGTAATTGATTGAGATTTAAATTATGGGTTCACTTGAGCAATTAACTCTGAAAAACAAAATATTCCTCCTCGTGGTTATTAGAAATTGCGGTGCTGGCATAATCCCTAAAGCACATTCCCAAACATGCCTGCTCTTGACTGCAAAAGAAAGCCAAACAACTTGGTCCGACTTCTCAGACACACCTCACAACACATAACAGCTCATGCAGTTGTGCTAACAGAGGCACATGTGATTCACATCACCGAGGGAAAAGAACAGGGTTTCTCAACTGGTATCAAAGGATAAAACTGCGTTTTTCAATCACACTGTGTGTTTTACTTATGATGTTGTGCTGGGTTCATACACACTAAGCGCAAAAAGAAGCTAATCAGTGAGAATTAGGCACAAACAGCTGTCAACCGCCCTCCCTCTTCTTCCTCCTCATTAGCTAGTCCCTGAGGGTTCTCCCTGACATGAACCCTGCAGTCCAGCAGCCCAACACCCGAGTAACAGAGGCAGATGAGCAAAAGCAAGCTGACAGTTTTAATTAGAAGAGCCACGTGAGTTGTAATTAGCCCTCTGATTATTACTCAGATTGTGAAAACCAAACTGTAACAAACAAAAGGTTGTCGGGTTTTTGCAGCTGTGAATATTAATAAACCTGGTTTGAACATCCTGAATGCCATTTTACAAACAGAGACAATCACTTAGAGTATATATACATGCATATCTCCCAGTTATATATAAACAGCCTGCTCCCTATTTGAGTTATAATGAGCAGTGAAGGTGGAAAAAGACAGGTGAGGCTGATGGTTCAACAAACTTCCTCCAAGGGAAGATCAGACCTTGAGTGCTAAACAAGGAAGAAAAGCAAACAGCCAATTGGTCGAGAAAGCAGGAACACAGCCACAGTAAAAGTTCTCCTTGTCCACTTTGGTGATTGAACAACTCTCTTGCAGGTGGTAAATGATCTGATATTCCATGACCATAAATGGACTTCCAGGAGCAACAAAAGAAAAACAAATGAGGTCGGGCTGTGGGGACATAATTGTTAAAATCTGAAAGATTGCTCTATAATTGTGCTGGGAATAATGTGTGTTAGACTTTAACCTGGGAACCTTCTCCAAGTGAAAATGACTCATGTTGAATCACATTTACAATAAAAGTTTGCAGACGTGGTAAGCTACCTTCGCTCTGAAAGAGACAAACTGTAGCTAGTGAGGAAATGAACATGCAGACTGGAAATGACAGGAACCTGTTTAGTTGCTTTTTTTGTCCATAAACCGTTGATTCTGAAATGTAACCTACTGTCTGCAGCCTGCTATAATGCAAGGTTAAGGGTGGGGTTTCTTATGATGTAACTGATACTGTGACAAAGACTAATTGCAGATTGCTTCACTCGCTCCAGCTGTACTGTCGTCACAAAACGTCCAGGAGGTAGGTGCAGGGAGTGGCAGGTCTGCCTCTGTACGGCGTGAGTGTGTGTGGGTGTGTGCACTAGCATATATGCAAGTGTGCAACACTCTAAGCGGCACAAGCTGGATTGAGCTGCGTTGATCAGCACCCAGTCAGAGAATGACAAAGGACCCGATAAACCCGATCATGAGTCATCTAAATTTGCACAAACGTCCAGTCGCATATTTTGATGTTTACTTGGGAACTAGTGCTGGAAGTCGAGGGTGTGCGGGCACATATCTGTTTCTCGAGGCTATGGCATCTGCACCACTACATAAAAAAGAAACCATTGTTTAGTATTTGAGATAATTATCTCATTATCTCATCAATAAACATTTACAAAGAGAATACAGAATAGAATAGAATAACTTTATTATCCCGATCAATGGAAAATTGTCTTTGGTTCACCATTCATACATACACACATACAAAACAACAATAAATAAACAGTATTGGTAATGACCAAAGTCCTTCTTCCCCCAAAGAGGGGGGGAGGGAGTAATCGGTTGTCTGTCTGTCTGTTTGTTCGCAGGTTAGCATCTACATTCTTTTAAGAGATGTTCAAATATCTTGTTCAAATTTATGTGTCTGTAGACACCAATAACAGCGAGGGCTGATTTAATTTTGGTGAAAATTAGGTCAAGGTCACGCCAAATGTGAAAAACTTTCTATATCACACACTTTTTTATGTATTGGCTTCAAACTTCACAATGATGCTAGGTCTTTTGTACTTCTTCAATATAATGCCCTATGATGTCACAGTGACGCCATAAAGATTCACAAAAATCACACACAACATGAATATATCTTAAAATCTCTCATTTTTTCAGCTTCTGGAAGCCAAAAAAATTCTGCCAATCCTGCTTCAATCATATGGATAAAGATAATAAAATACACCATTTTAATATGTCATACTTCAAGGTCATGGTCAAAGCTCAGACATCAGCGTGTTGTATACAAAAGGCTGATGTCAGCATGTTGTAATAAAAACATCATAAAACACCAGAGTTTTAGTAGGCTATGGCCCTTGCCCTTCAGGGGAAGTTGCGCTCTCTGGTTGCTCTTGTTTGCTGTGTTGCTGTAATAAATCAGTGTGTGCAAGCCGTCTTTAATCAAAATGCTATGCTAAAGTGCAATTATTGTTGTTATGCATGAATCTTTAATTTTACTGTTTTGCAAAAAAGCTGAAAATACACCACACAAGTAATGGATTCCTGAAGAGAAAACGTATATTTGTAGTTGAATGTTCTGTTCATTTTTTACTTCTCAGAGAAGTCCTGTGTGCCAGCTCAAATATAGGTGACTTTGGTTTGTTATTTGCCTAATAAAGAACAACATCTTTTATATTTTTTCAACATTTTTTGATGACAGATTTAGAAAAGATTTCTGTTTATTTGGTTTTTGTTTTTACGACAGGTGCTCTATTAAATTAGTCAAATGCGCTCCTCTTGAGATTTCAAGTCAATGTCCGAGTAGGCAAACTAGTAATCCTGGAAATTGGGCTGGAGAGAATTGAGACTGAATGTCTGTAAAGCATAAATATGAGCTGCAACATTCAGGATTGAAAAATGAAGTCAAGGCAAAAGCGCCAAAAACTGCAATTCCTCCCTCGGCCTCTTGAGGCTGGCTTCAGAAATGAGTCCATTTCACAGGCCCAAGCATTAAAATGCCCACCTTTAAAGCACAAATAAACATGTTTTCTGCCTAGTGAAAACAAAGAAAAACATTTTGGGTTTTTATAACTAATTCCTGTCTCTATAAAAACTATACTGGTGCTAGTTTTTATGACTCACCTGTCAGCTTAAAGCTGACAAGGAAAAATGTGTGTGTGTTGCTGGAGGCCGCTGGCAGTTGCTAGATGAAGAGGTACATGTGCTGCACCAAAAGCCTTGCTGCGACCGCTTTGCATTCAATCTCATAGCGTGGTAACAAAACTGTGAAAATCATGAACACCGTTTCCCTTGCACCTTTTGAAATAGGTTAGCTGTAGCGGTAAAATGTTTAAGTTTTACTGTCAAGGCGAATGTCTCAGGTTTTGGATTGTGTCATACTTTTTCAAGTTCCACTGAGGCTCAATGACTAGTTCGCATGAGCAGATTCCTTGAAAACTACAGGCAACCTGCTAACAACCAAAGCAATCACAGGGAGGCTTTTCCTGCAACACCATCGACCTCCAGCTACCATTAGCCAACCATTCGGGGAATACACATTTTTCATTAGCAGCTGGTGGTTGCCGAACGGTTTCTAGGCCTGTATGACTGAGGACTCAAAGGAATGGGTCGATGTTTTGGCGAATGCACATTTGTTTTCTGATGTGCAGAAAACTCTATCCTGGTAAATACCGTTTGCTGAGCTCCAAATCTTGCACTTTTCCTTTAAAAATCTTTAAAATGACACATGAACTAAAGGGCTGCCGTATGTTTGTGTTAGCATAAATATTCTTAGATTATATTCTTAGACTGACATATATAATGTAAACCTTTTCTTTGATGGTTGGCAAAATCATAATTATTTATTGAGAAAATGGGTACAAATTGCAACGGGCCACAATACCACAGTCAAAGCAGACAATATAGTGTAAACATTTGAGAGACATTAACCAAACAAGATGGGATCGAATGTACAATCTTACTCACCAAACCCAGACAAGAAAAGAAAAAGTCAGTTGCACAAATTTACATTTGAGGTCTTATTTGCATGTTTGGATGAAACTTAGCTCCCCCCTCCCTTTTAAGGCAATAACGAGTCCTCACGAAAGTAAACCAAACTTCCCTGATATCCCTCTAATGGTTTCCTCCAACAAAGTGAGCCGCCATCTACGAAATTAAATCATAATGCTTTATACCTTTCTGCAGACAACAGAAATGGTCTTGCCGCTTTCTCTTCCTCTCACTCACTACCTGCGATTCAATTATGCTCTGTCCAGAGTCTCATAATTACATTACCTGAAAACGTATACATGATTAAAGGGAGGTAACGATGCTAAGTGACAGGACTCTCTCAAGTCAACAGCATTACGGTAAAATATCTTGCACAATTCAATCTCCAGTGTTCTGCCACTTTTATAACAAATCGATGCCAAGATTAATTCACCTATTTGGAAGTACATGTGTATTGTAAGAGGATGGTGATGGGAAGAGAAGAAGAAACCATACAATCTGCTTTAGTTTGCTTCAGTTTCAAGTTGACGATTACTGGTGTTGTGGTTATTTTAGTTCCTGAACCTTCAGATTTAAGGGAATTGTAAATTTCCCAAAGGCAAGTAAGTTAATGATGCAAAAAAAATTCAAAGAAGTACATTCAAGCTCCCTTTTCCCTCTCTTATGTTTTCTGATTGGCTGAGATTGAGAAGGCACTACAAGTGGTCATATGTGCATTCAGTGGTGTTGCGCTTCATTCATATAAACACACTTTGTAGTTAGGACTTAAAAATTCCTGATATCCTGCTCTTTGCTGAGGGGAAATGCACTCTTCCTTTGCGTGGGAGTCATATCAATCCCTAAGAGAAAACATCTTCGGGCCTCAGAAAAGAAAAAGGGGTCAGTGTGGACTCAGAGGATACCCCCCCCCCCTCCACACACACACACATGGAGACACTCTCCCTCCCTATCCCCAATGAATGCAAAAACACAAGGCCCTCTGACATCTCAGGAAGTTGCTCTTGCATGGGGTTAGCTGGCTACCCCGCAATGCTGAACCAGATGGTTGTTAACAGTCGTCTTTAGGGAGAGGAGGACACGAAGAATGATTTAAACTGAACTTCATGTACTATTTGAGAATAAGAAGTGACTGAAAGGAAATGACAGGGGGAAAAAAACTGAAACCAAAACGAACAAAAAAAATGTCAGAATTGGTTTGTGGTTTAGCCAACAGAGAAGTAAATGTGGGACACCCGGCTGTGGGGTCAAACTGTGGAAAGAGGGTGTAAAGCCGAACACTTGACGTATAAGCCTGGATGACCTTTCCCTAAAGACCAACAAAGGGGACAAAACATAGGGGTGGACAGCTGTAGAAGACCAGCAAATGAAAGGCCTTACTCAATACATCACATGTCCTCATAACAGTTCAGTCCCAGTGACTGCATTTGTTGGCCCCGCTGCAGATGGAGCGCAGTCAGTGAAGTTTAGCTGTTAAAAGCTCAGCAAAGTGACCAAATAAAGACCAAAAAGGCTCATGTTTACTCTCTGTTCCTGATGATTCCTCTCTACCAGTCACTGAGACACTCCAGATACCTGTGGCTGGACCCATCATAATGTTTACTCTCCACCTCAGTGTGAGGAAACTGTGGATTTAGGTTCTGCACAAACACAGGAAAAAAGTATGTATACTCACTGCTGCATACTGTGATCAGCATTTTCAAGACCTTAAGGCAGTACACAGTGCTGGAAAGGCTACATTACTTGGATAATCAACTGACCTTTGGGAGAAAGCAGTGAGCTCGATTTATAAACGAAAAAAAAACTACTACTTTTCCTTAATTTAGGCAATAATAATCAATATTTGATATTAACAACAGGTCAGCTCACAGTGCGTGAAAGGATAAACCTCGACAAAGAAATAACACCTGATTATGAAGTTACCTTGAGCTCCATGAAACTCTATCAGCTCATTGTTTTGGTTTCTCATCCAACAGCTTTACCGTTTTGGTCCAGCAGTTTAGGTTATTGCACAATAATTCCACTGCGCCAAACATGATTTCGCTTAGACGTTAATAGAAACCAAAACAGAATGAAAGGGACAGTGGATGCCAAAGTTATGTTTGCCTAGTTGCTTGGAAAAAGAAAATCCTTAAAAAGCTTTGTTTGCTATCTATTGCTTGTGTTTGTTAAATACTCATTGTGTGATTATATGTGTCATTTTTGTGTTTATAGCCTGCTGTGTTGCTGTTGAATGAAATGATGGGTTTTGGGGGGCACCATGGGCAGAAGTCTCAGACAAAGAGAAGGAGAAACTAGAGAAATAAAAGCAACTGTTTGCTGGAGGCAAGAGAGAGAAAAAAGTGTGTTGGTTTTCTTTAACTTTCAGTGAACCAAGTTCACCCAATCCTTAAAAAATAAATATGTTACTGTATGTGCCTATTGACTTACAAGAGGCCTAACTCACTGACTTTCATCCTAGTTATTGTTTGAGCTTCTCCTGTGAATAATCAACATTTCTCTTCATAGTTAACAGAAGAGATAAACCTTCAGAAGGAAATTTGTGGGAAGAAAGTCGATTTTTCCAGAGTGAACTAAACAAAACTGTGCTCCTTCTACTCCAGAGCTGAAATGCTTCCTGTGTAAATGATGAGTATAAAAGAACAGCTGAAATAATCGAGGAATAGTTTTAATTAGGCGAGTCTCCTTCATAGCCTGTTGGAAAGTCCATTAGTGCTCAGTAAAGGCACCCATCAACTCCACTGCTGTAACTCAAAACTCACCACTTCATCCCCATTTACATTCCAATAATGCACCAACCATTCCCCTGAAATGCTCCAACATTTAACCCACTTCCTCTTTAACATCCAGACATTCTCCCTATTGAAGGCCGTTCTAGCCAAGACAACTCCCAGCCCCCCACTTTTTCTCCCTCTTTCTCCTTCCCTGTTAAAACCATACTACTCTTCAATCCCACAGGAAGCTGGAGAGGAAGACTGAGCGAGTGGGCGTCCAGCCCCCCCCCCCCCCCCCCCCCCCCCCCAAATCCTCCTTCCAACAATCATCATTGGGCCATGCCTGGAAAAGAAGAAATGAGGGTGAGTGAGAGCGAGAAAGAAAACCAACAACCACTAGCAAAAGTAGCCCACACACTTCACACATCGTTCCAGCAAGACAAAGCAGATGTGGATCGGGAAATCCCTGTTGGTTTAAGCATTCCCAGCCCAGTTCAACTGCCCCCAGGTTGGAGCACCTCAACACAGAGGACAGACAGATAACTCTCATCGACTGAAGTCCTCAGTTCATCCAAACAAAAGAGATAAACGCTCTTCGAGACACCCTTTCTGCTTAAGGACTTCTTATTTTTAGCCCGATAGCTGACAGGCTCATTTCTGTGTAGCTTTATCCACTGCTTCACAGCACTGCCTGCCAACAACTCTGTTAGAGCCTTAGTCATGTCTCCAGCAATTCTGCCCCACTGGAGTCTTCACAGAGAGTGACCCCATAAAAGGAATATTCTGTAAAAGCCCTGGGGTTTGTGTTAGTAAGCTTTGCTCTGTGGCTCATCCCTTACTCACAAATTCAGCCTGCGCTTTACACATCAGCAGGCCCCAAGTCCACCGATGAGTAGTTTCTTCCTCATCCACATTGGCAGAGGGCAAGTGTCAGGGACAAACGGAGCTCAGGGAATAAGTTTGTACAGCTGAGGAACTCTCATAATTTTTCAGCGCTGTGAAAGGGTATTTAGTTGCGTGTTGTGTTGTACTTGCCAAAAGCATGACCGATTTAATTTGCACAGAAATACTTTACAGTTTAGCTACGTCTTCCTGATGACACATCAAGCTAAAAATGCTTGAGATGCTATGGTGGGCCGCTGCCAAGCACATGGAGCCAGGGAGTGCTCTGTTAAAACCTTTGGAGTATTTTCATCTCCACAATAGAAGCATGGATAGCAGGGACTGACAGAAAGTGTTGGTAGTTTTTCATCAAACACTTCTCTCCAAAGCCCACAGCTCAGCTTTCTTCCATTGTTAACGTGCGGGGCGTTCTCCTTTTCCTGACAAAAAAAGCACATCACACATGCAGCTCCAAAACAATGTCCAAAGCTTGCTTGCTTAAGTTGATTATGACTGAGGAGGCCACCCCCTCACTAGAGACAGAGAAGGGCGTTTGCACAACCTCAGGCCTGGCTGCGTTGCGTCAGTCATCAAAGGCATGAGACTTGGCAGACTAGACTCTTTTCTGGCTATCAGCTACACTGCTGAACACAAGGACCCCAGCTCGGATGCACAGTGTATAAAACACACACTACAAATTCTAATGACTACACCAGAGGGTGGACGATAAGTGTGCACGCCGGGATAAAAACAAAAAAACAAAACAAAAAAAACTTTCCAACATTAAACCTGCAGAGATAGAAGAAAAAAAAAAAAGGCAACCATCTTCAATCCTTCCCCCATGGCCGCATGCCTGTCTTCGAACAGACAGGCATGCGGCCTAAGCATGTCTTTTATACTGGCTAAAAATAAGTTAAAACTCAGTTCTGACTATGCACAAGCCTAAATCCCCACTCTCCCAGATGGATTTCCTTTAAAATAAACAAATAAATTAGGGAAATTTGCTTGAGTGCAAATTTCTAGAGCAGGCATAGATAATTTGACATGACTGAAAGCTCAAGAGCGGCTACTAAATGGACCTTGAGGTTAAACTGACCTAACCTTTAAGCGAGAAGGTCTCTCAAGTGGCGGAAAAAGGAAATCTGAACGTCTCATCTACCATAATCAAAAGCCTCAGTCTAGTTCCTCAGTGAACCATGTGGTGAGATTGCTTTGTTCATTATATAAGCGTGATTTAAACACAGCTCAGCAGATGTAAAGATGCTTCCAATTCCAAATACAGAATCCCATTTCAGATTTGTAACTTTCTTTTTTAAATTGACCAACAGTTGCCAAACATTTATTACATTTATCATTTTATAGCTCAGAAGCATAAGGAATCAATGGATTAAACAGTAACCAACGTGGACAAAAAAGGAAGAAAGAAAGAAAGATAGCAAAGACGGCTTTCTAACATCAATATTGTCAGTGACTCGAGTGTTTAAAAGGAATCAAATTTAGTCGCCTGCTTACGTGGCCTCTGACCTGAAAACCCAATTTGGTTTTAAGTATTTTTAATCTTGTGTAAATCTTGGTGACTGATAATAAGAATAATACTAAAACAAGTGGACTGATATGACAAAAAAATAATAATCCCAGACTCCTGTCTAATCAGCTCAGGAAGAGGTTGTTGATGAAGTGGATACAGTGCCAGTTCAGCGGACTAATCCTACTTCCTGGCACTGGTCCAGATTTGCACTCTCCAGGGCATATAAGCCCTACCCATCCTCCACCCAGCTGAAGTGGTTTGTTGTGAAAATGAAAATGGAGGTGTATATATTGACCATTTATCAGTAATGGTTTAAGAGTTATACGACTTGTGGGTATATACTTAAAATATGTGAGCTTGACTAATGTTTTAGTGGGAAGTCTCGCAATGACAGGGTTGGGTTCAATCTTTTTTTATTGAAGGAAACACTGCCAGCGAAGGAGTGCTTGTTTTTTTTTTTTGGTTTTTTTTTTTTACAAGCCTCTGGCTTCAATTATGAAAACATGCAGTAATGAAGATGTTCCGCTCAAAGTCCCACCAGGAAATTAATTCTGAATTCAACGAAACATTGGTGTTGTTGAAACTTACCAGGCAATTAGAAAAGGTACTTCACGAGGGGCGTCGAGTATATTACATTTTAGTGCTGCTGGGGTAAAACAAATCAAGGATCAACTCTGTAGAAGTCACTGCCACAGCTACAATATCATGAACAATGCTGTCAGCTCATCTATAAATGGCTGCGATGAAATAGGTTTTACGATGGTGATGAAATCGGCGAGAGGTGATGCTGGCTTGTAAAATGCTGGAACCAAAGCAAGAGAAGAGCTGATCTTCTTTTCCTCCTCTAACACACCCTGCCACAAAACTCTGCCAACAGCGTTATAACTTCTCGTAACTCAGGTAGAGGTTTGTCATAAGGAGGGACGGTTATTCACTTGTCAGAATTGCACTTCAGGAGATAACCTGGTGGTAATCAACAGAGCTCTTTTGACAAACCTGTAGGCATAAACATAAGCCTCATTTCTTTATATTTTGCTTCCAATGAGACGCCTTTACTTGCAGTTTTTTAAAGTGATTTTGGAAATACATAATTTGTTCTTTCAATGAATCTCAAAAAAAATGCCCACGATAGCATTTTGAGTTTGATAGGTATAAAAATAGTCTTTTAGCACCAACAAGTTGAATCCCAATGAGCTATTAGCTGAGAACTTGGCATATCTCAGCACGGTCAGCAGTGTGTTGTGAAAAAAATTTGAAGAAACTGGACAAGGACTAAACGATAAGTCCTAATGCATTTGGTGTCCATCGGTTCTTCTTTTGATACAAATGATTGGCTGAAATTTGTGGTACAGTGATCCCTCGTTTATCACAGGTGTTACGTTCTAAAAATAACCCGTGGTAGGTGAAATCTGCGAAGTAGTCCGCTTTATTTTTTTACAATTATATATATAGATGTTTTAAGGCCGTAAAACCCCTCACTACACACTTTATACACTTTTCTCAGACAGGTACGAACATTTCACACTTTTCTCTCTTGTTTAAACACTCTCAAAGTTCGAACCTTCCTGGAAAAATAAGTCCAGTATTATAGAATGAAGCCAAAGATCAAACCCTGTTTTCAGGTCCAGAACATGGGAATGGAGCAGCTGTGAGAGAATTCAACATTAATGAATCAATGGTATGGAAGTGGAAGAAGCAAGAAGAATAAGTTGAGTAAAGTTTGACTTATCTCACTGTTTTGTTTCGCTTAATGCGTCTTATAATCTGAAAAATATTGTAACTTCTAACTTCCTTTAGCATTTCCAGAAGTCCAACTTTTTGTGCGATGGTTAGCATCTTCTTCTGCCTTTTGGGCGCTACCGCAGGTGCCTTTGACGGTGCAAACGTTTCGTCGACATTATTGTTGTTTGTTGGGGAAAAAACTTACAAACATACAGTGCAGCATTTCAGAGTCACCCTGCTAGCCATCGAAGATTTATGTAAATTTGACAAGCTGAACGCATTCTGTACTGTACAGGAGACACGGCACGAGATTGATTGACAATGGTCTACAGCCAATCAGGACGCAGAACACAATGCGCTGTAAAAAAAAAAATTAAAAAAAGAAGAAGCAAAAAGCATGCAAAATTGCACACAAAAAACTCCGCGAAACAGCGAGGCCACGAAACGTGAACCATGTTATGGCGAGGGACCACTGTATTAGATTACTGGTGTTTCACAATCTATTACATTCAGTTATATCAGTACACCTGTCCCAGCTTTACTTGTATATGAATCTGAATGATTAGCTGTACTGATCATTAACACAGTTAAAACAATACTTAAATATCAGTGTTTTAGCATTGTAATATGTAATCATGTTCTCAGAAGCATCCTATTAAACACTGTGTGCCTTAGTGGAGCTTTTCATTTCTAAAAAAAACTCTTATATCTAACTTGGATTTGGTGCCCTGATTCAATATCAGCTCAAATGATTCTGCTATCCACGCAGCAGCCTCATGAATTTGAGCTAACAGGCATGCCTTTCTCCTCTCTGTTGACACAGGGTTGTAAAGTCATGTCCACATGGCAAGTTAAGGTCAAGGAAGACAGATAAAGCAGTGTCGAAGGAGACAACAAAGTCTTGAATAAGGAACCCTTTGTCCAGAGACTTGGGGTTTCTGAGGCTGACGGATTCACGTTTCCTTTTCTTTGTGTGTGTTTCTCAGTCAAGCGCGCGCTCCTATTACCTTATTTAGAAGGCAGCCACAAACAGACTATGAATGTTGTTTCATTTCGAGCTTTAAAATTTGCTTTAGGAGAGAATCCTTCCTGTTAGGGAAGCTCCCCACAGCTGGCACCCAGTAAGCTCAGATCAATCTTCAATGACAGGAAAAGGAGGTCTAGACTGGAATAAAAGAAATAAGTTAAGAGATTCTGAATGTCTGTAGATGTGAGCATAGCACATGACCACACAGTTTTCCTGTGTACATAGAATTTAAACTAAATTCATGAAGTCAACAAGCCTATTTTCTCTTAATGCCGAAGTGTAAGCCGAGCTGAACGACAGAGAAAAGGTTGAAACATCACTGAACCTGTTTTACTTTTCCACACTGAAGACACAGTACATGCCAAATTCTTTGGACAAAACAAGACAAATCCCTTTTGTTTTCTATTTGACTAGAAATTACTCAACAGCACTACCTTTTCAATCTATAAAAGGGAGTTGTATACTGTAAGTCTGTCTTGATTGACATGACATGCAAACTTTTAATGGAGCATATAATGCCTTAATAACAGAGGAAACACTCTTTTTCATAGGTAATAAAAACTACAGACCAGACAAGCCTGGTCAGGACTCCTTTGAAAGGCATCAGGATTTATGTTTGCCAAAAATTAAGCTGATAAAGTTTGATGTTCACTCTCAAGCCAAGCTTTACACAGTCAGCTGCATGAAGTCAATTTAAATCAGTTGAAGCAGAACAATTTTACATCAGTATCTGTCAGCACTCTTAGACGTGAGCATGGAAAAAACAAAACCTTTGAGCAAAAAAATGGACCAAAGCCAATGCACGCCAATAAAAAAAATAGCATAATGCTTCTGGTTAAATGCTCTTGGGGACCTCTAACATCCTTTTTTAATCAGGAAGAGAAGCAGGAAAGCCCCTCTCTTTACACTGCAAAGGGGTGAACAATTAAACATCCTGAACCTTTACTGCAATAGTTTTTTGACAAACGCTGGGACTCATATACATAAACTGGACTAATTAACCATATTGTGCCACAAGCTCCAAACCTCTAACACAGATTAGTGAGTCACACTCAGACCGCACAGGAAGAGCCTAAATGCTATTAGGGAAGCAAGTTTCTGAGATCGGTCACCACTCCTCACAAACAATGCTTTCTTCTGAAATATTCTGAGATGGACATTTATTTGTGAAGCTATTGTTCTCGTCCCTGTAGGGGATTCCTCTTCTGGCTGGGATGCAGTTTGAAGCATCGCGCCTCATAATGACGTGGAGGTCAACAGAGGTGACGACACACCTGCAGGAGGTCTGCAGGATAATGCTGAGAGACTCTCATCTGCAATTTGGATGCTAAACTGAAGCGGCAGCAAACTAAAAAAAGAAGACGAGGCCTCTTTGATGAACAATTAAACGAGGACACGGATAACAAAGTCAAAGATCGCACTCCATCCTTCTGATGTTTGTTTGCGTATCCCGACTTTCCTGCTTGTCTCTGCTGCTGCGATTCTTCCTTTGATCTGTGCACAACCCCTGTCCGTCCCATTGACATCTCAATGACATGGACATCTATAGAGCTCCACACTGAATACAAATACACCAACCTATTTCTTTCTAAGGAAAAACGTGTTTCAGAACAGGCTATGCACTGTGGCAGAACCATGGCTTTCATTCAGGCTAAAAGCCTGCAGGATGGAAATATGTTCAGCGCCCACTTTCCAGCTAAAGTCAGCTTACTGTTTCAGCAGTTTCACTGCAGCTTAACCCAAGTTTCATATTTACATGAGGCACTCCTAGAAAAACACTGATTATCAACACACTGTGAATTTCTAGTACATTATGAATCAGATGTGAGCTGCTGTATGGCATGTTTACCAAAGATAAAGTCATTTTTCAGCCAAACAAGGGCTTGAAGCATTACTCCAAAAGGAAAAAGAATGAAATCAGACAAAAGTGTGACAATCCCACAACGCCCCCTTTCCCCACCTACCTCAGCAAAGCATTCTTTAAGACATACAAACGCAGTCATAATAAAACTATTGGAGCTTTGGCCTCCTTTCCCTTTTGACACGACACTGCACTTGATGAGATGAGAGATAGCAGAAAGCCTTTTTTTCCAGCCCAACTCTGGGTCTCTTTCCACTGAATACTCCATGCACAACCAGCGGATCATGGAAAGGCCATAAAGTGCTGCGGATGGCTTTGTTACCATGTTCAAACAACGGCCTCAGATCCGTTCAATAAGTAACCCACATATCTAGCCCCTTACTCCATGCTGGTTTCTCACTTAATGTATATAAACTACAGAATGGGTAGTATCTTTAGTTATTGCAGTAAAAACACTGGTTTACTGACTGAGAAAACAAAGTTTTTAAAGACTGCAATCCAGGCCACAATCCCCATTGCCACTATAAACACATATCTCAATATGAACATTAATCTGCAGCAATGGTTGCAGTTTTTTTTTTGTTTTGTTTTGTTTTTTTAGTATTCAAGCTGTTTGGTTTCAATCTGTCCTCCTTTTGTAGTCTGCATTCTTTTGACCAGTCATGTTTGAGCAAGCCTCGGTTGCCTTGAGGTAAACAGTCCTTATGGTAAGGAGGGATGGCATTTGCACAAATGCTGTGAATATCCATTGGTTACTGTCTATAAACTATCGAGTCTTCAATGAACAAGATTCTGTTTGTGGTGTTGGTGGCTTTTGGAGCATTTAATGGATAATATTGCCTAAAGTCTACACGCTACACCCCAGAAAGCTGATTCTGCTCATCTGGAGAAATGTTTCATCACTCATCCAAGAAACTTCTTCTTTAGGCTTTCGAGGATTTCTGGGTTTATGCTTCATGGTAGTGGAACCAAATGCATAACATTTACAGAAGTGCAATACTACTTGACTTGTAGGTCGACACAATAGATTTTATTGTCTTTTCAGAAAAAAAAAAGATGTAAAAAGAACAAAAGCTGCTTCACTTCTAGGCTTCCTCTTGATGACATGGATGTCTAGCCTCGAGTGCGTCTGCTACACAGCACAGATCTCAGTTGCTCGACAAAAGTATCAGTGCTGCCAGATAACCTGCTTTCTACAGAGGCACTATTGTCCCAGGGTGAAACCGAAATCCTGCACCTCTGCAGCAGTCTATGCTGCTCAGACCTGGTGCAGTTCATCAAAGCAAGTAGAGAAGGCGGAAGAAGGACGAAGAACTTATATTCCTGCTCCCATGGCCCAAACATTAAGGAAAAAAAAAAACATGATTTCTGACAATGACTGCAGCAGATGTAAATCTGGGAAGGTCATCAGCGGACCTGCAAGACATAGCAGCAGCCACAGCAGTACTAGGATCACTCAGAACACTAAAATGCATGCAAGATGTTCTAGGATTACACAAGATCATAAACTATATTTCACTACTAACATTCATCCAATCCTAGAAAAGAAATGGGTTTCTTAAAGTGATGAAAAAAGAAAAGAAAAAAAACAGATGACTTATGGGGGAAGCTGGCTTGTTACACAGGGAAAAGCACTTACTCAGGATGCACTGCAGGACTGAAATGTTGTCATGATTCAGCTTAACTTTTGCAGGTGTGCAAGCAGATGTAAATGCAGTGATTGAGGCAGACTTCCTCCTATCTTTCTATCGCTTTCTGTCAAGAACTTGATCAACTCGGGGGGATTTTGGGGGTGGGGGGGCATATTGATGTAAGCGGGTTACATTGTGCCAAAAGCAAGCGAGGGAGCCTCGCATTAGGGATTAAGGATTTAGCTCTTGACATGCTCCTGTGATTAGTTTCATCTTTCACTGGTTAACTCATGTGTCAGTTAGAGTGGCTCTTAGGAAGGTTTTACTGCATATTTCTGGCTTGGCATCATTCTACAACAAAAAGTAGAAGTGCTTAGAAATTTTTGAGTGCACAATAAAAGAAAATATATAATCATCGCCTTTGCAGTACAAAGCCAGTCACAAACAGTCACAAAGGAGTAATCATTCTAAAACCATTTAGCAACTGTGAAATAAATCATCCGTTATTACTTGCGGTCGGCTGCTGGGCAAAGCTGTGGGCATTACTCGCAATAACAAACTAATTATGCCAGTGTAAGGAACGAGGGGCTTTTCCATTTTGCAGCAGGAACACAAGAGTGACAGGCAGTCGTCCTGAGGGAAAAGCTTCTGCATTATCAAATCAAAAATTCATTTCCAAAAGCCTTAATGGCCTGTCTATAGCACCCCTAGAACCAGGTGGGCTAAAAGGGCGAGCAAAGTGTAGAAATGTAATAAGCTAAATCATCACAGATGGCAACTTTGGCTGATTTAATTGCTTCTTTGGATTACTGGAGCTATGCCTCCAAAGTAAATATGAAGTTATAATTATAATAAATACAAAGTTACATCTGTAATGCTTCTTGAATCTTGCCAGCGACCACAAGTTTGATCTCAACTGTAACGCTCCTAAATCTGATGTAACAGAACTGAAGCACGGCATGTATTTTAGCTCTACCAGGTGGCCTCTTCAGTGGAACCTTTAAAAAAATGCCGCTGATTGTGTTTCCATGACAGAAACTCAGTTCCAGCACAGAGACCTCCAGGGTGAAATAGGTCACATGATCTGCAAACTTAGATTAAAAAAAAAAAAAAAAAGGAGTCCAAACACAGAACAATATGCAAAAAAGTTTCCATGATCTCAACCAATTTCAAATTTTTCTAAACTTACATTTTCCTTTCTTTCTTTTTTTGCTTCTTCTAAGTGTAAACCACTGGCCAGATGTTCATTTGCTTCCCAGCAACACAAACACATTTTAATAGGTCAAA
Source organism: Pelmatolapia mariae (assembly GCF_036321145.2). Classification (NCBI taxonomy): domain Eukaryota; kingdom Metazoa; phylum Chordata; class Actinopteri; order Cichliformes; family Cichlidae; genus Pelmatolapia; species Pelmatolapia mariae. The sequence goes on from NC_086243.1 coordinate 20,433,900, forward strand.
CAGACACTGCTTAGTTAGACTGACTAGTCGAGCATCCCTGGAAAATGTGCATCTGCCGGTCTTGTTTTTTTAAAGTGCAAGGATTACACTCTCCTTGATGTCCGCAGAAAACGACCCTACTTTTTTCTAAAGCTTAAGCTGGAGTGGCATGGTGATGTGGTGACTAGCACCATCACTTTACAACAAAAAAGGCATTGGATCAAATCTACCAAACAGCTGGGGCATTTACTGGGGAGTTTGTCCTGTGTGGGTACTCCCACAGTCCAAAGACATGAATACTATTTTAATTGGTGATTCTAAATTGCCCATAGGTGAAAATGTGTCTTTGTCTGTCCAGGATGTACCCCACCTCTTGCCCTGTGACAGCCAGTATAGTTTTCAGAACAAGTGTGACCTAGGAGAAGAAAATGTATGAATATGACATCTCCATAAATATCACAATAAAAATATTGAGAGGGTGTGCCCGTACAAATCTAAACCATCAGGAAAAGTAATTAAATACTAAAAGGTGTAACACACCTGCGCCCCCATTACTACCATAGTAATATCATATATATCCAGTCCTACAGTAAGTAGACTGGTATCAGCATGTCTTTATACATACACATGTAAATCTCCCCAGGACAAGACTATAATCCAAGCACTAAACAGCTCAAGTTTTCAAGTGTTCATCATGTAATTATTAATAAACTCACTCCATATTTGGTTTGTTCTTGAGTTACTGGATAAGCCTGCAGCACAGCGATGGCACGACCCCCCCCCCCCCCCCCCCCAGTAACTCTTTCTTTAATCAATAACATGATTTCATTTACATGTTACTTTATTACAATTGCACAACAGCCCAAATATCCAATAGTTTGTTATTTGGACTTTTGATTCCAAAGGAGCGTCATGGAGATGTATTTGCCATCTTGTTCAAATCAATTTGACTGCTATGGACACTGTGTGCTAGTTAAAACACAGCGTGGCACATAGAAACATCTGTCTCAGCCCCTGGCCAAAAACACACGAATCAACAACAACAACTTGAACTGTCAAAAACATATGTTGCAGCTCACATTTCACTGGAAATTCAAATGGGATCAGTTGTAAAAAAAAAAAAAAAAACCTAACAAAAAGAAGTGTAATTAAACCTAATAGTACTGCACAGCGTATCTGTCATCACAGCTGCTCATCACTAATCTTCTCTGGTCTTAATAAAATTCCAAAATCCTTATTTACTGTGGGAGACTTGCTGCTGCATGAAATGTCCAGTTTGTTTAGAAGCCCAGAAATATTTAGGGACTCTGTCTTTTTGGCTCGCAAACACTTTTGATTTGTTATGGTTCTCTTGAAAGCGGCACTGGTCTCCACTCGTGGAACCAGACAGGAGAGATGAGGCTTGCACGTGGGCCGTTGGCACTATGAGTACACGCTTATCCGCTTAAAAAGGGGAACAACACTGTAATGAGTAATGATACATGATTCACGAGAATAGGAAGTTAAATCCATTAGGGAGTAAAGTGATATGTTTGGTCACTTTCTCTCCTAACATCTGGCATCTGTGGGTCCTGAGTAACTCAAACCAACACGGAGTAAATAATATATATATATATATATATATATATATATATATATATATACATATATATATAATTTGTAAGTTTTTGAAAGTAGGCTAACAACTAATTTACTACTGATTTTCTAAATAACTCAAGGATACTGAAAATAGGGGGAGAAAAGTAAAGGAACAGTCATAACACTGCTATCTTTAAAAATAATAAGACTACTTTGACCTTATTTTCAGGGCCAAAAGAACACTTAAACAAAACCCTACTTCATATCGTTTGCGCAAGTCGACTAAGGAGAATGTTCGAGCTGATCTAGGATCAGATGTTTATCACGTCTGAAGATGCTTAAAATACTAACAAACAAATGTGACCACTGGTGTGAGATCTGGTCTGTGAGAAAGGATAAGAAATCCACATTTATGAAGTGTACTTCAGCATATGCCAGTAAGAGTTTTGTCACAAAACGGAGTGTGGAAAACTCACACAGTGCTCACACATTTCATAAACAGACGAGATTAAAAGGCTGAAATTTCCCAAATCCACATCCGTTGCCTGCCAGCATGATCCTCAGAGTGGTGCAGATTTTCTCGGTACGGTCAGTGCCAGATTTTTTTTTTGGTGGGGAAAGATTTGAACAATTGACTAAAAAGAAAAATCACTTTTTTCTCGTTTCTTTCTTTCTTTAAAAAAATTTAAAAAAATAAAATCAACGTGTTCGTTTTCAGTGACTAACCTCTTCTGAGCCCCTCTGTAGCTTTAACCAGGTTACAGCCGGAGCAGCGAGACTGTGAGAAACTCCCCCCCCCCCCCCCTATTCTGGATCAAGTTTCTCAGCGGCTTCGTGACCGGCCCGAGATTTATCTGTGATTTTAAGTTAACGCTGACAGAGAAGAAAGTGAAAGCCTGCTTACCATTAAGACCCAACTACGTACACCTCACATACCTTTATTTTCCGCCAGACCGCAGAAGCTCAGCCAAAGCAGAGACGTGAGACTGATCCACTTGAGAAAACGGGCTGCCATCGTGTTACTTTGAAGCTCCCGGTGAGAAGGTGTCATTCCATGCCAACAAGCCGAGATATTCCGCTTTCCCAAAACTTAAAAACGTCGCCTTTTCCCTCTCCCTCTCTGCTCGTTGAGTAAAAAAGACTTTTCCTTCTGTGGGCAACTCAAACTTTGACAGCTCCTCCTCCTCCTCGCAGATATCTTCAGCAGTCCCAGCTCAGGCAGCGAGTGAGGACAAACTACTGGCTTGATCTGACGTCACCACGAGGTAGGACAGATGCGCCTCTCGCGCAGGTACACGCCGGATGTACAAAGAACTGCACAAACCAAACAGGAAAAAACGAAAAAAAAAGGGGAAAGAAAGGTCGCATTTTCGGAAAATGGACTGCGCTGTAGAAAAGTGGCCATAATATGAGCCACAGCGTGCATTAGCACATGTACAAATAAAAAAAGCTGAATAAACTTCCTTGAGCAAACAAAGGCAATAACAGCAGCTCAGTAGCTGCAGAACAGAAACACCGGCTTTTATGGTCTGTTTCCTTAGTTTGGTGAAGAAAAAGACAAACAAGCAAAAGAGGAAGATGTCCCTCATAAAGCCACTGACAACCTGAAAGAGCCTCGCCGATATTCGATGAATGAAATATCAGCTGTTTTCTTTCATCAGTACATTATACAGTATTGTACAGTATTTCTATTTTTGAATTTTGTCATAAATAAATAAATAAATAAATAAATATGCAAAAGGAAAAAAAAAATCCTAGTTAATTTTGTGCCAAAAATGATTGTATTTAAATTGTGGTAAATGAGTTGTGGACCATATTTAGCCAGAGCATAGAAGGTGCAATCAGTTTTTTGTTTGTTTGTTTGAAAGTGACTTTTATATATCCTTTATTTATCTGAGAAAAAAAAGTGTAATTGACATTAAAAATGTCTTTATCAACAGATGAGACCAGTGGAAATTGAAGCAAATAAAACATCAGAGTCATGAAGACACTTGGAAAACAGGTTATTTCTTTATTTTATATATATCTCCCTTAAAAAATCTTCTTGACTATGGTCAACATTTGCCATTACACATAGAAAATAGAAACACTGCAAATTACTTTTTGGCACAACACAGTTACACCGCATTGGACCGCATTTGCCTTCATAACCACCTTAATTGTTTGTGACATAGATTCAACAATCCGCTGGAAACATTCCCCAAAGATTTTTGTCCATATTAAGCATGACACAGAAACATTTCAGAAACAGAAGCCCAGGAAAGCCCCCGGACCAGACGGTGTCTCACCTTCCTGCCTCAAAACCTGTGCTGAACAGCTGGCTCCCATCTTTACTCGCATCTTCAACAGATCCCTGGAGCTGTGTGAAGTTCCATCCTGCTTCAAACGCTCCACCATCATCCCTGTTCCCAAGAAACCCACCATCACAGGACTGAATGACTACAGACCTGTCGCCTTGACGTCTGTGGTCATGAAATCCTTCGAACGACTGGTGTTAGCCCATCTGAAGGACATAACAGGCCACCAGCTGGACCCTCTGCAGTTTGCCTACCGGGCAAACAGGTCGATGGATGATGCAGTGAATATGGGGCTGTATTACATCCTGCAACACCTCGACCGCCCGGGAACTTATGCCAGGGTCCTGTTTGTGGACTTTAGTTCGGCTTTTAACACCATCGTGCCTGAACTTCTCTCCTCCAAACTCTCCCAGCTCAGCGTGTCACCAGCTACCTGTCAGTGGATCACCAGCTTCCTGACAGACAGAAAGCAACAAGTGAGGCTGGGGGAGATCACCTCTGAAACTCGGTCCCTCAGTATTGGTGCCCCTCAAGGATGTGTCCTCTCACCACTACTGTTCTCCCTCTACACTAATGACTGCACCTCCAAGAACTCGGCTGTTAAACTCCTAAAGTTTGCAGATGACACCACTGTCATTGGCCTCATTCAGGATGGTGATGAGTCTGCATACCGGCAGGAAGTTGAGCAGCTGGTACTCTGGTGCAGTCAGCACAATCTGGAGCTGAACACTCTTAAAACTGTAGAGATGACAGTGGACTTCAGGAGACATCCCTCAACTCTGCTCCCCCTTACCATATCAGACAGCCCTGTGTCGACTGTGAAGATCTTCAAGTTCCTGGGTACCACCATCTCCCAGGACCTGAAGTGGGAGACCAACATCAACTCCATCCTCAAAAAGACCCAGCAGAGGATGTACTTCCTGAGACAACTGGGGAAGTACAGTCTTCCACAGGAGCTGCTAATCCAGTTCTACACTGCGGTCATTGAGTCTGTCCTGTGCTCTTCCATCACAGTCTGGAATGGTGCAGCCACTAAACAGGACAGACGCAGACTGCAGCGGACTGTACGGGCAGCAGAAAGGATCATCGGCGCCCCCCTGCCCTCCATCCAGGATCTGTACCTTTCAAGAACCAGGAAACGGGCAGGGAAAATCATCACAGACCCCTCACACCCTGGACACAGACTTTTTGATCTGCTGCCCTCTGGCAGACGGTACAGAAGCCTGCAGACCAGGACCACCCGACATAGGAACAGTTTCTTTCCCCTCACCATCTCCCTTCTAAACAGTTGACCTGTCACACTGCTCCCACTGCCAGACTGCAACTGCACTTTATGTACATTCTGTAGTATTCATTCCACCTCATTTCATTTCTGTATTTTATGTATATAAGTTTAGATTAGTTATTTATAGTTGGTTTACACAGCTTTGTGTATGTATGTGTATGCATGTGTAATGTATATATAGACACGTGTGTGTGTGTGTGTGTGTGTGTGTGTGTGTGTGTGTGTGTGTGTGTGTGTGTGTGTGTGTGTGTGTGATTTACATTGCTGTGCTTGAGAGCCACCATCTACCGGAACCAAATTCCTTGTATGTGTCTGCACATATACTTGGCCAATAAACACGATTCTGATTCTGATTCTGACACAATCGCTGCAGATTTGTCAGCTGCATATCTGAATTTCCTGTTCCATCACATTCCAAAAGTCCTCTATTGGACTGGAATCGGGTAACAGGAGGCTGTATAAGTACAGAGAACATATTGTTATGTTCAAGCAATCAGTTTGAGAAAATCAAGCTGTCTGATGGTTGTAAGAAGCCATAATAAGATGGACATGGTCAGCAACAATCCTCAGGTAGGCTGTGGCTTGTGAAGGATGCTCAGTTCAATTCAAAATCCTGCTCCTCACATACAAGGTTTTAAATAATCAGGCCCCACCTTATCTGTATGACCTTGTAGTACCATATCACCCTATTAGAGCACTTTGCTCTCGTACTGCAGGCTTACTTGTAGAGAGTATTTAAAAGTAGAATGGGAGGGAGAGCCTTCAGTTTTCAGGTCCCTCTTCTGTGGAACCAGCTTCCAGTTTGTATTCGGGAGACAGACACTATCTCTACTTTTAATTTTAGGCTTATAACTTTCCTTTTTGCTAAAGCATATAGTTAGGGCTGGACCAGGTGACCCTGAATCCTCCCTTAGTTATGCTGCAATAGATGTAGGCTGCTGGGGGATTCCCGTGATGTATTGAGTTTTTCCTTTCCAGTCACCTTTCTCACTCACTTTGTGTTAACAGACCTCTCTGCATTGAAGCGCACCTGTTATTAATCTCTGTTTCTCTTCACAACATGTCTTTAACCTGTTTTCCTTCTCTCACCCCAACCGGTCGCAGCAGATGGCCGCCCCTCCCTGAGCCTGGTTCTGCCCGAGGTTTCTTCCTGTTAAAAGGGAGTTTTTCCTTCCCACTGTCACCAAAGTGCTTGCTCATAGGGGGTCATATGATTGTTGGGTTTTTCTCTGTATCTATTATTGTAGGCTCTACTGTACAATATGAAGCGTCTTGAGGTGACTGTTATTGTGATTTGGCGCCATATAAATAAAATTGAATTGAATTCAGTTGTGATGACCCTCAGTTTCGTGTTCTTTACTGACAGGTATGACACGTTGTGGTCTTCTGCTGCTGTGTCGTGCATCCAGAGATGCTCTTCTGCACACTTTGGTTGTAATAAGTGTTCATTTCAATTTTGCCTTCCACTCAGCTTATAGCAGTCTGGCCATTGTCCTCTGACCTGTGGCACGAACAAGGCATTTTAGTGCAGAAAACTGCTGCTCACTGGGTTTTATTTCTCTTTTCCAGACCAGAAAAAGAACCCGGAGATGGCTGTGTGGGAAAATCCCAGCAGATCAGCAGATTCTGAAATACTCAGACCAGCTCGGCTGACCTCAACACCTAAATCACATTTCTGCCCCAGTCTGATACTCAGTTTGTACTTCAGCATGTTGTCTTGATCATGTGTACACTGAGTTGCTGCCATGTGATTAGCAGATTAGATATTTGGATCAACAATCAGTTGAGCAGATGTACCTGATAAGGTGCCCAGTGAGTGCACTAATACTGAAAACTACAAAAATGTATAGCTGCATTAAAATCAGACTGATATTTATTAGTTTATATAGTAATTGATGATATCTAATCAAAATCAAATACATATTCACTTTAAAAAACAAATAAATATTTTCTGAATTGTAAATAAGGATAGTACAAAATGGTTAAACATTGACTGGTTTTCCTGTATTTCCTGCTGGTTAAGCCAATATTTACTGAAAGGTGGCCACATTCCTTCGCCCAGTTTTCTAATGCGGCTTTAACAGAGACTGGTTCTGTCTGTTTTTGGTGTGATTTCAATCCTTTGGTATTTTTTATTTAATAACACTGACCCAAGTGGCTGCAATTGGACTATAGAGAGACAAATATGTACTTACAGCATTGTTTTACAGCCAAATGTCTGCTTAGTGGTGGATTTTTGTCACTTTTCAGAAGACCTGGATCTATTTTAAGTAAACACCTAGGCAGAAAAAGCTAGTATGATGATGACTCATCCAGGATGCCAAGGCCTATAACCTTTAGAGGCCTCACTGAATGTGCCCATAAAAACAAGGCCAACAGTAAGTTTTGACATCCTGTTTTGATGTTATCCGTATTCATTTGTCGATGTATGAAAGACGGTCGTCAGAATCAGTGTCAAGCAGGGGTTGAATGTACAAAATGTCTTGAGAGTGCTGACAGAGTGTTTGTCTTATGAGAGCTGAGCCTAATTTGGACGTCAAGCTGCTCAGATGTGTTTGTTGTTGTACACATATCAGACTTTATGGGGACAGGAGTGATGGAAATCATTTTTCACACTGGTGTTTATTTCATTATCGCAGCCTAATGGCACAGCAAAGCGTCTTTGCTCGTACTGTTGGAGGAAGGGGTTATTGTGTCTGGTGAAATTATAACCATTCTCCTCGAGGAGAAATTACCTAATGCGAGGCTAACGTTTCACTTGAGACGGCACAGTGAGCTTTTGTTCCCTGTGCTATGGCCGTGGTGCAACTGTCAATTTGACTGTTCTTCGTATTGTGATTGCTAAAGAAAAAAAAAGTCAGTGGCCCTTGTTGTTTATGAGCATTTGATCCACAAGCAAAACCTGACTTAGTTCTTTGTTGAGAAACCTTTGTTGACAAGCACAGCAGGAACACGTTTCTTATAGTTGGTCACCAGGTTTGCACACATCTCAGGGGATTTTGACCCGCTCGTCTTTGCAGAAACTCACTAAACCCTTTAGGTTTCTTGGATGCTGCTTGGCTGCTTTCTGTAGGACTGAGGTCTGTAGACTAGCTAGACCACTCCATGACAATAATGTGTTTTATCCGAGGTATTGAGGTGAAAAGGAACGCGATTTGTCCCTTTCTTCAGTTAGAATGAAAAAAAGACACAAAGCTGGAGTTATTCTGTGTCTTTACGCTGCTGCCTCTTCTTCTCTCATCCTCTCCCCCTCCCTCTCCTGTTGCTACTTCAATCACGAAACTGATCAATGATCAGCTGATCGGCTTTTCTGTCGCCACTAGTCTCGTCTTTCTTGTTTGTTTATTGCCCACTTTGCGCCCGAACGAGGAAATCAGCGGATGTCGCGCTAAACAACAGCAGCACGTTTAAGCTTGATACGCTGTTGTTAGAATTTATTTAATATTACTTTCTAGTATCAGCTGATGTTTGCTGGAGCCACATCCGTAAAAGTTGCTGGTCATGATATCGGTTTGGATATCTGTTGAGAGGGAAACGTGAAGATGAAACCAGGAGATGTCCTTACTTAATCAACAGAGCTGAACAGGTGATGGAGAAACAGGTTTACCTTTTAGGTGACATGAATGAGTTGAAGGGAAGTTATGAACTATTTCTGGGAGACAAATAACACCAGGATCCTTTTCTAAGTAGCTGACAGCTGGTAACTGTGCAGAGGCGGATCTAGCAAAATTTTGACAGGGGGGCAGGTAGGGCATTAACAGGGAGAGGGGGGCACAAAGAAATACTTTTCTTTCTTATTCTCATTTAAAATATCTAGCTTTAATACATAATATTCTGAATCTTACAACCAAAGTGGTCATCTGATGTACAATGTATAGAAATCATACATATATACCAATAAGACAGTGTACATGACTTTCACAACAGTGTTTGTTTTCATTTAAAGGCTTTATGGCTTTTCCTATAATACCTGGTGGGCCGGTCTCTAGCCAAAATGGCCGGGCCGATTTTTTTGTCCCAGTTCAGCCATAGGTACTACCTAAAGTGCGTGGTTGTTGTCATAGCAATGCATCCGAGCGTCCAGCAACGTAATTAATAAGCGACATGAACGTTACAACAAAAGTGGACGATAAAGACTATAACTGCTGCTTGGACTATGGCTTTTCGTCAGGCTCGGGGAATGGCGTTGCTTTTTGTAGCCAATTCCCTCGTTATCGGGTTTCAAAAATGGCAGTTTTAATTTTCGTGAACTAGATGCTTTCATAACTCATCGAGAGACCCTACGGACCAGCCAATCAGTGACATGCAGTCTGACGACGCCACATTTTAGTACCTACTTGGATTGCTTGGAACCTGGGGCAAGCAGGTACTAGAAAAGCACCTGGTACCAGGTACTACGACCTAATGGCAAACCGTGCCGAGTTGATCTGAGTACCAATGGAAAAAGGGCTTTTGGTGACTGTGGTCTCAACTGCTTTCAGATCTTTAGCAAGCACCTCCTGTGTACTTTTGGGCTGATCCACCACCTTTCCCATGATCATCCTCACCCCATGAGACAAGATCTTGAATGCAGTTCCAGACTGAAGGTAATTGATGGTCATTTTATATTTCTTCCATTTCGGAATAATCACATCAGCAGCTTCACCTTCTCACCAACCTTCTTGCTGATGGTCTTGTAGTTCATTCCAGCCTTGTGCAGGTCTACAACCATTTCTCTGACGTCCTTTGGCAGCTCATTGATGTTGTCCATGGTGATGGAGAGGTTGCAATAGAAGAAGCTGATTATTTGTGCATAACGATCTGAGCTCTGGAGCATCCGTGATTGACTGTAATCTGTGTGCCACATGGGTACGCAGCCAATGTGCAGGAGAAATTTGTAATTTTTATGTGCTTTGGGTTTTTTTCTGGATTTTTGGTTGATATGCTGTTTTTCTCCATGAAAATTAAACTATCATAAAAATTAGAGACTATTCATTTCTTTGGAAGTGAGCAAACTTACAAAATCATCAGGAGCTTAAATGATTATTTCCCCCACTCTAAGTAACTGAGGGTGGGATGGGGTGGGGTGGGGGGGATATTGTAAACTAAGGAAACACAATGAAGATATAAATTGGTACAAAGTTCATAAAGCGAGCCAGGGAGGTAAAATATTCCTGTTGTACTTTTAGTGAAATAAATTTCAGCCTCACTTCAAGGTCATTTATCACATTCAGATTCTCTGAAACTAAGGTTTGTCTCTCCAAAAGTTGATTTTGTTCATCTGGACGTAGCGTTTTGTGGGAGAAACGTTTCGTCACTCATCCAAGTGACTTCTTCAGTCTCAGCTGACTGCAGGTTTCCCCAACCTTATAAACAGTACATTTGGATAATGACTGAAACTAGCCCACTGAAGGAACAATGGGCTGGGAGGTCAGTTCCTTAATCTTAATTATGCAGATTCTCATGACCATTGATCAACAACCACTGACCAAAACCCACTGATCAAAGCCCACTGATCAATGGCCATGAGTACCGTTCACAGAGAGTTGGGGAATGGCTGCAATCACAGCATTGTAAGATAGCGAAAGATGTACCCTTAGGCCCCCTCCTCGATTCAGAGATGGTCTTTCCCTTTTCACGTAAATTGCCTCCTTGACTCCGCGCTCAAACCAGCGTTCCTCCCTGTCCAGGATGTGTACATCCTCATCATTGAAAGAGTGTCCACTGGCCTGTAGGTGTAAATAGACCGCAGAGTCCTGGCCTGACAAGGTAGCTCTTCTGTGTTGTGCCATCCGCTTCGCCAGAGGTTGTTTGGTTTCCCCGATGTATAAATCCTGGCAATCCTCCTGGCACTTCACAGCGTACACTATGTTACTCTGTTTGTGTCGGGGGACCCAATCCTTGGGGAATTTTTGGCGCAGCGTGTTTTGGGATTTAAAAGCCACAGAGACCCGGTGTTTAGAAAAAATGCGTCTCAACTGCTCCGATACTCCTGACACATACGGGATCGCTACAGGTTTTTGCTTGGGCAGCAGTTGTCCTTCTCTCCTGGATCGGCTGGAGCTTTCTTTAGGTGCCTTTCCCGCTTTGACAAAAGTCCAGCTGGGATAACCACATTTACTCAGGGCCTTCTTGATGTGCTGTTCTTCTGCCTCCCTGGCCGCTGTCTCAGTGGGGATGGTGTTCGCTCTGTGTTGTAGCGTCCTAATGACGCCCAGTTTGTGCTCCAGTGGATGATGAGAGTCAAACCTTAGATACTGATCCGTATGTGTAGGTTTACGGTACACGTCAGCTTTTGGATGTCCCCCATTACTGATGGAAATCTCACAGTCTAAGAAGGCTAACCTGCCACTTTTCATATCCTCCCTGGTGAATTTGATGTGTCGGTCCACCGAGTTAATGTGATCTGTGAATTGTGGTACATCCTGAGATTTGATTTTCACCCAGGTGTCATCCACATATCTGAACCAATGGCTTGGTGGTGTTCCAGGGTAGTATAGCAAAGCCCTCTTTTCCACTTCTTCCATGTACAAATTGGCCACGATGGGTGAAACTGGGGAGCCCATGGCACACCCACGTTTCTGCCTGTAGAACTGACCCTTGTATGTGAAGTAGGTGGAATGAAGACACAGTTCCAAAAGCAAACACACTTGGTCGATGCTGAGAGTGGTCCTGTTGGTGAGGTTGGTGTCATCCTGTAATCTCTTACGAACTACCTCCAACGCTTCCGTGACTGGGATGCAAGTGAAGAGAGATGTAACGTCGTACGAGACCACGGTTTCATCTGCCTCCATAGTGACATCTCTCACCTTCTCAACAAAATCCAATCTTAATTATGCAAATTCTCATGACCATTGATCAACAACCACTGACCAAAACCCACTGATCAAAGCCCACTGATCAATGGCCATGAGTACCATTCACAGAGAGTTGGGGAATGGCTGCAATCACAGCATTGTAAGATAGCGAAAGATGTACCCTTAGGCCCCCTCCTCGATTCAGAGGAATGCTGGTTTGAGCGCGGAGTCAAGGAGGCAATTTACTTGAAAAGGGAAAGACCATCTCTGAATCGAGGAGGGGGCCTAAGGGTACATCTTTCGCAGTGGCCAATATTTCAATTATGAAATGTTTCACAGTCTGAAAGAAAGGCTTTGCAGTCGCCATCCACATTCTGCTCTGAGGCTCTGTGTGTCTTGGAGAGCTGACAAAGCAGAAACAGTGAACAAACAAGAATAATGGCCAGAACCAGGAAATCAAAACAGAGTAAGATAAAGAAAGAGAGAGGCGAACGTGTTCAGAGGATGAGAGATGACAGCTACAGCTGGTAAAATAATTGCATGTGCTACCTTGTAATAGTCTCACATTTTCCATCTCTCATTCTAAATAAGCGCTGCGTGTTGCGGTATTTGTTCCTCAAGTAAGATTATAGATTAGCAGTATGAGTTAATTAATCAAGCTCATATTCGCAGCTTGAGATCTTTGAAGTGCAGTAAAAGTTGAGCAGTATAAATAATCCTCAACCTCTAAAAACATTTCTTTGACTAATGTTTATACAAGGACTCTTATTAAGTGGTTCAACGAGGCAGAACTGGTACAGTATGTGACCATGTTTTTGATGGAGATTACCCCTTTATCCCTAAGGTCTTATATCTGATAAGCATGACAAAGCCCAGGTGGACTGGCAACATCCCAAAATATATATAGTTTTAAAACAAGTGCAAAAAAAAAAAACAATCCCCACTGCCGCTGCTGCTGTTGTTATGTCTTTGTGCTGTTTCTTGTACATGGCAGGGTTGAGACTGCGCTGAAGAAGCGAAGGAGAGGATTAAAAAGTACGGGATCATACAGGATCAGCTGTCACTCGGACCAATAGCATTTCTAGTTATGATCCAGAGAACGAGCATGCAGATAACCAACACAAATGAAGCAGTTTAGTAGCATAACAGCAGTTTTTGATGTTCTACAAACTTTAGCTGGTTCCAGCTTCTCAGACGGGAAGTTTAATGCTTTCTTTTGCTCGTGTGATAGATTAACACAAAACAAACTATGTTTTGGCCTATTGTTTGAGTGGGGAAAAAAAGTAATTTACAATGGGCTGTCAGAAATGATAAAGGACCCATTTACTGTGTTTTTACATTGTCCTCACAAAAGGATACATTTTAATTAAGCTGGAATAAAAACCCCGGTAAAGCTCTACTGTTTAGCATTTAAATGTGAGAGACCTTTTTTTCCTAAAGTAGATATAAGGCACAACAATAAGTAGATCATTTATTTGAGAACTCATGATTACCTTTTTGTAGAAAGCATTATTGTACATTAGGTGCTTCTCCTGGAAAATGATGAGCGGAACCATCAAATTTTGTTTCAGCATCTTCATAATGCAGATTAATCTGCTTCGAGTGTATAGCATTAATTCTTTGACTCCTTCCTGTGAATCTCACTGCTCTAGTTTGGACTGTCATGGCTGCCATATTCATGACATGTGAGATACTGCAAGGCTGAGATTAGATGTGAGTGAATCCCTAAAAGCTTTAATAATAGCATGCTAAAATCCTATCTGCAGTGGTATGGTTGAAAAGCCCCAGGCATTCACAGCAAACTGTCAGCCACCAGTTAATTAGGTTTAATTAGAGAAGCCAGTGAGATTACCTTGTATCGCACCATCTGGCCCCCCTCAAGGCAATTCTCCTTAAGCTAAACTTAGTAAATAAAATAGTAAAGGCAAATATTTGATTTTACGAATTGTTTGTTTTGTAATGCCGAGTTCACGTGCACACGCACAAACAAACACGCGCGTGTGCTCGTGTATGCTCGTCTTATTGCATTATGGTTTACCTCTCCTGATGAGGCCCCTGGTCTTTGGCTCTGAGCCACGTTCAACTTGTTGGAGCATGTGGTCTCCATGACATCTCAGTGGGTTACACAGTAAACACCTCAAAGTAAATGAATGAACTGTTTCAAACCAATGACCGTCCCTTTCTCAACTTCTCAACCGGTCACATCCTGTTTCAAAACATGGAACAGCTTGTTCACAGTTATGAGTAATGGCAATAATCTCCTGAAGGTTGTGTGTGCTCAGGCTTCACAGGTAATTTAGCTGTGTAGCTTTAGTATTATGATGTGTGCAGCTAAGATGAAGAAGCCATACTGGTAGTAGCACTTTACAAAATATGTAAGCGTGTGTAGTAAACGCATACACCAACAAAGTAATACACATATGTTAGAACAGAATAGAATAGAATAAAACTTTATTGTCATTGCACATGTCACAAGTACAAGGCAACGAAACGCAGTTTGTATCCATCCAGAAAGTGCTTTAGCAATAATATAGATATATTACAAAATATATATTAGCCATAATATAGATATATTACAAAATATATATTAGCCATAATATAGATATTTAGATATATTACAAAAATGGGTCTGTTACAATGTACACGGTATGAAGGTTTGTTATGAATATGCTATCAATATAAGTATGTACAGGCTATGAACAGGATATAAATATGAAAACTATACAGAAATATGAAATATGAACTATATAAGTTATAAACAGTTGTAAAAAGTTGTAGAACTATAATTATTGTTTGTACAGAATGATTGTCTATACAGCATTTACAGTAGTGCAGTTTAGATCAGTGAGATATGTGGCTAATTTCTACAGTGGTTATATAAAGTGCCAGTGGTTGTGAGTGGTGTTTTTGTCCATTGTGTGTGTGTTGAGTTATAGGTAGTTGTGGGTGTGTGTATGTTCAGTCCATGAGTTAAATGTGGGTCAGATGTCAGGAGGCAGAATTCAGGAGTCTGACAGTCTGACATGGAGTCTTTTATGATTAAAAGATCAGATTCACTAAGAATATGTTCATTTTTGATGTTTTGAGTATATTTAGTCCTACTGATGACATTTCCACTTATGTATGTGCTCCTTAATAGGCTTTCATTTCTCAGCATCACAGCTGGGTAGAGGGTTACTTTCCTAAATCTGGTGATACTGATCGCTTCCGTGCCGTGCCCATGCCATCATATTTCTTCAAATCAGTCATTCAGTGTGCGTGACTACAGGAAACTTTGAGTCATTCGTGAGTGATTGACTGGCTGCAGCAATGCACATTGCAGGTGATATTTAATCCAACCTTGTATTGTGCGAGTGACAGATCAGAAATGCAGCGTAGATTTAATCAGCTCACATTTCTCTGCAGGTAGCCTCATTCTTTCCACTTGAACATCAGATTCAGACACTTTAAAAAACAAGAATTCCTTTTGAAATTGTCCATAGCCCAGACAGAAGAGTGCAGGATAGGACACGCTGGGAGGCTTAAACGTTAACTAGGCCGCTCAGCTTTCCTTAATGTCTCCATACGATCTTTTTATTCAGTCCCTGAATTATTTTTCATGTCTGCTGGCAAATAAATCACACCTACCTCTCTCCTGGGTGCAAAGTGTGTGCAAACATTAATAATGATGGTAATAATAAAATAATAATTTTTTAAAAATCTAAAGTGTGATTTGACTTGTGTCATGAGCTCCTACTGCACTCCTTCCCACAGGCCTAGGGCCTTTCTGTGTGCCATATCAAATGAATGTCAGATTAATTTCTCGCCTCATTAGTTTATATGGGGCGGATCCCGGTCTCAGTTTGTCCTGTCTTCAGTGTCCTGGCAAAAAAATACAAAATAAAAAAAGCAGCTACTGGACACTTTCCTCAATGAAACGCTGCCATCTGGTGGCTCGTTGTGCTTCAGGCAGGTTTTTGGCGCCGTTAGAGCTAAAAATGTCGATCAAGCTGCAGCTGTAGCTTTGAACTCTGCAAAATGTCCTATGATTGGTGTTTTTTTTAAAGAGTTAATATTTTGGTATGGTATCTTTTCATGAAAAATACAAGAGTAAAAGTGCTTTTAGCATGTGCTTCAAAGCTAAGTTTGACTGGGAATCTCAAAACTCAATAGCCTGCATCGACAGAAATTCACTGCAGCCTAATATTTGATGCGTCATAAATTTATTCCAGTCTGTCTTGCAAATACATGTTTGTGCTGCAATGTCATGCACAAACACAAACTATTAGATCCTTAAGATCAAACCTTATGTCAAAAAAGGCCGCTACTAGAAACTAAGAATATTACATGAAATTGCTTGTTTGGCCAAAAATGGGTAAATTATGTAATTTGGTCAAAAACATTAAAAACTACAATTTTCATGTGTTGAGTTTAGAATGAAAGCAATTTTACCTAAATTGCATGATTTAGCACTGTCAATAACAAGGAATCAAAAAAGGGTGGTTATTATGGGTTTCAACTGGCCAAAAATGGCCACGATAGAGCCAAGAAGAACAATTTGGTGTATACTGTGTATTATTGATATTATTAAGGAGCTGATGTTGAAAATTAAAAAATCTGAAAAAAATATAGACCTTTGGGAAGTTTCATTCCATTTGCATTAACAGAATGAAAATGGTTAAAAAAAAGAAAAGTGAAGTGGCCACAAATGGCCAGGATAGAGCCCAGAGGGTTAAAATACAATAAATCCAAAATGCCTCAGAGCTTCTGTTGTATTGCTAGAGAAGCTACTTTTTTGACAGGTCATCATGAAGTGAGATGTGCTCTGGCAGCATCACAGTGTTGGAGGAGATAAAACATCTACAGACACAAGTTGCATATTTTTTTCTACCTTTTTAATTGATGTCATTTCCATCCTCACCACAGGCTCCCCTCCCACCACTCTGAAGAAATTAAATGCTGAAGCTGACAGTAACACACACACACCATTATTCAATTTAATGGCTCAATGAAATCTTGCCTGATATCTCTCTGAAATCTGTGCCTTTGAACAAACACAACTCATACAGGAAACACACCCACGGGAGAAACCGGGAAAAATAAGAGGGATAAAAAAGGCGTTTAGCAAAGCTGAGTAAGGGATAGAGGCAGAAGGGAGAGGGAGGGATGGGCAGAGGAGACAGTTAGTCAGATTAGCTAGCTGGAACATATCTCATTGGCTGTGTGGTGATAGGGAGGCACCTGGTTGGCGTGTGGACAGCTGTGGATAGTGTGGGTGCCAAGTGGCCCCTCACTTTCAGGACTGAACCTGCCGGTGCCCCCTGAATGATTCTCAGCTTCACCTCACTTGTTTGCATCAAGTCATACTCTGGCTTTTTAGGGCAGGAGGAGGCAGGGCCACAGTCCTGCTCATGAACACTGACCGAGAGCTGCAAGACACGAGCACTGACTAAGGTCAGCAGCAGGGATTCAGCTGCTTTTGCTTTAGCAGTGCTGTCCACACAAGCAACCCTTTAAACCCTAAAAAAATGTGCTTGATAGACAATTTAACTAAATAACTGACTATAGATTATTGTATATGTGTGTTTTTCTCAAAATTAGCTTTTGATACTCTCAGGCATACTGTGATGTTAAATATAACACTGCTGCAGCTCATTCTGTTATTTTATTTAATATTCAGTAGTACTGTAGCCAAAGGTTAGTCACTGTCTGTTGTGAGATGCACAATGAATGATGCACCTTCATATTATTATTATTCTCCCACTTTTAATGTATTGTATACATTACACGAGTTTGGTGGATATGTGTGTTGTGTATCATATGCCTTTTGTAATATTCCCAAACTTGCAAAATGTGCAACATTGTAGTGTAATCATTCCTGTTTTCCTCTCTCAGATCTGAGCTTTGGTCTTAAACCAAGACAAAATATGATGGCTCAAATCTTTCTCCTTCTTCACCCCTTGCAGGGATGGCTACAGAGGTATGGCTACCTTCCCCGCACAGAACCAGGCATGTCTGTCCTGCGATCGGCCAAAACCATGCACTCAGCTATTGCTGCCACGCAGCGTGTCTATGGTCTCAATGTAACAGGGACACTGGATGAGAAAACTAAAGAGTGAGTGTACACATGTGTGGTGGATGTACTTGCGCAAACACAAACAGCTGAGCAGCACATGCACTTCCACTAGGCCATTAATGTCATGTTAATGCATTATGCTCCACTCGTTCATTTAAAATGCAGAAGGACGGGCTATCAGTATTGCAAAGAATTAGTAAAAGGAAAGAGACAGAGACTACGTCCACACTAATGCGTTTTCGTTTGAAAACGCATCGTTTTTTCTCCGTCTTGGCCTCCCGTCCAGACTGAGACGGCGTTTTCGCTGACGTAAAACGCAGACTTTCTAAAACGATGACGCATTTTAGTCATGTGATGCAGTCATGTGACCAATTAAACTAAGATAGCGGAGGGCATTATACAGCAGTTGTTTTGTTTGCTCTCAATTTTGACAGCCCTATTAAAGATTAATTTCAGTCTGTACATGCTCCAGATAGCTTTTCTTCAAATTCTTTAACTCTCACTCGCTTTTGTAACTTTGTACTTTTGTGTTACTTGCAGCAACAACTCCACGTCATTGTTAGTCCATTTAAAAAACTCGGTGCTTTTCCTTAACATTCTGCCGCGACGTTTCAAAGAGCCGCGCATGCGCAGTACTGGAACGTAAGTGTTTTCAGCCTTTTCAATGTGGACGCAAAACTCTGTGAAAACGACTGAAAACGCTAGTGTGGACGCGGAGCGTTTTCAGACGAAAATGCCGTTTTCAAATCTATCCGGCTAGTGTGGACGTAGCCTGAGATGTTTGTTTCACGTCGCCTCACACAACCTCAGGTGAAGGTTTTAACACTTCTCCCTCTTCTCATTTTGCATGATGATGCAGTGATATCACCCTGAGGTGAGAATTAAAGTTTTGCCTATGTATTGTGTTTGTTTTGTAGTTGTGACGTGGGTATGAATGAGAAACATGAAGGGCTGTAGTTTGGAGTAGGGCTGGGTATCGTCACTGATTTCTAGAATCGATTCGATCCACGATTTGATTCAATTCGATTCGATTTGAATGGGGGAAATTTTGCCTCAGACAGTCAGAAATATTATAATTCTGATCACGTATCAGTACATTTCCATATTTTTATATCTATAAAAAGAAAGCTGACACTTGCGAGACTTTATCAAAGGTGTAAGCATCACAGCAGATGCCTTTGTGTCAAAGTAACTGAGGATAAAACACAGAAAAACATGAAGGCGATTTTCTTAAGCTGGATGCAAAAACCACGCTGCGGTGTTCCGGATAAATTCAGAAACGTGTCAAGGTCACGGAGGCGGAGATACGCTCTGACGGGACAGAAGTGGCAGCGAACACACATAACCTACAGGTGACAGACGGCTGAGGCATGTTGTCATAGGGAGGTTACGGATTCAGATCTGCTAGTGTTAATTGCCTCAGCTCTCCTCTGTCTCTCATCTCCTCCTCTTTCTTCCTTCTGTATCTGTAGCCAAGCTGTTTACCTCCAAGTTTTTATTAGCAGCGAGGCACAGACCAAATTGGGCAGGATAAGCGATCTCACCACAATTTCTGCAGAAATTCCACATTCTAGTTAATTAAAGCAATATTTTATTGCATTACATAACTATAAGAACACTGGAAAGGGCATGTCGTATTGTGTTGGTATGTATGTGTGTGTGTAAAGACCTGAAATTCAAAGAGCAGAGAAAATGTTTATTAGTCCAAAGATTAATCCAAGATGAAGGCCAGTGAGTCCAAACCACTAGTGATGTGTGATACCACTGATTTCCTTTCCGATCCGATACCAAGTAATATTCAGGGTGGTATCGACGATACTGATCCGATACCGATACTTTGTACAAAAACTTATTTTATTTATTGTATCTCAAATTATAGCGTCATAATGATTACAGGACATCAGATTACTTGTTCTTATCACTTAATAATACAGGGTTCATCATATAGAAATAAAAAAACTGAAGTTGTGGGCTATTTGAACACCTTGCCTGCCTGCAGCACTAAAGGACTCCGTGAGAGACGTCTGTCTCGCCCTAGCAGCAGCTGTCCCTCTCCTCCTCTTCAGTTCGCCTCAACATACGCTCGTCATATTCTGTGATATGATTTACTCTGAGGTGTTTGACAAGGTTAGTGATGTTGCCACAACCATACATGCCAACCCTCCTGATTTTTCCGGGAGAATCCCGAATTTCAGTGCCCCTCCCGAAAATCTCCCGGAGCCACCATTCTCCCGAATTTCTCCCGATTTTCCACCCGGGCAAAAAAATTGAAAAACCATATCGCAGAATTCATAGCGCGGCCCAGCCAATTCCAGTCTCCAACAATGACGACAGCTACTTAGTTTTAATATTACTCTTATTTCTCTTTCTGGGTTGCAAAAATTTTTTTAACATATTTTCAGGTGAGAATGTAGCTGTGGAAACTTCAAATATCTGAGCCGACCGACACATCGTTTTCAAACCCCCGCGGTCTTTCGCTACTCGGGTTAAACATGATATGTAAGTCACTTTGATAACTTAAAAATGTTATTGTTTGGCTTTTTCAGTGTTTTATTTGTTCGTGGGTAAATCGGTTTGGCTGAGATTAAAGTTATTAGATTAGATTAAATTAAATGTAACTTTATTAATCCATCGGGTGGGTTCCTCCGGGGTTTTCACACAGATGAATAAACGTCAAACAGAAAACTGATTAAACAGAAGTGTGAGACGGTCGCGAGTTTACGTCAGCGCCCGGTTATATTTTAGATAGCAAGGAACAGACGGCAGCATTTCACTCCACGGAGGGAGCTCGTGACGTACTACCCGGCTTTCTTTAGACCGCGAAGGCTGGGTCCTCAGGTGGAAGCAGCCTCTGAATTTGGACACCCCTGCTGTTTCCAGGCCGGCCAATAATAACGGTGACATTTAATGTATTTTATCCGATAAATAAACACTGTAAAATGTATTTATCACCCCCCCCCCCCCACCCCCACCCCAACAGCCCTTTTGAATATCTCCCTAATTCTGAGGTCTCAAGGTTGGCAAGTATGGCCACAACACCTCACTCTTGGAGCACTTTTTTGCCACATGTATCGCAAACCACGTCTCAGCTGTTTGTGGAGGTAAAATACGTCCGCACATGACTCCAATTACGCTCAGCCATTGTTGTGAGTGCGCGTGCCAGCGGCTGCGAGACATTTATACAGCCGTATTTCGCACATAACTATGAAAGGCGGAAGAGGAAGTAGTTCCTTTGAATGTAGACAATCCGAATGTTATAGTTTCTTTCCACTGTGTTCCTGTTAATCATAAACTACAAATTTACCCTAAATTACTAAAATATCGATATTTTAATGTGAGAATCGATTCTAGAACATAAATGATTGGTATCGGAGGAATCGATATTTCAGGATCGATCCGCACATCACTACAAACCACAACTAAACACATAGAGAAACAGACATGCAGGTGACAGGCGACACAACAGAGGACAAATGAAAACACACAATAGTGCTGGGCGATATGGAAAAAATATTTATCACGATATGAATTATTTTATATCACGATAACGATATATATCACGATATACCACCTGACCTGTGGTCATCTAGAAAGTACGCAGTCTGTAAACAGCGAGTGGAGAGGGTGCAGTCTTTGTTTTGAGTTACCGTAAAGCATGTCGCAAATCCGGGGGCACGTAAAGCAGCACCATGTCGCAAAACCACAAGACAGAGTTTCTTTGCGAAAAATATCATTTTTTTATACTTTATTTTCTCTTGCATAAAGTTAAGAGTATGTATAGTGAGAAGACAACACTAATATATTTGCCACAGGCTATTTAACCCTTTAAGACCTACCATAGAACCAAGTCCGAAAGAGCTTATCTTTACATTTTACATGCTGTAGTGCCATTTGTGGGAGCATTTCAAGTTGCTATACATCAATACAACCGTTATAGCCCAAATTTTAATAATATGTATGCATTAAGTCCATAGAAACTACATAAATTGCAAAAAAAAAGTGTAATAAACTACAAAAAAATTGAAAATCGTTTTTGTTTTGTTTTTTACATATATTTCTAGTTAGAGAAATTTAAGAGGCTTATCCCTCAAAACTGTAAATACAAAAAAGTTGCACAAAGTAGTTTCCAACCACGAGAAATTTATTTTGAGTGTCTTTATAGTTTTATGTTTGAGATACACTAATTTTAATATACTACAGGAAAAATGAAAATAAATATTATAATGCAAATTTGCAAAAAACCAGCATGTGCATCAAAATAAACTATTTTCAACAGTGTAATTTGACTTCTAAGCATCCCAGAAACGATACAGAAAAGCATAAAGTCAAACATGACTTTTAAAAACACCAACATAGGCTTTGAAGGTAAAAAACTAAATTTTCCGCGAAAATGACGTCACTTCCGGTTTCGGACAGGTAATGGCGGACATGCGATAGTTCGCGCTGACTTATATTTCAACGTAGGAAGTGTTATGAACAGCTGATCGGATCGGCAAAGCGTGTTTCTGGAATATTATGTTTTTGTTGCTGCAAGTCTGGAATATTATGTTTTTGTTGCTGGAAGTGCTTGTTATGCAATTTTTGCAAAGCTCTATGTGGAAGGAAACCGTGACCTAGGACAAGCTAATGGAATAAGATGTAAGTACAGCTCCTCCGGTTTCACATGCAAAAACAATTATTGCACTACCTTACGTGGTTCCAGTTCTACAGGGATTTAAAAATAGTTAGGCAAAACGGAGTGTGCCTGCTCCGACCGGTTGTAAAGGGTTAATGATATATTTTATGTAATAATTTATAAAATTAGGGTTAGAAACGATAGAAGACAAATGGCACGATAGACACTTTTCTATCGTCCACATGATATATATCGTCATATCGCCCAGCACTAACACACAACTATTTATACTAGGACCACACTGAAGGGTTAACATGGTAAAACTAATAGCACTACATGAGTGACAACAGACTATCAAAATAAAACAGGAAGTTACTCAAGAAACGGCAACAAGTACGTAATACGCTTAAGCTTGACACAGAAGGACACAAAGGACAGAACGAGAGATTGTAGAAAATAAACCATAAGCAGAATACTAATGGGAAC
The DNA here is from genome assembly GCF_036321145.2 of Pelmatolapia mariae. Classification (NCBI taxonomy): domain Eukaryota; kingdom Metazoa; phylum Chordata; class Actinopteri; order Cichliformes; family Cichlidae; genus Pelmatolapia; species Pelmatolapia mariae. Next base: position 20,456,971 of record NC_086243.1, read on the forward strand.
AAACAGGAACTGAAACAAAGCATTAAGGCACAAAATACTAAGGAATGTGAAAATCAAACAAACAAAAAAAAAACTAAGAATAAAAGAGAACATCAAATAATGAACAAGAATTAAAAGTCCCCCTCCCCTCCACAATGGCAGGGCAAGCTTTACAGTAGTTATCAGCCGTCCGTCCACCAGGCAGATTAACATGACATCTGTCACTCTGTGGGATCAGAGTGCCTCATGCTTTATTTATTCACTCATAGGGACTTAACTGTGTGTGTGTGTGTGTGTGTGTGTATTGGTGGGTTTGTGCATGTGAGTGTTGAGCTACTTACTGCACAGCAGCCCTTCTTTGCTCCGCCTGAGGCATTTATGATCAAACTGAATTAAATGCAACAATAGTTTCAATAAAACTCAACACAACAAGTCTCAGTAGAGTTGCCTTCAGAGCATCAGCTTGCTGTTTATTGTATTATACTGTAGATAACACTGCATAGATTTTTCTGCTGAACACATATTCTTAAAACAAGGTGACATCTTCCGACCCTTAAAATTAAATGAGCAGGGGAAAAAAACCTCAATGAAAAGAAAGACAAACAACAACACAAAAGAGTTGAATGAGCTGAAAGCCCGTGGTGCTTTTTTTTAAACTCATATTTTGTTATTTTCTTTGTCCCATTGCAATCTAACTTTGCCCGTGTATTTTAGGAAACCGTTTCTGGGTCTTCAAGGACACAACTCTCCAGCCTTCGTACCCTCAGGACATCTCGCTGTTCGGGAGTAGCATGCCCACACAGAGTATCGAGACAGCTGTCTGGTGGGAGGATGTCGCCAAAACCTACTTCTTCAAAGGAGACAGGTCTGTGCAGATTATTAGTCGTGCAAAGATTTGGACAGAACTGAAACTGCTCAGAGTAAAAACACCATGCACCATGGGGACATTTGAAGGATAAATGTCTTTTAACATATTCTATTATAGTAGAAATTTTTTTTTGTATAAATAAAATCATTAAAACCAATAGAGTCACTCTTATATTGATTAAATCCAGTGATGGGAATAACGGTGTTACTTTTTTCAGTAACGAGTAATCTAACTAATTACTATTCCTATCGTTACAACGCCGTTACCGTTACTAAAAAGAAAATGCGGTGCGGTCGCGTTACTATTTTTCAACAAACAGACGGTTGAAGCTGTCTTCAGCTTACTGCACCTTATATCAGTTGCACGGAAGCAGCTGTCTATGTAAGTAATCTGGGCTACAGCTTTAAGCAGCTGCGTCCGCTCCCGCGGGCGGCAATCACTTTCTGGTAGACGATCACTTTTTGGCACAACACCTGGAGCTAACGGGGCAAAACAATCGCAGGAGTGCTGCTGTTTGACTGAGGAAGAATAAAGTAGTCGTGGTAAGCCAATCACACGACCACTTTAAGATGACAAAGCAACAAGGTGATATATACCAGTTTATAAATTGTGTTGATAGGCCACGTAAAACCAGAGTCATGATAAACAATATATACGCGTGTTTTTTTCCTGAATAGTTTCGTCACGTTTACTGTCTAAGGACAGCGCTAGCAAGAACTCTCTGCTTATGACCAAAAAATTAAAAAACAAAACAAAAAACAGCCCGTTCGTTTTGGTGGAAAAATGTACCATGTCAACCAATCAAAAGATGATATGGCAACATGACATTTGGTTGTTTAGGAAGACGGGGAAGTTTTAGGAGTGACGGCGAGAGAGAGAGAGAGAGAGAGAGAGAGAGAGAGAGAGAGAGAGAGAGACAGCAGAAAAAGAGAGAGAGCGAGTTTTGAGATATGAGAGATTTGTGACGTTTAGCATGTTTGGAGTGTGTAGTTAATGTGTTTGTCTTGTGTAGTTAGTGTTGTGGTTTTGTGTTGTGTGTCAGAACAATGAGGCGACTGCTGTCTCCAGGTAAAAAACAGGAGTGATACACCTGCTGCTGTCAGACCTGCAGGTATCAGGCTGTGATGTTCTTTATAGTAGACAGAAATTATTGTTTTGGAGCGGCACAAATAATTTCTGTGGCATCTTATTGAATGCAGAACACCTGATGGTTATGTAAATAGTTTGAAGTGGTTATTTAAAAAAGGGTAAAAGGTAAATGGCTGCAAATAACTTTGTTGTTTGCAAAACTTGTGCATATGATTTTAAAATTGACGGTAAAAAATATAACTTTCTACTCGGATTTTATGTTTTTTTGTCTGATTTTAGATCAATTTTTTTAATACAGTATGTCAAAATGAAAACATAACTGTAAATTCAGACACGTGAGGTTGTGCTGAAAAGAATGATACCAAACAAGGCAAAGTAAATAGTTTTTAAAGGTAAAATGTGGAGGGAAAATCAAAAGTAGTCAAAAATGGCCAATTATAACCTGGACCCCAGAGGGTTAAACATTTTTTTTAAAGTAACGTAATAGTTACTTTGCAAGTAATTCATTACTTTTAGAATCTTGTAACTCAGTTACTAACTCAGTTACTTTTTTGAAGAAGTAACTAGTAACTATAATTAATTACTTTTTCAAAGTAACTTGGCCAACTGATTAAATCACATCCACAGTGTGTCGTTTTTCCTGTCTCCCTTCCCTCACCCCAAGTCGGTCACAGCAGATGGCTGTCCCTCCCTGAGCCTGGTTCTGCTGGAGGTTTATTCCTGTTAAAGGGAGTTTTCCCTTCCCACTGTCGCCAAGTCCCTGCTCATAGGTGGTCGTCTGAATGTAGGGTCTTTACCTTACAATGTAAACACTGTTGTTGTGATTCAGCGCTATATAAATAAAGTTGAATTCAACTGAACTATATTTTAATTCATGTTCCTAAAGACAAAACATCTTTTATGCTTTCCTCTTCCTCCACTCAGAAATAAGGGGAAGGTTTTTGGCTATATTTGATCTGGACACCTTTTGTAGCATTGATGGCTTCAAGTCTCCTACAAATGTCCATCAAGCTTGGCACATCTTTTCTTTTGAAAAGATTATCTCCCATCCATCTTGGCAGAACAGTTTAAGCTCGGTCAGGATTGTCAGTGAGTTCCCATTGTCTAGTCTCTCTAGAGATGTTTTCTTGGGTCCAGATCTCTTGATGAGCTACTTTTTGACTTCTCCCAAACTCTTAGCTGTTTTCTGGGAACAATGTTTAGGGATTTAAAATGTGAGCTTTTGTTCAAGCTGGACCACTTTGGAAAAGGTGTCCAGTCCTTGTTGCTGAAAAGCATCATCATGTTGCATTGTTTTCCTATGAAAAACATATTGCAACCAATCAGAAACCAATACTGCCCATATAGAAAAGAAATAGGAAAAATGTATAAAAGACTTGCATCTGCTTTGGCTTGCTTCATATAGTGAATCATATAAGGATTATATGATTTACTCATGAAAGTGGCCACTTTCTCATTACTTTCATATATTGTTTTAGGAGGTATCCAAAACATACAAGTTCCATTTATATAATTTTTCAAGGGATCTTATATCTGTTTTCACCCTGTATGCATTTCATACAAGTTTCACACAAGACTGATACAAACCTTATAAGATTTATATATATCTTTTCCATATGGGTGTTGCCATGCTTATGCTTCCCAGCATGCTTGATTTCATTTCTGCCACATGAAGCACCAAAATCATCTGTAAAATCAATGCATCAGTCACTGGGGTCAATTGGGGACTGTTTATTTCCACGCAGTCCAGTGGTTTATTTATGAAACAACTAAACCCAGTTTTAGAAACACATATCCTATTCTTCTTCGTAACAGTCACTGAGGCTCACTAACACAGCAGCTTTCAGTGGTTTAAAAGTATCTCAGACGACTTCCTGAGTTACTCATCAGGCTTAACCCTTATCCTCTATCATTGTGAAAACTGTGTCTGCTTTTAGTTCTGCTGGTGCTATTATTTCTTTGTTCTCAAAAGTACTACAGACTTGCAAAAACAACATACAGTTTTTCACAGGAATCTAATGCGGCCCTCTAAAGAAATTCAGCTAATCAAAAGCACTTTAACTTATCACCACTTAGTGTGAGAATCTCTGGAGCATTCAGGTGTGTGTTAACAGAATGCCACGATCTTCCGAGGATTGTACACCAGCAAACTCACCTCAAGGTCAGAGAAACTGGAAAAAACCCACAAGCTACATCTCAGACTCCGTAGGCCTTAGCTAGCATGTTAAATGAAGTTGAAGTTCAGGACAGTACATTCAGAAAAAGACAGACTAAGTATGGCTTTTTTTGGAAAAAAAAAAAAAAGCTCTTCTCTCTAACCCCCCCCCTTCCAGCACGAGGCCCGGAAAAATCGAAAATGTCGCGTTGCAAGATGCAGAGCCAACAACTCTCTGTCGAAACTATTGTACTTGCGCTCAGCGTCTTGGAGTGTGCAACTGAAAAAGGCAAGGGGCTGCCAGACGCCGGAGATTCGCTGTTCCAACACGGCACCCACCGCTACATCCAACGTGTCAGTGGTCAATGCGATCTCTGCTGATGGAAACGGGTGGGCCAGCGCCAACTTCGCCGCTGAAAACGCACGGACGCGGTCTGGGGACCAGTCAACAGGGTCTAGCTGTTTTACCTTTTAAAGCAAGCGTAGAGCGGTTGTAACAGGTGAGCGGCCCGGGGAAGGAAACGATTATAAAAATTCACCATCCCCAGGAACTGGACGCTATCCGGCAACGGGACCACACCATCAGCGGTGCCCCAGGAAATCCAGGACCGGTAGACCAAACTGGCACTTGGATGGGTTGATGATGAGGCCGTGCTCCGCCAAACGCTAGAAAACCTGGTGCAGATGAGATTTGTGCTGGCCCGCCGAGCTGCTGGCCACCAATATATCGTCCAGGTAGACGAAAACGAAAGGCAGCCAGCGCAAAACAGAGTTCATAAGTCGCTGAAAAGGCTGAGTGGCACCTATCAACCCAAATGGCATGCGCAGAAACTTGAACAAGCCAAATGGGGTGATGATGGTGGTTTTTGGAACATCCTCAGCACGTACCGGCACTTGGTGATACCCCCGCACCAAATCTATTTTGGAAAAAATTGAGGTCCTGGCGAGATGAGCAGAAAAGTCCTGGATGTGGGGAATTGGGTAACGGTTGTTCTCTGTAACGTTATTTAAATGCCAAAAATCCCCACACGGTCGCCACTGCCCATCCAACTTGGGCACCAAGTGGAGAGGCCCAGGCACTGTTCGAACTCTAACAGCAAACCCTGAAATACGTCCCCGGTGGCCACTAAATTGGCCCTCATGAGGTGGCCGCAGCCCGGGTAGTGAAAAGAATGACAGAGCGTCAATCAAACGCCTGTGAGCAATGTCGACTAACAGCCCGTGGGCACAAAGAAAATCGGCGCCTAAGATAGGCACCGAGCTGGCATTAACAACAAACAGTCACTAACCTTTCTCCAGAAGCTGCAATAGGAGAACCGTTAGCCGCAATCAGCCGCAGTCTGTGGCCTGCCACTAAACTGTCCATGGCGGTGGGCAGGATGATCCTCTTCTGGGAGTCAGAGTCCTCCAGAAAACAGCGCCAGAGCGTGAGTCTCCAATGAAAAGCAGCCTTTCCATATCGTTAGCGACCGCGGCAGCTACGGCGCGGTGGCAGCCTTGTTTCTCTGAGCCAGAAAAAGAGAAAGGTGTCAGGCAGCGACCCACTCTGGTGCCAAAACACTGCTGGTAGGGTGTTTTGGCACCCACGGTGCCGCTGTGTAGCAGTTCCTGCCATCAGCGCCAGCCCATCCGCTCTCGAGAAGGCAGGTGGGGGTGTTGCCGGCGGGTTCGCAGCCAGGCCGTGCACTCCGAACGTGTGGGAAGCCAGCAGGATGCGATCCGCTTCTTCAGCCAGGGAGCGGTACTCCTGTGCCGCTAGAAACGGGGAGTTGGCGAGGCCGGTCCTCACAGCGACAGGCAGTTGTCTCAGAAAGAGATGGATGAAAAGGAATCCCCCGTCGTCCGAACCGAGCAAGGACAACATGTTCTCCATCAGTTCAAGAGCCGTGCCTCCGCCCAGGCCAGACAGGGAGAGAAGTTTCTTGGCTCGCTCCGCACCAGAGAGGGTGTATCACCGCTGCAGTAGGTCATTATGGGCGACATATTTGCCGTGCGCGGGCGGGTCCCGAAGGAGGGACATCGCATGGCGGGTGGCTAGCGGGATGAGCGATGCCACCACATGATGAAATTTGTCGCCAGCCAAGATGCCGTGGAGAGCAAACAGAGCCTCCACGTGGACGAACGATGACAAGGGGTCGTGGAGCCAGAAGTCCAGCGCCACGGCAAACGTAGCCGTATCATGAAGCAGAGGGCCGGCGGTAGCTGGCGCGTCCAGGGCAATCTCCATGGGTCGCCGCGTGTTCAAGGTAGGGTCACCAATATGGAAGCATGGAACACACGACACAGGAGCCCTAGTTTTCCTCTACAAATTTATTTATTTATTTATTCACTTCCATACATTAACTGAGCATATCGCACCCAAACACAACACAACCCCTCCTCCAAGCTTGGGTGTGAGTGGAGCCCTGTAGTGGGTCGCCACACTAGGACCTTAAGAGAAAATCTCAATGAACTGAAGCAACGTTGTAAAGAAATAAGAAATATGAGAGACTGATAAGTCACACAGAAACCAAAAGGTGCCTCAACAAGCTACAGAATCACAAGATGTTCTTAGCTTTTATCAGCGAGCCTTGTCAACACTTCCCTCCTCACATGACCGTAAGCCTTCTAGGTCCAAAAAGCATTTAAAAGAAGAAGAAATTAAGGCATAATCACATCAGGCATAATCGGTTTGTTTTAAATGGAAAAACACCCCAAATCACTCAAAAGTCCTGCAGTGTTGAATAACAACATGTCTCTTGGGGTGTCTGATTTTAATCAGAGGACTAAGAACCGCCTCAGTGGACGCTTCAAGCTCGGGACATGCAGAACAGTCCATCTTTGAATTTAGTGCAGTTAGCAGACCCCTGAAAGTAAAAAAAAGAAAAAAGAAAAAGATTAATTATGTTTACGACTCTATTGAGAGTAGTTATAAATATTTGGTAAATTACACTCTCTCATAGTAATAATTTCTCAAAGCAAATGTTTGGCAAATACGACCCGTGCAGTCAAGTTAGATCTTTCTTTTCTTCTTCTTCTTCTTCTTTTTTTTTTTTTTTAGTTCAGGCCAGTAAAAAGACGATTCAATGCACTGATCACGCCTGAATAAAATAGCGGTAATTAAATACGTTCCCCAAATCTGCCTCCCACTCTCTCTTTGTCAGGTTGTGCTTCTGTTTTTGATAATTGAAGGGTGTATTTCTCAGTTATCAAAGTAAAAGAAAAAGAAAACAACCAGATTGCACATTTTGTGGCTGCGCTGCATTACAGCCGATCAAGGCTGCTGCTGACTGACAAATCCGCAGAACTAACGCGTCTGGATTGGATTTCACGCTGCGCAAATGTTAATCTCTTTTAAGCAACGCTCACAGAACTGTTTAACACAACTGCAAAGTGTTTTGTTTTGTAATATTAGTTTAGCTGCTGATGGCAAACATACAGGCGCGCTGCAGGTTGCAGTCCCGTTCATGGGCTGACACTTGGGGTGGCACTTGATGCAGGTTTTATTCACAGCTGTCTCGCGTGGCTCTCTGCAAAAAATAAATAAATAAATGAATAGACAATAACAAAGTATGACACACCTTGTCTGAAACTGTTACATGTGTTTTATTTTTTTTCAACTGTAAGCACGTCGAGATTCTTTGTTGGACAGAGGTCTCCGAAGATAAACAGATGTGAGCGACTGTGTCGTTTCACCTCCAGTGTTTGTCCACTGGAGACTGAATTTCAAAATGCTTCGGATCATATCTGTTTTTCTTTTTCTGTCAATTAATTCTCAGGCTCGTGTAGCGTCAAAGTCTTGGAAATAAAAAATAGACTCTGAAGGAGTGAACTGTACAGCATGGAGACCTGTTGTGTTTTTAGCTTGTTTGTTTTTCAAAGCTTATTAAAGAGATGCCTCCCTCACCCCTCCAGGATGTTGCAGGAGTCGACGCAGCTCCCGTCGCGCTTGTAGTCGCGGCACGAAATGCACATCCTGGGGCCCGGACCCCAGCAGCCGTCCGCCGTGCACTTCTTGTCGCAAGTGTCGTTTCTCAGAGCTGAAACCCAAACACACAATCTCAGCGAGAGCTCTTTCCTGCATAATTATCCAATTTTGAAATTAGGATCCTGTAATTAAATCTTGCTCGTGCAGCGCATAATCAAAAGTAACAACAACAGCAGAGATGCGACTGAAGCCAGTGTGAGACAAACAGAATTTACCGCAGGTGGCAGCGTTGGCATTGCCCTCTATATTAACAGTTTGGTGTGGTGATTTGAAAAGCTTCTGCCAGTGCTTTGCATCGGTGTAACAGAGTTCAGAGTTCTTAGAGACAAACACATCTCCGTCACTGATTTCTCTGAGGGACCTCAGGCCCAGGTGGGTGATATGTAGCCCAGCCACAACCAAACTGTGGCTTCCGCTACCAAATGAGAAGAAGAAGAAGAAAAAAGAAAACATTTTGTGACGGGTTGAATAACACTCATCTTGTGTAAAACTAATTTCTTCCTAGTGACACTGCGAATCAACAGTGGGTCTTTACAAGGAAAATACCGTTTAGTTCTCCCCCAAATGACCTCCAGATTCTCAAAAGGACTCAGTGAGCTCATGGTATTTGGCCACGTTTGAATCCACAGGTACCCTGAAGCAAGAAGGTTTGTTAACTGTAAAACTGTTTAGAGGCACGCATTTAGATCCATGACTCAGCCCTTACACAGTCTTACCAGTAATTTCTTTAACTGTCTTAAACACATTAAGCTGCTCAGGATCCATCTTTGGTGTTTTGGTGAATTGATCCCTGAAAATGAGAAAATAAACCGTACTGACTGCTGGTAAAGGTGATCGAGCACAAAGGCAGCAATGCTAGTCATACCCCAGACTTACCCATAAATTGACAAGACGATGATGTCGATGTTTCCATTGATTATGGTGCAGTTTTCAAAGGAGCCGATGTTTGTTGCATTGATAGACAGAACGTGAGTCAATTCTCCTGTTCCAAGTCCATTACACTCTAAAAAAATATTTGTAAAAAATACTAGTTAATAACAATAGTTAATCATAATAGTTTAGTAATTGTTTCTCATAGATTTTGGTCCATATTAATGTGATAGCATCACACAGTTATTGCCGATTTGTCATTTCAGTACAGCAAACTCACGTTCAAGAATCCAATTTCAGATAATTTGAGTTTTGTGATGTGAAATATTATCTCGCTAGAAGCAACCATCAAAAGATGGGTACACGGTGGTCATAAAGGGAAGACATGGTCAGCGGCAGCATTGATTAATTAATTAATTGCCTAGAGATCTGCAGCTAACTGGGTATTTTCTGTGGATCAGCAGTTTCTGAAATATTCCAAGCAACCCGTCTGGCTGCAATAAACATGGTGCGATCAAAATCACTAAAATCTTTCCTGTTCTGATGCTCGCTTCAGCAGGTCATCTTGAACATTTTAACAAATCGGTGCATAAAATCTGGCCTATGAGTTTTAACCAAAACAATGCCATTTAATTTTTTCTTTTTCTTTTTTAAATCATCTCAGTTGTTTAAAATGCCTTAAAATGACTGAGTTTAATAAAAATGTTGTTCAGTTGTATTGTACTGCATCTGTGTTCCTCTGAATATAAAACCAAACAGAAATAGCTTAAGGATGAGTGACATGTCTTTGAAATTGAAATCTTATGTGCATTTAGTGCATGTTTCTAATATGCATTCATTATAAAGATTCAGGAGTTATATACATCAGCACTTACAGTGTGGTAAACATGCTGCCATCCCAACTTTTTGAAGTTGTTTGCATGAAGTTAAAAACAATAAAAACAATCGGTTTGGACATTTGTTTGTTTTTCTGCACTATTTTCAGGGGTTAAATAATTTAAATTATTGCATTCTGTCGTACTTACATTTTACAACTTAACCTCTGTGAAAACAACATTGTAAGAAATTGTCTTTAGCGTCTTATTCAAGTTTGACCGCTACACACACGTTTTATTTTTTGAACACGGTGAGAAATATTTGTCCAGATTGCACAGTAACAGCTTATCTTCCTACCTTTTGGACACAGCCCATCACACTTGGCGCACTTCCTGACTCCTCCTACCTCCACCTCATGCGTGTTACCGCTGCACGTCCGCAAACATGCTCCGTAATCAGAAATAATATAATTATCTGGAAAAATATGCAAAATACAAGCTGCTGATGATGATGATAATGATAATCTCATATTCATCGTGCACTGGATAGATATTAAATCGTCTTAAAATCATAAATAAAATATCTGAAAAAAAAATCCAAATTTAATTTACTTCTTTGCAGGAAATAATCTTTTATTAGTTATACAGCAGTTTAACTAGCGATGCATAATGATGATATAATATAAACACAGAAATACAGGGACAGACCTTTGCAAGTTAAAATTATTAAGAGCAGTTGTTGCATTAACACACTCTCAATCATTTGCTTTTCTTGTTTATACAGTTTAAAATTAAACTTGGACAAACTGTCACGACTGAATGTCTAACAACCCTGAAGGACAACCTGGGCAACTGTTCAGCAAGTCAGCATGCTGCAATGTGGAACAAAAGATTCATACTGGCGACTGGAACCCATTACTTTACTTTTATTTATCTTGACTGTTGAGTCATAGCTACAATGCACATTTAAATGTATGCTAACCTAATATATCTGTCTAGGATTAAAAGTTTAAAAGAAATAGGTGAAAAAAACTAAAATTAAACAAAAAAATTTATCTGGTTAAAGCCGGCCTTACGTGGGCAGCTTTTGACACAGGTGGCCCCGAAGCTGTACTTTCCATGCGGATTAGGAACCAGCTGGTACAGGTTGGGGTCATAACGCAGAAGGCTTGGGCAGGAGTCCTTACACACCCCATTATCCTGGAAGTCCCGACAGGCCTGCAGCACAAACAAGCGTCATCTAGCACACTGGGACCAAAACAGAGCCCCGCACTAATGATAACACTGCATTCCTTTATCACAGCCTGGCTTAATACTCATAGCTGCACAGAGAGGCAGAAAAGACGCTGTTATTCAAGGCACTGCCAAGTGCAAGATCTAATCAGACGCTCCACATCTTATCATCAGAAGTTTGTTATTGGTTTCAGTAGAGATGAGACTCTCACTCTCTAATGTCTGAGAGTGAGAGCTTTATTCTGTTGGAAGGTCTTCTTCAAGAACTTATGGAGTAGCAGAATTACGTAGTGTAATGTTGCACTTAGGAACAGTTTTTTATTAGTTTTGGTGACTTTGTGTTGGTTTCTGTTTGACTGGGAGCCTTAAAAAATAGGCATATTCAGCCTGACAAACATGTTTTGAGGTCGATGTCTGTGGGAGACCACAGTGGTAACATTGCAAACAAATGCACTCACCGGGTACACCTGTTCAACTGCTCGTTATTTAGTACATTTAGACATGTAGACTTGGTCAGGGGGACTTGCTGAAGTTCGAAATGATGAAGAAATGTGAGTCAAGAGACTTTTGCTTCTTGGTATGAGACAGGCTGGTCTGAGTAAATTAGGTCCTGCTGATCTACTGGGATTTTCATACACAACAATCTCTAGAGTTTCAAGAGAATGGTCTCAAAATGAGAAAATATCCAGTGAGCAGCAATCATCAGTGCTTAAAAATACGAGATTAGAGGCCAGGTTAACCCAAATAACCACTTGTTACAACCAAGGTATGCAGAAGAGCATCTATGAACGCACAACACGTCGAATTTTGAATCAGATGTGGTATGGCAGCAGAAGACCATATCGGCTGCTACTCCTATTAGCTAAAAACAGGAAAATGAGGGTACAATTCAAACAAGGTTCACCAAAATCAAACAAAAGAAAAATGTTGCCTCAGAAAAAGTCTTGATTTCTGCGCCAACATTCAGATGGTAGAGTCAGAATTTGGGCACAAACCACATGTAAATATGGATCATTGTCATCGGTTAACAATGACAGTGAGTTCACTGTACTGAGATGACAAATCCACAGTAACTGTGTGATGCTATCATGTCAGCATGAACCAAAATCTCAGAAGGAAGTTTCTAGTACCTTGTAAAATCAATGGCATGAATAATTAAGGTCGTCTGAAGGCAAAAGGGGATCCAACCTATATTAGCAAGGCATTACTAAAACATTGGCTGGTGAACACAGGCCTTGGTCACATGTTTATACAATATCACACAGTAACATTAAAAGTGTCTTTGTCTCACCAGACAGTCTTCAGCTCTGGGTCCCGTGCACCCCGCAGCACAATTCTCATTGCAACAGTCGCTCGGTGAAGGTCCTTTGCACCTCTTAGAGCACTGCTGGGCACAGTTCAGCTTTGTCACTGGAGATGAGAGCAGCAGAAGTTGAGTGGAGTGTCCAAGCCCAGGAATGAATTTGTTCTTCTTTTGATTCTGATGCCCTATCACCACCGTGCATTACAGTACTTTTAACATGTTCAAATTATGAAAAATTGGAGGATTGTGTGCACAGATTTGTTTTACTTTGCTCTTGTTTGCAGTGAATAAGCTAACAATTAATAAAACAGTGCTTACAAGTCTGACAGTTTTCAGGACCAGGTGCCCAACATGAGCCATTGAAGCAGCTTGAGTCACATTTTCCACCTGTTGGAAAAGAAACATTGCAAAGGACCAAATTAAAAACCTTTTAACTCGCAACAAATTATCTCTTTGTCTTCTGGTGTAAAGTAATACTTACAATTTTTGTTTTTGCTAGGAGTTGGATCAATGCTGATGTTTCCAACATTAACAATATCAGACCACTGGATTGTTTCCACATTGCAAAGCTGGTTGCTCAAAAATTTTACTCCTCCTTTAAGAATTTCTGCAAAAAGAAAACTTCAAAGGAACTACTACGCAAACATGCACACGTTGGAATATTTACATAGTTTGTAATAATACTGGCTGAGTGTCATATAAAACATGATTATATTTAGGGGTTAACCTACCTGTCAGGCTGGTCAGAAGAAGCTGATCGGTGCCCTTGTTTGCAGATTTGTTATAATTGGAAATCACAAGAAGAGCAAAACTTCCATAATAGAGAGAATGGCCTCGAATGATGCGCAGGTTCTCCAAAGGAATCCTGGATACTGTATTGAAGGCGATCAGGACGTAGCCACCAACTTCTTTGATAGACTGGAAGAAGGAAAAAAATACAAACTTAATTTTTGAATAAAAAACCCTTTTATTTTCTGTGACGTGAATTTAGATACATTTACATTAATGTTTTAAGAGAAAACTGCAAAACTGGTGGTCCATAACACTGGCAGACAAAGCCCTATTTTTATTGTGCTAGAGTCACATTCAGTTTGACTGATAGAGATGTGTAAATTAATGTTCAGAAGCACGGGGACACCTACACATATCACCTAAAGGAGTCGCTTAGCCATTGAAAAATACCATGAAGCTCCCAGCATACAGGTTTTTATGCTGATATTAATACCAGAGGATGTTTAAACCTCCTCTGGCAGAGTGTTGGTGACTTTTGCACCCCGTGCTCCTCGCCTGGCCTGAGGAGCAGGCCGTGCTCCTCAGGCACGGCGACCCGGCCTCTAACTTGGCACTTTCAGGCTGACTTGCAGTGATTCTTCAACACTTTCACTTTCCAATAACAGCACATAGAGTTGATGGTGGAATATTCAGGAGGGAAGAAATGTCACAAACTGACTTGTTGCAATAGTGGGATCCTAAAATAGTACCAAAGTCAGATTCAGTGTTTTCTTTAGAATGACCCATTCTTTCACAAATCTTTGTAAATGCGGACTGCATTGTGATAGGTTTGTAGCTTAAACCTATTCGCTGGAACGTTCAAGACAATTCAACTACACAGCAAAAAGCATTGAACACCAAGCAGAGCTCTTTATGATTCTCGTATACGAGGGAGACCAACTGGACAAACGCCGTTCCTTCGCTTGATCCCAGTTGCTCTCGTCTGCTCCCTCGCAACAATGCTCTTTTATTGAGGTTGCATGAATATACATAGGTTCATTAACATATGACGTATACATACAAACAAAGAGTACCTTGTCTGTGCGTTGTGTAAGTGTGTGTGTGTGTGTGTGTGTGTGGGGTCAGAGTGTGACCCCATAAACGACTTCCCTAAACCTGCTGGTCTGGAAGTCCAGCAGTTCATCTAAACAAAAGGCACTTATACTTAAACAGATATACGTGTGTTTGCTATACCATATATCAGCAAGAGAAGATACGACCTCTCCTAGGAGGTGTGTGATCTATGCCAGAACACTCTGAAGAGGAGTGGACGCACCCCCCTCTTCATGCTACACAGACTTGTTACAGACCTCCTAGGATGAGACATTCTTTCAATCTACAAATGATTATATACTTCTAAGCATATATAAATATATATTTCTAAGCATAAATGACAATCCACTATATAAACCTGACACATTGCTAGGTGTTCGATTTTATACGCCTGTTGCAATGGGACTGAAAACACTTGGGTTCAAAGATTAAGAGGTGTGGCCCAAATACTTTTGTTCATATAGTGTATGTGATGGATGCTATTTTTGACATCTTTCTTGAGATATTTCATGTAAAGGATTCCTTCGATGCGCTCTTCATATATCAAATTCATAAGAAACAGACAGATGTGCTCACAACCCAAAAACATGTCGATGGCACTGAATCATAAAACTTTCAGCCAAACTATATTGCCTCAGGTCTACCTCTAGGGCTACAGACAGCCCACCAGTTCTACTAATAGAATGGTTAGCACAGTATGTACAGTATGTTGCTCAAGAGGTGATAGAGACAGAGCCACAGTAACTCCTGGTGATCTTAATTAGCATACTGGGTTGACTTATCTGGACTGTGGACGATTGGGCAGGTGATGAGAGAAAAAGAGGATGAAAAAAATAGGACATCATTTAAGACTCTTCCTCTCACAAAAAGTAATCTGCACTGAAATATCATCAATTCTCTGCCTGTCTCTGTCATCCAGTACTGCACTGTGTATTTATATTTATATATTTATATTAAGTGTTTAGTTAAATTATTGTATAGTATTTATGAGTTTCTAATCTAGTTATAATATGTATAATGACAAAAAAGGGTCTCAATGCTTCAATCAGTGGAAACAAAGCTCGCTGAACAATATCTGCTGACTGTATGCTTTTCTGTCTTTGTGTGTGCAAGCCTGCATGAGAGTGTGTGTGCCCAGTGTGCAAAACCCTACACAACCTTAAGCAAAGCTCCATCCACAGCATTATAAATACACTGAATCATCATACCTATTCACTCTCCACTGATTTTAATTATCTGAACTGAAGCGATGCAAGCGGCTACACATCCAGTACAAGAGGGTTGGACAACTTTTAATCGCACTCTTTCTCTAATCTGCTACGTGCATCCTTATCCTCAACTCCTAACAAAGTGCAGCTTTTACCCGGAGGAAGGACAGGTCACGGTGATCCTCCACGTGTGTGATCTCCAGGTTCTCCAAGATTACGGTGCAGTTGCTGTAGGTCTTTACCATGTTCCTGTAGTGGTCCTCTTTAGTTCCCAGAAGGTTTAAATAATTGGTTGCACCTTGGCACACTGCAGGAAAGGAGAATTCATTATAGTTTCATTTAAATGTTAAAAGATTCAGATTGTAAATCATGTGGAATTGCAGTGGAGAGTCACAAAAGTATTTAAACCAAGGCCCACAGTGCAATCAGTCAGAAACAGAAACATCCCCTGCTTACGCAACACGCTGGCCCCGTTTATGACTTTCTGTGTGTGTGTGTATGGGCAGAAATCTGTGCCATCAGAAACTGAATTTGAATAAGTTAAATTCGAATTTGAATTGCTCGGATTGAATCTGAATTGTAACTTGAATAAATGCTTTTTAAAAACTGAATATGAATTAGCCTAATTTGAAATTCAATTTATTGGTTTGAAAATGATCATCACTAAATTGAAATTGAATTTTATATTTTGAAAATGAATTTATTTGCTTTGAAACCGTATTTTATCCTTTAAAAGTTTAGCTCTCGAATAATTTCAGATTCACTTCTCACCATTCAGTTTCAGTTCTACAATTCAATTTCAGTACCAAAATTCAGTTTTTTGGGACTTACAACCGGTTCCGGTTCAAGAGTAATCGAGCGCAGATTAATAGAACTACGTTTTACTAGCGGACCGAAAGTGTTACTGACAGGAATCTACAGCGTCTTGAGCTGAATTAAGACTTCAGAAGTCATTCGTCATGTCGAATGACCAGCGGATAAACTCTCAGGTTGGTAATAAATGTATTACGTGTATAAGAACAAGCGTCATGTTAACAAATGATAGCCGTACAGTAACTTTTATGCTTATTGTAGCTGTTAGCTAAAAATGCTAATTTAGCGTAGTTTGCCCTGGATTCAGCTTTGACAAACAAATATGATCGACTGTTTCTAGTAGAATTCCAAAGTTGTCATCTTGTACCCTCTCAGAGCCCTGTATGCTTGCAGAGACCCTTACAGTAGGGAAACATGCAAAACAGTGTCCAAACCTTTGTATTTTAGCTTTATTTATGTCTTACACAGCATCCCAACTCTTTAGCTAACTTAATAACTTTAGCTAAAGTGAATAGTTAGTCTAATTCATTAGTGCAGCATTACTGGATCACCTCTGTTTGAAGTGATATATGTGACTATCCCTGTGTTTAACTACCATAATAATTCTTAGGGTACTGAGTGCATGCTTATTTTTTTTTTTTTTTTTTTTAACATACTGCTCCATTGCTATGTTTGACAGGTTGAAGTTGTCGGGTCACCTCCTAAATAGACCATCTTTTACAGGTGTTTTGTGCCAGAAATGGAGTGTCCACTGAAGACTGAAGATACTGAATCTCTACGCCTTGCCATTGATCCCTCTTGTGCCTTCATCTAGACAAGAGATATTAACTTAACCACTCTCACATGCTCTGTACCTACATCACCTTCCCTGACAGTCGTAGCTTGGCTCATCTGAGGGTGAAATTATAAGAATGTGTTATTTTGCAAAGTGCTCTCCAGGGTTCCTAAATAAAATATGGCATTGAGGTAATTTCTTTTGAATTAATCCCTTCTTCTGAAATATAAGAACCTCTCCTGGTTTTAATGGCACTTTGGATTTTCTTACTTTCTGTTCCACTCCCAACCCCAAATAGATGCTGACAAGCTGACACAGTAACATGGAAGAGGGAAAGAAGTTGGAAAGGACTACTACAAATAAACCTAATGCCTAACAATGAAAAATGTAAATTAAGCACAATAATAATAATTAAAGATAAAAGATGAAGTAACAAGTGTTTCGTTTTTTGTTTATTCCAAATGATCATCCAGATGTCTGTGACATGTGATGACACACACCATAATGGAAGGCCTTTGTCATCACATGCTTAAACTCATCATATATTTTTGCATATGCTGAACAGGCAGTCAGACATGCTGTAACTGTGGGGTAGAAAGCTGCTTGAACACCATACGGCAGGGGTCTCAAACTCCAGTCCTCGAGGGCCGCTGTCCTACAACTTTTCCATGTGTCTCTGTTGCAACAGACCTAGTAGGTCATTAGCAAGACTATAGAACTTGACTGCATGCTGAGTTGGCAATTCAGCCATTTGATTCATGTTATAGCAGCTCATGAGTGAATGGACATGGTGCAATAAAAGTATTTTAGAAGTATATGTTTCCAAATACATACATTTACTTAAATTTACTTGAGTAGGTAGGGTTAGGGGTTGCCACCTCAGCATGCAGTCAAGTTCTATACTCTTGCTAATGACCTACTAATTGTATTCAGGTGTGTTGCACCAGGGACACATGGAAAAGTTGCATGACACCGGCCCTCGAGGACTGGAGTTTGAGACCCCTGTCATACGGAATATGACAGGTGTGGTTGAACTGCATGAAGACTATGAAGTTTCTCTTCTCTTCTGGCAGGACAGGAATGTAGCCTTGCCCTGTGAGCCACCGTAAGGATGTACTTGGAGTAGAATTGGACTGTCACCGGCCTCAGGCTCTTCACGTTTTCAAAGACAAAGCAGTCATTTAGATAAAATATTAGATATTGTTTACCTGAGGATCTGACACAGACTGATTCATGTTCTACACAGTTCTGACAAGTTCATAGAAATTTCTGTTCAATTAGAACCAAGTATTTGAGGTGATGATTGTAATTTTTATACAATTGTTGTAATTTGTGTTTTAGCAATTTTTTGATTGATGTTTTGTTCCCTTCACAATATTATACTAATATATAATATTGTAAAGGGAAAAAAAAACCATCAAAATTTTTTTCTCTTTTTTATTCGGGCTACTTACATTTATTTTGGGCTACCAAAAATTGAAGCGTGCCTGCCCGAAGGGCTACCAGGGATTTTGAAATTTTGCGAGCCCTGACTTAGAGTAAAACTGGACTGTCACCGGCCTCAGGCTCTTCACCTTTTCAAAGACAAAGCAGTCATTTAGATAAAATATTAGATATTGTTTACCTGTAAATGCACAAAGAGAATTTAGAACTGTAACTATTGTCAAGAGTGAACAAGCACTGACAGTATAATCTACAGCTGTGGCCAAACGTTTAGAGAATGAGAAGTGTTGTTTGTTTATTTACAAAGTTTGCTGTTTCAGTGATAGTTGTATATCATATTATATCACTTCAAACAGAGGTGATCCAGTAATGCTGCACTAATGAATTAGACTAACTATTCACTTTAGCTAAAGTTATTAAGTTAGCTAAAGAGTTGGGATGCTGTGTAAGACATAAATAAAGCTAAAATACAAAGGTTTGGACGCTGTTTTGCATGTTTCCCTACTGTAGGGGTCTCTGCAAGCATACAGGGCTCTGACAGGGTACAAGATGACAACTTTGGAATTCTACTAGAAACAGTCGATCATATTTGTTTGTCAAAGCTGAATCCAGGGCAAACTACGCTAAATTAGCGTTTTTAGCTAACAACTACAATAAGCATAAAAGTTACTGTACGGCTATCATTTGTTAACATGACGCTTGTTCTTATACATGTAATACATTTATTACCAACCTGAGAGTTTATCCGCTGGTCATTCGACATGACGAATGACTTCTGAAGTCTTAACTCAGCTCAAGACGCTGTAGATTCCCGTCAGTAACACTTTCGGTCCGCTAGTAAAACGTAGTTCTATTAAACTGCGCTCATTACTCTTGAACCGGAACCAGATGTAAGTCCCAAAAAACTGAATTTTGGAACTGAAATTGAATTGTAGAACTGAAACTGAATGGTGAGAAGTGAATCTGAAATTATTCGAGAGCTAAACTTTTAAAGGATAAAATACGGTTTCAAAGCAAATAAATTCATTTTCAAAATATAAAATTCAATTTCAATTTAGTGATGATCATTTTCAAACCAATAAATTGAATTTCAAATTAGGCTAATTCATATTCAGTTTTTAAAAGCATTTATTCAAGTTACAATTCAGATTCAATCCGAGCAATTCAAATTCAAATTTAACTTATTCAAATTCAGTTTCTGATGGCACAGATTTCTGCCCGTGTGTGTGTGTGTGTGTGTGTGTGTGTGTGTGTGTGTGTGTGTATCTCTGTTGGAGAATTTAGTCTGTCCAGTCATAACTTGGCACGCTTTCATGTGAAAATAACAGATCTGGGCTGCATCTACAACAAGATCAAATCTCAGTGACGAGTTAAGTTCTGGCCCGCGAGTCAAAGTCAGCTGCGTGTTTTTATGCTGGCAAAGGTCTCAATCTTTCCACTTGTATGAAGGCTGGTTAAAACAATCCCTCTGACCAGTAAGTCCAACCCATTGTGGTGTTCTCCAGAAAAGCTCTGGTGTGTCACAAATTCCATGACAGTTTAGGTTTCTTTTCGTTTCCCTTATTTTCTTTCTTTTTTCTTTTTTTTTTAAGAGAGGAGACTCACATGTCTACACCTCAAAATGAAAAGTCTAATTTCTAGTTTAACCATATTTGACTGGTATCAAAGGATAAAACTGCGTTTTTCAATCGCACTGTGTGTTTTACTTATGATGTTGTGCTGGGTTCATACACACTAAGCGCAAAAGGAAGCTAATCAGTGAGAATTAGGCACAAACAGCTGTCAACCGCCCTCCCTCTTCTTCCTCCTCATTAGCTAGTCCCTGAGGGTTCTCCCTGACATGAACCCTGCAGTCCAGCAGCCCAACACCCGAGTAACAGAGGCAGATGAGCAAAAGCAAGCTGACGGTTTTAATTAGAAGAGCCACGTGAGTTGTAATTAGCCCTCTGATTATTACTCAGATTGCAAAAACCAAACTGTAATAAACAAAAGGTTGTCGGGTTTTTGCAGCTGTGAATATTAATAAACCTGATTTGAACATCCTGAATGCTATTTTGCAAACAGAGACAATCACTTAGATGCATGCATATCTCCCAGTTATATATAAACAGCCTGCTCCCTATTTGAGTTATAATGAGCAGTGAAGGTGGAAAAAGACAGGTGAGGCTGATGGTTCAACAAACTGCCAAACAAGGAAGTAAAGCAAACAGCCAATTGGTCGAGCAAGCAGGCACACAGCCACAGTAAAAGTTCTCCCTGTCCACTTTGGTGATTGAACAACTCTCTTGCAGGTGATAAATGATCTGATATTCCATGACCACAGTGTTGGGAAGGTTACTTTTAAAATGTATTCCACTACAGATTACAGAATACATGACCCAAAATGTATTTTGTAACGTATTCTGTTAAGTTACTCAATGAGAGTAACGTATTCGGAATACTTTGGATTACTTAATAATATTATCGTGCATTTTACATCTACATGAATGTACTATTGCTGTGTGATTATTCCGCGCGTATATAAAACAGGTCCGCGGCTCCAAACCGTAGTAAAGGGACCTCTGGCTAATACGTCGGTTTCCGTGTTGGGCTCATCGCCGAACACCAGCTTTACTTTGTTCTTCACGTCATTTATGCGGGCCGCAAGTATGGGTGACATGTGCCATGAGATTGAGACACAGGCATTAGAGCCTCTTATTGTGTGTTTTGTTTGGGTTTCCACTGGTGTGGAATAACTAAAAATAGAAAGGGCATAGCCTAACATCAGTGTTGCATAGTGTTACAGGTATAGCCCTTAACAATGTAGCCTCATGGGCAGTGTAGTCCGTGCTGCAGGGAGAATTCACTGCCATACCCGTTATGTGTCTGTGAGCATGAGGGAGGAAGAAAAAGGAGAGTCGAACAGTAGAGTTGTCACCAGAAACAGGAGATGGAAGCATGTAAACCACTGCAGCCAAGAAGAGTGCCTGACGAGCCCAGTTGTAAGTAGAGATGGCACGATACCACTTTTTTATGTCCGATACCGATATCATAAATTTGGATATCTGCCGATACCGATATGAATCCGATATAGTGTGTTTTTTAATCAATAAAACTGTTTTTTAATATATTGCTACATTTTGTATAAGTTCAAACTCAAGTTTAAATAAACAACAACACTAAAGCTATTCTGTTATACCTGTATGTAAAAAATACACTGCACCCAAAATATTTCATAGTTCAGAAATACTGATCAATCTAATAAACTTAAACCTACTCCATCCTCCCTATTCTGGTATTTTAAAGAGTACTTAGCAGAAATATTAAGCAAACTAACAAATAGGGTTGCAAACTCCCAGCAAAAAAAAAAAAATAGGGAACCACCCCCCACCCTCCACCTCATGATGCTTAATCGACATAATCAACTTTTATTTGATGCAGTGTGAAAAAAAATGCACAGAATTAAATTATTTTTCAAGAATAACTAAATAGATTCAACATCTTTCTTCAACAGAATTGCAAACTGCACAGATGGTACCTTCCCAAAGGAAAACGTACTATAGCTTACTAGGGTATATTAGACTTAACAGTTACTATATACAGTAATGGACTTCTACACATTTTACATCAGATTAAAACTTTGGGTGTAAGATTCGGATAATTATTTATTAAAAGCTAGATATTTAAAATGAGAATAAGAAAGATAAGTATGTCTTTGTGCCCCCTTTTCCCTGTTCATGCCCTATCGGCCCCCCTGGCTAAACTTTGCTAGATCCGCCCCTGCACAGTTAACAGCCGTCAGTTACGTAGAAAAGGATCCTGGTCTAGAAAGTAATATTAAATAAATTCTAACAACAGCTTATCAAGGTTAAACGTGCTGCTGTTGTTCAGCCGCTGGTTTCCTCTTTCTGGCGCGAAGTGGGCCAAAAACAAAGAAGAGAGACAGACTCGCGACAGAAAAGCCGATCAGCTGATCATTAAGCAGTTTCATGAAGTAGCGGCAGGAGAGGGAGGGAGAGAGAAGAGGCAGTCGCTCCATATATTGGTTGTTAAGCTTAATGTGGGAATGCTTTACAAACATTCAGAGATGAACTTACACACTTGCTTTACTTCTCTCTGGGATAACTTCCTCGGAGATGAAATGCTGGTTTGCTCAGCCGCTCTATCACGTGACGCATACTGCTCCGACGTGCTACGGTTATGAGCCGAGTTACGCCGTGTCGCAAGTTTTGTGAGGTGCTTTTTTGATATTTAATGGATCGGATTACATTCTTTATTTCTCTCCGATATCCGATCCAGTAATTTACGTCAGTATCGGACCGATACCGATACGTAATATCGGATCGGTCCATCTCTAGTTGTAAGTAAGCTATTAAGACTCGACTGTATGCTGTGTTCGTGTTTTCCTCCGAAACAATAAGTTCTGTTGGAGCAGCCTTTCAACGCCTCTCTCTGTCTCTCACTAGCAAAGTTGACCCATGCAACAAAGTAAAGCTGGTGTTCGGCTACGAGCCCAACACAGAACCCGACGTATTAGCCAGAGGTCCCTTTACTACGGTTCGGAGCGGCGGACCTGTTTTATATACGTGCGAATAGTTTTCTATATGAGATCGCTGCAAAAAGTGCAGCCTTACCTAATGTCCACCCTACTGTTACTCACTTTATATTAAGATTAAAAAATCTAGTTGGTAATATTAAAAAAATGTAAAAAGCACGATAATATTATTAAGTAATCCAAAGTATTCAGAATATGTTACTCTCATTGAGTAACTTAACGGAATACGTACAAAATACATTTTGTAGTGGAATACATTTTAAAAGTAACCTTCCCAACACTGCTTAACATATGAAACAGAAAAAAGAGGAATCCATTTATTTCAACAATGTAACTGTATTCTGAATACCACCTTTTAAAATGGTAACTGTAACGGAATACAGTTACTCATATTTTGTATTTTAAATATGTAACGCCGGTACATGTATTCCATTACTCCCCAACACTGCATGACCATAAATGGACTTCCTAGAACAACAAAACAAAAAGAAATGAGGTCGGACTGTGGGGACATAATTAATTGAAATCTGAAAGATTGCTCCATAACTCTGCCGGGAATAATGTGTGTTACACTTTAACCTGAGAACTTTCTCCAATTAAAAGTTGCTCATGTTGAATCACATGTGCAACAAAAGTTTGCAAAAGCGGTAAGCTACCTTCATTCTGAAAGAGACAAACTGTAGCTAGTGAGGAAATGAACATGGAGACTGAAGATGACTGGAACCTTTTTAGCTGCTTTTTTCTCTAGAAACCTTTGGTTCTGAAATGTAACCTACTGTCTGCAGCCTGCTATAATGCAAGGTTAATGGTGGGGTTTCTTATGATGTAACTGATACTGTGACAAAGACTAATTGCAGATTGCTTCACTCATTCCAGCTGTACTGTCGTCAAAAAATGTCCAGGAGGTAGGTGCAAGAAGTGGCAGGTCTGCCTCTGTACCCCATGAGTGTGTGTGGGTGTTTGCACTAGCATATATACAAGTGTGGAACACTGTAAGCAGCACAAAACATTCCCTGGATTGAGGGGTGTTGATCAGCATCCAGTCAGAGAATGACAAAGGACCCGATAAACTCGATCGTGAGTCATCTAAACTTGCAGAAATGTGCAGTCACATATCACTGTTTTGATGTTTAGTTGGGAACTAGTGTTTGAAGTCGAGGGTGTGCGGGCACATATCTGTTTCTTGAGGCTATGGCATCTGCACCACTACATAAAAAGGAAACTATTGTTTATTATTTGAGATAATTATCTCATTATCTCATCAATTAACATTTCCAAAGAGAATTGTAGCGACTTCCACAGTCGCTAGAGGCCGGGGATGGAGCCTGCTTCTTTGCCTGACGCGCTGTCAACTTTACGCAATAATGCGAGAGGTGGAATTGCTTGCTTGTTTATTAAAGTGCTTTGAGAGTTTACAGAGTAATGTGATCGGCTCCCGATTCAGACTCTTAAAACATCACAGGCTCTAATGCAACAAGGGGAAACTCGTTGTGCAGCGGTCAACAAAAACTACGGCTACCCAGCCCTCCTCTCTGTCAAAATCAAACCACTGAATGACAGACTGACAATGCCCTCTTAATGTCACCGCTAGCACCCACATGACTCCTGTTACACATCACCATAGCAACCAAACAAATGAAAACCCAGTGATCATCAAAATTCAATACATTTAGTTATGGCTCCTACAAGAATAAAGAACAGAATAACTTTATTATCCCAATCAATGGATAATAGTCTTTGGTTCACCATTAATACAACAACAATGATGTTGTAAATATATATATCTACATATACTGTATACAATACTTAACAAATTTATTAGACCACAACCACCCAATGTAAAAGTTTATGTCACAGCTGCCCTAAACAAACAGTATTGGTAATGGCCAAAAAAGGGGGCGAGTAATCGCTTGTCTGTCTGTCTGTTTGTTAGCAGTCTAGCATCTACAGCCTTTAAGACATGTTCAAATATCTTGTTCAAATGTATGTGTGTGTTAACACCAACAACAGCGTGAGCTGATTTAATTCTGGTGAAAATTAGGTCAAGGTCATGGTCACGCCAAATGTGAAAAACTTTATATTACACACACTTTTTTTAATGTATCGGTTTCAAACTTCACACAATATGATAAGAATTTGACCGTGAAAAAGAATCATAAAAAAAAAAAAGATTTCAATTTAATAAACTGATTTTCAAAATCAAAATCAGTTTATTCAAAACTTGGAATTCGAAAATGGATTTTGAAATGAAGTTTTTAAAAAGCATTTTGAAAATAAGTTTATTAAATTGGAATTTGAAAATGAATTTACAAATGCAGAATTTATTCTACAATTCATTATTTAAGCACAGAATTCTTTATTTCGATGCGCGTGACTCTTGTGGTCCTCCACAGTATTCGTGCTGCACCAAAAGCCTCGCTGCAACCGCTTTGGTCACTAGCTGGCGTTTGCATTCAATCTCACTGCGTGGTAGTAAAACTGTGAAATCGTGAACACCGTTTGCCCTGCACCTTTTGAAATAGGTTGGCTGCGGCGGTAAAATATGTAAGTTTTACTGTGAAGGTAAACTTCTCTGCTTCTGGATTGTGTCACACTTTTTCAAGTTCCACTAAGGCTCAATGAGTAGTTTGCGTGAGCAGACAAGATGGCGTCTTCAATGGAAACTACACTTAATCTGCTAACAACCAAAGCAATCACAAAGAGGCATCACCTGCAACACCGTCAACTTCCACCTACCATAAGCCAACTATTTGGGGAATACACATTTTTCATTAGCAGTCTGTGGTTGCTGATTGGTTTCTAGGTCAGTATGACTGAGGACTCAAAGGAATGGGTCAATATTTTGGCGAATACAGAGTTGTTTTCTGATGTAGGGGTTACGTTAGAATATCAGCACTCTCTATCCTGGTAAATACAGTTTGCTGAGCTCCAAATCTTGCACTTTTCTTTTAAAAATCTTTAAAATGACACATGAACTCAGGGCTGTGCAATATGACCAAAATCTTATATCCCGATATAAGACATTTCTCATCCCGACAAAGATATATATCACAAAAATTTAACATTTTCTGTAAATTCTGTAAAACTCGGGTCCTCGACTTGCGTGAAGTGTTTTCAGCTGGGCGTCGTGTACCTGGAGTTGAGTGTTTTGACCGATGCATGAAACTATATATTTAGATATAGGCTGTAACGGCTGCCATTTTCTTTTTGAGTATTTATTACACAGCGTGCTCCTGGGAAAGGCCTGTTCTAACCTTTGAGTCTAAGGTTTATGACGGCTCATTTTTGCTTCTCATCCGTAAACTCTCTCCATACTCTTTCACGTGATTCTACCGTAGGTGGTTGATGAGGTTTGCCGTGTTTGAGACTGGAGTGGGGACCGGTTTGTGGCATAATTTGCATAGCACAGTTTTCTGTTCCGTGTCAGACTTTTCATAACCAAACCATGTCCATGCTACATGCCTTGTTTAGAAATAAGGTCCTGGATTTGTTTTGAGTGGTCTTTCTGTTTGTCATCATTTCAGTGTATTTCGAAAAATCTCAACAGGATCTTGAGCTTTATTGTGTAAGGTTTATGTGGAAATTAAACAACCGGACAGCGGTGCCACACACTGGGTTTATCGTCGTTGCTGCGACAACGTGTAAAAACAGTGGCTTGTCCGTCCGTAATGTGGTTATTTTAAATATAAGAGAAAGAGAGAACTTGTAATATGCGTAATATGAAACAATAGATGTTTTCATATGGTCATCCGATATATATCGTTATATCGAACAGCCCTACATGAACTAAAGAGCTGTGATATGTTTGAGTTTGCGTAAATATTCTTAGATTATACTGGCAAAAGTGGTTGGCGAAAGCATGATTACTTATTGAGGTACAAATTGCAACGGGCCATAATACCACAGTGAAAGCAGACAATATAGAGTAAACATTTGAGACATTAACCAAACAAGATGAGATCGAGTGTACAATCTTACTCACCAAACCCAGACAAAAGAAAAAGTCACTTCCATAATCCCCCCCCCCCCCCCCCCCCCCCCTTTAAGGAATAACGAGTCCTCACGAAAGTAAACCAAACTTCCCTGATATCCCTCTAATGGTTTCCTCCAACAAAGTGAGTCGCCATCTATGAAATTAAATCATAATGCTTTATACCTTTCTGCAGACAACAGAAATGGTCTTGCCGCTTTCTCTTCCTCTCACTCACTACCTGCGATTCAATTATGCTCTGTCCAGAGTCTCATAATTACATTACCTGAAAACGTATACATGATTAAAGGGAGGTAACGATGCTAAGTGACAGGACTCTCTCAAGTCAACAGCATTACGGTATTACAGCAATCATGGCTCAAGAGTTGGCAGTTCGTCTTGTAATCAAAAAGTTGCTGGTTCGAGCCCCGGCTCGGACAGTCTCGGTCGTTGTGTCCTTGGGCAAGACACTTCACCTACTGCCTACTGGTGTTGGCCAGAGGGGCCGATGGTGCGATATGGCAGCCTCGCTTCTGTCAGTCTGCCCCAGGGCAGCTGTGGCTACAACTGTAGCTTGCCTCCACCAGTGTGTGAATGTGAGAGTGAATGAATAGTGGAATTGTAAAGCGCGTTGAGGGTCTCGAAAAGCGCTATATAAATGCAATCCATTATTATTAAATATCTTGCACAATTCTATCTCCAGTGTTCTGCCACTTTTATAACAAATCGATGCCAAGATTAATTCACCTATTTAGAAGTACATGTGTATTGTAAGAGGATGGTGATGGGAAGAGAAGAAGAAACCATACAATCTGCTTTAGTTTGCTTCAGTTTCAAGTTGACGATTACTGGTGTTGTGGTTATTTTAGTTCCTGAACCTTCAGATTTAAGGGAATTGTAAATTTCCCAAAGGCAAGTAAGTCAATGATGCAAAAAAATTCAAAGAAGTACATTCAAGCTCCCGTTTCCCTCTTATGTTTTCTGATTGGCTGAGATTGAGAAGGTACTACAAGTGGTCATATGTGCATTCAGTGGAGTTGCACTTCTTTCATATAAACATACTTTGTAGTTAGGATATCAGGAATTTTTAAGTCCTGCTTTTTTTTGCTGAGGGGAAATGCACTCTTCCTTTGCGTGGGAGTCACATCAATCCCTAAGAGAAAACATCTTCGGGCCTCAGAAAAAAAGGGGTCAGTGTGGACTCAGAGGATACCCCCCCTCCCTCCACACACATGCACACGGAGACACTCTCCCTCCCTATCACCAATGAATGCAAAAACACAAGGCCCTCTGACATCTCAGGAAGTGGCTCTTGCATGGGGTTAGTTGGCTACCCCGCAACACTGAACCAGGTGGTAGCTTATCATCGTAGGGAGAAGAGGACACAAGGAATGATTTAAACTGAACTTCATGTACTATTTGAGAAAAGTGACTGAAAGGAAATGACAGGGGGAAAAAAACTGAAACCAAAAAGAACCAAAAAAATGTCAGGATTGGTTTGTGGTTTAGCCAACAGAGAAGTAAATGTGGGACACCCGGCTGTGGGGTCAAACTGTGGAGAGAGGGTGTAAAGCCGAACACTTGACGTATAAGCCTGGATGACCTTTCCCTAAAGACCAACAAAGGGGACAAAACATAGGGGTGGACAGCTGTAGAAGACCAGCAAATGAAGGGTCTTACTCAATACATCACATGTCCTCATAACAGTTCAGTCCCAGTGACTGCATTTGTTGGCCCCGCTGCAGATGGAGCGCAGTCAGTGAAGTTTAGCTGTTAAAAGCTCAGCAAAGTGACCAAATAAAGACCAAAAAGGCTCATGTTTACTCTCTGTTCCTGATGATTCCTCTCTACCAGTCACTGAGACAATCTAGCTACCTGTGACTGGAACCATCATAATGTTTACTCTCCACCTCAGTGTGAGGAAACTGTGGGTTTGGGTTCTGCACAAAAACAGGAAAGATTATGTATACTCACTGCTGCATAATGTGATCAGCATTTTTAAGACCTTAAGGCAGTACACAGTGCTGAAAAGGCTACATTATTGGGATAATCAACTGACCTTTGGGAGAAAGCAGTGAGCTCAATTTATAAACAAACAAAAATAAAAACCCAAACAAACTTCTTTTCCTTAATTTAGGCAACAATCGATATTTTATATTAACAACAGGTCAGATCACAGTGTGTCAAAGGACAAACCTCAACAAAGAACTAACACCTGATGAAGTTCCCTTCAGCCCCATGAAACTCTATCAACTCATTGTTTTGGTTTCTCATCCCACAGCTGTACCGTTTTGGTCCATCAGTTTAGGTTCAATCAATCAATCAATCAATCAATCAATCAATTTTCCTGTAGACTCCTGGTGGAGCATAGGGCTGCAACAACACCATGCCAACGGACTCTGTTCTGGGCCGTTCTCTTCAGCTGGGTCCATGTCATTCCGGCGGCCTTCACTTCGCTCTCGACAGATCTTCTCCACGTCTGTTTGGGTCACCCCACTTTCCTTTTTCCTTGTGGGTTCCAGTCCAGTGCTTGCCTAGTGACGTTGTCGGATGGTTTTCGGAGTGTGTGGCCTATCCAGCCCCATTTTCTCTTCTTGATGTCTTGACCGACCAGGTTCTGGCTGATTCTCTTCCACAGGTCTGTGTTCGAGATCTTCTCAGGCCATCTGATGTTAAGGATGTGTCGCAAGCACTTGTTGATGAAAATCTGTATCTTGCTGGTAATGTTGTTGGTCACCCGCCACGTCTCAGACCCATACAGGAGGACTGCTTTCACATTGGTGTTGAAGATGTGGATCTTGCTGCGCTGGGATAAGGGTTTGGAGTTCCAGATGGGTCGCAGGGAGATGAATGCAAGCCCTGCTTTGTTGATCCAGCTCTTGATCTGCGCCGCCATCTCTGTTGACTATGCTTCCTAGGTAGATGAAGCGGTTGGTTTCCACTAAGTCTTTTCCCTGTAGCTGCAGTGGATGTTCTTGTCGGTTGTTCAGCTGCAACACTTCTGTTTTTCTGACGTTGTTCAGGCCGGTCTTTTCTGCCTCCTCAGTGAGCCGGGTAAGCTTGGACTGTGCATGTTGCTGCTTGTGGGACAGAAGGCTGACGTCGTCTGCAAAATCAAGGTCCTCCAGCTGTTTGGTGAAGGTCCACTGTATACCGGTGTTGCTGCCCTCTGTGGTTCTTCTCATCATCCAGTCCATGACAATCAGGAAGATTGTCGTGACAGCATGCAGCCTCGCCTCACTCCGGTTTTCACTGCGAAGGGGCTGGTCAGTTTTCCATTGTGGATGATCTGGCAGGATGAGTCTTCGTATAGCTGTTGGTTGATGTTGATGAGCTTCTGCGTGATTCCGTAGTGCTGCATCAGTTTCCACATGGTCTCCCTGTCAACGCTGTCGAAGGCTTTTTCAAAGTCAACGAAGGTTGTGTACACTGCCATTCGACAGACTGCTTGATGATGATGCGCAGAGTGGCGATGTGGTCTGTACATGATCGGTCTTGTCTAAATCCTGCCTGCTCTGATCTCAGTCTCTTGTCCAGTGCCTCCTTCACTCTCTCCAAGATAATTCTGGTCAACACCTTGCTGGGGATGGGATGGACAGCAGCATAATTCCTCGCCAGTTGCCGCACTGGGATAGGTCGCCTTTCTTGGGGAGCTTTACCAGGTGCCCAAGCTTCCAATCGGCAGGCACTTGTTCCTGTTCCCATATCTTTACTAGGAGAGGATGTAGCATCTCCACTGCTGCTGCCGCGTCTGCCTTGAGAGCTTCTGGAGGGATGCCGTCAGGCCCTGGTGCCTTTCCATTTTTCAAGGACTTGATGGCTTTGGTGATCCCTGCCTTGTTGGTGGATTGGTGTTGATACAGAGGGGCTCTTCTGCTGGTGGTATGTCGGGAACTGTTTGCGGTGGTGGTCGATTCAGGATCTCTTCAAAATGTTCAACCCATCTTCTTTGTTCTTCGTCACTTGTGATGTTTTTCCCATTCTTGTCCTTGACTGGCTTACTTGGGTTGAAACTCTTTCCTGACAAGGTCCGGGTGATCTCATACACTCTCTTCACTTTGTTCTCCTTAGCTGCTGTTTTTGCCTCTTCTGTCATACTGTGCACAAATTGTCTTTTGTCCCGTCTGGCACTCTTCTTCACTTCTCAGTTCACCTGCCAATATTGTGCTCTGAGGTCTGTTTTCTCATGTTGAATAATCAACATTTCTCTTCATAGTCAACAATGTATTAATTACCCAGCTGTAATATCCATGGCAGAAGAGATAAACCTTCAGTGACAGAAGGCACATTGAAAAAAGCATAAATTTGAGGGAAGAAAGTCGATTTTTCCAGAGTGAACTAAACAAAACTGTGCTCCTTCTACTCCAAAGCTGAAACACTTCCTGTATAAATGATGAGTATAAAAGAACAGCTGAAATAATTCAGGAATAGTTTTAATTAGGTGAGTCTCCTTCATAGCCTGTTAGAAAGTCCATTAATGCTGAGTAAAGGCACCCATCCGCTCCACTGCTGTAACTCAAAACTCACCCATTTACATTCCTTCCCTGTTAAAACCATACTACTCTTCAATCCCACAGGAAGCTGGGGAGGAAGACTGAGCGAGTGGGTGTCCAGCCCCCCCCCCCTTCCAAATCCTCCTTTCAAACAACCATCATTGAACCATGCCTGGAAAAGAAGAAATGAGGGTGAGTGAGAGCGCACACACTTCACACATTGTTCCAGCAAGAAAAAGCAGATGTGGATCGGGAATTCCCTGTTGGTTTAAGCATTCCCAGCGCAGTTCAACAGCCCCCAGGTTGGAGCACCTCAACACAGAGGACAGACAGATAACTCCTGTACAAAAAGCCAGTCATTCGGCGGTACTGACCAACCGAGCCACATCTGCCAAGTAAATATATCAGCATACAGCTGCCGATTAGCCAATCAGCGGGGAGGCAACCCATCCTCTTCACCAATCAAAAGACGCAATTCTACCTCATCATTACGCACACACTTTGACACAGAGAGTTCGGTCGGAGCTGCAGGTGGGGAAAGTCAGCAGAGGTTTACTCACCGTGTGGATTTCGTTCCTTCTTATGCTGTCCATGAGACTGTAAGTTTTGGTGTTTTATCCTTTTTGTTCTTTGCTGCGGACATTATCCTCACTTGTTTAAATCCTTGGTGCACACTTTGTTTACCGAATGTTACTTTACTTGTGTAAAGTGTCTAGTTAGGATTTATGTAAATAGTAAAACTAGCATTTGTTGATACTCCCTTATGTTAGGTGAATGTTCTACTACCCAGTATTGTTTGTATTGTTGTATTACACATTTAATTCACTCTGTTCACATAATTATGTAAGACTTTTATGTTCTTTTCCAACAGAAACCACACCATCAGTTCACCACACAGCATATAGCATTTTGGAGAGATGACTGGGGACCCGCCTCGTTGGCCGCCAACTGATTCCAAAGACTGGAGGAAATATGGTCAGCACGAACCTCCACTGAGTACAGAGACCGTGTACCGGGGACCAACACCACACATTCCATACTTCATGTGTGATGACCCCAGCCAGTTCGCTCATTTGCGAATGACCCATGACAATATCCTGCCTCATGATGCAACTGAACGTTTTAAGTACCAGATCCTGGTCGATCACCTCAAGTTGGAAGACGCCCTCCTGATTGCCGATTCCTACAGCAATAGCCGCTACCCATGCAGCCAGACCATGTCGTCTCTGATAGAGCTTGTATAGTCAACCTCACAAACTTGCCCTGCAGCGAAAAACTGACGTGTTGTTTGAGTCTCCTGTACAGAGTGGTGACAGCCAAGCATTCCGTCTTTTTGCCCTGAAAGTGAGGGCTCTCATGGGAATGTTGGAGCAGCTTGGGAAAGAGAGGAGAGCAGAACTAGAGTGTGGGTCACACGTCACCAGACTGCTGTCGCATTGTCTTCAACTGTTCCTTTGTGCACAATGGTACCAGCCTGAATGAGCATCTCCTCACTGGTCCTACCTTGGGCTCGACGCTCCTGGGTGTGTTACTTCGCTTCCGGGAGTATCCCATTGCAGTGAGCAGTGACATCAAGGGGATGTTTCATCAGGTCCGCCTCTTGACTCAGGACAAGCCTTTCCTCCGATTCCTCTGGAGAGATATGGATCGAACTAGGCAACCAGATGTCTAGGAATGAAAGGTCTTCCCCTTCGGGACGACATGCAGTCCCTGCTGTGCCACCTATGCTCTCCAGTGGCATGTTCTGGATCACAGCAGCCCCAGCGAAGATACCCGTCACACGGTGGAGAAATGTTTCTACGTTGACAGTCTCCTCCAGAGCTTTGCATCATTTCTTGAAGCCCAGCAACTGGTCAACAAGATCCAGCAGTTGCCGCTCACCGGTGGCTTTGAATGACGACAGTGGGCTTCCAACTACCCAGAACTCATCAGTCATATGCCACCTGGATAAGTCTCACAGAGCAGTGAACTGTGGTTTTCCCCTGATGGGACGGATGTACCAGAGCGGACTCTGGGCCTGCAATGGAACTGCCCGTCTGACGAGCTCAGATATCAGATTCGGCACACCGAGCCGTTGGTGGGGCCCACCATGCGCAACATCTATCAGGTTCTGGCCAAGCAGATGATCCGCTTGGCCTCCTCATTCCTTACACCACTCGGGCCAAAATTTTGGTACAGCATATCTGGAGAAAAAGGAGAGACTGGGATGATCTAAATCTGCCAGTCGACCTGCTGCAGCTGTGGCATGCATGAGAAAGTGAATTGATTCAGCTCCCTGAGGTCTCCCTGTCACGTTGTTACATGCAGCCAGAGACAGACCTATCCCTTTGCAAGCCAAGCATCTACATCTTCTCCGATGCATCTGAGAAGGAATATGGAGCTGTGGCCTACCTTCGGACAGAAGATAGGCCACAGCATACACACAGCATATAGCATTTTACTGCACTTTAAAATCCCCTCACTCACATTATGGATATGTAACTTGGATTCTTGTTAAATAAATGAGTGAACGACAGATACTTGAGTGGAAGTGGATTTGTGGATAAGCCATCTGTTCTTATCGGACAACCCTGTTGAGATTATGGATTCATAGAGTCAGCACCTTATCATTTCATCATTCAAAGTCAGGAGGTTAAGTCTGTCTCTCTTAGAGTGACATCCTCCATTACAACTCCCATTGACTGAAGTCCTCAGTTCATCCAAACAGAAGAGACAGACGCTCTACGAGACACCCTTTCTGCTTAAGGACTTCTTATTTTTAGCCCAATAGCTGACAGGCTAATTTCTGTCTCATTTCTGTGTAGCTTTATCCACTGCTTCACAGCACTGCCTGCCAACAACTCTGTTAGAGCCTTAGTCATGTCTCCAGCAATTCTGCCCCACTGGAGTCTTCACAGAGAGTGACCCCATAAAAGGAATATTCTGTAAAAGCCCTGGGGTTTGTGTTAGTAAGCTTTGCTCTGTGGCTCATCCCTTACTCACAAATTCAGCCTGCGCTTTACACATCAGCAGGCCCCAAGTCCACCGATGAGTAGTTTCTTCCTCATCCACATTGGCAGAGGGCAAGTGTCAGGGACAAACGGAGCTCAGGGAATAAGTTTGTACAGCTGAGGAACTCTCATAATTTTTCAGCGCTGTGAAAGGGTATTTAGTTGCGTGTTGTGTTGTACTTGCCAAAAGCATGACCGATTTAATTTGCACAGAAATGCTTTACAGTTTAGCTACGTCTTCCTGATGACACATCAAGCTAAAAATGCTTGAGATGCTATGGTGGGCCGCTGCCAAGCACATGAAGCCAGGGAGTGCTCTGTTAAAACCTTTGGAGTATTTTCATCTCCACAATAGAAGCATGAATAGCAGGGACTGACAGAAAGTGTTGGTAGTTTTTCATCAAACACTTCTCTCCAAAGCCCACAGCTCAGCTTTCTTCCATTGTTAACGTGCGGGGCGTTCTCCTTTTCCTGACAAAAAAAAGCACATCACACATGCAGCTCCAAAACAATGTCCAAAGCTTGCTTGCTTAAGATGACTATGACTGAGCAGGGCCGTTGCTACAAGGCCACCTCCTCACTACAGAGACAGAGAAGGGCTTTTTGCACAACCTCAGGCCTGGCTGCATTGCATCAGTCATCAAAGGCATGAGACTTGGCAGACTAGACTCTTTTCTCACTATCAGCTACACTGCTGAACACAAGGGCTGTGTCCCAATTCAGGGTATGCACGCTTGAAGTACGCATTTCAAGTGCGAGTACGTCACCGTCACGCGACGACGGCTGTCCCAATTCAAAGTGCACTTCAAATGCATACTCCAAATGCGCCGTCGATTTCCCCAAATATCAAGCGTGGTCCGGTGCACGCTTCGTGGTCCCATATATCCCACAATCCATAGCGTGGCGGTGGGTGTGGATAATTTTGCCGCAAAATACGGCAGACGGGAGCGGCCGAAGAGTGAACTGGCAAAAGTAAGTACTGAATATGATGTCACTTATTTATGTGCGAATGTTTAAGAACATTAAAACATTACTGTTTATGGGGCGCCGTTTGTAAACTGCATGTCGGCAAAGTTATGTGACATTAGTGATGTTTGTACTTTCAGCTGTAACTTGGTTTTAAAGCCTCTACTTCTAAAATATATATATATATATATATATATATATATATATATATATATATATACATATACACACATATGTGTATATATATATATATATATATATATATATATATATATATATATATATATATATATATACATATACACACATGTGTATATATGTATATGTATATATATATATATATATATATATATATATATATATATATATAATCTGACAATACATATGATATTGTCCATATTATATTAACATTACCACAGTGAGATGACTTTAGTCTCATGAGCAACATTAGCTAATTATTATTTACTAACTAATCTTGAAATGACTGTTCAGCACAGAAATGAAGCCCAACTATCATGTTTTATAGTCCCGTGGTCTCAGCCTCAGATACTCGCGGTTAGTATCATGGTTGCTAGGCAACCTGAACAGCGCGACGAAGGCTAGGCCGTCCCATTTCACAAGCGTCTCACTTCCGCACTTCCCGTACTTGTAGTACGCACCGTACGTAGTACGCGTAGTGTGCGTACTTCAAGCGTGCATACCCTGAATTGGGACACAGCCAAGGACCCCGGCTCGGATGCACAGTGTATAAAACACACACTACAAATTCTAATGACTACACCAGAAGATGGACGATAAGTGTGCACGCTGGGATTTAAAAAACAAACAAACAAAAAAACAACTTTCCAACATTAAACCTGCAGAAAAGGAAGAAAGAAATTTAGGCAACCATCTTCAATCCTTCCCCTATTAAGTCCCTTCGAACGGACAGGCATGTGGACTAACCATATCTTTTACACGTTCCAAATTATTATGCAAATTGTGTTTAAGTGTCATAAAGATTAAATAAGTTGTTTTTCAATTAAACCCATGGATGGAATAGTGTCTCAGGGCTCTTTGGATCACTGAAATCAATCTCAGACACCTATGATCATTAGTTTGCCAGGTGAGTCCAATTAAAGGGAAAACAACTAAAGAAGGATGTTTCACATTATTAAGCAGACCACCATTTTCAAGCAATATAGGAAGGAAAAAGGATCTCTCTTCTGCTGAAAAGCGTGAAATAGTTGAATGCCTTGGACACGTAATGAAAACCTTAGATATTTCACGAAAACGTAAGTGTGATCACCATAATGTTAAGAGATTTGTGGCTGAGTCAGAGCACACATGGGTTCGTGCAAATAAAGGCACAATGAGGAAGGTTTCTGCCAGACAAATATATCAGATTAAGAGAGCAGCTGCTAAAAGGCAATTACAAAGCAGCAAACAGATATTTGAAGCTGCTGGTGCCTCTGGAGCCCTGCGAACATCAAGGTGTAGGATCCTCCAGAGACTTGCAGTTGTGCATAAACCTTCTATTCAGCCACCCCTAACCAGTGCTCACAAACAGAAACAGCTGCAGTGGGCCAAGAACTACTTGAAGACTAATTTTCAAACAGTCCTGTTCCCTGATGAGTGCAGTGCAACCCTTGATGGTCCAGATGAATGCAGTGGTGGATGGTTGGTGGACGGCCACCATGTCCCAACAAGGCTGCAATGTCATCAAGGAAGTGGTGGTGTCTTGTTTTGGGTTGGAATCAGAGGGAGAGAGCTGGTCGGCCCCTTTAGGGTCCCTGAAGGTGTGAAAATGACCTCTGCAAAGTATGTGGAGTTTCTGACTGACCACTTTCTTCCATGGTAGAAAGAGAAGAACTGTGCCTTCCGCAACAAAACCATCTTCATGCAAGACAATGCACCATCTCATGCTACAAGGAATATCTCTGCATCATTGGCTGCTATCGATATAAAAGGAGAGAAACTCATGGTGTGGCCCCCATTTTTCCCTGACCTCAATCCTATTGAGAACCTTTAGAGCATCCTCAAGCAAAAAAATATGAGGGTGGGAGGCAATTCACATCCAAACAGCAGCTGTGGGAGACTCTCCTGACATGCTGCAAAGACATTCAAGTAGAAACTTTCCAAAAACTCACAAGTTCCATGTATGCAAGAATTGTAAAACTGCTATCAAATAAGGGGTCCTATGTTAATATGTAACTTGACCTGTTAAGATGTTTTTGATTGAAATAGCTTTTGATTTCAGTAAAATTGATCTACTAATGCTGCAAATTCAACAAATGGCCATTTTCAATTCTCTACAACCTATAAAATCTTTTGAAACTCTGTGTGCGTAATAATTTGGAACAGTGCATTTTAAGTTTTTTATTTTTGAAAAACATACATACCCATTTCAGATTTGTAACTTTCTTTTTTAAATTGACCAACAGTTGCCAAACATTTATTACTTTGATCATTTTATAGCTCAGAAGCATAAGGAATCAGTGGATTAAACAGTAACCAAATTGAAAACGCGCCAAGCCTCAATAACAAAAAAGGAAGAAAGAAAGAAAGACAGCAAAGACGACTTTCTATCATCAATACTGTCAGTGACTCGAGTGTTTAAAAGGAATCAAATTTAGTTGCTTACGTGTCCTCTGACCTGAAAACCCAATTAGGTTTTAAGTATTACTAATCTTGTATATTTATTTTTATTTAATTTATTCACTTGTGTTGCCTTCATTACCACTATCTATGTAAATATATCTCTCCTTTTTTCTCTCTGTTTTTTTTCTGGGTGTGTGTTTGCTAGTATTTTTGTTTGTTTTTGCTTTGGGGTTTCTTTTCCATACATTTTCCATACCTTTCTACTGTGCTGTTTACAGTCTTCCCTTTTGTTTTTGTTTTTTGTTTGTTTTGTTTTTTTTTCTTCTGTTTTTGTCTATAGGGAAGTCACTCTTCATTCTTGATTAAGGTTTCAAGTACATTTTCCAGACTTGTGCGAGAGCCGACTTCGTAGTAGTTCTGATCTGCAAGCTGTTTCCTTTTGGAGGAATGCATGTTGTATGGGTGAGCTTGCTGCTGTGTTCTCCAGTAGCTCTCCTTTGGTCAGGGCGAGGGAGGGGGGGTTCAGGCGTTTTTTTGTGTGTGTTGTTGGAGGGTCTCTTTTTTTAACTCACAGAACTTGTATAGGGTGTTATTCCATGTTCTGTTCTGGGCTTCTCCCATAATTTCTCTCACCCACTGTTTATACATCCCTTCATTATCTTCCTATAATCTTACATGATTAGTCCCTTAAATCTGCTCAGCTGGAACGTTAAAGGTTTAAACCATCCCATTAAGGAAGAAAGGTTTTTGCACAAATTAAGCAAGAAAATGCCTCCATTGTGATTTTACAAGAAACCCATATCAGAGGTTCGGATAACTCACGGCTTATGTCTCAGTGGGCGGGGCAGCAGTTCCTTTCCTGTTTTGAGGCCAAGGCCAGAGGAATATCCATTCTCATCAGCCCTAAGGTTCACTTTGAACACCTTAACGTTATTTCAGATCGACACGGTCGTTTTGTCATTGTTTCAGGGAGGTTGTATAACACACAGGTAGTTTTGGTCAATGCATATGCTCCTAACACAGATGAACCCAAATTTTTCGAACATCTTTTTTCTAATTCACCAGACCTAGGCTTGTACTCTTTGATACTTGGCGGAGACTTAAATTGCTGGTTGGACCCTGTTTTGGATCGATCCTCATTAAAACCGGCCTGTCTTAGTAAGTCAGCCTCGTGTTTTCATTCCCTTTTTTCTACATATGGGGTTAGGGATACTTGGTGACATCTGCATTCGACCGACAGGGAGTATTCTTTTTTCTCTAACGTCTATCACACTTTTTCTAGGATAGACTACTTTTTCTTAGATAATTACTTGACTAGTATTGTATGTGCCTGTGAATACCGTGCCATAGTTATATCAGACCATGCCCCCTTAATTTTGACTCTGTCTATCCCCGACTTACTTAGAACAGACAGGAGTTGGCGTTTTAACCCCACACTACTATCTGATAATACCTTTCTTGAATTTATAAATAACCAAATTAAACTCTTTGTAGACACAAACATTTCCCCAAATATTTCTAGCCTTTTAGTTTGGGACTCAATGAAGGCCTATCTCCGAGGACAGATCATTTCATATACAGCTAATATAAAGAGGGTAAACTTAAAAGAAAGACAAGAATGAGCCAATAAAATAAAAGACTTGGACCATCACTATGTACACAATAAGGACTCAGAGGTCTTTCAACTCGTGCAGTGGAGAGGAAACAGACATTTTTTGCAATCCCACCTCTCCAATTTTCCAGAAGCTCCAGCCACAAACTTACTGGACGAGCTCCTTAATTTGCAACTATCAGGCAAAGGTGTAATGTCTCGCATTAAACTGTGCAGTGTAACCCCAGTTCCCGTTGTAGGACTCAATTCCACATGGGAGAAGGAGTTGGGTATATCTGTGTCAGGTGACGTCTGGGACTCAGTCCTTTCTGACAAAGTTGTACTTTTGTATTTTCTTACTCAGTTGTATATAGCATTTGTATTCTACTGTATATATTATTCTATTTTATTCTATTGTATATAGTATTTTATTTTATTTTATTGCATTCCAGTGTTTTCTAATTTCTGCTACATAACTTTGCACTTTTGCTGTAACGAAACAAATTTCCCACCTGTGGGACTAATAAAGGTCATCTTATCTTATCTTATCTTTCTCTGGTAAATTGTACATCACTCTGCGCCCGTCATTCCCTATTACAATTCAAAGTAGTCCACAGGGCCCACTTATCTAAATCCAAATTAGCTAAGCATTATCCCAGTTTAGACCCTCGCTGTAACAGGTGCGGGTCTGATGATGCCAATCTAACCCACATGTTTTGTACCTGCCCTGCCCTGGCAAATTTTTGGGAGGAGGTTTTCTGCACTTTGAACAAGGCTACCGGCCAGAAACTAGCTCTCAACCCCCTACTTGCTCTTTTTGGTACAGCGGGAGAGGATGATAAGTATATTCCCAGAGCAAAGAGTAGGGTGCTGTCTTTTGTTTCCCTCCTGGCTAGACGTGCCATTTTGATGAGGTGGCTTGCTGATATCATTTCGTGTCTCAGTCTGGAAAAGATCCACTGCTCCATCCAGAACCAAAAGGGCACATTTGGTAAAATTTGGGGTCTCTTTCTGAAAAACGTCTCTAAACTTCAACTTAAGGATGTTCCAGCTGACTAACGGATTTGCTTTTCCATAGAGGTCTGATGTGTGTCTGTGTTAATGGGAATGTGAAGCTCAGTGATGTTGCAGCTAACTTCTGTGTGGTTCTTAAGGAAACGGTTAGTTACTATGATAATCCCTCCCAGGTTTTGGCTTTTGTTATTTTGTTGGGTTTTTTTTTTTTTCTCTCTTTTTTTTCCTGGGTTTTTTTTTTCGTTGCTTGTTTGTTTTCCTCTCTTTTTATTTACCAATTTTCTAACATGAGAAGTTCTGTTATGTATTCAATGCAAGCAGATTTTGTTTCCCTCTTCTTCTTTTTTTTAAATAAACTGTATCCACAATTACTCAATAGAAATATTTTGAATTAAAAAAAAAGTATTACTAATCTTGTGTAAAGTTTGGTAACTGATAATAGGAACAATACTAAAACAAGTGGATTGATATGACAAAAAAATATCTCAGACTCCTGTCTAATCAGCTCAGGAAGAGGTTGTTGATGAAGTGGATGCAGTACCAGTTCAGCGGGCTAATCCTACTTCCTGGCAGTGGTCCAGATTTGCACTCTCCAGGGCATATCAGCCCTACCCATCCTCCACCCAGCTACAGAGCTATCAAGCTGAAGTGGTTTGTTATAAAAATGAAAGCGGAGGTATATATATCGACCATTTATCAGTAATGCTTTAAGAGTTATGTGACTTTTAGGTATATACTTAAATATGGGTTGGGTTCAATCGTTTATTTTTTTATAGAAGGAAAAACTGCTAGTGAAGCAAGCAGGAGTTTTTTTTTTTTTTTTTTTTTTTACAAGCCTCTGGCTTCAATTATGAAAACATGCAGTAATGAAGATGTTCCGCTCAAAGTCCCACCAGGAAATTAATTCTGAGCTCAACGAAACACTGGTGTTGTTGAAACTTACCAGGCAATTAGAAAAGGTACCTCACGAGGGGCGTTGAGTATATTACATTTTAGTGCTGCTGGAGTAAAACAAATCAAGGATCAACTCTGTAGAAGTCACTGCCACAGCTACAATATCATGAACAATGCTGTCAGCTCATCTATAAATGGCTACGATGAAATATGTTTTACGATGGTGATGAAATCGGCGAGAGGTGATGCTGGCTTGTAAAATGCTGGAACCAAAGCAAGAGAAGAGCTGATCTTCTTTTCCTCCTCTAACACACCCTGCCACAAAACACTGCCAACAGCGTTATAACTTCTCGTAACTGAGGCAGAGGTTTGTCATAAGGAAGGACGGTTATTCACTTGTCAGAATTGTACTTTACTTG
This sequence comes from Pelmatolapia mariae, assembly GCF_036321145.2. Lineage (NCBI taxonomy): Eukaryota > Metazoa > Chordata > Actinopteri > Cichliformes > Cichlidae > Pelmatolapia > Pelmatolapia mariae. The sequence goes on from NC_086243.1 coordinate 20,498,764, forward strand.
CTATCAGGAGATAACCTGGTGGTAATCACAGAGCTCTTCCAGCTTTGGAGACAAACCTTTAGGCATAAACATAAGCCTCATTTCTTTATCTTTTTCTTCCAATGAGACGGGTTTACTTGTAGTTTTTTAAAGTGATGTTGAAAATACATAATTTGTTCTTTCGATGAATCTCCCCCCCAAAAAGATGCCAAAGATAACAATGTTTGATAGGCATAAAATAGTCTTTTAGCACCAACAACCTGATTCCCAACGAGCTGTTAGCTGAGAACTTGGCATATCTCAGCATGGTCAGCAGTGGGTCCTGAAAAAATTTGAAGAAACTGGACAAGAACTAAAAGATAAGTCCAAATGCATTTGGTGTCCACTCATTCTTCTTTTGATACGAATGCTTGGCTGAAATTTGTGGTATTAGACAACTGGATGTGTGGCTTTACAATCTATTACATTCAATTACATCATTACACCTGTCCCAGCTTTATTGGTCTAAGAATCTGAATAATTAGCTGTATTGATCATTAACACAGTAAAAACTATACTTAAACATCCATGTGTTAGCATTGTAATATGTAATCAGATTCTCAGAAGAATCCAATTAAACAGCTGTGCCTTAGTGGAGCTTTTCATTTCTACAAATTTCCCTTAGAAAAACAAAAAAAACAACTCTTATATCTAACTTGGATTTGATGCCTTGATTTAATATCAGCTCAACAGCTAACAGACATGCCTTTCTCCTCTCTGTTGACACAGGGTTGTAAAGTCATGTCCACATGACAAGTTAAGGTCAAGGAAGACAGATAAAACAGTCTCGAAGAAGACAAAGTCTTGAATAAGGAACCCTTTGTGCCGAGATTGGGGTTTCTGAGGCTGACGTATTCACGTTTCCTTTTCTTTGTGTGCGTTTCTCAGTCAAGCGCTCTCTCCCATTATCTTATTTAGAAGGCAGCCACAAACAGACTATGTATGTTGTTTAATTTCGGGCTTTAGAAGAGAATATTTCCTGTTAGGAAAGCTCCCCACAGCTGGCACCCAGTAAGCTCAGATCTTGTTTTGAACTCTTATAATTTGAAGTCTTCAAAGACACGAAAAGGAGGTCTAGACTGGAAAAAAATAAATAATTTAAGAGATTCTGAATGTCTGTAGATGTGAGCATAGCACATGACCACACAGTTTTCCTGTGTACACAGAATTTAAACTAAATTCATGAAGTCAACAAGCCTATTTTCTCTTAATGCCGAAGTGTAAGCCGAGCTGAACGACAGAGAAAAGGTTGAAACATCACTGAACCTGTTTTTCTTTTCCACAGTACATGCCAAATTCTTTGGACAAAACAAGACAAATCCCTTTTGTTTTCTATTTGACTAGAAATTACTCAACACAACTACCTTTTCAGTTTCATGTTCACTCTCAAACCAAGCTTTACACAGTCAGCTGCATGAAGTCAATTTAAATCAGTTGAAACAGAACAATTTTACATCCGTCTGCAGCTAAACACCCCAATAGCTTTTGTAATAGCTTTAGCCCGGTCGGATTGGGCAGCAAAGGGCTGCTTAAATACCACAAACTCCTCTGCTCCTCCACTTGGACTGCTAGCGCTGGCCATAGCTATCGCTTGACAGAACGACCACGCGCACCATATGCTTTTTTTTCTTCTTTTTCTAATCTTCGGGTCACGTGTGTGCCGAACCGTGGAGTGGGATCGGTTTGGATTACAGATCAACCATGATCCGTTGCACCACTAATATATACTCATACCAACGTACCCGTACACCCACACACACATAAATACACATCAGCATTATGAAAATATTGGACAAGAAGACCCTATCAGAGCTCTACCTCCTCCCTGTACCCTGCAAAAACCATACCCTTGAACCGCTTTTTAAACTGACTCATGCTTGGACATTGCTTGATTTCTTTACTTAGTCTGTTCCACAGCTTCACTCCACAAACAGAGATACAAAAACTTTTTAGTGTTGTCCGGATACAAGGATGTTTTAAATTTAATTCTCTTCTCAAATTGTATCCCGGTTCCCATTTAGAAAACAATTTTAGAATATTGTTAGGAAGTAGGTTGTTTATTGCTTTATACATAATTTGTGTCATGAGAAAATGAACCAGATCTGTGAATTTTAGTATTTTTGATTTTAAGAATAGTGGATTTGTATGATCTCTGTAACCAGTTTTGTGGATTATCCTTATGGCCCTTTTTTGTAATATAAAGATTGATGATAGCGAACATTTGTAAGTATTGTCCCAAACCTCTGTACAGTAATGCAAATACAGTGCAATCAGTAAACAGTAGAGAATGTGGAGTGACATGTTCATAGTCACTTACTCTAGTCATGTATTCCTTTACCTTCATGTGCCAGCACCGAGATCTTGGTCATAGTTTTTCATGTCGTGTTCATAGTCAGTCATAGTACTTCGTCATAGTTCAGTCCTCAGTCCCAGTCTTCGTTCATAGCCTTTAGTTTCTTCCAGTTTAGGTTCTTAGTTTTGTCATTGCCATAGTTTATGGTTTGTTATTTTGCCTTCTGTATCAGCCCCAAATAAAGGCTCGCTTTGAGTTAAGCAAAAGTTTTGCCTCCTGCGTCTGTGTCCGCACCTGGGTCCTCCAAACACTCTACACACGCTGACCGTAAATGGTAAATGGCCTGTATTTGTATAGCGCTTTACTAGTCCCTAAGGACCCCAAAGCGCTTTACACGTTCAGTCATCCACCCATTCACACACACATTCACACACTGGTGATGGCAAGCTACATTGTAGCCACAGCTGCCCTGGGGCGCACTGACAGAGGCGAAGCTGCCGGACACTGGCGCCACCGGGCCCTCTGACCACCACCAGTAGGCAACGGGTGAAGTGTCTTGCCCAAGGACACAATGACCGAGACTGTCTGAGCCGGGGCTTGAACCAACAACCTTCCGATTACAAGTCGAACTGCCGACTCTTGAGCCACAATCGCAGATCGCCCGTGACAGTTTATTGTTGATCAATGTTTTACTATAATACTTATTTCTACATATGCGTAAAATATTGGTCAGTTTATTTTTGTATTTTTTATATTTATTTTCAGCATCTTTTGTTCTTTGTTTTAGGAATTCCCTATAGAGTGCATTTTTCTTTTTACATGCATTTTGTAAACCCTTAGTGATCAATGGTCTATCTGAATATTTGTGCTTTCTGTTGTATTTTTTTTTTGTTGGACAGCCTTACTTTAGGCATTACTTTAATTACTTCTTTGAATTACCGGAGATATGCCTCCAAAGTAAATATGAAGTTATAATTAATGCAAAGTTACATCTGTAATGCTTCTTGAATCTTGCCAGCGACCACAAGTTTGATCTCAACTGTAACGCTCCTAAATCTGATGTAACAGAACTGAAGCACGGCATGTATTTTAACTCTAAAAGGTGGCCTCTTCAGTTTAACCTTTAAAAAAATGCAGCTGATTGTGTTTCCATGACAGAAACACAGTCCCAGCACAGAGACCTCCAGGGTGAAATAGGTCACGTGATCTGTAAACTGAGATTTAAAAACAACAAAAAAACAAACAAACAAAAAAAGAGTCTTTTGAAGTCCAAGGATTATACTCTCATTGATGTCCTAAGAAAATAACTGTACTTTTTCTTAAAACTTATATAACTGAAACTCCGAGTTGAAAAACAGACACAAGGCATTCTTGATTTTTACAGGCATTTATTGGACACAGGTGCCACCAACCATGCCATGAGAACTGTACAAACAACATAAAATAATCAATTTCCATAGTAAATTGTTCTCATAGAGATTAAACAATAAAGCATATTATTCAACAACATAAAAACATTCACAATTTGAGCTTTACAAAATGTTAACATATTACACGTAACTAACATAAACTCGACAGTTCTGTCACAAACAAACATCTTATTTTTCTACCAACATATAAAATGCAAATTGCATACCTCATTGGCCGCATTAACTTGAAGGGGCTAATGACAACGGATCTTGCAGTGCACTCTTTTCCACAGCTGGAAAACTTCATTGCATGTGTCTACATAGCTCTACCACCAACTGAGAAAAGAAAGCATGCTGCCCTCTACCGAGTGTGGCGTGTAACTGAAAATACTGTCAACCCCAAACAACAGACTGAACATCAATTCCACCCTGGAAACATTCTGTAGAACCTTTATATGTGTGTTTTAAAACCAACAACGTACACATTAAATCTGACTTATTGAAAATACAGTATTTTAACATATTTATTGCAACTTAAACCCATGAAATTACCTTAAACTGCATAACTGCTGCAGACAGCAGCCACAATAAACCTTCAAGCCCCTTTGGATTACCTCACAAATGCATCATCACCGATCTTGGACAGTTTTTCCTTCCTTTTTATGTTGACTATTGGTGCCACAATATCCAAATTATCGCTTTAATGTGATATCGGGGGTGGCATGGTGATGTGGTGGCAAACACCATCAATTTACAACAAAAAAGGCATGGGATCAAATCCACCAAACAGCTGGGGCCATTACTGTGGAGTTTTTCCTGTGTGGGTACTCCCATAGTCCAAAGACATAAATGCTAGGTTAACCGTTACCGTTTCCAGAACAAGTGTGTCCTTGGAGAAGAAAATGTACGAATATGACAGTGCCAGTAAAAATCTAAAACATCAGGAAAAGTAATTGAATACTAGAAGGCATAACACAGACTTTTGATATTTGGACTTTTGATTCCAAAGGAGTGTCATTAATGTTGTCATGAAGATGAATTTGCCATCTTGTTCAAATCAGTTTGACTGCTATTGACACTGTGTGCTAGTTAAAACACAGCATGGCACATAGAAACATCTGTCTCAGCCCTTGGCCAAAAAGACACAAATCAACAACAACTTGAACTGGGGGTGGGCGGTATAAACGGTACACGGTAGAAACGATATGAATTTGGTCAACGGTAGAGATTTTGACTATACCGCTCTACCTTGATAGCGCATGTTGATGGTTTCATCAAGCTGCACATGTTTTGGTTGAAAGCATCACAGCAGCTGCAAGCAGTATCATTTGCAAATTATGCCGGGCGACAGTAATAGCGCAGAGATGAATCATGTTTTAGAATATGAGGAAAGCCAAAAACTGTGCTTCCTCCACTTCCGTACCATTGATTCATTAATGTTGAATTCTCTCGCAGCTGCTCTATTCCCATGTTGTTGCAGTATATTAATAACTAACCTCTTATTGTGGATGGATTATCTCAGTTGTTCTCCCGACTGAAGTTTGATCCGTTTACAGCATCCTGCAATGCGATTGCATTTGTTCCTAACCATCAGGAACCCTCACGTTAATTTTTATCGAGTGGAAAAAAGTTAGCATTCATCCTCCAGCTTCACCGTGTTTATGTTATCCTAACATAGCTGTGTTGCTAGCGATCACGTAGCACATCATTATATACCAGCTAACCCAACTTCAGTAACCCTACAAACGTGACTGCTGTTTAGTTTTCTGTCTTCATTTATATTGGAAGTGATAGCAGAGCTGTACGTCTTTATTTTTTCAGAAATCTCTCAGTCAGAACATGGTATATCATGTTTAGGTGGAAACTAGCGAGCTAACTTCCTGCTAACTTCTAACTCCGTTAAATTTAATAAATACTGTTTTAATGGATGCCTGGATGTTAAACTTAATTGTTACACCTGGTGAAACAGCAACGCTGATCATTTATTAAAGGTGAAAGAATTTACACAGTTTTTAACTCTCAGTGATGCCGCAGTGTTTGTTTGACTTTAGGACCTGAAGCGGACAGAGTTTTGGACCCAGATTACTCCGCGAGGCTCCTGACTATGGCAGCCGTAATACTCCCACAATCTATCAAGCAGTGCAGCTTCGTAGCTTACCAAAGTCATTGTAAAAGAGTTTTTGACAAATTCTTGAGCGCCGTGTACCACATAAAATCAGTTCCAGGTCAGAAGCCACAACCAGAGTTCACACACAAGGCGCACTGTCAATTTTTGATAAATTTAAAGGATTTTAATTGGAAAATTAGGTATACATAAGAAAACAATATATCGCGATATATATTGTGACTCACATTTTCCCTGGAAATTCAAATGAGATCAATTGGGGGGTGGAAAGTAACAAAACGAAGAGTAATTATACCTAATAGTACTGCACAGCATATCTGTCATCACAGCTGCACATCACTAATCAAATCAACAGCCTATTTATGCAAGATAATTCATAATTTTATTGGGGGGGGGGGGTTATATTGGTTGAGTCTGATTACTGGGGGGGGGGGTCATAACCCCCCTAACCCTGGAAATTACGCCCCTGCCTCCGCCACTGCTTCGTTTGAGTTTTGGGCCAAATGCATTCTGGGATATTTGCCTGGGTGTGGCTACAGCTGATTGGAGACCAAAACAGCCAATCAGAATTTTTTGCATCCAAGTCTGTGATTGGTTGGTTTTGTGGCACAAACATAACGGTGTACAGAAAGAGTTGAACGTGCAGGGGCAGAAATGTTGAGAGCCTGAGCGACACACTGCGAGCAGGTCCGCAGAGTTCTGAGCAGGAGCAAATGATAAAGCTGAGCGAGAGGGGCTGCTATTGTGTGTGTATATGGATAATAGCAAACACTGAAATACATTTTTTGCACGCAGCAGTGAATTATGTTGAAATGTAGCTGAAATGTAGCTTTTCGTCGCTCAAAATAAAATTCTCCTCAAAATGCAACACTTGTACTGGCAAATTCTTTTAGGTGCGCTCAATTTTTTTTACGTGCGCTCAGAATAGTGCCACAAAAATAATGCCATATTAAATAAGCGGCTCCTGAAAAGCAAGTCTACCACACATCTGGTTCACTAACGCCAGTTAATTCGCGACGCCGGTTAATCTGGAACACCGGCCTGAGATTTCTCTGTGATTTTAAGTAAACACTGGACACGCAGACAGAGAAGAAAGTGAAAGCCTGCTTACCATTAAGACCCAACTACGTACACCCTCACATACCTTTATTTTCCGCCAGACCGCAGAAGCTCAGCCACAGCAGAGACGTGAGACTGATCCACTTGAGAAAACGGGCTGCCATCGTGTTACTTTGAAGCTCCCGGTGAGGTGTCATTCCATGCCAACAAGCCGAGATATTCCGCTTTCCCAAAACTTAAAAACGTCGCCTTTCCCCCCTCTCTCTCTCCTCGTGGAGTAAAAAACACCTTTCCTTCTGTGGGCAATTCAAACTCTGACAGCTCCTCCTCCTCCTCGCAGATATCTTCAGCAGTCCCAGCTCAGGCAGCGAGTGAGGACAAACTACTGGTTTGATCTGACGTCACCACGAGGTAGGACAGATGCGCCTCTCGCGCAGGTACACGCCGGATGTACAAAGAACTGCACAAACCCAAACAGGAAAAAACGAAAAAAAGGGAAAACAAAAGGCAGCATTTTCGGAAAATGCACTGCACTGTATAAAAGTGGCCATAATGTGAGCCACAGCGTGCATTAACACATGTACAGGTACAAATAAAAACGCTGAATAAACTTCCTTGAGCAAACAAAGGCAACAACAGTAGCTCAGTAGCTGCAGAACAGAAACTTTTATGGTCTGTTTCCTTGGTTTGGTGAAGAAAAAGACAAACAAGCAAAAGAGGAAGATGTCCCTCATAAAGTCTCTGACAACCTGAAAGAGCGTCACCGATTCTCAATGAATGAAATATCAGCTGTTTTCTTTCATCAGCACATTATTATTGCTATTTTTGAATTGGTAAATAAGCAAAAAAAAAAAAAAAAAACGAAAATAAAAGAGCAAGAAAAAGAAAAAAAATCCTTGCTAATTTTGTGCCAAAATTTATCATCGGTATTGTGGTAAATGAGTTCACTTGTGGGCCATATTTAGCCAGAGCATAGAAGCTGCAATCACTTTTTAGCAAAGTGACTTTTGGATATCCTTTATTTATTTAACTACAAAAAAGTGGAATTGACATTAAACATGTCTTTATCAAGAGATGTGGTGAAGAGACCAGTGGAAATTAAAGCAAATAAAACATCAGAGTACAATAATGCAGAGTCATGAAGAAACTCGGAAAACAGGTAAATTTTTTATTTTATATATAACTTCCTCATAAATCGTGTTGACAATTGTCAACATTTGCCATTTTGCCAAAATAGATAGAATTACTGGAAATCACTTTTTGGCACAACACCGCTTTGGACCACTTTTGCCTTCAGAACCACAAGCCACTGGAAACATTCCCCAAAGATTGTTGTCCATATTAAGCATCACACAGTCTCTGCACATCCGAATTTCTTGTTCTGTCTATTCCTAAGGTTCTCTATTGGACTGAAATGTGGTAACTGGAGGCTGTTTAAGTACAGAGAACTTAATGTTATGTTCAAACAATCAGTTTGAGAAAATCTGAGCTGTCTGATGGTTGTAAGAATCCATAATAAGATGGACATGGTCAGCAACAATCCTCAGGTAGGCTGTGGCTTTTGAAGGATGCTCAGTTGTGATGAGCCTGTTTAAATTGTATCCACAGTTTCCTGTTCTTAGCTGACAGGTATGGCACCCGGTGTGGTTTTCTGCTGCTGTGTCGTTCATTCAGAGATGCTCTTCTGCATACCTTGGTTGTAATAGGTGGTTATTTTAGTTACTTTTGCCTTCCAGCCAGCTTGGATCAGTCTGACCATTGTCCTCTGACCTGTGGCACGAACAAGGCATTTTAGTGCAGAAAACTGCTGCTCACTGGATTTTATTTCTCTTTTCCAGACCAGAAAAAGACCCTGGAGATGGCTGTGTGGGAAAATCCCAGCAGATCAGGAGTTTCTGAAATACTCAGACCAGCTCGGCCAATCTCAACACCTAAATCACATTTCTGCCCCAGTCTGACGCTCAGTTTGTACTTCAGCATGTTGTCTTGGTCACGTGTTGCTGAGTTGCTGCCATGTGATTAGCAGATTAGATATTTGGACCAACAATCAGTTGAGCAGATGTACCTGATAAGGTGCCCAGTGAGTGCAATCATACTAAGATCTACAAAAATGTATAGCTGCACTAAAACCAGATTGATATTTTTAGCTTGTATAGTAATTTGTGATATCTAATCAAAATCAAATACATATTCACTTTAAAAAACAAATAAATATTTTCTGAATTGTAAATAAGGATAGTACAAAATGGTTAAACATTGACTGGTTTTCCTGTACTTTCTGCTGGTTAAGCCAATATTTACTGAAAGGTGGCCACATTCCTTCGCCCAGTTTTCTAATGCGGGTTTAACAGAGACTGGTTCTGTCTGTTTTTGGTGTGATTTCAATCCTTTGGTATTTTTTATTTAATAACACTGACCCAAGTGGCTGCAATTGGACTATAGAGAGACAAATATGTACTTACAGCATTGTTTTACAGCCAAACGCCGCCTTACTGGTGGATTTTTGTCACTTTTCAGAAGACCTGGATCTATTTTAAGTAAACACCTAGGCAGAAAAAGCTAGTATGATGATGACTCATCCAGGATGCCAAGGCCTATAACTTTTAGCGGCCTTGCTGAATGTGCCCATAAAAACAAGGCCAACAGTAAGTTTTGACATCCTGTTTTGATGTTATCCGTATTCATTTGTCGATGTATGAAAGACGGTCGTCAGAATCAGTGTCAAGCAGGGGTTGAATGTACAAAATGTCTCGAGAGTGCTGACAGAGTGTTTGTCTTATGAGAGCTGAGCCTAATTGGACGTCAAGCTGCTCAGATGTGTTTGTTGTTGTACACATATCAGACTTTATGGGGACAGGAGTGATAGAAATCATTTTTCACACTGGTGTTTATTTCATTATCGCAGCCTAATGGCACAGCAAAGCGTCTTTGCTCGTACTGTTGGAGGAAGGGGTTATTGTGTCTGGTGAAATTATAACCATTCTCCTCGAGGAGAAATTACCTAATGCGAGGCTAACGTTTCACTTGAGACGGCACAGTGAGCTTTTGTTCCCTGTGCTATGGCCGTGGTGCAACTGTCAATTTGACTGTTCTTCGTACTGTGATTGCTAAAGAAAAATAAAGTCAGTGGCCCTTGTTGTTTATGAGCATTTGATCCACAAGCAAAACATGACTTAGTTCTTTGTTGAGAAACCTTTGTTGGCAAGCACAGCAGGAACACGTTTCTTATAGATGGTCAACAGGTTTGCACACATCTCAGGGGATTTTGACCCGCTCGTCTTTGCAGAAACTCACTAAACCCTTTAGGTTTCTTGGATGCTGCTGGCTGTTTTCTGTATGTGTTTTATCTTTAGCCTCTCCTTTGTTGCCTTGGTGGTTTTGAGTCACTACTACAACATACTAGAAGACCCATTCACCACCTTTTTTCAGTGTTCTGGCTGAAGGAAGGAAGTTCTCATCCAGGATTTAAGAGTACATGGCCACATCCGTTGGCCATGTGTTGAAGAAAAGTCCAAAAGCATAATGTTTCCACTTCCATGTTTGACTCTGAGGATGGTGCTTTTTGGGTCATAGTCAGTATTTCTCTTTCTCCAAACACGTTGGGCCGAGTTCATGCCAAAGAGCTCAGTTTTGGTTTCATCTGCCCACAGTTCTTTCTCCCACGCCTTCTCTGAATCATTTAAATGTTCACTGCAAACTTAAGATGGGAATATACAGGTGGCTTCTTGAGCAGGAGGACCTTGTAGGCGCTGCAGTGGTGTTTTTAGCACCTTTTTCCATTAGTACCTACTGGGATCGACTTGCCACGGATCGCCACGACTCCAGTCGAGTGGACTGGTTTTCGACTACAATCTGGTACTACCAAACGTGCATTGTTGTCATCATAGCAACGCATCCGAGCTTCCAGTGACGAAATTAATAAGCGACATGAACACTACAACAAAGGTGGACGATAAAGGCTGTATCCCAATTCAGGGTCTGCAGCCTTAAAGTACGCAGCCTTAACGGTCCTCAAGGGCCGCGTACTCAAAGACCGCTAAGGTCGGAAGTGCGAGGCTTCTGAAATGGGACGGTCTAGCCTCCGTCGCGCTGCCCAGGTTGCCTAGCAACCATGACACTAACAGCATTATTTGACAGAAATGAAGAAAAAAACTTTTCTTCATTTGTTTGTTTGTTTCTACATGAGCTTTGTGTGATTTGATAAGTATCTGAGGCTGAGACCACGGGACTGTAAAACACGATTGTTGGGCTTCATTTCTGTACTGAACAGTCATTTTAAGATTAGTTAGTAAATAACAATTAGCTAATGTTGTTCATGAGACTAAAGTCATCTCACTTTGGTAATGTAAATATAATATGGCCAATATTAAAGTTATCATTTCAATCATTATTAGTTATTACAGTAGTGAATGAACTCTGTTTCAAATACTGAGCTGCAGTAAAGATTCAAGCTGCATTTATTTATATTTCCTGTCACCTTATATCTTCACTCAAAGACAGGTTCCTTTGACACGGTATATGTAACTGTGTTATATACAAGACACAAATATTGTTCTTTTAATATGTTGGCATTACTAAATTTGTCTCAGTGCTTACTTTAAATATCCATAAAATCATCACATTCTCTGTAAGATTAAGGTCAACTATTGAACGGCGTATATTTTAAACTAAAGGCTTTAAAACCAAGTTAGTACTAACATCGCTAATGTCACATAACTTTGTCGACATGTGGCCAACAGTAATGTTTTAATGTTCTTCGTTATTAAACATTTGCACATAAACAAGTGACATAATATTCAGTACTTACTTTTAAAAGTTTACTCTTCGGGCGCCCCTCTTCCGCCGTTTTTTTTTCCGGCAAAATTATCCACACCCACCGCCGCGCTATGTATTCTGGGATATGTTGGGCCACGAAGTCTACACCGCCACATCCTTAAAATTCAGGGAAATGAAGGACGCATTTGAGGGCCGCATTTCGAGCAGCCTTCGAATTGGGACAGCCTTCGTCGCGTCGCTGTGACGTAATCGGCCTTAAAATGCGGCCTTTAAGGCTGCAGATTGGGATAAGGGCTTTGGAGTTGACGTCACGCCGCAGTGCATTGTGGGATCGCGGCGCCATGACAGAAGGCCACAAATCAAAACAAACACACTGTGTTGGCAGCAGGACTGTCAGAACCATGCTTAAAATCAGCGCAAAAGACAAAGGGCTGTATCGCGACCGACTGCGCCCAGACGCCAAGAGACGGTACTTGGAAAAAATAGCGTGCATCGGTAATGTGGACCCGTATGAAATAAGGCAGTGGAGCGGAAACCCAGACAGCCTACCGCCGTTGTCCTATCCCGATATTTTCGCATTCCTTGTCTGTGGAGTCAGCGCATACACGGCGAATCATTTTCAGAATTATAAATTCCTGGAGGCGCACATCTAATTCACATACGGTTGGGTACTAGATTTAGCCGTTTTTAAGCCTCCACGTTGTGAGTACGTTGACTATATGACCAAGATACAGCCAGAGGTTGCACATAACATTGACTTCTCCTCAGCAGCTGCCCCCAAAATTGCTCTAGATGAACGATTCACGATTGATGCCAGCTGTGCGTTGCCATGTAAATAGTTTGGATTTCATGTGTACCTGCACATGTACTTGCTAAGTACATTCGAACAGATTTTGAATAAAACAAATAAATAAACATACTTTTCATTTCTGTTTTATTGAAACCACTTTACAGAAAGTACAATTATTTACAATGAACTGTACATGCAACACAGCAGTTTTATGAATATTCAACAAGAGCAAGTTTCATTTGGCCCTGGTTTGACAACCACACTGGGGCACATATTCACCAAAACACAGTACACCTTAACATTCTTATCAAGCAGTGTTGCGTTTTCACCCTCACATGATATGAGTAACTCCTGTCCACAGCCTCCATGACATGGTGATTTTGTTGTTGGTCTTCTGTCAGATCTTCATCTATTACTTCTGCACGGGGCACACCTTCATACTCTGCAGCTGCATAATGAAAGCATGTAAGATAAAATTAGTGCATACACATAAGGTAAATGTACACCAGTATTCCAGGTGCGTGATTCATCTGAAAGTTATGTGCAGATTAGCGTACAATGAGCGCAATTTTGTATGTTTTTGGGGCGGGGGTTACCTCCGATGGGTGCTCTTTTTCGCTTTCGTTGCGCTCGCCTGCAATCCAAGCCTGACGTCTTCGTTTAGTAATATCGGATATATGAGATCCCTCCCGTTGCCTCCAGGAGGGGAAACGATGAAAAGAGAGCCCATTTTCCAGCTTCTTGCCTTCCCTATCGTGTGATCTAACGTTGCAACCGACAACACAGTACGTACGAACCATAGCTGACGCTTCCGTGTGCTTTGTTTGGCCCACTGTCATGGCGGGAGGGGGCGTGGCCCCCTCCCGTGACATCACGCTCCAAAGCCCTATTCATGGGCTGCATCCTCCTGAGGACCCGGCCTTCGCGGTCTACGTGGGCCGGATCCTCAGAAGGTCGGGTAGGCCGGAAGTAAACGGCTGGGGAAATTGGACGGTCAAGCCTTCAGATTTACGTCACCGCTGTCTCGGTGGAGTTTAATAAACTCGGCCATCTGCTCCTTGCTATCTAAAATATAACAGGACACTGGCGTAAATTCTCAACCGTCTCATACTTCTTTTTAATCAGTTTTCTGTTTGACGTTTAGTCAGCTGTGTGAAAACCAAGGAGGAACCCACCCGGGGGATTAATAATGTTTTATTTTATCTAATCTAATAACTTCAATTTCAGCCAAACCAATTTACTCACGAACAAACAAAACACTGAAAAAAGCCCAACAATAACATTTTTAGGTTGTCTAAGTGACATATATTACGTTTAACCTGAGTAGCGAAAGTTCGCGGTGATCTGAAAAGGATGTGCCGGGAGTTGTGCCGTTCTCGGCGGCTTCAGTGACCCTCGAGTTCCCAGCTAGCTATCGAGCTGGTGGGTAACAGACGTCTCCGAAAAACGTCGAAGCACTTTTGCAAATATGCAATATCTTGATAAACCGAGCAGATATTTGATGTTTACACAGCTACTTTCTCGCCTGAAAATATGTTAAAAGTTTATTTTGTGACTCAGAAAGATTAGTAAGAGTAATTTTAAAACTTAGTAGCGGCCGCCATTGTCCGCCACGAAGGACACACCCTACCCATCCTTCAAATTCGGGGAAAAGGAGGACGCATTTGTCGGCTGCATTCGGAGGAGTCTACGAATTTGGACAGCCTTTGAGGGCCGCATTTCGAGCAGTCTTCGAATTGGGATAGCCTTCGTCCAGTCGCTGTGACGTAATCGGTCTACAAATGCGGCCTCAGGAGGATGCAGCCCATGAATTTGGACACGACCTATGGCTGTATCCCAATTCAGGGTCTGCAGCCTTAAAGGCCGCATTTTAAGGCCGATTACGTCACAGCGACGCGACGAAGGCTGTCCCAATTCGAAGGCTGCTCGAAATGCGGCCCTCAAATGCGTCCTTCATTTCCCTGAATTTTAAGGATGTGGCGGTGTAGACTTCGTGGCCCAACATATCCCAGAATGCATAGCGCGGCGGTGGGTGTGGATAATTTCGCCGAAAAAAACGGTGGATGAAGGGCGCCCGAAGAGTAAACTTTAAGTAAGTACTGAATATTGGTCGTGTCCAAATTCATGGGCTGCATCCTCCTGAGGACCGGGCCTTCGCAATCTAAGTGGGCCGGGTCCTCAGACGGTCGGGTAGGCCGGAAGTAAACGGCAGTGAAATTGGACGGTCCAGCCTTCTGATTAACGTCACCGCTGTCTCGGTGGAGTTTAATAAACTCGGCCGTCTGCTCCTTGCTATATAAAATATAACAGGACACTGGAGTAAATTCTCGACCGTCTCACACTTCTGTTTAATCAGTTTTCTGTTTGACGTTTAGTCAGCTGTATAAAAACCAAGGAGGAACCCACTCGGGGGATTAATAAAGTTTTATTTTATCTAATTTAATCTAATAACTTTAATCTCAGCCAAACCGATTTACTCACGAACAAACAAAACACTGTAAAAGCCCAACAATAGCATTTTTAGGTTGTCTCAGGTTATATTTCATGATTATACTTATATACTACGTTTAACCCGAGTAGCGAAAGTCCGCGGTGATCTGAAAATGATGTGCCGGGAGTTGTGCCGTTCTCGGCGGCTTCAGTGACCCTCGAGCTCCCGGCTCGCTATCGAGCTGGTGGGTAGCAGGCGTCTCCGAAAACGTCGAAGCACTTTTCCAAATATGCGATATCTTGATAAACCGAGCAGATATTTGATGTTTACACAGCTACGTTCTCGCCTGAAAATATGTTAAAAGTTTATTTTGTGACCCAGAAAAATTAATAAGAGTAATTTTAAAACGTAGTAGCGGCCGCCATTACCGGAAACTAGAGTTTGGCTGGGCCGCGCTATGAATTCTGGGATATGGTGGGCAAAGAAGGATACATCAGACCCATCCTCAAATTCGGAGAAAATGAGGACCCATTTGTCGGCTGCATTCGGAGCAGCCTATGAATTTGGACAGCCTTCGGCGCGTCGCTGTGACGTAATCGGTCTACAAATGCGGCCTCAGGAGGATGCAGCC
Source organism: Pelmatolapia mariae (assembly GCF_036321145.2). Lineage (NCBI taxonomy): Eukaryota > Metazoa > Chordata > Actinopteri > Cichliformes > Cichlidae > Pelmatolapia > Pelmatolapia mariae. The sequence continues at coordinate 20,514,296 of NC_086243.1, forward strand.
CATGAATTTGGACACGACAATTATGTCACTAATTTATGTGCAAATGTTTAATAACAAAGAACATTAAAACATTACTGTTGGCCACATGTCGGCAAAGTTATGTGAAATTAGTGACGGTTGTACTAACTTGGTTTTAAAGCCTTTAAAATATACGCCGTTCAATAGCTGACCTTAATCTTACAGAGAATGATCAAAGCTCATGTAGAAACAAACAAATGAACAAAAGATTTTGTCCTTCATTTCTGTCAAACAAAGCTATATGAAACGTTTCCAGCTGTTAGTATCATGGTTGCTAGACAACCTGGGCAGCACGACGGAGGCTAGACCGTCCCATTTCACAAGCCTCGCACTTCCGGCCTTAGCGGTCTTTGAGTACGCGGCCCTTGTGGACCGTTCAGGCTGCGTACTTTAAGGCTGCAGACCCTGAATTGGGATACAGCCTTTAACTGCAGCTCGGACTGTGGCTTTTCGTCAGGCTCGGGGAATATGGCGTTTTTTGTAGCCAATTCCCTTATTGCCGGGTTTAAAAAATGGTGGTTTTAATTTTCGCGAACTAGACGCTCTCATGACTCCTTGAGTGATCCTACGGACCAGCCAATCAGTGGCATGCAGTCTGACAACGTCCCATTTTAGTACCTACACGGCCGCTTCGAACCGGAGCGAGCTGGTACTAAAAAAGTACCTGGTAACAGGTACTGTGACCTAATGGAAAACCGTGGCAAACCGTGCCGAGTTGATCTGAGTACCAATGGAACAGGGGGTTTTGGTGACTGTGGTCCCAACTGCATTCAGATCTTTAGCAAGCTCCTCCTGTGTACTTTTGGGCTGATCCACCACCTTTCTCATGATCATCCTCACCCCATGAGATAAGATCTCGAATGCAGTTCCAGACCGAAGGTAATTGATGGTCATTTTATATTTCTTCCATTTCGGAATAATCACATCAGTAGCATCACCTTCTCACCAACCTTCTTGCTGATGGTCTTGTAGTTTATTCCAGCCTTGTGCAGGTTTACAACCTTTTCCCTGACGTCCTTTGGCAGCTCTTTGATTTGTCCATGGTGATGGAGAGGTTGCAATAGAAGAAGCTGAATTTGTTGGTGTGCTTTATACATGTAACGAGTTGAGCTCAGGAGTATCCATGACTGATTGTAATCTGTGTGCCACATTTTTGGTTGATATGCTGTTTTTCTCCATGAAAATTAAACTATCATAAAAGTTAGAGACTATTCATTACTTTGGAAGTGAGCAAATTTACAAAATCATCAGGAGCTCAAATTATTATTTTCCCCACTCTAAGTAACTGGGGGTGGGGGCGGGGGATTATTCTAAACTAAGGAAACAAGATGAAGATATAAATTGGTACAAAGTTCATAAAGCGAGCCAGGGAGGTAAAATATTCCTGTTGTACTTTTAGTGAAATTACATTTCAGCCTCACTTCAAGGTCATTTATCACATTCAGATACTCTGAAACTAAGGTTTGCCTCGCACTCAGCCACAGTTGAGGCAGAGAGGGAAAAAGGGAGAGAGAAATCACCTTGGCTTCTTTCCAGAGACCGATTTCTACACCAGTGGCCAATATTTCAATTATGAAATGTTTCACAGTCTGAAAGAAAGGCGTTGCAGTCGTCATCCACATTCTGCTCTGAGGCTCTGTGTGTCTTGGAGAGCTGACAAAGCAGAAACACTGAACAAACAAGAATAATGGCCAGAACCAGGAAATCAAAACAGAGTAAGATAAAGAAAGAGAGAGGCGAACGTGTTCAGAGGATGAGAGATGACAGCTACAGCTGGTAAAATAATTGCATGTGCTACCTTGTAATAGTCTCAGATTTTCCATCTCTCATTCTAAATAAGCGCTGCGTGTTGCGGTATTTGTTCCTCAAGTAAGATTATAGATTAGCAGTACGAGTTAATTAATCAAGCTCATATTCGCAGCTTGAGGTCTTTGAAGTGCAGTAAAAGTTGAGCAGTATAAATAATCCTCAACCTCTAAAAACATTTCATTGACTAATGTTTATACAAGGACTCTTATTAAGTGGTTCAACGAGGCAGAACTGGTACAGTATGTGACCATGTTTTTGATGGAGATTACCCCTTTATCCCTAAGGTCTTATATCTGATAAGCATGACAAAGCCCAGGTGGACTGGCAACATCCCAAAATATATATAGTTTTAAAACAAGTGCAAAAAACAAAACAATCCCCACTGCCGCTGCTGCTGTTGTTATGTCTTTGTGCTGGGTTGAGACTGCGCTGAAGAAGCGAAGGAGAGGATTAAAAAATACGGGATCATACAGGATCAGCTGTCACTCGGAGCCGTAGCATCCCTAGTTATGATCCAGAGAACGAGCATGCAGATAACCAACACAAATGAAGCAGTTTAGTAGCATAACAGCAGTTTTTGATCTTCTACAAACTTTAGCTGGTTCCAGCTTCTCAGACGGGAAGTTTAATGCTTTCTTTTGCTCGTGTGATAGATTAACACAAAACAAACTATGTTTTGGCCTATTGTTTGAGTGGGGGAAAAAAGTAATTTACAATGGGCTGTCAGAAATGATAAAGGACCCATTTACTGTGTTTTTACATTGTCCTCACAAAAGGATGCATTTTAATTAAGCTGGAATAAAAACCCTGGGAAAGCTCTACTGTTTAGCATTTAAATGTGAGAGACCTTTTTTTCCTAAAGTAGATATAAGGCACAACAATAAGTAGATCATTTATTTGAGAACTCATGATTACCTTTTTGTAGAAAGCATTATTGTACATTAGGTGCTTCTCCTGGAAAATGATGAGCGGAACCATCAAATTTTGTTTCAGCATCTTCATAATGCAGATTAATCTGCTTCGAGTGTATAGCATTAATTCTTTGACTCCTTCCTGTGAATCTCACTGCTCTAGTTTGGACTGTCATGGCTGCCATATTCATGACATGTGAGATACTGCAAGGCTGAGATTAGATGTGAGTGAATCCCTAAAAGCTTTAATAATAGCATGCTAAAATCCTATCTGCAGTGGTATGGTTGAAAAGCCCCAGGCATTCACAGCAAACTGTCAGCCACCAATTAATTAGGTTTAATTAGAGAAGCCAGTGAGATTACCTTGTATCGCACCATCTGGCCCCCCTCAAGGCAATTCTCCTTAAGCTAAACTTAGTAAATAAAATAGTAAAGGCAAATATTTGATTTTACGAATTGTTTGTTTTGTAATGCCGAGTTCACGTGCACACGCACAAACAAACACGCGCGTGTGCTCGTGTATGCTCGTCTTATTGCATTATGGTTTACCTCTCCTGATGAGGCCCCTGGTCTTTGGCTCTGAGCCACGTTCAACTTGTTGGAGCATGTGGTCTCCATGACATCTCAGTGGGTTACACAGTAAACACCTCAAAGTAAATGAATGAACTGTTTCAAACCAATGACCGTCCCTTTCTCAACTTCTCAACCGGTCACATCCTGTTTCAAAACATGGAACAGCTTGTTCACAGTTATGAGTAATGGCAATAATCTCCTGAAGGTTGTGTGTGCTCAGGCTTCACAGGTAATTTAGCTGTGTAGCTTTAGTATTATGATGTGTGCAGCTAAGATGAAGAAGCCATACTGGTAGTAGCACTTTACAAAATATGTAAGCGTGTGTAGTAAACGCATACACCAACAAAGTAATACACATATGTTAGAACAGAATAGAATAGACGTCTTGATGCATTCTCAATCATCCAGGAAAGTAAATCTCCAAAAGTTGCTGGGAGGTCAGTTCCTTAATCATAAGGGTACATCTTTCGCCATCTTACAATGCTGTGATTGCAGCCATTCCCCAACTCTCTGTGAATGGTACTCATGGCCATTGATCAGTGGTCTTTGATCAGTGGGTTTTGGTCAGTGGTTGTTGATCAATGGTCATGAGAATTTGCATAATTATGATTAAGGAACTGACCTCCCATCCCATTGTTCCTTCAGTGGGCTGGTTTCAGTCATTATGCAAATGTACTGTTTATAAGATTGGGGAAACCTGCAGTCAGCTGAGACTGAAGAAGTCACTTGGATGAGTGACGAAATGTTTCTCCCACAAAACGCTACGTCCAGATGAACAGAATCAACTTTTGGAGAGAATAGAATAGAATAAAACTTTATTGTCATTGCACATGTCACAAGTACAAGGCAATGAAACGCAGTTTGTATCCATCCAGAAAGTGCTTTAGCAATAATATAGATATATTACAAAATATATATTAGCCATAATATAGATATATTACTAAAATGGGTCTATTATAGGTATGTTACAATGTACACGGTATGAAGGTTTGTTATGAATATGCTCATCCCACGGTGTGGGACGGAGAGATTTCGCAGGTCTTTCCTCCCCACTGCTGTCAGACTCCACAACAAAGACTTTAACTGATCATACACACACATCCACAAATGTGCAATAACACAAATGTGCAATAATCTTTCTGGCACCGTTGTATTTTTCACTCTGTTGTATATAACATTTGTATTCTATTTTTATCCTATTGTATATTTTATTCTATTTTATTCTACTGTACATAGTATTCTATTTTTATTCTATTCTGTACAGTTGTGTACTGTATTTATTCTTATTTTGTTTTATTCTAATTGTCCTTCATAACTCTTGCACTGTCCACTTCCTGCTGTGACAAAACAAATTTCCCACGTGTGGGACTAATAAAGGTTATCTTATCTTATCTTATCTTAGGCTAGCACTATAAGTATGTACAGGCTATGAACGGGATATAAATATGAGAACTATACAGAAATATGAAATATTAACTATATAAGTTATAAACAGTTGTAAAAAGTTATAGAACTATAATTATTGTTTGTACAGAATGATTGTCTATACAGCATTTACAGTAGTGCAGTTTAGATCAGTGAGATATGTGGCTAATTTCTACAGTGGTTATATAAAGTGCTAGTGGTTGTGAGTGGTGGTTCAGTCCATGTTTGTTTTTGTCCATTGTGTGTGTGTTCAGTTATAGGTGGTTGTGGGTGTGTGTATGTTCAGTCCATGAGTTAAATGTGGGTCAGATGTCAGGAGGCAGAGTTCAGGAGTCTGACAGTCTGACATGGAGTCTTTTATGATTAAAAGATCAGATTCACTAAGAATATGTTCATTTTTGATGTTCTGGGTATATTTAGTCCTACTCATATAAACATCTAAATATGCATAACAGTCATAATAAATGGTTAGAATCTAAGGTGACATTTCCACTTATGTATGTGCTCCTTAATAGGCTTTCATTTCTCAGCATCACAGCTGGGTAGAGGGTTACTTTCCTAAATCTGGTGACACTGATCGCTTCCGTGCCGTGCCCATGCCATCATATTTCTTCAAATCAGTCATTCAGTGTGCGTGACTACAGGAAACTTTGAGTCATTCGTGAGTGATTGACTGGCTGCAGCAATGCACATTGCAGGTGATATTTAATCCAACCTTGTATTGTGCGAGTGACAGATCAGAATTGCAGCGTAGATTTAATCAGCTCACATTTCTCTGCAGGTAGCCTCATTCTTTCCACTTGAACATCAGATTCAGACACTTTAAAAAACAAGAATTCCTTTTGAAATTGTCCATAGCCCAGACAGAAGAGTGCAGGATAGGACACGCTGGGAGGCTTAAACGTTAACTAGGCCGCTCAGCTTTCCTTGATGTCTCCATACGATCTTTTTATTCAGTCCCTGAATTATTTTTCATGTCTGCTGGCAAATAAATCACACCTACCTACCTCTCTCCTGGGTGCAAAGTGTGTGCAAACATTAATAATAATAGTAATAATAAAATAATAATTTTTAGTGTGATTTGACTTTTGTCATGAGCTCCTACTGCACTCCTTCCCACAGGCCTAGGGCCTTTCTGTGTGCCATATCAAATGAATGTCAGATTAATTTCTCGCATCATTAGTTTATATGGGGTGGATTCCGCTCTCAGTTTGTCCTGTCTTCAGTGTCCTGGTAAAAAAATAAAAATAAAAAAGCAGCTAGTGGGCTCTTTCCTCAACTAAATGCTGCCATCTGGTGGCTCGTTATGCTTCAGGCAGGTTTTTGGTGCCGTTAGCGCTAAAAATGTCGATCAGGTCTTCTATTCTGGGTCCTCAAGATTGAGGGCACATAGTGGGATAAGTGCAGGACCAATATTTAAAGATAAACGATCATGCAATTGATGAGCATCTGTCCTGATACACTGTACTTGACGGTTATTCGTGGCACGGGACTATTTACCAGTTTGTTTAGCGCATAAAGGCAGTTACCTACTTTATCAGAGCGAAAATGCAAGCCACACAGTTTAAAATCTGGCTTTGCGGCCTTTGTTTTTTGGTATTTAAGATCAAAACATGTGGCTACGTGTGCGCTTCAAACTGCACAGAGCCGTCGCCTTTGCAATGTAAACGTCAGATGTGCAGGCAGTGCTGAGAAATTGCGTTTTTATCTCGTATGCACTCTGTAGGGCAGCTCTTATGATGCTGCCAAGCAGCGCTGCGCTGTGTGAGAAATCAAAGCGCAGGCGTCGAGTCGGGAGGGAGCCTATCTTGCGCAGGCTGGATACTGTACATGGCCATTGATGCTGCTGGATAGATGTAGCCCCCGATGTAAATAAGAATGGCGAGGGCAGCGGGTCTGACACGCCGAGTTATCTCTGCTTGACATCGGAACATCACACCATCGGGATTATATTTAAGAAGAAAGAAAGAAAAACGCGGGGTCCGTTTTTTTTCATCTGAATCTGTCTTGACAGCTCGCCCGATGGTTTTCATTTGACACAAAGCAGACGGGCGGCTTCTTCTAATAAACACTTGGGAAAAACGGGTCATTATGACCTTAGTATCCTCCAGTAAAAGAAAACCATCGGATTGTTTTTACGCGGCAGCATTCTGCTTGCATCTTTTGCTTTGGATTTCGTGTGCCGTGTCCGGAGAGGGGGATCATCAGTTCAGCGTTGAGGTAAGATAAATGGCCTCCTACTCCCCTACCACCACCACCTCCCCCCGACTCTGAGAATCATAAATGACCGTGCTCTCTCCTCCACATCGTTTGCCTCAGCGTGGAAAAAACAAAAACAAAAAAACAGAACATGTATGTTGAGTTACCCACGCTATCCGTGGGCACATGCGATAAAGCATAACATGGAGACATTGCAAGCCTGTCAGGACAGCTCACGCACTGGAAAAAAAAATATCCCTCATTTGTTGGGTGCAATGAAACAGAAGGATGCTCATTTCAGGTTATTACATTGCGGTTCATGAAGTGAGGTGATCCAGCCCACTGATCCAAAATGTGCACATATGAATGCACTGAGATCCGTCTATTTAAAGTGCAATCAATCCAAAATGCCTCAGAGCTTCTGTTGTATTGCTAGAGAAGCTACTTTTTTGACAGGTCATCATGAAGTGAGATGTGCTCTGGCAGCATCACAGTGTTGGAGGAGATAAAACATCTACAGACACAAGTTGCATAATAGGATTTGCTTCTTTTTTCTACCTTATTAATTGATGTCATTTCCATCCTCACCACAGGCTCCCCTCCCACCACTCTGAAGAAATTAAATGCTGAAGCTGACAGTAACACACACACACCATTATTCAATTTAATGGCTCAATGAAATCTTGCCTGATATCTCTCTGAAATCTGTGCCTTTGAACAAACACAACTCATACAGGAAACACACCCACGGGAGAAACCGGGAAAAAAAGAGGGATAAAAAAGGCGTTTAGCAAAGCTGAGTAAGGGACAGAGGGAGAAGGGAGAGGGAGGGATGGGCAGAGGAGACAGTTAGTCAGATTAGCTAGCTGGAACATATCTCATTGGCTGTGTGGTGATAGGGAGGCACCTGGTTGGCGTGTGGACAGCTGTGGATAGTGTAGGTGCCAAGTGGCCCCTTACTTTCAGGACTGAACCTGCCGGTGCCCCCTGAATGATTCTCAGCTTCACCTCACTTGTTTGCATCAAGTCATACTCTGGCTTTTTAGGGCAGGAGGAGGCAGGGCCACAGTCCTGCTCATGAACACTGACCGAGAGCCGCAAGACACGAACACTGACTAAGGTCAGCAGCAGGGATTCAGCTGCTTTTGCTTTAGCAGTGCTGTCCACACAAGCAACCCTTTAAACCCTAAAAAATGTGCTTGATAGACAATTTAACTAAATAACTGACTATAGATTATTGTATATGTGTGTGTTTCTCAAAATTTTGATACTCTCAGGCATACTGTGATGTTAAATATAACACTGCTGCAGCTCATTCTGTTGTTTTGTTAATATTCAGTAGTACTGTAGCCAAAGGTTAGTCACTGTCTCTTGTGAGATCCACAATGAATGATGCACCTTCATATTATTATTATACTCCCACTTTTAATGTATTGTATACATTACAAGAGTTTGGTGGATATGTGTGTTGTGTGATAAATCATAAGCCTTTTGTAATATGTGCAACACTTCAGTGTAATCTTGCCTGTTTTCCTCTCTCAGATCTGAGCTTTGGTCTTAAACCAAGACAAAATATGATGGCTCAAATCTTTCTCCTTCTTCACCCCTTGCAGGGATGGCTACAGAGGTATGGCTACCTTCCCCGCACAGAACCAGGCATGTCAGTCCTGCGATCGGCCCAAACCATGCACTCAGCTATTGCTGCCATGCAGCGTGTCTACGGTCTCAATGTCACAGGGACACTGGATGAGAAAACCAAGGAGTGAGTGTACACATGTGTGGTGGATGTACTTGCGCAAACACAAACAGCTGAGCAGCACATGCACTTCCACTAGGCCATTAATGTCATGTTAATGCATTATGCTCCACTCGTTCATTTAAAATGCAGAAGGACGGGCTATCAGTATTGCAATGAATTAGTAAAAGGAAAGAGACAGAGATGTTTGTTTCACCTCGCCTCACCTCGCCTCACACAACCTCAGGTGAAGGTTTTAACACTTCTCCCTCTTCTCATTTTGCATGATGATGCAGTGATATCACCCTGAGGTGAGAATTAAAGTTTTGCCTATGTATTGTGTTTGTTTTGTAGTTGTGACGTGGGTATGAATGAGAAACATGAAGGGCTGTAGTTTGGAGTAGTTTAGCGCTGTTCTGCATTCCTTATTTTGGTTCTGTGATTCTCTGGCACCTGTCAGGAAGAGAACTGCTGAGTTCACTTCAATGCTTCGTGTTGTCTTGTGACGCAAAACTGAGATCCAAAGTTTTTTAGTCAGCAAACTTAAGTCACCCTCTCTTCTCTTCTCTTCTCTTCTCTTCTCTTCTCTTCTCTTCTGTCATCACTTTTTAAGCTGGATGCAAAAACCACGCTGCGGTGTTCCAGACAAATTCAGAAGCACGTCAAGGTCACGGAGGCGGAGATACGCTCTGACGGGACAGAAGTGGCAGCGAACACACATAACCTACAGGTGACAGACGACGGAGGCATGTTGTCATAGGGAGGTTACGGATTCAGATCTGCTAGTGTTAATTTCCTCAGCTCTCCTCTGTCTCTCATCTCCTCCTCTTTAACCACCTGGGATCACATGCTCCGTGTTGTCATAGAGACCGAGCAAGTACATCACGCGTGTGTGGGGGGCTCGCGCACAAAAATACAGTGATAATCACACATCCAGAAACACATAAATTAACACATAAATTTGCCCATGTGTGCTGCGAGTATGTTTGCTCCACAGTTATAAATAACTTGGTGGTGAAACGAAAAAAACAAAAAAACAAAACAAGATCAGGCTTTTTTGTTTTGCTTTTTTTTCTCCTGTTTTTTGTTTTGCTCGATCATTTTCATAAAACAAAACGAGCCGTTTTAGCAGAGCCGCATGAAAATCGGGGGCTTTTCTCTCCCCGATATTAAATTGTTTGAAAATTCACAGTGTAAATTATCCATAATCTCAGCAGAAATATTTAAACACTCATCTTATCAGGCCCGATTAAGCCCACGCTTTTAATAGGTTCTGAGAAGAACCGATAAACGGGTCTCTGGCACAACTGCAAATTGACAGGTTTCTGCAGTAATAGACGATAACACTGTCAATTTATTCAAATCCTCCCTTCTTGCCTGAATTTGAATTGATGAGCCACCTCTCCTAATGGAATGTCAATCAGTGCTGAGCCAGTGCTGCTGCTGCTGACTGCACTTTATTCGTGAAAATGAACGGGGGGAGAGGAGAAGATTTCCCATTCCTCTCTGCCTGCCAGACACTGATAACGACTGCTGTGTTAAAAGTTCAGTAAAAAGCTGCCGGGCTTGAAATAGTTGTCAAGTGCAACTTTTTTTTAAGGATCTGCTTCTCATTCTGAAAAGCGTGTGTGGGGGGGAGGGTGATCAGACAAATTAACAGGACAATGAAGCAGGATGTGTTTTATTTTCCTCCCTGAAGTTTGGAATTATATGCGATTTGTGTCTTTATGTAAACTCGGACTTTGCAGAGTATTTTTAGAGCGAGTGCCTCCACCACCTCTTCAGCAATCTTTTCACTTGGTATGCTTGTTCGGCTTCCCGCAGCATAAAAAATGTTACCCCGAAGGTGGGCGCCCGGGAGACTCACGATGCCATCCGGCGGGCGTTTGACGTGTGGCAGGGTGTGACTCCCCTACGCTTCGAGGCCGTTCCATACAGCGCCCTGGAGACTGGCAGGCGTGACGTGGACATCACTATCATCTTCGCTTCTGGTTTTCACGGTGACAGCTCACCCTTTGATGGGGAGGGAGGATTCCTCGCCCACGCCTATTTTCCGGGCCCAGGCATAGGAGGAGATACACACTTTGACTCCGATGAGCCTTGGACGCTTGGGAACCCCAACCATGATGGTGAGTGAAAGGGAAAGCTGGCATGAGGGATGAGACAAGGTGACTAAGACCGGCAACAATGGAGCAAGCAAAGCACAAGAAAGGAGAAGCTACAGCAAGGATGGGGAGGGAGGTGGGCAGGGGGGATAAGGGTTTTAAATGCTGAATGTTGGCAGGAAGGTAAATAAACAAAAACTGCATGGAAGATGTGAGGAAAGCACAGAGAAATAAAAAAAAGAGATAGATGAGAACTGACTGTAGGAAAACCATCTAAATACAGATGGCTCGGCAGGAGGGCAATATGACAGAGATGGTATCACAGGGCATGAGTGTGAGGGATGCTTAACCAAAAAACTAAGAATGCAGAGATGTCTTTGATCCGCCTGTGCTCTGTAAAGACGCATCACCCCATCTGTCAGGATTTTGATGTTTTTTTGTGGTGTAATAAGCTCTTCACACGAGAGGATAGAAGGCCCTACTATTTTAAGACAGTGGTTGCTGGCGCACGATTATTCAGTTTTATTGAATTTGATGTAGCCCACTGGTATTTGTACCATTACATCATTTAATATTAATGATATTAGGCTACTTTGCTAATATCCATATGCTAAGTGCTTGCATTCTCCCATCCGGTTTATCGGGGTTGAGGAGAGGCGGGGGGGGGGGGGCTAACTGTCTCAGGCTCCCAAGTCGAATTCACGTTCACCCTTGCGCAGCATCCCATGGTTATCCATTTGGAGTGCTGGGGCTGATTTTGAAAAGCACCCGTCTCAGCTTATGTGTCTGGAAAGCTTTGCAGCCTTTAATGGGCTTTCACAGCGGTGTAATTGTAAATGTTGCATGTTGACATGTGCACTAATGGTAGCTCGGGCTTGTCTCCTGGGAGTCCTTATGGGACAATTTGGGTTAGGTGGAAGAGGCTGGTGGTGTTAGATAAATGGTGGTGGGGGTGGGTAACCTTTTAGCTGCTGGCTGAGGGTCAGTCGCTGGTCTGTGCAGCGCTCCTGGCAGAGGGGGATATCATGTTGTAAAGGGCAACAATCTCCTGGGGACAGCTTCAGTCACAAGCTGTACTTAAATGGTGTACTTCTCTCTAAATCAGGTTGACACTATGAGCTGAACGCTGGCCATATGTACCAACTGTGACATTTTTATTTTTTCATTTGTGGGTGTGGGTGTGTGTGCGCGCACTTGCATGCAATGTGACGTAGACTCACAATGTTTGTTTGTGCCAACATTCATATGGGTTCAGGTGCATTAAATGAGCGCTTCTTGCCCGATGCCCTGGGCAGCAATGTGAGTGTGTCCCTCCCCGCTCTCTGATGCTCTCATGTGGCTTATCTTCCTTTAAGTACTAAAAGAGAAAAAGTGCACCTGTTTCATATTTTACCTCCAGTTCGCTTTCCTTGTAACTTCTTGCACCACATTAGCTCACTGGAGGTACAACTGGAGCAGATGGCAGTGAGTAATTATGATTTTCGCTGCTGTTAAATTAACTATTATGCACTGAATGGTTAGTTTGTGTAAAAAAAAAAAAAAAAAAAAAAAAAAAAAAAAGAAGAAGAAGAAAAAAAGAAAAACTGTGAAAGCTGCACCTGGAGAATGCAAAGCCTTGAAAATACTTTGTGATTTTTAATCAACAGTAATCCAAAAGTAGCAGGATTTTAAATAACAAAACAATAAAAAGAAGCAAATTTTCACATTTAAAATCCTGTGAGTAGTACGTGTTTGGCATTTTGGGCTCGATAAATGGTTAAACAATTATTGGATTTGTTGAGTCTGCACAGAGCAGGTTACATATTGATGCTAGGTAATCATAAAAACTTTTTTTCACACAGTATTTTTTTCTTTTTTGTGAATCTAGTTTGCAGGGTGTCTCTGTACTTTTCACTTGTTAAGCCTGTGCACTGCTGATAGCTGTGGATGGAGACCTGTGTTTATACGTTCACCTGGACTCAAGAGCAAACAGATTTTAATTGAAAAGGTCAAGAATCAGGGTCATCATACCATTCACCAAGAGTGTTAATACTGTTAATATTTGCCTGTTTTGTTTTATCACAATGTGTAATCTCTCTGTATTTTGAATGTTATTGAACTTTTGGATTCTAACTCACGTCATCCTCTTCCTCTCTCCAGGTAACGACCTATTCTTGGTTGCGGTTCATGAGCTGGGCCACGCCCTCGGTCTGGAGCATTCCAATGACCCCACTGCTATCATGGCTCCTTTCTATCAGTACATGGACACTGAGGACTTCAAACTACCTCACGATGACCTACAGGGCATCCAGAAAATCTACGGTAACTTTCCCAAGTGAATTTCTCTTCAGAGCACGAGCTGAAAGTCTGAAAGAGCACGTAATCAAGACTCTTACGTCTTGTTTTGTTCCAACACTTCACTGAAGCTGTATAGCAAAACAACATAAATAGACAAGCGCTGAAGCTTAGTCACTTGCTTATTCAAATGCTGCTGCGTCAGTCATATTGGGTTCGATGCCAGTAAGCAGCATTTGTCAGCTGTTAAAGAGGGCAGCCAATCTATGCTTTCAAAACAACGTGAGTCCACTAATGCTCAGCCAAAAAAAGGATACATTTTCCGTGCCAAAATAAAAGGTGCAATGGCCAAAAAACTGTAAACTCACCGGACACCGACTTAAATCTTTCAGAAGTTTTTAAAAAGACGAATATAAAGGAATGCAGATAAAATACGTTCTATTTTTGTTCTTTTTAGGTCCACCGGATAGAGCCCCACAGCCCACCCGGCCTCCACCCACAGTCCCACCTCCTCGCTTTCACCCTCCTTCCGACCCACGTAAACACGATCGCCATGCCAGACCCCATCGGCCTCCACTGAGTGCCAAACCCTCCAGCCCAAACTCCAAACCTAACATCTGTGATGGAGGCTTCAACACTCTGGCCATTCTCCGAAATGAGCTTTTTGTGTTCAAGGTAAAATAGGTCGTCACATCAGAGCATTCTGGGATTTCAACGGTGGCGAAAAAGAGCGGTGATGATTTGACCTTTTCCGTTTTTACAGGACCAGTGGTTCTGGAGGGTACGAGACAATTCGGTAGTTCCTGGCTACCCCATGCAGATAAGCTACTTCTGGAATGGCTTACCTCCCAAAATTGATGCCGTGTATGAAAACAGCGAAGGGAAATTTGTTTTTTTCAAAGGTAATAACAGCAACCACTCTTTGTGTGTGTGTGTGTGTGTGTGTGTGTGTGTGTGTGTGTGTGTGTGTGTGTGCGTGTGTAGTTCAACTACTGGTAGTTAACACCCCCTTTACGTTAACTGGTCCTAAATGATCTGTTGATGGCATTAGGGCACCAAACAGTCTAATGACTGCAGGACCAAAAAAATAATGTAGGTTTCTAAACATGAATGTAAATATGATGGTGTATTTCAGTCAAGGTAGGTAAAGAAAAAAACTAAACCATAAAGAGCAGGGGGGCCAATGTGTGATACTGCAAAAACAACCTCTAATAAATAAATTGTACCATTTTAGAACGAGACATCAAATATTCTCTGAGATGATTAGGTCATTAATTTGAGTAAAAAGAAGAATTAAGAAAATGTAAGAAAATCAGAATCAGCCTCTGCACTCATCGCTACCGATGGCTGTTTATTATAGCTTTAGTGGCTGACCTAATCATATTATACTTTGCAATCAAAAGGGCCAGAATTACCACAGTTTGATGATGCATTAGCGTGAACTAAGCCTATTTAGAGGAAAGCAAATTAGACGAAATGACAGCTTTTGTGCGCGTGTGCCATTTCCTGTTTATTGGAGGCACCAGAGGTGTGATTGATTGGTTGATCCACACATGCCAAAATTGAAGCTATTGCTCCAATATGACAATAAATGTAAAAACAATGCTACGTTTAAAATTAAATTTGCTTTTGGGGCAAGGAAATGCATTCATATTTGCCAGGCTTTACTAAAAAAAACATTTTAGTGTAAAAAACACAAATTTATACAACAAATCTTCTTTATCCTTAACTACAATATATGTAGCGAACAGTTTGCCACTAAAAGTTAAACTAAAGAAATATTCCTACCAATAAAAAATGGACAAAATGTGCTTTTATTAAGTATCCCGGGTAGACACCGGCTACATATGTGTACCTAATAATGTCTGTGATTTTGACTATGGGAATGTAACATGGGATAAACAAACACGCCAGTATTTTTTAGTCATTTATGAGTTCTCAGGCGTCCCAGAGCACTCCTGGGTGAGAGTTCATCCATGGGTGTGCTCCCATGCAGAATGGAAAATTCAGAGACACTAGTAAAGCTGCTCCTGTTTGCCTCTTTCTCACACACACATGCACAAAAGTCCAAATATGCTAATAGTCGCTAACAGCCTACCTTTTTCCACATTTTAAAAATACAACCCAACTATTTTTTTCATGTTTTTAAGCTTTTAAATGTTAATATCTATCTTCCTTCTGTGTTTGTAGCCAAGCTGTTTATTAGCAGCGAGCCACAGACCAAATTAGGCAGGAGAAACAATCCCACCACAATTTCTGCAGGAATTCCATATTCTGGTTAATTAAAACAATATTTTATTGCATACCATCACTTCAAGAACACTGGAAAGGGCATGTCGTGTTGTGTTGGTATGTATATGTGTGTGTAAAGACTTGATATTCAAAGCGCAGAGAAAACATTTATTAGTCCAAAGATTAATCCAAGATGAAGGCCAGTGAGTCCAAACCACAGCTAAACACATAGAGAAACAGACATGCAGGTGACAGGCGACACAACAGAGGACAAATGAAAACACACAACTATTTATACTAGGACCACACTGAGGGGTTAACATGGTAAAACTAATAGCACTACATGAGTGACAACAGACTATCAAAATAAAACAGGAAGTTACTCAAGAAACCGCAACAAGACTTAAGCTTGACACAGAAGGACACAAAGGACAGAACGAGAGATTGTAGAAAATAAACCATAAGCAGAAAACTAATGGGAACAAACAGGAACTGAAACAAAACATTAAGGCACAAAATACTAAGGAATGTGAAAATCAGGGGAGCAGGGCAAGCTTTACAGTACATATCTTTCTTTTTTTTTTACTGTAACAGGCGACAGTGAGGTTGTTTTGCTTTCTGTCTGGTAGGAGAACGAGTGCAGGTCCAGTGGAGCCGTCCATCCACCAGGCAGATTAACATGACATCTGTCACTCTGTGGGATCAGAGTGCCTCATGCTTTATTTATTCACTCATAGGGACTTAACTGTGTGTATGTGTGTGTGTGTGTACGTGTGTTTGTGTGTATTGGTGGGTTTGTGCATGTAAGTGTCGAGCTACTTACTGCACAGCAGCCCTTCTTTTCTCCGCCTGAGGCATTTATGATCAAACTGAATTAAATGCAACAATAGTTTCAATAAAACTCAACACAACAAGTCTCAGTAGAGTTGCCTTCAGAGCATCAGCTTGCTGTTTATTGTATTATACTGTAGATAACACTGCATAGATTTTTCTGCTGAACACATATTCTTAAAACAAGGTGACATCTTCCGACCCTTGAAATTACATGAGCAGGAAAAGAAACCTCAATGAAAAGAAAGACAAACAACAACACAAAAGAGTTGAATGAGCTGAAAGCCTGTGGTGCTTTTTTTTAAACTCATATTTTGTTATTTTCTTTGTCCCATTGCAATCTAACTTTGCCCGTGTATTTTAGGAAACCGTTTCTGGGTCTTCAAGGACACAACTCTCCAGCCTTCGTACCCTCAGGACATCTCGCTGTTCGGGAGTAGCATGCCCACACAGAGTATCGAGACAGCTGTCTGGTGGGAGGATGTCGCCAAAACCTACTTCTTCAAAGGAGACAGGTCTGTGCAGATTATTAGTCGTGCAAAGATTTGGACAGAACTGAAACTGCTCAGAGTAAAAACACCATGCACCATGGGGACATTTGAAGGATAAATGTCTTTTGACATATTCTATTATAGATAGAATATGATTATTAGATTATAGATCTATTATACACTCATATATTGATTACATCACATCCACAGTGTGCCTTTTGTCCTGTCTCCCTTCCCTCACCCCAAGCCGTTCACAGCAGATGGCTGTCCCTCCCTGAGACTGCTTCTGCTGGAGGTTTATTGTTAAAGGGAGTTTTTCCTTCCCGCTGTTGCCAAGTCCCTGCTCATAGGGGGTCGTCTGTTTGTTAGCGTTTTCTTTTTCTATTATTGTAGGGTCTTTACCTTACAATATAAAGACTGTTGTTGTGATTCAGCGCTATACAAATAAAGTTGAATTCAATTTAAATATGTTTTAACCTTTATGTTACGCAGCAGATCCTAAAGACAAAACAAAGCATCTTTTGTGCTTTCCTCTTCCTCCACTGCGATATAAGGGGAAGGTTTTTGGCTATGCTTGGTTTGGACACCTTTTGCAGCATTGATGGCCTGAAGTCTCCTACAAGTGTCCGTCAAGCTTGGCACATCTTTTCTTTTAAAAACATTATCTCTCATCCATCTTGGCAGAACAGTTTAAGCTTGATCGGGATTGTCAGTGAGCTCCTATTTTTCTAGTCTCTCCAGAAATGCTGTTTTGGGTCCAGAAGTCTTGATGAGCCACTTCTGGACTTCTCCGAAACTCTCTTAGCTATTTTCTGGTTTAGGGATGGTGTCTTGTTAAAATGTGAGCTTTTGCCCAGGCTGGACCACTTTGGAAAAGGTGTCCAGTCCCTGTTACTGAAAAGCCTCCTGACAGCATCATGTTGCCACCGCTATGTTTGACTGTGCAGATGGGTTTGTGGAGGTGGTGCTCAGTGGGCGGTTTCCAGGATAAAAACATTTAGAATCATGGTGATATACTTCAGTCTTCAGTCTGTAAAATGTTGCTTCTCTGGAGTTGTTAGGGTACCTTTTGGCAAATGCCTGGTGGCCCTCATGAGGAATTGTTTGATTCATAGTAACCACTTGGTTCTTAGTTAGCAGATTACTGAGTTTGATCTGGTTGGCCAGATCAAGGAACCGCTGGGGATTTGAGATTTCTTTGATTTGGGAACAATGGAGATTACTACCTTCTTTGATCTTAAAAGCTTTGCATCTGGACTGTATGTTATCCTGTGCATGGATCCATGCAGAGTATAATTGGGTACCTGCAGTTTGAATTGAATTGAATCCAAGGATTCATTCCAAGACACCAAATATGAGAATCTGTTGTTTATCTGAGTGTGTTGCAAGTCCTAAAGTTTGAGTTTATGCCAGAGTGACTCACATGTTAAGCTGTCAAGTTAAATCATATCCTAAGAGGTCATAGGACGCTGTGATGGGAGCTGACAAAATGCTTTGTCATGATACTATCATCCCAAACCACAAGTTGCCACATTTTGACAAACAAGACATTTTGTCTCGAGCGTGATTTTATCTCTCTCTCTCTCCCCGCGTGTATGACACCGAGGTGTTTGTTCTAATTCAAAGAAATGACAGTTTGCGGCGAGATTTATGTGCGTGAGCACGAGTGTATGAGAAGCGCATCAATCACAGCTACTAGTGAAACAGATCTATGTGGCAGATACACACAGAGCATGGATGATTGATTTACCACTTTCTGTGGTCATGTGAAATACTTGAAGTCTGTTGCTGATCGTTAAATAGTCACATGGAAAAAAACGACATTTGATTGCGAGTTATAGATATGAGTTTGTGACAGTAAGCAGAAATCCAGTGCAGTGCTCTCGTCATCCCAGGCTATAATGTCTTTGTTTTCCTGAAGGTAAAAGCTGAACTACAATTATTGCTTTCTGGGCTTAGTGCGACTTTTAAGCAGATCAACATGAAATGAAGGCCTGTTCTGTGTTGAACTGGTTGACCTACCGAGCAGTAGACCTATTTTCAGTGTTGCAGACATGTTGGTGAGTCCTGATTATCTCAAGCTAAACATAGACTTTGTCTCCCAAGTGGTTTTGTTCTATATTGCATAATTTATACGTTACACAAATAAACAGAGCTGTAGCATAAATTCAGGCAGGCCATGATGTCAAGCTCAGCATAATCCTGTCTGTCAGCTGCTTTTGCAACCCACTGTTATCCCAACTTCTCCTTTTAATGCTGTGTCTGATTATTATGTCTTATCCACTGATCCACTGATGGCTGCTTGTATATGTGCATGATCCCTGCTCATGTGTGAAGAGTGTTTCAAAACATCTGTCGCCATCAGTATTAATATCTCCAATTAGCTAAAACGTCAGTGTCATTATTGAGGTGCTGGCCAGCAGTTCTTTACAAATCGCTGCCACCCAATGCCTTTGTGAAGTCCCGATTAAGGGAGCTGTCGAGTAAAAGAAAAACTTAGCGACAGTTTTTAAAAAAAATATTTAAGTGTGTTTTGAGCAAAGTAGTCGTAACTCTTTGTATGATATTAATGCCTGTGATGTTCAAGGCTACAGGGTTGTTAAAATGACAAATACATCTATTGTTTCCATTTTAAGTGACTAAGTGGTGGTAACACAAGTGTGCTAACATTTTTTTAATACTTATTATGACTACTGCACTAACTAACAGGTGTCCCTGAACCTCCGTATTGACTCTTTTTTGATATATTTGCCTGTCCTGTTGTAGATACTGGAGGTACAACGAGGATATGAGAACCATGGACCCGGGTTACCCAAAACCCATCACCATCTGGAAGGGCATCCCTGACTCTCCACAAGGGGCTTTTGTGGACAAGGCCAACGGTATGTTTGCATTACTGACTGTAAAATCTGTAAGAAATATTAATGTGATACCAGATGCCTGTAAAAGGTAATAAAAACAAACACAAAAACAGGAAGTTGATAAGTTTATGTGGCAATATCCAGTTTGTTTTTGACTAGTATGTAGTACTTTAAAGTAGTGCAACCAGCTGTGAAATACATTTAGAGTAAGTAATGTGTTTTGAGTGGGCTGCTGGGGCAGCTGAATAAGACATGTTGATTCCAGCTGGAGACCTTTGATGCATCTTGCAATCCATTACTTTGTTTTCCATCTGTCTCTACACTGTTTAACAAATTCAAAATATCCCCAAAAAGTCTTTAAAAGACTGCCTATATCCCTGAATCCCCAGGTTTCACCTACTTTTACAAAGGAAAGGAGTACTGGAAATTCAACAACCAGCTGCTTCGCGTGGAGCCTAACTACCCGAGGTCCATTCTGAGGGACTTCATGGGCTGCGACAGCCTACCCGCCGACCCCGATTGGGACTGGAGCCCCACGGTGGTAGAGGAGCGCCACTATGACAACGGTGATGCAGACGTTGTTATCAAACTGGACAGCACTGGAGGTACGGAGAAAGCGGTGGCCATTGCTATCCCCTGCGTTCTGGCGCTGTGCATGATGGTCCTCCTCTACACTGTTTTCCAGTTCAGGAGGAAGAGCACGCAGCGCCACATACTGTACTGCAAACGCTCCATGCAGGAGTGGGTCTGAGGGATTGTCGCTGCACTGTATAGAAAGGGTTGTAAAGCTCTGATAAAGGTCTAGTTATTGCCCCAAGCCCTAAGTACAGTAATTGGGAGCACTGTAAAGGGTACAGCAGATGAGGTTTGCCATGTAGGCAGATTTCAGAACTGCTCGAACTCGTAACATGCAAACTGCAAAGAAGTGAAACGATCAGCAGAACTCAAACAAGGATGGTGCTGGAGCCACACCTATGTCTAATTAATATGTATGTATCAGCTTTGACTTTTTCTGTATCTTGGAATGAACTCAATTAAGTGAGACAGAGTTAAGCTTGTGTAAGTGGGACCTTTGTCTATCCCCATCTCTGCACGCCACTTAAAAAGCCCCAAGCACTAACTTCAGTGGACAAATTAGATATAGGCTTCTACTTTGCTTTCATTTCTTAATTAAATTGCCCTGAGCTGTGCTTTCCTTAATTTAGGGTCCCCTGTAAAAGATTATTCATTGTGCTGCGGATTCACACACGAACCAAATATGACCTTTTTCTTCCAAAGAGGATTACTGCTTGATGTGTTGTTTTTGATGGGATATTTTTTTTCCCTGCGTGGATCAAACTTCGTGGACCATACTCTGATTTTCTTTTGCCATGTCTATTCATATCCACCCGTCTGCTCGCTAATCTGTTGGGATAAGACGCAGCCGTTAGAGGTAGGAATTCAAGACTGTTGTGGAGTCTATCTCCAAAACAGGGGCCAAAAAAACCTCTCTGCAATATTCATGAGACTGCCTTAATCACACATTGCTTAAAGTTCCCTTTGCTCTCTTTCTCCTTTTCTCTGGTCCAGAGAGTTGAAGATGCTGAGTGAATTCCTTACTGCCCAGACATTAAAGCAGTATTTGAGGAGGTTTATTGTTCTTGAAATGTGCTAAGCTGTGCCTGGTGGGAAGTAGGCTATCAGCTTTCATTTACTCCATCACCTGAGGGTATGAGAGAGGACGGCGTTTGTTGTACACTGTAAAAAACAAACAAACAAACAAAAAAGGCACAAATGTGTGGGTAATTTACATTGTGCATTACCTGTTTTTGTTGTTGTTGTTGTTTTTGTTTTTACAGAGGTTTCCATGAACGGTAAGTGGTAAAATCAGAATGTCATTAAAAAAACAAACCATGAGTAAAATATAAATATGGAAAATTAATTCATTTTAAAACCGTACATTATACTGCATTTCTACTATTTCTTTTTACAGTGTAGGTGTGAGGGAAAAGAAGGGTGGATACCCGCATTATAGATGTACTGTACTATTATTGAACTATTATATTGAACAACCAACAACCTGCATCCTTTTTACCTGCCCAGTTTGGACAACAGTACTCCAAACAGCGTTAATCCATATATTTTAAAAAGCTTTACAAATCCATGTTTTTTTGGTACAAGGTTTGTAAGTTTACATAATATTTCATATCAAACAAAATAACTTGATCCACCTGTTTTTTTTAAGAAAACATATTTCTTAATAGAAGCAAATAATCTCTACTTACCACAAGCACAACACGTATCAGTGGCCAGTGCTGTTGCCCAGATTGCTCCATCGTCTCACTACTTTGCGCAACAAGGTTTTGATGCACAGCACTGCTGTAATCAAGAAACTATGTCTAAACATTCAGAGGAATTAAAGAGCAGAAATAAAGACACTAACTTTTTTTGATATTTGAAAAAACTCTTAACCAGGTTTGTCTGTGTTTTTAAAACTCAGGCTGTTTTATGCAATCTAACTCTTGACTAACCACTATACAAACACTATGTTACATTAACAATTTACTAATCCCAGTTTATAGAACTAATAAAAAATGGAATTAACAGGATTATTGGAAAAACAAAAACAGCTAAATTTAATCTAAAATATTTCTCATATACAGTATAATATGTGCCGTTTAATATATGCATAGTACATATATAAATCTTATGAATTTAGGAAAACAAAACAACATAAAAAGACAGGCTCTCTCCGAGGCCAAACTGAGCAAAAGCTTTTCTGTCACCATATAATGTGTTATAAATGCAATACAGCCTGGATCCTAATTAATATGTCGGTCTGCCATATATGTAACGACGGGGTTGTGCGGCGTAGCATTTCTCAGAGTATGCCAGATGATCCGTCTCCATTCATGATGTGATTTTAGTTCTTTTTGCTACTCTTTTACTTGAAATGGTCCTCGGCACCAACTGTACAGGATATCTTACATAACCCTCCACTGATATTGAGGCAATGCCATTTTATAACATATCAGATAGGGAATTTTAGATTTAAAATGTTCTTATCTTTGAATGATCTACTGAAAGGTACATGTATGGCGCTGTGATTGATGGGTTAAAACCTTTATTATACATAATTTGTAACAGATACAAATTAAATCTTAAATAAGGGCAATGCATGCCGTGTTTAAACTAAGATGTCATTCTTTCATAGCCGTTGCCCGTGGGTCATCCTCGTACCAGTCTTTCCCTCAGTATTGAAATGAAGTGGCTGATCAGACTTGGATTTTTTCTGCTCAAAGCATTGGCAGTCATGCTATATGATCCATGTAAAAATGGCTAGCTTCCTTCTCTGTCCTTGCTGTTCTAGTTTTCATGCAATAGTCAACAGTAATGAAAGAAAATGTAAAGACAGGAGCAGCTTTGCTTTCCCGAAGCAGTGCTAAATCGCTGTGCACATCAGTCCCTGTCGATCCATGATCAGGTTGAAGCAAAAGCCTTTGGCTCAGTGTCGTGTATGATGTCTTATCAGTTTGTGTGTTTGTGGTGAGGATCTGATGGCTCCAGAGCGTGTGAAGTGAGGCAGGTCAGTACTGTATTTATTGCCGTATTTATTCCTGTGTGCTCAGAACCTCAACTCTTGCATTGCATTGTACTGGGGGCAAGAAATTGTCAATAAAATGGGTTTGAAATGCAATATTTTTTCTAGTCTCACAGCTACTAAGTAATCCTTGTCCTTCTGTTACTGCCTCAGCAACAAACCATTTCGTTTGGTGTAAATGGTTTTCCGTCTTTGAGAGGGAGACCAAATGTTTAAAGGTTAAAAACTCTTCAGTGAACTTTGTCATGCATCAAGTGAACGAACCGCTGGACTTTTTTTTAGATAAGTGAAAAGCAGAAGGTCACAGCGCGTCAACATGTCCTTGGTTGTCCCCAGACTCCTGAGTGCTTTTTTTAAGGTCTGCCTTGACACATGCTGCTAAGCATTAGGGCTAATTTAGAGTGTCATTAAAGGAAGTGGATGGGGCTGATTAGACAGCAGTCATTACACCAGAGAGGCAAGACACGAGGAGCATTCTGCAGTCACTGCAGTCTAGATGTGATAGCCAGATGCAGTACATGCCGTATATACTCCAAGGCACAGTGTATAAGAAGTAAACATTTGGCATAATATGTATATATATATATATAAGCCAGACTGTATACTGTTTCCTTCAGGCAGTTCTGTTTTTAATCCATCCATTTCATGGATAAAGAACATGCTGTGTGTTGTAAATAAAACAAGTGCATAATGAACGTGTCCTGTTATCACGCTCTCACACAAACATAACCCGTCTCTCCATTACAGCAACAGCATGCAAAGGCACATTTATATGCAGCATTAAAAGATAATTTATTTAAGAAACTGGGATTCAGTTTTGCACAAGATACATTTAGCATGTCTGAAATGAACAGTGACAAAAGCAATCAAGAAGACTCAATGTTCCAAGCTTTTAGGCCTTGATTTTGAGAAGATTAAAAAAATCACATAGAAAATATTTATTCATATCGTAAGGCAACTATTATTAAATCACTGACGATGGCACATACAGGATAAGGAAGCCTACTCAACATGTGGCCTTTTGTGTGGGACTCTCCACTTTCTTTCAGAGTTACAATAGAAAAGTGCAGAAAATGTTCTGGTTCAAATTTTCCACATGTTAGAATTAAATGTTAAAGAAGGTGCTTATTTTCTCTGAGTTTCAAGTGTGGACATACTTTGTTTGTATCCATTTCCTGATTTTAGGAAATGGACTGACCTGAGCTGCTGTACTGGGTTATGGTCTCACCACTGGTAAAGATGAACAAACTCCAGTGTTAGAATAGGTGGACAACAAAGGTATGATTTTCATAATAAAACATGTCTGTCTCTGATATATGCAGTAGTTTACATTTGTAGCATTTGGGTCGTGTGATGGTTAGCATCATCACTTCCGAGGAAGAATTGATGGTTTGAATAAGAGTTATTATAGTTTTGTGTTTTCTAATTAGTTTGTGTTTTGTTTTGTTTTTTGTTAAATTTTCATTAGTTTCAGTGTTTAGTCATTTTAAGTATTATTGCATAGAGGCAAGATTTAGGAAAATCAGTACAGGTACCACAATCAAAACACAACTACTGAAAGCAGTTGACGCACAGTGTTTTAGATATCAAGAGTCTTACTAAACATGTCGTAATAGCCTAATAAATACTGTGAATACACTACCATGTCTATAGACTGAGAAAAACAGAAGTAAAAGAAAGTTTTATTAATATAAAACCAAATTACAACAACAGTAGCCTCAATGCACTTTAGATTCTAAGGTAAAGACCCTACAATAATAGAGAGAAAACACCAACAACCACATGACCCCCGATGAGAAACACTTGGCAACAGTGGGAAGGAAAAACTCAATTTTATGAGTAAGAAACCTCCAGCAGAACCAGACTCAGGTAAGGGCAGCTGTCTGCCATGACCAACTGTGGGTGAGGGGAATGAAGACAAGAAAAAAACATACTGTGGTACAGAGAAAGAAATTAATCATAACTACTGATTAAATGCAGAGAGGTGTATAAAAACATAGTGAGTGGAAAAAAGGTGAGTAAAGAAGAAACACTCGGTGCATCATGGGAATACCCCCAGCACCCTAAGCCTATAGCACTGTAACTAAGGGAGGATTCAGGGTCACCTAATCCAGCCCTAACTATATGCTTTGTCAAGAAGAAAAGTTTTAAGTCTAATCTTAAAAGTCGAGAGGGTGTCTGTCTCCAGAATCCAAACTGGGACCTTGTTCCACAGAAGAGGGCCCTGAAAGCTGAAGGCTCTACCTCCCATTCTACTTTTAAATACTCTAGGAACCAAAAGTAAACCTGCAGTGCTCTACTGGGATAATAGAGTATGTGAGGTGTTTAAAATAAGATGGGGCCTGATTATTCAAGACCTTGTATGTGAGAATAAGTCTTTTAAACTTGATTCTGGATTTTACAGGGACCCAATGAAGCGAAGACAATATAGCTAATACCTTCTCTCTCCCTGTCACTACTCTCGCTGGATCAACTGAAGAATTTTCAGGGAGCTTTTAAGGCAACCTGACAAGAATAAATTACAAAAGTCCATCCTAGAATGCAGAGTCAGAGTCAATCTGAGTCAGGATGCTTCTCATTTTAGAGATACTGGACAAACAGAAGAAAGCAGCCCTAATTTAATATGCATTATGCTTTGAAGGACATATACTGGTAAAATATTACTCTAAGATTCTTCACTTTGTTATTAGAGGCCAGGGCAATGACGTCCAGTAACACTGTGTAAGACTAAGCATCTGGTTAGATACCATATTTCTAAGATTTTTAGGGTAGACTACAATTACCTCAGTTTTATCCAAATTTAGAAACAGGTCCTTATGTTTATGTTTTCAAAATATTCCAGTTTAAGTAACTGGTGTTTGTCTTCTGGCTTCACTGACAGATAGACCTGGGTATCATCTGCATAGCAATGAAAATGCATGCTATGCCTTCTAATAACAAAACGTAAGGGAAGCATGTAGTGTAAACAGAAGTGGTCCTACCAAGGAACCCTGCAGAACTCCATATCTAATTAACCTCTGTGTGTGGTGAAGACTCCCATCTGTCTATTAGACAAATGTGAGTCAAACCACTGCAGTACCTCTTTACATGGCTCAATTATTGTCTCTTTTAAATCACAACCTTACCAGCTGACATACAGAAATGAAAACACTTCACCATAGTTTGCTTCAATAGATAACTGAAAGGTTTAACCTTTAGCAATAATAACATTCATTTTTTTTAATAAAAAGTTTAAATTCCTGGTTAGAAATCCTCATTCAAGAATCCAGAAGTGATTTTCTTTTTCTAAAGGTTTGGCCACAATAAAAAAAAGAAGAAGTCATATTTATTACTGAAAGACCCAGCTCATATTTGTGTATGCTGACTGTTGGAACACTAATGCCTTTGAAATTAGAAATTGTACTTATTTTACTCGTATTAAACAGAGTTTAGAAGTGAGCATAGAAAGATTTTACCCTTTCAAAGCAGATGAAGAACCTCTGAACTGTAAAACTCAGCGAAGCTTATACGTGAAGGAAAATAATTGCTGACCAAAATACATAAACTTTTCCTGAATGCTTGACATTTACAGAGAACAGTACTTCCTGCCTATAGTTCAGACAACAATTACAACACACAAGCTGCAAGATAGTACATTTTACACTTTTCACAACTATTTTGCTGGGTGAATACTTCAAATTATTATAAATTATTATTAAATAAAATAAAAATAATTATTATTATAAATCCAGTTCTTCTTCTTTAAACCATATAGGAGTGTAATTACTGTTAACAGCTTAAATGTAGCACAGATCACAGGAGCTATGAAACAAGCCACTCCCTTCTATTGTGCAACTTTAGTTCCCTTTCATAACTGTGAAGTCCCCTAATCGCACCTTCTCCTATACCCCTCACTAAATTCTCAAACCACCTAAACAGCCTTAATTGCCATTTCCTTCCCAACAGACAGACTTCCTTCCTGTACCTTGGGTGTGCTTGGAGGTGACTCTCTGGTCTTTGGACTGTTCCAGAGCCAGTTCTCTGGGACAGGGAACTTAGTCTGTCCAAGTCGAAGCCCATGGGTGTGGGCTCTGCCACCAGATGCTCACCTCTGCCAGAAGGTGCCCCACTTTCCAGTGGACACTCTGCACATTTTTAAGCTGATTAATTAGCGCTCCCGAATTGCTCATAGTGTGCTGTAGGGGCACTGCAAGGACACACAAAACCCCTCTAACACAACAAGACAGCTGTGGAGGAAGTAAACATGTCAGCCCCGAATAAAACAAGCAGCCTTCAAGCAAATCAGCAAGACACAGTACCTCTCAAGGTTTTATTACATTTGGGCCTGTTCGCATCTGAGTATCGCTTACATCAGTGCTGCAGGTGTAATTCTTTAAAGAGAACAAACAAATACTGCATGACCTGGTTTCACTTTCTCTAGTGGGAGACTGTTTATGAGTTTGCATGTAAGTGTGAGTGCTGGTATTTGGAGATGTGTGTGGCTATAATAACCATGGCCTGTCATGGCTATGTTGTGTGAAATCACACAATTATTCAATTTCACAGTAGGACAGTAGTTGCTGGCAAATAACACGATTTCCCTTAGCGTTACATCTTGTGATTCAGCAGTCCAGGGAGACATGTTTATACTTGATACTGTATAACAAGTGATAGTTTATCCCATGCTCCAGCCCCACTATGAAGGTGAACAGGAAGAAGGTGGATGTATTATTACATTAATAGACATTAATGGTCATTAAAGGTCAAAATAAGTTAATGGCAGGGCACTTGGCAGGGCAGGTAACTCGGGTTTGATTCCACCCCAGATCATTTCCTGATTTACCTTTTCTTTTAATTGTTTGTAGGTATGATAATTAGTAAAAAAAAAAAAGAAAAAAAGAAAAAAGCTATATAAGACTCAGCAGCATGTATCCTTTAGAAATCCTGTTTACTTGCATTTTAATTGCATTTTAATTTGGCACAGTCTGTTTCTCTTGGACTCGCCAGACTTTCTGAGGCTGGAAACATTTACTCCAAGCACTACAACATACTGAGGGTTGAATTCTGCAGCCAAATTTCTACCACGTTGCTACGTAGCCTTCAGAGATAGTTATGGCTCTAATTTGGTTGATTACACTGAAGCTTTTATTAAAACGTCAGTCTTAATAACAGTAACATGGCTGTGAGAGCTGTGTGTAACTGTTGAGCTTTAAAAAATTACGCCAGTCACCTGCATGTCGTTTTCCCTTATCAAAGATGTTTAAAACGTCTAATTAGAAAAAGCAATATTTGCGTCATTTGCTACACAAGGATGACAGAGCAGGGCCACCTTTCATTACAACACAGACCCAGTGCCTGTAAATCAGTTGGGATGGGATCTTTTTTTTAAACACACAGAGCCTGACAACAAAGTATTTTTAAATGCAACAGTGCAAAGTGAGTTTCACCTGAGCAATAGATCCTTTACACTTCTCATGCCTTACACATCCAGATTATTAAAGAGAAAAGGGAACAAATAAATGTATTTTTATGTGTAGAGCTAATTTTAGTAGCATGTCATTGGCATGATAAATTTGCTCTTTCTGTGACAATACCATGGAAATGGGAAACTGCCCCGCCTCAGTAAAATAAAATGACAAAAATGTGTTCAAAATACTGAGGAAAACTTCAAGATGCAACAGCCGCTCATGCACACATTTTGCTGTTAAGCTTGTTTGTTTTTAGGTCATGCCTAAAAATGCAAAGTGATGGCAGAAAGACATAAATCAGAGGAGGTGCCTGTAACTGCAAAACCACCCCACGAACGAACCAGTCTGTCTAAATGATGACACATGGTTTCTCTGCTGATGTTGTAGTCATTTAAAAAAAAAAAAGAAAGAAACATTTTAAAAACACCCCAGACCTCATTGAGAACAGAAGGCATGTTGGATATCATTACAGACATAGATACTGGATAGCATGTTAGGAAAAACAATGTTAAAAAAAAGGATATCTCTCTGTCTGAATTCCTGCCTGACAATGTTTGGAAATGAAACGACAGATGGTATCCCGGAGGATCTCCTTCCAGATCTGGACCAGGGCTCGCTGGTGCAATGTGGCAGCGTCAGACAGACTGAAACATAATGTCCCAGGGGTCTTCTATTATACTTAAGTCAGGCGAGTGTGGGGCTAATCAATGGGATGAGTTCTTTCATCCTTCAGGAACTGCCTGCATACTCTCGCCACATGAGTACGGGCATAGTTGGGCACCAGCTGGAACCCAAGGCTTTCATCCTGATACCTAATGGCAGTCAGGATCCTTTTGCTTAGTATGCATCCCTCCATGGATATGTCTCCAAGACCATCACATAACATAGTGTCTGTCATGGCTGCTCTCATTTGTAAAAACCATAGGGCACCAGTGGTGGTCCTGAAAATCTGCTACGGCAAATGCTAATTGGGCTTCACAATGCCAGGCAGTGAGCATAGGGCCTAACCAGAGGACATCAGGTCCTCAGGCCAATCTCATGAAGTCTGTATCTGTCTTTGGAAGTGCTCATCCTGTTCCTCCTTGCACAAAGTAGCAGATACCAGACCCTCTACAGCCTTGTGCAGCTCACCTAAAGGAACTCCATGTTTCTGGCGATGGTACATTTTGATGGAGGAGTTAGACGATGTGTGCAACCTCAGCAGGGTCCAGGTATCACCTCATGCTATATACTAGAAGTGACACTGAGCCTAGTCATATGAAAAATTAGTGAAAAAAACAGCCGGAAAAGACAAAACTGTTCCTGTTTAGGGGGTTTTCTCATTGTTGCCCCTCTAGTGCACCTGCTCTTATTCCATTAACACCAAAGCAGCTGAAACAGATTAACAATTTCTTTGAGCTGAGTATCTGTGTGTTTGGTTGGTGTTGGTTATATGTCAGTTTTTTCCTAAACAAATATTGGGAGATTCACTTTATTAATCATAAATCATAATGAAGTTCGTAACGTGTATTCGTCAGTTTCACCAGTGTGTCAGCAGTTGGAGGAGTGAATGAGTGTTAGGCGCAGAGTGTTATGTGTGAGGAAAACCTAAAATAACCAGGCCGCAGCCAACCAAACAAACTTTTAGATGCCCAGGGAGACTGGCCAGGTGCTCCCAGTTGTAATAATGAACTCCACCTACCAGGAAGCTCTAATTTGCCTCTATGATATGCGAATGCGTACGAGTTCTTATCCACTCCACTTTGGGCGTACTACATATGTGTTTCTCTCGCTCTCTATCTCTCTCTCTCTGTATTGATCTGTTTATGTACTTGAATGACTTTCCAAGCCCAGTCTACTTCTTATGGATTCAGCAGCATTCTTAATAACAGCCAAAGTTACAGCAACTTGCCCAACCTGCTGTCAGGTGAGAGTACAAGCCAGGATCTTTTTAAATAAACACATACTATTTGATTATTTGGAAGAAGCTGGAACATCCTAAATAATTCATTTTGATTCTAGTAAGTGAACTCACCTCTGCATTGGACTTCATGGCATTAACCAACGAATGGTTTTGCCTGGGATACAAACTTGCCACCTGAAAAGCCTGATAAAGTACAGAGAAGAAATTACTTGGTCTAATCTTCTTTTGTTTATTTTCAATGAGGCTCTACAGGTTGAGCATTAAGTATTTAAATTGACTTAAATAACCGATAAAAGCCAATTTCTTTACATCTTTACAAAAGCAGACTGTCACTGCCCTCTCCTGATCCTCACAGTGTGGACTAATACAGGGTAGTATAACTGGGTTTTCACATTAGTCACTGTCGACTGTGGTTTGACTTGGGCAAATGAGAATATCCTGATTAAATTTACTCTTAGGCCACGTTTAAGCCGCGGCGATGGCTGATAGTGCTGAGTGAGGACAGGAGAGGACATGATTTCATCATGCAGTTAAAGTGGAGCAGTACCCGTGAGGCTCAGACAGCCACTGCCTTACTTCTCTCAAACTGGACGTCTGAACGTGACACATTTAATTGTGAGCGATTCAGTAGTCACATGACATAGCAACAAACATTTATGATTAGTTGTGATTTACAGTCCTTTTTGTTTGTTTGTTTGTTTGTTTTTTCCAGGTGAATCGATGTACAGTCATGGTAAAAAAGTTCTAAGGTTTTACATAAGATGGCATAAAAATAATCTGACCTTAAAATTTAAATACATCCTCAGAACACAGGAAAAATTACATTACATTAATATTTATTCAACAAACATGAAGCCAGAATTCAGAAGCAGAGTGTCAAAAATTAAACATACCATTACAGCTTCCAATGGAGTTAAGAGGGTAAGTAACAGCCAGGACATCAGCAGCTTATATAAAAGCAGAAGTTTTGGCATTTGGCTGGTCTGAAACATTCAGGAGAGTAACACAATGCCAAGGAGGAAAGACCTTAAGCAACTGTTTTTACCCAGCAATCTGGAAAGGGTCGTAAGGTCATTTCCAACACATTTTGAAGTTCTTTATTATACACTGAGAAGGATTATTCACATGTGGAAAACATTCCAGACTGCTGCCAATCTTCTTATGAGTGGACATCCCAGTAAATTCACCCAAAGGTCAGACAATGCAATGATCAGATAAACTGTAAAAAACAGGTGGTGGCAGTTTTTCTATAAGTCAGTCCTTTAAATCAAGTAAATAGGACATAAAACATTATTATTTTAACTTTCTTCCTATACAGGGTCATCCTGCTTCTCTCGTATTCTCATATCCAGTGGCCCCAACCACTGCTGACAGGTGAGTATCTTTTATAAAACAGGAATGACTTCTGTGAATGTGCATACTGCTGCTCATATTTGCACACTGCTTTCATGCATACACACTTTATCTTTCAGACACACACTCACACACTGATAGAAGCATCAGAGGCAATTTGGAGTTCGGTACATTGCCCAAAGACACTTCAGCATGCTGACTGGGAAGCAGCGATTGAACTGCTGACCTTCTTAATAGACCTCCTGAGCCACAAAATCAACTGGGAACCATCATGAAAGCAAATATTACAGTATGGAAAAATAATTTCCATAAACATTGATTTGATTTTAGTAAGAAGCCTTATTTACTTATGATGAGAGCATGGGCTTGACTTTGGTAATGTTGCAGTTTTGCTACAGTTGATACACTGTAGCGAAACAGTGTAAAAAAAAAAGTGCAATTTTTAAATCTGCGCTGATGTGAGATCTGGATCCGTAGCTATGCTCTGTAAACCTGACTCATTTTGTCAAATGTATGATGTTTAAGGTGTAACTTGTCATACCTCAGTATTTTCCTCCTGTTACCTTTCCTTAATGAAACAGTCTCCTTTCTACTGAGAACATTTCTGTAGTAAATAGTCCAAATCAGTTAAATTCAATTTTATTTATACAGCTCCAAATCACAACAACAATCACCTCGAGGTGCTTTATATTGTAAGGCAAACCCTACAATAATACATACAGAGAAAGCCCCACAATCATATGAGCCCCTATTAGCAAGGTGACAGTGGGAAGGAAAAACTCCCTTTTAACAGGAAGAAACCTCCAGCAGAACCAGGCTCAGGGAGGGGCGGCCATCTGCTGCGACTGGTTGGGGTGAGAGGAGGTAGACAGGACAAAAGACATGCTGCGGGAGAGAGACTGAGCTTAATAACAAGTATGATTCATTAGAGGGAGGTCTATTAACACATAGTCAGTGAGAAAAGTGACTGAAGAAGGAACACTCAATACATCATGGGAATCCCCCGGCAGCCTACACCTACTGTAGCATAACTAAGGGAGGATTCAGGGTCACCTGATCCAGCCCTAACTATATGCTTTAGGAAAATGGAAAATTATAAGCCTAATATTAAAAGTAGAGAGAGTGTCTGTTTCCTGATTGCAAACTAGAACCAGGCCCCTCCACAAAAGAGGGGCCTGAAAACTAAAGGCTCTCCCTCCCATTCTACTTTTAAATACTGTAGGAACAACAAGTAAGCCTGCAGTGCCAGAGTGAAGTGCTCTAATGGACCCTTCACTTGATCCAACTGAAGGGTCCATTAGAGCACTTCACTCAGGGCCTCAGATACATCTCTGAGGTCCTGTGTCAGGTCTTTTCTGAATTTTATTTCCTATTTCTTAAGCACGTGACTTTCAAATAATGCTCAACCACTGCAGTGGGTTTTTTTTGTTGTTGTTGTTGTTGTTGTTTTGGCCTGCCACTTCTTTGTCCTCCACTTGTTCAGTGGACATACAATATACAACCATAACTTTCACTATGGTTGCATATGTGGTTTCTCAGTCATACGTAAATGCAAATGCGTTTTGATGTATATAAAAATACAGTGTTTATACACATATCTATTTAAACAAGCTGCACCACCTGTATTTACTCCCTTTTCTAAGTGATTAAGTATATCAGTTTGCCGACAGCACAAACAGACCGAACTGCATTGTACAGTAGGGATGTACTAGTAATGAAAATATCAGTAAAACATCGGATTTTATGCCCCTTAAACCACAATCTCAAACCAATAAATCACCAGAAAGCCCAGGTGTCCTCTGGGCTGAGAATTTGACTTTTCTGTTCCAGTTCAAGTCGATAGTGCTCATAAACATCGAACCCAAGTGAATTTTATTTCTTGTACATTTCTCGAGATCGTTATTTCAAAATGGGGGGAAAAAGTTTTGTCAAAAGGTCAAAAGAAGTGGAACAAGGAGTATACTTTTACACGTGGTTGGATTATAAACTGGGTAATTCAGCTTTATTCCACATAAAGGACAAGCTGATCCCAACCTATTTTGACAGCACTTTTAACCAACTGAAGAAAAAACTCGCACCGATTTTGTTTTCCAAATTTCTACCTCATTGATCAGCTAATCATTTCAGCTTTAGAGTGCTGGCTGCTTTCTGGTTGCCTGGATAAATGAAGACACTGACACTACAGTGAAGATCTACGAGCCTGTAACAACCTATTACCTCCTCCTTAAAGCCTGATCTCGCCACAATAATACACCAATTAGATTGACTAACTTCCTCCTGATTGTGTTCAGCCAGAAGGCAGAGGAGAATTCTTCTGATAAGGAAAACAAATGAAACCGACCGTGACCAGTTGTTTTCCTATTGCTCAAGAATCTTGTGGCTTGCATGACAAAGTCGAGTGTTGCGCTTACGCTTGTATGTGAATAATCACTTTATAGTTGCTGTCGGGCGACCTCTCGTCGAACCCGTTCACAGTTTGGTGAAGTGAAGAGAAGATAAGTGATGAGAATATTACATGCTTTGACCAAGTAAGATTGCTGTTCTGACTTTTGACCAGGCGGCTTTTTCAGGCCAGCATGCTTGATTTGATGCTTGATTGCTATCAGATTAACAGAAGAAGAAAAAAAAAGCAAAAAATAACACCGCTGAGAAAAACACACATGATGAAGCCAAGATTTGCAAAATCAAGCAAATGATAACAGTGTTTACAGAAATTCAACTAAGAGTTGTCAATAATTCTTAATAATTGTGAACCCTAACTCTGTGAGGCTAATAACTGAGCTGTTCTTGAAGAAAATCCAATAAATCTGCTCAGCATGACCCGAAGCCTGTGAGAGTCAGAGCACAGCATGCTGCAGGTGGGGAACAAAAAAAGTCTGTTAATGGTCTTGTGTTTGTTTTTTATTATTATTTATTTACAACATTTGAGGTTTTTAATATATTCAAAATGACCATCGCTCTGGACTTTATATGCCTTAAATTAAAACTGAATGAAAATATAGAATAAAGGATTATTGTTTAGGGTTTGTCAGTAAGGTGTTTGTTTGCCACTTAAGGCAGTTAGTCTATTATTACCTCTTTTTATGAATGTAATAAAGAGGTCTTGTGTTATCATGCTTCTGATTTGTGCTCCAAGTAAGTTCATGCTCGCACATTTGAATTCTTATTTTTGGAACATTTGTCATCTTTCAGTGAGAAATAATAAAGTATAATATAGATGGATAAGCTGAAACTTTTTAAAATAAAATCACACATATTTGCAGCAGCAAATGCAAAAATGAGCTGAGACAGATTACTCAAAACCAAACCATTCAGAGAAGAAGTTCCCTTGCTAACGCAGAAACAGTGGCTTTCATTTCAGTGAACCTCTTCTTATTGTTTGAAATATTGTCAGAAATTCCAGTTACGGTGACAGATCACTTCAAATCTCCTGATTATTTGCAGGCAGAGACTCCAAATCCGAGGCAGAGCCACTCATTAGTGAACTCAATAAAGCCTGGAGCTTTGGTAAGTCCACTTCCTATCCAGATAGGAGACAAAAAGGTAAGACAGACAGTTACCGAACTCATTTACACATCATAGGTTTGGATTCTAACTGGATTTTTCTTTCTTTTCTTTGCGTATAAGAAACATTAGAGCTTAATATTAGAGTAAGAATGAATCCAGTCAGAGTGTGTGAAAACTTGCCTTGTATTACATTGTGCAGATTGCAGTAATTAGTGCCATTGTTAAACAAGCTGTACCAAAATGCAGACACAGATGAACCCTGATCAGTAATCAAAACAAGCATGTTTAGCACATTTTGCACCAGAGTTAAGTCAAAGATCATCTTGTGTTGATCAGGTGTTGATCAGGTGGAGGAAAACATCTTTTACCTCTACATGGCAGCCCAGGCTCATAGATGTGGAGATCACGGTGAAGTTAAAGCTCTCGACCTGACCGAGTGCAGAAGTGTGGTTGGCCTGGATTAGGAATGGAGTCACAGGGCCCAGCTGGAATGGAAATTCAGTCAAATGTTTTTTTATTTATAAATATTTATTTCACCCTACAAAAGGAACACAATACTTTAGCAGTCTTCTGACCTTGTATGAACCCATGGTTTTAATCTGTGTCATAATGGTGAGGCTAACTTTATCACACAGGACTCCAAATAACCTGGGCACAGAATAAAAAAGAAAAAGTCTATCATATAATCTATCTATCAATCACTGTTGGTTAAAAGAAGGAAATCTGAAGTCTGTCCAGTCATGGATAAATTAACTCTTACCAGATAATCTTGCAGAAGGCGTGTTCTGCAACTGCAGGTCTTCCTGTTGTGATGATGCACATTCCCATAAACAGAGCACAAACCACAACCAAAGCTTTCGGAGCCATGATGAAGTTTTTTTCTTGCTCCAGAAGCTGAACTGGGAGGATGTTTACCCAGTTGGTTTTTATATTGGAGATCACATGATAAGAAGCAACTTGAAGACCATCAACTTGTCATGTGGACCTGTGGTAAAAGTATTAGCATGATGCTTCATGCAAAATTCATGGCCTCTTTCATAGAAATCGATTGGGATTTATAGTAAGAAAGTACATATTCATGGAGTTTAGAAACCTCTAATCAGCGTCCCATCGCACAGTGCAAGAAGAAACAGTCGGTGCATCATGATGCACCGACTGTTTCTTCTTCACTCACCTTTTTTTTCACTAACTGTGTGTGTTTATGTGTTTATACACCACTCTGTATTTAATCATTAGTCATTATTAATCTCAGGCTCTCTTCTACACTGTGTTTTGTCTTGTCTCCCTCCCATCACCCCCAACTGGTCACAGCAGACAGCCACCCATCCCTGAGCCTGGATCTGTCGGAGGATTCTTCCTGTTGTAAGGGAGTCTCTCCTTCACACTGTCACCAAAGTGCTTCTTCATAGAGGGTCACATGATTGTTGGCGTTTACTCTGTTTTCTCTGTATTGTTGTAGGGTCTTTACCTTACAATACAAACTGCCTTGAGGGAACTGTTGTTGTGATTTGGTGCTATGTAAATAGAATTGAACTGAGTTGAAAATGAACTGAGCTCATCTCTTCATGGAACTTTGCAACAACCAAAAGGCTGTTTCCTCTTCCTGTTCTGTTTGCAGCAAATATTAGTTTTAAATATTGTGTATATTCATTACTTTGAAACCACTTCATGTTTTAAATAATGCATTCACACTCTAAGGTGTAGTTTTACTCTGCAGAGCTTTTTATTCCCGTCATTGGTCTCATTTAAAATTATTGCTGGTATTAATATTTTACACAATATTGTGTTTCAAGTTTAAATCTCTTTATCCCTAAAAGAAAACAAAACCCCTAAAATCAGTAAAAGCAGCATTATGTTGAATCTCCAGTCTGGACTCATATTTAATTGGATTCCGACAGAAACTTCTTGTTTTTTGAAACATGGACTCTCTCTGACCATCTGTGTGGGCACACAGCCGTTTTTAAAAAAAAAAAAAAAACAGTCTGTCATGTTTATCAGATTCAGGAAATTTAACATAACTCGGTACTATATTTCACTTCAGTTATCTCTTTTTTTTCTTTTTTTGGGCCCTCTGGCTGAAAAAGATCTCAAACTGAGCTTTAACATCTCCTGTTTCAAGTGTTCCTGCACACAAAAGCGGTTCGTTTCAAAAAAAAGAGTTGACTTTCTTTGGCAAACAAAGAATCAAGAGCATGCACACAACCCTGAGGCATGCACATCTACCACAATACACTTAAATATAAAGTACACTGCGAGCCATGCTTTAACAAGCCAACATCAGACTGACCTCACTGATGCGTCTGATGATGTAATGGATAAAAAGCCCTGCAGCTAGAGAGCAAGATCTTGTGGAAAGCCTTCACAAATGAGTGGTGACTGTTACAGTGACTTATTAATGTGTAAGCTGTAGCTGATGCTCAACTGATATCCAGTGTTTCAGATGCTGTATGGTGAATCTTTATAGATGTACATTCTCTTCTACTTTAGTTGGATTTATGTATTTCCTGCCATTAAATGTCTTTTTCCAAACCAGGGATGAAGAAAGGCATAATGAGGATGTGTCTTTTAAATGATAGCACCATCTTAATGAATAAAACCTGAATGGAAGGTCAGTGTTCAGTCACCTTTCTTGTCTGTGGACCATCAAGAAACATGTGCCTCTGCCTGAATTTTGTAGCTACTTGAGGGTGAGTTTTGCAGTACATCACAGTTCATTGTCCTCATAATGCATTGTCTCACTTTTATTTCTTGACACTAATTTATTGATTCACAAAGCCTGAAGCACTGGTCAGCCTAACCAGTCTGAAAATGTGACACAGACCAGAAACAACAATCAGGCCGCCACAGCTTTTATTGTCATTCACATCAGAGTTATTGACTGAAAGAACCACAGTCCCCCCCCTCAGGCAAAAGTACAGCTATGTGTATATTCACTTACATCAGTAGACAACAGTGGGTATTTAAAATGATTAAAGCATTTTATCTTTTGCCTTTCACATAAAACTACAATTGATGTTCACTTAATTTGCCTCCAGAGGGCGCCAGAGCACAACATTTGTCCGATTTTCTGCTCCGCATACTGCCTAAAGTCCAGTCTCAGAGAGTTTTTTAGCAGTCACAGCAATGCTTTTAGGTTATGCGCAATCATATCTTGAATTTATATCTAAATTACAGTGAAAAAAAGGAGAAATGAAAATAAGATTAAGAATACGTTTCCATACACTATTCATGGGCGCGAACGCGGTGGTAAGTTTGGGCTTTCAGTGATTTTTTAAAAACTTTTTCCAGGGTGGAATTATTGTACAGCATGCATCTTTAATGACTTACAAAAACAAAAAACAAAGAAGAACTGGTGGCACAAATTTGAAATTATTTTGGATTTTCTTTTATCCACACCGGGTAAAACTCACATTAATATTGTGTGATGTTGAAGGTTCTACAGTCTTTCAACTCAACAAGATCTATTAACTTTTCATTAGTGATCATGATCAACTACAGCTGGTTGTTTCTCTTTGCCACCATAAAAAGAATTGGTTATTGGTATTTCCAAACAGCTGCAGATTCCAGGATCATTAGTTCGAACAGTTTTTCATAAGTAGAAGTGATTTGGATGTGTCATCACTTTGCCATGGTCTGGAAGAAGATCCAAACTGTCACCCTCAGATGAGAGGAAATTTGTTAGGATGTTCAGGAATAACCAAAGAACCACCAAGACTCAAGCCTGCCATGAACTGGAAACTGCTGGAACACCATTGTCACTGTCCACAGTAAGGAGAGTTTTCACCATGGACTGAGACGATGCTGACCAAAAAAATAAAGCACTGCATGAAAATTTACACCCGTAAGTTCGACTGATATTTACAGCTGTCCACGTGGTAAAGCCAAATGCCTTCTGTTGAAAAGTTTTCTGGCCAGACAAGAGAAAGATTGAGCTATTTGGTCACAATGACAAGAAGTATTTTTGGAAGAGTAAAGGTGACGCTTTCAAACCCAAGAACACTGTACCAGCTGTCCAGCATGGTGGTGACAACATCATCCCCAAAATGGACGGAATAATGAAATTCTTCAACTTCACATCAAATCAACAGCTAGATGGAGGTAACTTGGACACAACTGGGTGCTCCAAAAGGACAATGATGCCAAATGCATCAAAACTGGTTTTGTAATGAATAAAGCAGCCAAACATTAAGCTGATGGAATTGCTTTTCCAAAACCCAGAGTGCAATCCTATTGAAAATGTGTAGGTTATCCTTAAAATCTGCCTCAAACTGATTTAAATTAACTCCACCAATTCTGCCAAGAAGAGTTGTCAAATATCGAGCCACAGTTATGCCTGAAGTGTCTTTTCAAGTTGTAACTTGCTAAGGGACATTTGACCAAATATTAGTGGAGGTGTATGTATAGTCTGGACCCTGTGTGGATTAGAGAAAATCCAAAACAAATTCAAACCAATTCATGTGATTAAAGATGTATGCTGTACAATCATTCCAAACCGGAAAAAGAACAGTCTGCACTCTACTTTTCAAATCTGATGGTTCTGATCAGGACTGAACAACTGCCCTAGAAGAACATTATCTCCATAAAATCAAACTATATATCTATTTTAAATGCTTGTTAAAGGCTGAGCTGGGCCTCGGGAAGTATAAGTCCACATGAGAGATGGTTTTACTCATGCCAGAGAATCTCCCTCTGGTTATGACCCTCAGAAATATGTCATCCATGCAGATGAACGGGGGGGTGACATCTTCTCTTGTAATGAGGAACCCTGCAGTGGTATGGTATGGGCTCATGAGTAACAGCACTGGAAAAATCCTTATATTTTGACTCACTACCTTTATTCTGTATTCCTGCTACTTTGCCTGATTATTTTATGTGCTTATGTAGTTGCTGTCACGGTGGCTGGCAGCATTGATTTTGTTTTTCAACTTACTATAAGTAATATTGGTTGATTTTCTTTAAATATATATAAGTGCTTTTTTTGTGTAAGGTTCATTTTTGTATATTTCTGCGATTTCTCGTGTATTTTGGTCTCATTTTGAGTGCCTGTTTTGGGGAGTAAAACTGAGTCAAAATGTTTCTCCTTTATTTATTGTTAAGAGTTTTTATTTCAGTTCATTCATTAAATGCTAATGAATAGACAACAGAGTAAACTAAGTAAGATAGAGACATAAAACGTGATAGAAATAGATAAAAATAAGTGGGGTTTCCACAATTTTTAGTCCAAAGGACACAACTTCAACTTCAAGTGGAACAAGGATCTAGAGGTGATGAAATAAAACCTAAACAATCCTGTTTGAACCACAGTTGGGAACAGTTGGGTTAGAGCAAGACAAAAAAATAAACATCCATCCATCCTTTTCCGCTTATCCTTGTCAGGGTCGCGGCGGAGAGCCTATCCCAGCTGTCTTAGGGCCAGAGGCAAGATACACCCTGGACAGGTTGCCAGTCTGCCGTGGGGCTTAAAAAATAAATAAATAAATAAATAAACACAAAAAACCCACCACAGCCATATGGCCATTTATTCACTCTGAACATGAAAACTGAACCCAGTCCCATATGTTATCATTCTGATCTATGGAGTCATCTTGTTGACAAATGGATGCCACGGGCCCCTGCAACATGTGATTTAGCCAAACCATTTGCAGGGACGGCCAGAGCTATGGTGAGTGCTCACAGGGCAGTTCCCTGCACCAGCAGACCAAATGCTGCTGTGGAGACCATCTGCTGAGTGAAGAGCAAACAGAAAGAGTCACAGTCTGTCTCCCGAAGCCTGCATCATCTTCATATGTCCTCCCATTTGATGTGGTTACGTGAATAAATCTGTTAAATTGCTCATGCTTTCAAAATAAACTGGTGTTAACATCTCATTAATCATCATCTATAAGAGGGTTGTAAAATGTTTTGATAACAGTTAGTACACTTTTGATTAGTCTTTTTAAGGTCCAGCCCACAATCAGCTGGGATGAGCTTTAGTTAAAAGTTGGATGGATGTAAAAAAAAATAAAATTAAATAAAAATAGAAGATAGCTGCTTCAATACAAAAAAATTACAATAAATTAATAAATAATTCAGATTCATTTATTTCTTTATTTTGTCCCGTCTCTCCCAGCGCCAAAAACTGGCCACACCCCTCCCTCAGCCTGGTTCTGCCGGAGGTTTCCTGCTGTTAAAAGGGAGTTTACCCTTCCCACCGTCGCCAAGTGCTTGCTCCAGGGTGTTGCTTGATTGTTGGGGGTGTTCTCTGAATTATTGAAGGGTCTACCTTACAAAACAAAGCGCACCGAGGTTACCGCTGTTGAGATTTGGCGCTATATTTCAACAAACTTTATTGCTCTCCCTGTTATATGCTACAAGAAGCGTATTCTCGCGATGTCTCGCGATGATCACCGAAGGCGGTCAGCTAACCTGTCAAAGCAGCTATCTGTACTCTCGGCTGAAGGAGGAGGTGGGCTGAAGTGAGCAGAAACAAGGTCAGCAGACTGTTTGTCTTACAGTTTATATACAGTTCATTCTAAAGCTCGGTGAAAGTTTAAATCCCCTAAATATACTGCTGCAGGTCTGACTCCGCTGCACTTTATTTAAAGAGAAGCAGTTTTACTTTGTTCCAGTAGAGCAACAACTTAACGCGTACAGTGCGGGTCTGAAGGGTTTTTTCATCGAGCATACAGCAAAGATTTGAGTAAGTAAATGCAACTTTTCAAAGTGTGGCTCGGGACTTGTACTTGGCAGTCCAAAGGTCCCGCTCTGGTATGCACTGTAAAGTCAGCAGAGTGAGCGAATGCGTTCTGTTTTTGCCAACACACACGCACTCACACACGTGCCTGATGTGTAACAGTGCTGCACTGCACGGCCGAAGCTTTACACGGGGACTATAAAACAAAGGATGGATGTTGTTATTTGGCTTCACTGATCGGTAACCAGGCTCAGCGGTCACGTGACGGCGACTGTCAAGCCTACAACAGCTCTCAGGGTCAGCTCAGGTCAGGTCAGGTCTTCCGCGCGTGCACATTCAGAGGGTGGAGTTGGTAACAGATGACCAGTGGCAAACATTGACAGGTCTACAGGGGGCCATTTGTTACTCAGTGCTGGTTTAAATCATGTTTTATGTAAAGGGTCGTGGGTAATCCTCTTATATACAGTCTATGAGGAATTGAGTCAATAACAGAAGCTTAAAGAAGCAGACCTGCTGCAGCCAAAGGCGGGAATGAAAGATGCCTACTGTTTGTGTTCACAAGCTGAGCAACGTCAGTGACCCTCAGAAAGGTTTGTTTACTTACAAAGAAATGAACAGTCTCTAATTTTAACGGTAGCTTCATTTTAATAGAGCGAGACAGAATGTCAACCAAAGATCTAGAAAAAATCACATCGCATTAAAAATTATAAATTAATTTGGACGTCAGTGGACGGGGCCATGTACCGTAATATCTTTGATGAAAACCTCCTTTTCCCAGCAAGAGCACTGAAGATGGGTCGTCCAGCATAAAAATGACCCAAAACATACCACCAAGCACATTGAGGTCATTGAGGGGAAACTCCTATTTCTTTGGAAGTGAGCAAACTTTCAAATTCAGCTGGGGATCAGATAATTGTTTCCCCCTGTGTAAATCATGGCTACATCTGCAAGGCATTTCTATCTGGCAGACATGTACAGCATTGTCATATCGAGGTAAAAAATAGTTTGAGATTCTTTTAAATGAGTTGGTATTTTATGTTGAAAATAAGCCTCGTGGTTGCAGACATGAAACTGTAGGTAATGTCATTTTTAAAAAGGAGCAGTTCTGCTTTACAGTCATGGGATGACCAAATTTCTCAATTACCTCAATGATCATTCTCTAAAAACTGAAATATTTGTCTGAGAGATATAAAAAATGATACTGTATGTCTTTTCAGGTTGTGGGAAATCTTGAACACTCCTCATAGCATCATGTCTGAGTTGAGCGGGAGGGTCCAGACTGTGCTGGGTTTAGTAGATCCAGACCAGCTTGGCCGTACTATGACCCACGAGCACCTGACCATGAGCTTCGAGTGCTGCTTCTCGCCCCCTCCCCCAGGTGACGAGGCAGTGGCGGAGAACCCGTTTCATATGCAGCACATGTTCTGGCTCAGGCAAAACCCGTACAGCTCCCACGAGAACCTGCTCCTGAAGCAGGAGACCGCCGCTGTGCGGGACGAGCTGTTGGCCTACAGGAGGGCCGGCGGGGGAACGATAGTGGAGAACACCACCACTGGAATCGAACGGGACCTTCCCACCCTCCGACAGCTGGCCAAGGACACCGGGGTCCACATCATTGCGGGTGCAGGGTACTACGTGGACTGCACCCACTCTGAGGCCACCAAAGGGATGAGTGTGGAGAAGGTGCATCCCAGTTTGTGGTGGGGTTTGGAGCTCACACACCTTTGTTAGAAAGTTTTAAGCATGCTAACTCAAATAGTGTGGCCTGTTTCAGTATGTGAGGATTTTTTTTTCATGCCTTTTGATTGATTTGAATGGATTTCTGACAACGTTGTCTAGTCTAGTTTTGGTAGCTACACCTGAGAATGACCCTGAGAATACCGTACTCAGCGATATTTAGACACACTATAACTATGCTTTGATCATCTCCTTCAATCCGTAGTAAAGGGAAAGAGGGAAATTAGAAAACGTATTCTCAATAAATGAACACACGCCAGCTCCTCATTTCCTGACCTTCAGCTTACAGACATCATCATCAGTGAGGTCCTTCACGGCGCTGACGGCACAGACATCCGTTGCGGTGTAATCGGTGAGATCGGCACCAGCTGGCCCATCACGGAGAGCGAGACAAAGGTGCTGCGAGCCTCGGCGCACGCTCAGGCTCAGCTGGGCTGTCCTGTTATCATCCATCCTGGCAGGAATCACACCGCTCCAGCTGAGATCGTTCGGATACTCCAGGAGGCCGGTGGTGACATCAGCAAAACTGTTATGTCTCACCTAGACAGGTGAGATGTCACTAAAATAAAGTCATTAAGATACAGCGAAAATTAGGGTGCCCTTGTCCTGTTAGACACACAATTTCCTGTCACACGTGCCCTCTCTGACATTTAATTTGATACTTTTTCATTTCAGTATCTTAATACATTTTAGTGATTTAGCAGATGGAAAGGGAAAAAGCCTGGACCTTGGTGTCCTTGGTCAGGCTCTTGAGACTGTGTTACCAGTGACTGCTTCAAATGATGCTGTTTGCTCCATATTTCCTAATTTTTAGCTGCTGAAGGCTTTCTGGTTCTCAGACTTGAGTTACAGCTGGCCAAAAAGTCTTGAGACACCCCTCATTTCTTTAAATGTTGCTTCTCAGCAGCCAGACTTGTATTTTTTTTAAGTATCCTTGAGCTCTTCAGACTTTCTGAAGGTCTTTCAAAGTTTGCTTTGGCTGCTATTTCAGTAATTTTATACCTTTTTATATGTATACCTGACCATATTTAGAGGAATGCTTTTTTAACTACTTAACACGGGCCCATCTAACTCAAGGGATGAATCA
This sequence comes from Pelmatolapia mariae, assembly GCF_036321145.2. NCBI lineage: Eukaryota > Metazoa > Chordata > Actinopteri > Cichliformes > Cichlidae > Pelmatolapia > Pelmatolapia mariae. Next base: position 20,559,047 of record NC_086243.1, read on the forward strand.
GTGTTGTATGTGTATAACATGCAACTTAGCAAAGATCCAGTTTTAAATTGTATCTTTAGGACTTGTTGCGAGCAGCCAAAAACACATAATTTGTTCCAACTTTTTTCCAACTTGAACCTATGAAAATGTCAAAGATAAAACAGTTTGATAGGCACAATGTATTATTTTTATACAAACAAGGTTGCTCTTAGCCTAAAACTGATAGCTTTTGAATATCTCAGCATGATGTGCAGTGAATCTTAAAAAATCTTGAGGAAACTGAAGAAGTGGAAGTGCTATCTACAGCAGATGAACAATATCTGAAAGTCATGAACTTAAGACATAAGAAAAAATTCAACAAAGATCTGACACAGGACCTCAGAGATGCATCTGGCCCTTCTGTTCACTGAAGCCTCATCAGAAATGGTTTCAGTGGAGGGGAGGATGTCAAGAAGCCTTTTCATTAGGGAAGGGAAACAAGGAGAAAGTGATTCAGGTATGCCAAATTACAGAAGAATAGGAATGAATATCAGTGGTAACAGGTTTCATGGATTGATAATTCAAATTTCAAAAAGCGCCATCTTTTTTCTGATCCACCATGCATCACCATCTGGAAAGCATCTTTGCAACAGCTTCGTTTTTCCAAACAAAGCATCATAACTATCAGCTTTATTTTGGCCTTTTTTAAAGGACGATATTGGATGAAGGTGAGCTGCTGGAGTTTGCTAAGTTGGGGAGTTACCTGGAGTATGATCTGTTTGGAACTGAGATGCTGAACTATCCGTACAACCTGGACGTGGACATGCCCAGCGACAGCCAGAGAGTGAAAGCGTGAGTAAGGATTTCTTCTGTGTGTGCGTGTTGTTCACTATTTTGAAACCTCCAGGAATCAGTGTCCAGTCCAGTAATAGCAATCCTCGTGTTTGGAGCTTAACTCCACCTTAAATCTTTTACTTTCACTATAAAGAAGAGCTCATCGTGTAGTTGTTTTTTTTAAAGTAACGCTATATAGAAACACAAATTTCCCATAACGTTAATAGAGCTGAATAAGTTATGCTCATGTATATATGTTGTTCCTATATATGAATGAAGGCTAAAAGACCGAGGCCCCTCATTTTTCACCCCACTGTTTTCTCGTGTTCAGCCTGGCGTTTCTGGTGAAGGAGGGCTATGAGGACAAGATTGTGATCGCTCATGACATCCACACCAAGAACCGCCTGACCAAGTACGGCGGCCACGGCTACTCTCACATCCTGAAGAACATCGTGCCAAAGATGCTGACGAGGGGCATATCGCAGCACCAGGTGGACAAGATCCTTATCGACAATCCTAAATGCTGGTTGACCTTCAAATAATTAAAAAAATAGAGGCGCGAGGAGGGCGAATTCACCCGGCTATTATTCGTCTTCTGATGACGACTCGTAATGAATACTGATCACGATCCAGAGTCATGCATTAATGTGTTCTTGGGCTCATACAGCAACGAGCTTGCCACCGTTGTATGTAAATTTTTCTTTAATCTCACCGTTTTCAGCAAAACAAAACGTCCATTATATTTCAAAGGAAAATAATTACAGGCTTTTGGATTTTTGTAGAGGCTCTTTTAATGCAAAACATGTTCTTTGTTTAAATATTTGTGATTATACATGATTCACTTTGTAAGCAAATTAATAAAGGAGGCCTTGCAGGGTCACGGTGCCTGTTATAGCACGAGAAAATCTTTTGCTCGTCAGTAGAAGTGTGATTGCAATCCAAGATAAATATTTCCAGGTGCTCACAAACACGGTGCTAATTGATTTTTTTCAATTTTTTTTTATTGTTATTTGTAATTTCAATGTCATAGCTGCTCTCTTTGTATTCGTAGGCGACACTTATGCAAACACGTTATATGGAAGGGAAATAATGAGCGCATTACTAATCAGTATGCTGCTCTGCTCTTGACACAATGTGGCTGTGTTAGATGAGTTGTCCTGTTGCCCCTCGGTGGGTGTCTGCGTGTCTATGGGAGGCTGACTGGCTGGCAGGCCCGGATGAAGGACATGTTCTCCTCTCATCTGGGAACAGGTGGCCTCGCAGGGTGACTTCGCCACATGATCAATGGCGCGATCGCCACAGCTGACTGTGCGGCGTGAACAACTATCTAACTTTGATTAATCTTCTGAGGAGGATTACAAAGTGAGCGTGAGGATTTAATACCGCACTACATTTTACATCTGAATTGACAGTCGACTCTGGAGGAGTTTAATAATCAGCAAGCAGATTGATGAGCGTTATATAACATATCTGTCAGCGGTGGCTGTCCAGTTTTGTGACTAACCACCAGACCACCATGTTGTCTCAACCAGATGCCATGTTGACACACGCAAGAAAAACGAGTTACACTGATGAATTTGTGCATCAGTACGAATGGCCCTTTACAGTTTTTTCTTTTAAAGTCTCTTAATGTTGCACAGTGTTAAAACGTCATTTTGATTAAACATGCATAATTACAGTTTTTCAACATTTTCATCCAAATTTCACCCACTGTGACTCTTTTTTTCCTTTAAATAAAGCACATAAATGGTTTAACAGCACTGTAAGCGGTCATGTGAATATATATATATATATATCATATTTGCACCTATAGGTAAGTCATCACATTATAAACTTTCCATCCACAGGGATATGTGTAACCACACGAGCTACCGTCTGCAAACTTAATTCATAAAGCACGACATTTCATTCAGGGAGCACAAGCGACACTAATCAATGTGACAAGGGTACAAGTGGGTGCTGTACAAATTAAAACTGTTATTTTGGATTTGTAATTACACTGTCAGCTCGTCGCTATTGCCCAGCACAGTTTTCTGTTTTTGCATGACCTCCTCCACATCACTGCTGATTCTGTTTGAGTTATAGAAACGGTGAGCTCTGTCTCTAATAATCCAGCTGACATTGAACTGAGCACGAGCGGTGAAGCAAGCTATATGCAGAGAAGCTCTTTTATCCTCCCAGTCTCTCTCTCTGTCTCTTTCTCGTCTCTTCAGCAGATCTGTCCGTGTTTCAATCAGCGTACAACATGAAGCCGGAGAAGGTGCTGTACTTGTTATTGTTGCCCCCGTGCGCCTTTCCGCCGTCAAGCTTGATATAAATCTCGTCCCCGGGCTCCAGGTGAAGAACCACACTGTTGCTGGCGTAGTCGTAGTTCTGGTCGGCGTCTTGGGCGATGGCGCTGGCTCTCACCTGAAAGGCAAATGTGACAGTTTGTGAAACGACTTCGTTTCGAAATCAGAACCGCGGACAGCTCCACGTCTTATCTTGATTTGAAGCTTTAAACATCCCTCACATAACTTTCTGTGTTTCACAATACCCAGGAAGTGTCGCTCTATGTGCAACTTGTGCGTAAAAATCTCAAAAAGTCTACATTTTTTGCAAGCAAACTGTCAAAATAATCGAGCAAAAAAGCGAACATAAGAAACTGTGTACTGTAAACAAGACTAAAAATAAAATAAATATTTTTATTTTTATTTTTATAAAGCAATCGTGAGTTGTCCTACCTGGTTGTTTTTACAGAGGTCAGCCCACATGCTTGTTCCATCCCCGCCTCTCATCAGCACATGGTAAACAAAGAAGTAAATCCCCGGTATCGAACAGGTGAATTTCCCGCTAGAGGGATCATAGTGGTTTCCAAGGTTTGTAACAACATCGTCAAATTTCAGTATTTCATATCCCTCGTGCTGCTTCTTCAGTCCTGCATAAAAGGCTATCTTGGGGACGGTGTTGTAAGTGGCTGCACTGATGGCACCGTTTGGCCCGTTCGCTCCCGGTGCCCCCGGTGGACCCGGAGGGCCAGGTGGCCCCCTCTCCCCGGGCGGACCGGCGGGTCCAGGTGGCCCGGGTTCGCCCATCGGACCCCTGGGACCCATCCTCCCGACGCGTCCCGGCTCTCCTTGAGGACCCTGGATGAACGTGGGAAGCGACTGAACCAGGCGGTTGTCTTTGATCGGGTTGGTTGCCTTGGCTGTAGCCGTAGCTGCGGTCCCGTGGGAGTCGCACACCATTTGACAGGATCCGAGCATCTCATAGCGGGCAGGAGTTCCGGCGGAGTTCACCACCACCGGAATCAGAACCACCAACCCCAGCACCAGCGCGACGCCACAAACACCAGTTGCGATCATCTGCGCTCTTCGGATTCGCTGTGATCTCCCGGGTGGATGGTCTTCCAGCCTGCCTGCGGAGGATATGTTTGCTGAGGGAAGAATTTGACCTGCTCCTGCACAGCCCTGCAACTTATGGAGACAAAATAGTCCTTTAAATATTTGTGCGCGAAAGTAACCATCCACAACTTTTTTTAATGCCTCGCTTTAAGCGTCGAACTGGTTCGTCTCCACTTTCTCAACGCGTGAGAGAGCATCAGTCGCTTGGAATCGCTTGGAGGAAGACGCCAGTCTGCGTTATGCGGTGCAAAGTTTCTGCCTTCCACGGTGCCAAAGGAGAGAGTGGACAAGAAATTAACCGTTACTCGATTCTGGGTTTGAAGAGTGGGAGGAGGGATGGATGGAAGTGATGGATGGGATACAATCGGTGCGTTTCTTCAGTCAAAAGAGAGAAGGTGAACGACAGACAAACACTGATGCAACTCTGAAGCACTGAAACGTGACTATTTTATTTTATGCAGTCAACTTTTCTTAAAAAATACAAACATTTAATGCAGAGGGCTTTGCATTACGTCCATTGATTATTGAAGCGTTACATCCCACAACATTTTATCAGCGCCTATTGGAACAGCTCTAAAGGTCCTCAGCATAATTAGGACCATTTAAGACAAAAAAGCTATACCCCTTTGACACCTGGTCACACCTCAGCGGCTCCCTGTGTCCAATTTATCATTTGGAAAAAATCCATACAGCCACTGATAGAAAGAGGAGAGTCACTGGGAGCTGGCAGTGAAGGATGACTTTGCACAGATATAGTCATGAAATGAATGCTGAGGCAATTCGATGGGAAATAGGCTGAAGTTACTTATTAATTACCAGTGGGAATTTACCATTTGCATCCATTAGTTTAACAAAAATGTTGTAATATTGTCCTATTAACCCGATTCAAATGGCCCCAGCAGTCTCTCAGTGCCCCATGCAGATAAAAGTTAAGCACTTCTAAGGCTTCTGTGAGATTTGAGTGATGAAGGGCTAATTCCTGGTGAGGAGAGCAGATGATGATGTGCTCATGAATGCAGAGGATGTCACTTTGTCGATGGCACCTCGCTGCCAGGTGGGAAAGATGGATCACAGAGGAAGAAAAAACACGGATGGTCCGGCTTGTTTTGGAGGAGGAAAACTTTGATTACAAATTTTATGGAAGTCAAAATGCAAAGTGTGTTTGTGGGATTGTCGAATCAAAAGTTGCCATAAGAAAGCTGCTGGCTGTGCTAAAAGTATATGCTGTTTAAATGGTGTAAAATTTCACAATGAAAATGGTGTTACTTTACAAACTTAGGTCATCAAACCCATCAACTAAACAGTTCAAAATTTATATATTTATGCTATGTGTTTATATAAAACCACCTCAGATCAAGGGTTTCATAGAGTTCATCTGGCTTTTTACATATTCCCAAAGGCTAATCAATAGTTTTCTTTCCACATTTATTTCATTTCAAAGCAACAACCACAATGATAACTGCAGGTGTAAATGTAATACATGTCAGTGATAAACAGCACCTCAGATCTCTATGTGTGAAAAACTACACATGTGTGAGCATTTTTGCAAGGATTTATTTTTGTTTTTAATAACAGATTTAGGGGGAATAATGGAAATGGAAATAAAGCCTGCATACATTCACAAACAAAGAAAGCCGCATGTAGTGGGATTTAGGTCGGTGAATGTCTGGCTCTGAAGGGCATTCACAGTCAGTTTGAAAAGTGAGCGAGTTAATGTCCAGAATACCGGCCGGCATGTAGCTCGGCCATGAAGGTTCTCCACCTCTGTCTGTCTCAGGCCAGTGAACGATAAAGGGAAACCAGGCTTTAGATGTGGTTTAAATGATTCATTTAAAAATGAATCAGTTTCTTAGACTGACAATGCATCAAGGCCTCCTCTCTATGAAAGAGAGAGACTGGAAGTCCTCCAACTGAGAAATAATCAACCAGCTAACAATGACACATTTTTCAGATTCAAGATGAATCTCCTATCAGTATTCTGTTCTATAAATCGATTCTAGTCTATAGTTTTCTTTGCTCATATTGTCCTGAGATCACTCACAGAGCTGAACTACCTGAACACAGTGTTGATGGAAAAAGAAATATATGAAGCTTAGAATTTGCTGGTATTCTTTATTTAAAGGCCATAAAATATGACATCAGTTTTATGATTGTTTTTGTTACTTTGAAAAATTCATTTCAAAGTTGATGTTTTTTTTAATGGAAAACCCCACAGAGTGAATGTATACTCACTTGCCACTTTATTAGGTATAACATGTTAGTTTCAGGTTGGAACCCCACGCTGCCTTCAGAGCTGCTTTAGTTCTTCGTGGAACAGATTCAACAAAAGGCTGAAAATATTCCTCAGAGGTTTTGGCCCATCAGAAGATGGTACACTGTGGTTGTAAATGGATGGACATGGTCAGAGACGATATGAAACGATGCTTAGTTGGTACTACGGTACCCAAAGTGAGCCAAGAAAATATCCCCCACACAGTTACACAACCATTATCAGCCTAAATTGTTGTTCCAAGGCATGATGGAGCCATGCTTTCATGTTGTTTATGCCAAATTCTGACCTTACTAACCAAATGGTGCAGCAAAACATGAGACTCATCAAACCAGGGAATGTTTTTCCAATCTTTTGTTGTCCAATTTTGGTGACCCCGTGGTAATTATAGCTTCAGTGACCTGTTCTTAGCTGACAGAAGTGGCACACAGTGTGATCTTTAGAGATGCTCCTCTGCATACCTTCATTGTAATAAGTAGTTATTTAAGTTACTATTGCCTTCCAATCAGCTCAAACTATTCTGGCTATTCTCCTGACCTCTGACATCAACAAAGCATTTTCGCCCCCTAAAACCCCCCAGTGAGATATTTGTAGTTGAACAGGTGTACCTGTGGCTGGTGACTATATATTATAACTTATTAGTTTACTAGGATTGCAAAAATGTGCTTATTAAACATGGCGTAAGTTAGACTTAGAAATTTAGCATTCATTTAGAGTCATGTTTCTGTCAATCTAACAAGTGTGAACAACTTTAGTCTTTGCTTTGCTTCCATTTGTGTCAACTCTTGGGAAAAATGGCTTTTTAACAGCTAAATTTTCAGCACCAGTTGCTAACTTCATCTGCCATTTGGTGCCAGCCAGGTGGTGTTCAGTGACTTTTAGAAGTACAACAGCTCGGTGTCATTTCCTATGATGAGACAAAAAGGTGTGCTGATTTTATGATGAGCCACACTGATGGAGATGTAAAGAAATAGCATTAATCCCCACCTCTGCAATGCACTCAACAGTTTACATCTTTAAGTTTTAGAAACCTTCATTGGAGACAACTTAAATTCACAGATAACCTACTGTTAGTGGGGCTGAACCAGCTCACCCCTTCCCATGCCTTCAGGTTTCCGACTCAGTGACATCTGGTCTGATCGTCATCAGCAGCACATTCGCCCACAATATGTGTTGGTTGCTTTGCGTGCTGATGTCATAATTTAGTCCGCATAAAAACAATTTATGAGAGGTGCAACTCCCCTAATCATGATTTTAGATGATGTAGCCTAACATCATTTTCATGCAATGTTCATGTTTGGGCATGCGGCCTTGTCTTGGTCTTCTTCCATTAGTAGAACCATTAAAATAGTTTTTTATGGGTTATTGTAAATTTGGACTAGAGGACATCATCTTTCTGGCATCTGCACAGACTGTATGCTAACGCTAAGCTAACTTTATTCGTGTTTGTGGTTCGTGGTTCTAAAGTAGAATCACTGTGGCGATCGCTGTAAAGTCTGTTTGTGCTGGTTTTCTTCTTGTCTTTGTGTTGTTGGCTTTCTTTTCATAACTAAGAACAAAAAGAAAAATATAGAATAGGGATTTGTGCTGGTGTGTGTGGGGGTGTAGCCTAAGGTTTGTATTGTTAACTGAAATTATGTGACAATGTGTTTCAGGTCATTTTACAGCGTGATAAGGAATCAATGTAATGAGTAATGTAACAAAGTACTTTCTCCAAATGAGTAATTAAGTAATATACTGCATTACTTTTAAGAAAAGTAATGAGTAATGTACAAAATATTTCTCTTTTTTTTTTTTTTTTTTTTTTTTGAGTAATGACACCAACACTGAAGTCCAGACGTCAACCTCATTGAAATGCTGTGGTGGGATCTTGAGAGAGCAGTGCATAAACAAAGCTGAATGAAGTGAAGCAGCATTATAAAGAAGAGGGGGCCAAAATTCCCCCACAATGATCAGAGAGACTGAGAAAGCCATACAGAAAACAATCACTTCAAATTACTGCTACTGAGCTGAGTTTTTCAAAGGGCTGCACAGAGTCCTATGAAAACTTTCTTTTTAACATGAATTCATGTGTTATACTTAAATATACAAAGAAGAATGAATCAAAGGACATTTCCAAGCTTTTGAAAAATTGATAAAGCAGGTTGTAAAGGGTAGAGTGATAGGCTGAGAGGTTTGTTAAGAGTGTAACTAAAAAAGTAATCTACTACATCTAGAACTAATCTTTAAGATTTCTTTTCCTTTAACTTTGCAGTAAGAAAAAAGTATGTACAAATGTAAAATTAACTGGGAATTTTTCTTCTCATTTACTGTTCTCAGTATCTATTTGTGACCCAGTAATGTGCTCACAAGTACTCGTTAAAATCATGCCTTAATTCTCCAGCTACTAAAATTGCTACCTTTTTTCCAGTATGTTTTGTTATGTTATTTTTCACAATATCTAATTTAAGCAGCTGTAGGAGCTGTTGGCTATTTTACTCATTCAAAGAAACAAAATTATACCGTAGATCATAGGCTGTGTGAAAAGTTATTGAAAAGACTCTCTTTATGGTTGAATTGGGATCTATTTTTACTCGTATATCTTTTCATTTTATCAATTAGGCATTGTTGCTGATAAACCGTGATTCTTAAGGGCACCGTGTGTGAGCTAAAATACATGAACATTTCTAAAAGAACACATTTTCTGTGGGATGGGTGCAAAGTGATAAATAGAATGGTATATAATTGATTAGTATATAAAACGCACATGCACAGTCACACATGCACCAACACAGTGGGACATACTGTGGCGGCTCTGAGTCAGTGAGCACTTGTTAGTGGTCAGGCTCTTTCCCTCCAGTTGGCACAAACCTCCAGTGACTCAGGGAGACTTGTCGACCAAGAGCCAGAGTGAACAGCAGTGTCAAAATTTACCAAAAGCTGTGGGAAGAAGGCACAACTTGTATTAAAAGCTTTTCACAGTATCATGAATCAGAGTCTAAATATTATGTTTTACTTCAAAAAAAAAAAAAAAAGAGAGCGAGAAAGAGACAACTTGCATGTGTCCAAAGTTGACTCTAATGAATCTTTACTGGAGCAGTAGATCTCAGCAGCCCACCTCTGCAGCTGTGCTGAGAGATTCCTCTGGCGGTGAGGAGATCTGACAGGTTGTTTTGAGTCTCAGCTTCGGAGTTCATTTACAACCAGTCAGGCAGGAGTCCTCTGGGAATCTGATGATTTTTGACACCCGGACAAGCAGATGTTCAGAGGACATGAATAAAACATACAGCCCATCTGACCACAGATCGGCGGCTTTCCGAGTGTCTAATGAAATATGAGGCGTGATTTCAATTCAACAAGGAAAAAGGAAAAAAAACTTTGTCAGATAAATGCGATGCCGCATGAAATATGTATGACCTTTAGGTAGCCTGACCTGATTGGCTAAGCAGGGTTCAATTGCGGTTATGACAATCAAAGCCGAGACAGGTTTGTCAAGGAATTTATGTGGTGAATGGGAAGGAAAGTGAATGGACCTCTCATAAGCAGCCAGGAATATAAAGAGAAATATTATGTGACCGCTGACGGCAGAGTGTTTATCAACTGATAAAACACCATGTGTGCTGGGTATCTGTGAGGAGATGCATGTACTTTTCACATGCTGCTCTTTCAGAATTTGGTTGTTTATTTTTCTTTCCACTGAAAGCCAGTTAAAAAAAAAAAAAGAAGAAAAAAAGGAAAAAAAAAGGCTGGTCTCAACAGTTCAGCACCACGGGGGGGAAAGCAGCGTGCATTACCACACAACCCACTCAAAGCTGGTCTTTTACTGTATTTAAGAAGGAGAAGTAATCACAAATGTCCTGGGTGGGACTGGAGAGCAGGGCTTTTCATTCAAGTGAAAATCAGGGTGTGATTGGCTGCGATTGTTTTCTTTGATTTCTTTACTTCATTCCAGTTACCCAGAAAACAGCTGCACTTAAAGCCTTTTTGATATGTGTTCATGTCCTTGCACCGCTGTCCTTGCAGTATATTTCTTCATTAAAAGCTTAAAAAAAGCTCCTTGTTGAGCTCAGATAGTAACCTTGTGAGAGGTTTTTAAAAGAAGAAACTGAATTTAGATTTGTTAACATGCAAAAGCATTAAGCAAGCTTATAATTCCTAAAAGTGAAAGATGAATAAAAAATTATTTTAAAAAGAGCAACCTATTCAGAGCTTCAAGCACATTTTGGCTCATGTGCAGAGAAAAACAAGTCCTGGATCAGAGTTCATAAATATGGAATAGTATACACACATGTTGGAACTTCTTTCAGCTATAGATATTTTAGCACCTTCTACAGGCCAGTTTCTAAACTGTATAAACATTTACATGTAAATTACCAAGTTCCCTCATGTTTCTATAGAAGCGCATCGGAATTTAAGAGAATTATCTCAAAATTTTGAGTTACAGACTTAAACTTCAGAGAACGTGACTCAAGTTTGAGAATATAATATTGGCATAATCATAACATAATATTGAATTTCATTTTTTTTTTAATTGGCTGAAGCAAGTTTCCATACGTCTCCCTGTAATCCGAGAAGATCAAAATGTCAAAAATCTCACTGAAATCCAAACTGCCCAGAAGAGAACAAACAGAAACGGGCTGAGTAAATATCTTTACGAGAGAAAACAAATGCATAAACAGAAATCCTCCTTTCCCCCCTTTCAGTGTTTTCCTAAATTTTAGAGAAAAAAAAACAATATCTCAGTAATTTGAGAGTCGTTGAAAATCACCTTGTTTCAAACATTAAATCAGACATAAAGTATGTTAGTGGCTTTTGGCGCTGTCAACGGGTCATTGTTGTATTTTTATTTGTGTCAAACCAAGTGATCAAAGAGAGCCTGACGTAAGCCAATAATGAGGCTTTTTGTACAATAATTTAATCAAGGCACTGTACACTTTCCTTTGATACAAAGTTTTTTTTAAATATTAAAAGTGCCCGCAAAAAATCTAAGAACACCTTTAATAACAGTGTTGCAAATTGCTTCTTATTTAATAGCATTAATGACTGGGGTACCATTTCTTGTAACTAATTTGCTAATCATGTTTCCTTCTCTGCGGCATCCTCCTGTCCTCCAGCAGCAGCACAAAGCTGTAATCTCACAAACAGTCTCTGAATAAGATGTTAAATCATGAGCTGCAGCCTGTTAGAGACTCAGTAAGAAGATACTTAGAAAAGTTATATGAATGCTTTGCTTTTTAACATTTTTTTTAGAAGTGCAACATAACTACTTAGTCCAGATGACTCACTTGAGATTTAATGGCTTGATAATCAGGTGGAATTGTTATTTCATTCCACTTCACTGTTGGGGGAGGCAATCAGAGATCCAGGGATGAAGTCTGGAAGCTGAGAAGAGCTTTAGTTGAAAACAGCAGTTCTTGCAGGTATTAAAAATATATTTAAATTTCTCTACAACATATAAGAACAAGCACAGAACATGAGATATTTTTTCATATCAGCCACACAGACCACCCATGTGTACAGTGGGGGAACAAGAAAAAAATATTTGAAAATGAAAAAAATGAACTTTAATGCAGTTTGTCAAAAGTGCATTCAGGTTTTTTATTGTTATGTTCATTTGCAAATTATTTCCAGTGATTTATTATTCAGAATAAAAAGGTGTATTCTTTACTCCACTAACGGTGGTTTTTACTTAAGAGTCTGAATGGTTTTAAGTAACAGATACTTGAGTTCTTCCTTCCCACTGTCGTCAAGTTCTTGCTCTTAGGGTATCATCCTGGAGTTGGAGTTTCCCTCTGATATTTTGTAAGGTTTACCTTACAATATAAAGCACCTTAAGGGAACTCTTGTTGTGAACTGGCGCTATGTAAATAAATGTGATTAAATTTAAATGAAGGTATGTGGTGCCACTTTTAATAAATACCTGTGCCTATAGCACCTCTAATATCTGTATTATGCACATGAATCTGAAAATCATATTCAGTGTTTTCTATTACATTTGATTACACTGTATTTGATAAAAGTAGTTAAAATATTGTTTATTATATATATTTTATGAACAACAGCTAACTTCCATGAGAAGTTACACACAAGTTACACACACTTGTGTGCTCACGATAAACTTAATGCATTGCAACCTGAAAAACAGATTTACAACAAAGGATTATGACAAAACTTAATCCCCCATGCAAAAAAAAAAAAAAGGGTAGATTGATTTTCATCGAGATGTCAATCGATGCTCTGTTTTGCTGAAGGCATCAGAGGGCGGAGTGTCACATTTTCTGCCGATGAGATTGAGCGGCAGCGAGGGGCTTAGTGGCAAATACAATCGAGGAGTGTAAACATACCGAGGGCTACAAGAGGCCGATCAATGGCTCCAGTCTGGGATTGATTAATTACCCCAAGAAAGAGACTGAGGTGTGAGGGCACCAGAGAAACCTGATCAGAACAAGATTTATCACCCAATCTCGGTATCATCACTCCACCCCTCTTACTGTTTTCTCTTTTCATACTTTTCCCAATCTGGCTTTCTTAATTTACAGAGCTGAGTGTGTTTCGTAAAAGTCTGAATGGCTCTTTAATATTTTTGACCCCATTTAGAATATGTAAAAAAAAATCAGTTAGGTTAGAGTAAAGTTATAAAATGATAAACATAAGGATATAAAACTGTTCAGAGATATTTTACAATGAACTTGCAATGGATGATCATGAATGGAGAGACCTGATAACATCCAGAATAGTCAATGTTGCTATTAAAAATTCTACTTAAATCCTAATATGCTACTTACACTTTCATTTGGGTGCAAGATTAAAAGAAAAAGAAAACATCAAAATACACTTCTGGGAAATCTGTTAGGTACACCCCTGTCTATCTTAATGATATGGTGACCTACTGAAGTTCACACTGAACATCAGAATCATGAAGAAAGTTTATTTAAGTGTCTTTTGATAATGGCGTGTTTGTTCGTACCAGACAGGCTGGTCTGAGCATTTCATAACCTGCTGATCTGCTGGGATTTTCACACATGACTATCTCTAGGGTTTACAGCGAATGGTCTGAAAAAGAGGAAACATCCCATGAGCGGCAGTTCGTGGAGTGAAAAATGCCTCGTTGATGCCAGAGTTCAGAGGAGAATGGCCAGACTGCTTCGAGCAGCAACACTAACTCAAATAACCCATCAGCTCTGCTTCAGCCAAAGTATGCAGAAGAGCATCCCGAGTGCACAAACAGCCAAACATTGAAGCAGCAGAAGACCACACTTTTGTCAGCGTGGGCTCGCCAAAATGACAAAAAAAAAAAACCCAGCCCTACCTCAGTATTATTGCTGGCCATGTCCATGCCCTCATGAGCACCCTGTATCCATCTCAAACTGGTTTCTTGAACATGACAATGAGTTGCCTCTACAGTCTCCAGATCTCAACCCAGTAGAGCACCTTTAGGATGTGGTGGAACAGGAGATGTTGTCATCACAGGAGGCTGTGTTGTCAGCAAATCTTAAGCAACTGTGTGATGCTGGCAAGTCAATATCAACCAGAATCACAGAGGAATGTTTCCATCACCTTGCTGAATCTGTGCCATGAATAAATGAGGCAGTTCACTAGTACTGTTACAGTTTTTGAGTTCATGGTGACTCTGGCAGGGGGAAAGTGGCTTTTATATGAAAATGAAAGAACGTCTCTTTTTTCAGCCGGACTAAAATTATGCTCACAGTCAGAAAACTGAGAAAGAAAACGACAACGGCACCTGAATGTGGAAGCAGAAAATCTCCTTCTTTCCTGATTACACCACACCTACTTGTAAATCATTATGTTCAAAACAGTGATTGTAACAGCTAAGTTTAAGTTTAACCGTAAGTAGCAGCCACATACGTCTTCAAGGAAACAATGCAGTGGTTGATTGGAGATGAGGAGTGTTTGTTTCACTCATTTCCACCTCCTACAATGCATCAGTTTAATTTTCAGAACATTTTACTTTGAGTATGATGACAGCATAGGACGATAAAAGAACTGGACCAGAATAACTTTGTATTTTGGAGTATTTTACTTTCTTTGTTGACTTGTCTTTTTATACAGTCCAACCCTGTAAGGCTCCACAAAACAAGTGTGACTGCATAGCTTACTTATCGTACCTGTCACAGTCAAGTGTCCATTTTTTTATCATTGGAAATGAACAATAATAAATTTTAACCAAGTTATTTAATGTTTTTCTAATAAGAAGGCAAAAAATTATATGCAGCTACTTTACATTCGTACCAAACAGCTAAAGTCAGCAGCTACACTATAGCCTGGAGCAGCTAAAGTGTGATTAGTACCCATATACTGCATGTAAAAACTGGACTTTAATAGAGTTAATATTAACTACTGATTTTTTTTAAGCTTTGTTTTGAAGCATATATTTTGGCCTCGTGGATTACTATCTTGTTTTTGTTGATTGTTGAGTTTTTCCTTCCCACTGTTGCCAAGTGCTTGCTTAAGCCGGTTGCTGGATTGTTTTTTCTCTCTATTATCGTAGGGTCTTCACCATGCAGTTAATACCTCCTCGAGGCAACAGTTGTTGTGATTTGGCACTATACAAATAAAATTGAATTGTAAATTAAAAGTATCTTGTGTAAACGTACAAGATAACAAAGAAATAACCAGCATTATGTTTTCATCCAGTTGAGGACATCAGCAATTACTTGGGCAAAAATAGATTCTGTCTTTGCTCAACACTGATGGCTTCAAAATTCCAGACCCCTTTCTGTCTGCATCATCATATCTTTTCAGATCATGATGTGGCCCTCAGAAGCTCTGTAGGGTAATGCAATCTAAACATGTTTATTTGTGCTCTAAGTTTTGGCATTTTCCCCTGGCAGTTTGTGGAGATTTCCTGGAGTCAGCTTTAAGTGGACATTTAAAGAACTGCAGTTTTGTCACATCCATAATAGATTTTTTTTTTTTTTTTTTTAGCTTGGACAGTTTCACTAAGCTATTATAATATAAATAATAATAAGTTTAATCCAATAAAAATAAAATAAGACAATAGCTGGCTGCAACCCTTTCTCAGTTAAAACTCACAGTTAAACACACCCTCTAGCAGATCATTACATTAAGGAACCTTTTAAATACAAGCGCGCTCATGCTCACAGGTGTACACACAGGTGATCACACACACAAACTACACCCTTTTTGGCTCCTACCTCAAAGCACACTGTGCGCTGTCGATCTTACGTGCTGCACAATAATGTTTAATATTAAGTATTTAGTGTTATATTCCCATATATCATTGTGATGTTGTTTATTCTATTACTCTCGTTTTCTTCTGCTTGTTTTCTTTTTTCTTTCTCAACAGGTGATCCAGGTGATCGATATATGTATTTTTTGTCTGCTTATTTTGTTGGTTTTTGTTTTTTGCCCTTTATCCCCGTCCCTCTTCTCCGCTGTTTTTTTTTTCCCCCCCCTCTTTCTTTCTCCCTTTTCTTTTCCCCTGTCCCGTATCTAGCAAGTAAAAAAAAAAAAATAAAATAAAATAAAATAAACAATAAAAGGTAAATCAAATGGACCATTACGGCAAGGCTGGGATGGTCCATTTGGTAAAGTAAATCCGTTGGGCATCTTTCTTCGCCTTTAGACAATAATTCTGATGGCAAAAGAACCAAACGGGACAGGTTTAAAAAAAAAACAAACAAAAAAAAAAAAACAACTCACAGTTAAATCTTGTTTTGTTGATTTTTCCCCAATAATTAAATGAACTAATTACAAATTAAAGTACCCTTCATATAAGGTTCACATGAGATTTTATGTTAAGTCACTTCACAATGTTACAATTTTGACCAGACTGGTTATCATCAGTGTCCACACATACAGTATAATAATAAAATATCATTGTCTGTCCACAAACACAGCTGAAGCTCAGTAAGATCTTCCAGTCAGTCAAATAAATCTCGTATAAGACTGTACACAGTGAATAAAGACTGGTCATTGTCAAAACCAGGACAGCCACATGACGGCCCTGATGTCTGATGCATGACTGTCCCTCTGTCGCCCTACATCCTCACCCGAACTAATGATGACCTTTGATTCCCAAAAGATGTCAGGAGACGGGAGAAAAACTGCAAACGCACCCAATTAATTTTGGGTGAAGAGGACTGGAACGTGTGAGTGCGTCAAGCAGCTGGAGTGAATAGTGAAGGGCTCCAGGAAAAGACAAAGCTCAGTGTAATTAGGATTCAGGAGGCCCTTTGTCAAAGATAATTAAAGCTGACAGCCACTGTGGAGCAGAAGGGAAGAGAGCAGAAAACCCCTTCAAACTACAAGCTTCACTTTTAACACACACTCTACATGGTCTTTCACTCTTTCTGCCTCTCATACACACTTTGACACACACAAACCTGTATCACCATCCATCACCCCAACTTGCTCCGAAACTGCATGCTAGGCAATAAAATAGATGAAAGATTAAATAAGACAGTAAAAGTAGTTGCGGTATCTGCATGTACATCCTCTTGAGCCAGAAACATCTGAACAACGTGATTAGAGGAGACAGCTTCAGGAGTGAGCAGACAGCTCACACTTCACCATCTTGACTTCAGTCTTTATTGCTGCAATGGAATATTTCTACATTGCTTGTCTATTTAACTGTTCCGTTTTGTTATTACAAGGACATCTTCCTATATTGAACTGGTTTGATTAAAGATGCCACTGTGGCTATTGTGGCAAACTGAATACTTCTGTATTTTAAAGCTGCTCTGCTCGATATTTTTATATGAGCAATGGATCAAAGTGACAGAAAGAGGTAGTTTGCACTGCTCTGTTTACTCCCTTACACTACCTTGCTATATGGAGCCTGTTCAGAATCCTATCTGATACCACGGGGGAAATTCAGTAGCTACGGATTAGAGGGACAAACTCCCTCTGATCATACTGAAATGAAACGTTTTCTCACTTCCAACCTGTTGAGCATGGCATTTAGGCATCCTGCAATATCACTTTAATCATAGTTTCTCTGCACTGGTTTCCTGTTTATGTTAGAGATTATTTTAATATTTTAGCGATGCTGTTCATCTTCAAGTTGAGCCTTTAAAAGTGTTACAAAGCCAAGACTTAATTCATAAAGTGACGCTACTTTTGCTTTAGGGTCAAAATGTTCAAGGACTTTCAGTGTGTATCAACTGGCTTCACGGATAAATAAAGATGGGTATCAAGGGAAGCATGTTTAATGTAAACAGAATTGGTCCTAGCATAGAGCCCTGTGGAACTCCGTAATTAACCATAGTGTGTGGGCTCTCTCTGGGTATTCTGGATTCCCAAAGACATTTACATTAGACTAATTCTTAATTGAGTATAAGTGTGATTTTGAGTGTGAATGGTCGTCGTTTCTCTGGAATAGACTGATGACCTGTCCAGTGTGTGACTTGTGATAAGTAATAGACGAAGTGGTTGGAAGGACGTATTACAATTTATTTTTCCTTCCCAAAAATCTCTCACCATTTAAGTACATGAGAGGACTAGAGTGGAAGAAGCTGACAATTTAAAAAAAAATTGATCATGTGGTACCAAATTTATCTCTACAGAAATCATTTTACTACCAAAACGTAGAAAAATCTGGCTTCTTTCAAACAATGTCTTAATCAAAGCCAACAGACATACACTTTTTAATCTGTAGGCATCTGAATGTGCCATCTAACTTCCCTACAGAAAGTAATTATATTTTTTTCAAGGATTTCTGAAGTAAAGCAGAAACTACCGGTGGTTTAAAACCAGGAACAGAAAACAACAACAAAAAAGAGATCTGTAGAGCAGCTCATCAGGAAGTTCACGGTTTTTAAACCACGTCAGTACGACTTCTGACTCTATCAGCCGCTTCTCGTGGGTAGTGCTGAGCAAAACTTCACATAGATTTCACTGTCAGTCACGCGGAATGGCATCGCCATGGTAACTTTCACTGCTTCACTGACACAGTGTCACTAACTGACAGTTGATTCATTTGAATATTGCCGTCTGATTGGTTTGTTTGACTCTAATCTCTCTCCGTGTGGTTTGACCTGTCATGCGCGTTCATATTACAATGCTTTTTTCTCTCAGAGAAAATTATTATTCTGCCCTGCTTGAAATGAACATTACACACTTTAGGTTTACGCTGTTTAAACCTATTGATCCATCTGTCTCTGAGTATTGCAGGTAGAGCAACTTCTTGAAATAAAGATGGAAAAAAATGCTGCAGCTTGTGTTTCACATATCAAACAGAGAGGGAAGAGGACAAAAGGAATCCATTGAAATGACGGAGGGTTACAGCTGAAGATAACTCCACCGTCACAGATGTGTTAAGAAAAATCTTGAGCAGCAGGACAAAAATTGACCTGTGACCTGCTGCTGCTAGGTCATTCTTCTTCTTCTTCTTCTTCTTCTTCTTCTTCTTCTTCTCCATTCTCTTATATGTTTCAGTCCTTACCTTTTGAAGATTCAGCCTCCTTGTTTTGTGTTTATTGGGGCTTAATATAACATACAGTTGCGATTGCAAGTTTAAGACCACTTGAAAAATCGCAAAAAATCATATTTTGCATGGTTGGACCTTAAGAAATTAAGGCTGTCACTGGTGCAAACTGCAGCCCCATAAATATCAGGCCCTTCATCCGAGACTGAAGGGCTTCAAAAACAAAAAATGTCTTCAAAGTTCTCATCAGGGGAACAGGGGAAAAATAGAGCTTCAGGAGGTGCAGGGGTGTCAAACGGCCACTGGCTATGTCCAGATGTTGCAGAGAGCATCCCTCATGACTGAGGCCCTCCTCTGTGTGGTAACGACTGGGTTTTCAACAGAACAATGCTACAGTACACAATGCCCGCAGGACAAGGGACTTCTTCCGGGAGAATAACATCACTTTTTTGGACCATCCTGCATGTTCCCCTGATCTAAATCCAACTGAGAACCTTTGGGGATGGATGGCAAGGGAAGTTTACAAAAATGGACAACAGTTCCAGACAGTAGATGGTAAATGGCCTGTATTTGTATAGCGCTTTACTAGTCCCTAAGGACCCCAAAGCGCTTTACACATCCAGTCATCCACCCATTCGCACACACATTCACACACTGGTGATGGCAAGCTACGTTGTAGCCACAGCCACCCTGGGGCGCACTGACAGAGGCGAGGCTGCCGGACACTGGCGCCACTGGGCCCTCTGACCACCACTAGTAGGCAACGGGTGAAGTGTCTTGCCCAAGGACACAACGACCGAGACTGTCCAAGCCGGGGCTCAAACCGGCAGCCTTCCGATTACAAGATGAACTGCCAACTCTTGAGCCACGATCACCCCCAGTAGATGCCTTCCATCCGGCCGTCTTCACAACTTGGAGAAATGTTCCCACTCACCTCATGGAAACGCTTGCATTAAGCATGCCGCAATGAATTTTTGAAGTGATCAACAATAATGGTAGAGCTACTCATTAGTTCATGTTTGGAACTTCTGTATTGGGAGGATTTACGTTTTGGTTTTTTTTCAGAGGTGTGGTCTTAAACTTTTGATCAGCTGTAAAACAGCCTGCTTCAGTTTAAGCGTTGTTTTCAATAAATTGCCTGCTCAAAAAAAAAAAAATGTTTTGTCTCACTCCCATTTCTTCTTGCTGCATGCTGAAGCTCACCTTGGAACCTTGTTAAGATCCAACCATGCAAAATATGATTATTTTTTTTTTGCCATTTTTCAAGTGGTCTTAAACTTTTGATACTTTTGGACTGTATTATGAAGTTGAAGTATTTGGGACAAAATTCCTTTTAGATTGTCTTCTTTTGTCCTATGGCTTGATCAAGTGACAGTGACATCACATGACCTTCTGACATCATACTTTTGAAAATGGTGTGTGAGATCAGCTGTTCTGCTTTCAGTACACCTATCTGTGTTTGTCAGATTGGTCAGATGCTGCCAACACCTTTCTTGTGAATGCACGAGTAAATGTGGAGTTAACTCAGCGAGCTAATATTCAGCTTTGCATGATCCCTTATCCTGCTTGGTAATGATAGGGTAACTGAAACCAAATAATAGACATATACTGGGGTAAACTTTGTTCATAGTAGAGTATAGTATGTGTTGTATTTTCAAAATAAAACCCTTCACTTTCTTCTTGGGAGACAAGTATGTTTTAAAATTTGTGCAATAAGATTATTGAGAAGAGCTATCAGTTATACACAGTGTTATTTATTTATGGCAACAATATGCAACTTTCAAAATAAAAGACCCAAAACAGTCATAGGATCTGAACATGATTCTTTAAACTTATAAATAAATAAAATAAATAAAATCCTCCATCTACTTATTGGAAATCATCAATGGTCTGCCGTTTAGTGTATTTTACTGTATATAATAACCATTTGCACGTAACACAAATTACTCTTGTATAATATTTTAGCTTTTTTGTCTTTTTTAAAAAATTTCTTACATCCTGTTTTTATTTTCATTATATCCAATTCGCTGTCTTCCTAAAACTTACAATTTCAAAATAAAAGCTACTTAAAAAAAAAAATAACATGATGCTGATATTTCTAATTTTCAAAATATAAGCCCTACAGTTAGTTATGGAAATTTACCATATTTTAGGTGCCAGATTTAAAAGTGTGTACAATTGTGAAATGTTTTCTTTCTTCAGCTTTCACCCAGCCTTCTGAACTACCATTACGGAGGAGGAAGCAAGAGATGAAGTCCAGCTGAGAACAGTATGTCTTCTCTTTCTAATAGTTTATATTCTGTGCTCCTCCCCAAACTGGTTAGACTGACTGTTCCTCCCTTAGTCTAGTTCTGTTAAAAGGGAGTTCTTGCTCCTCACTGTTGCCATGTGCTTGCTCTTAGGGGAATGTCTGACTGCTGGGGTTTTCTCGTTAACGTCGAATGTTATGAGAAAAGAAGCTATAAAGCTTGAGGTGACTGTTGTTGTGAATGGTGCTCTATACATAAAGCTGAACTGAAAGGCTAAGGCTGCTAAAATTACACACAATGTGCTGATTTTATAAGAACATATTCCAGCAAAACTACAAAGCAGCAATGCGTAAGACTGCCCTTTGGCCTTACACGGTATAATGAACACAGAAATGGCCAATGACTAAATCGGTGTAGGTTTGCATTTGTCTCGAGGATGAAGACTGAGGTTAAAGAGGGTCAACAGAGTCAGACGAACAGATTTCAAGTAAAGACAATTCTACTTTTTCAGTTTGTGGTATGTGACATAAAACACCTTCAGTGAACAACAGAAGCATGTTGAACCAAGGAAATAAGATCGCTGCCATAGAATTCAAGGTAAAAGGAAAAGAGAAAGGAGGCTCTTGTTTTTAAACACACTCTCCAAAATAATGAGGCAAAACATCAGAGCATTACATTTATTTTGACACTACCAAATTACTTACTACCGAACCATCATGCAAAAGGAGCTTTTTCAGCATATTCTTCCAGTTGAGCAAAGCCTACAGAAGTGGAATATTTTAACCACTGTGTTTTACACATTCTCAGTTTCTAAGCAGCATCACTCTTTTCTTCATTCTTCGTTGCACCTTCTTTATAACTCAAGACACAGAGTCAAGCCATTTAGCAAAACGAAAGTTACAGACCTGGAGTATATACATCTTTCAAAAACGACACAGATAATAGATTAAGCCATGTTGCACCAAAAAAAAGAAAAGGACACAGATCTCTGATTTAATTTAATTTCGCACCTCTTTTTTTTTCCTTCTTTTTTTTTTGGCACAAACAGCGCCTTAAGACAAAATTCTGCAAATGTCTAAATGTGACAGCTATAGAGGTTGGAGTGCGTCATCACAGAGACTACCAGAGCCACCGCAGAGAAGGCACTTAATAGTAACAGATGAAATTCTGGTCGGCTGATACTTTTTGTTGTGTTTGGCAAGCTCCTCCTTTTGTGAATGGAGCGGGAAAAATGCGGGAACTTAAAAATACTGCTGGGTGAATCTCTGGTGGAACTCTTTGACTTTGTTGAGGAGGATCTTCAGCTTGTCGGTCGGTGGCAAGATGGTCATTCTGGGCAAGAGGAGCAAAGAAAAGAAAGACACAAATTAACCCTAGTGATGTAGAAAACAGCAGATGGCCCAGCTGTGAGTTCTTTGGACTTCCAGAATCCCAGAAGAATTAATTTAGAGGTTCTGACAGAGATAATATTTAAGATGATATTTTTAAAAAATTACATAAAAAAATGTTTTGAGCCACTTGTTCAAAGCCACTCTAAAGCAACAGGACTGCACTAAAACCAACATTTATGAAGGTGATTGTTGTTTTATAAAAGTGTATCTACTGAATAACTGAATATCTTGATTTTCTGACTGTAGGTTGCACATTTGCTGTGTACCTGAAATGGTAGGTCCCATCTTTTTGGCCAAAACCACTGCCAGGTACGAGGCAGATTCCTGTTTCCTCCAACATCTTCATGCAATAAAACATGTCTGGCTGCTGTCCCTTTTCCTGAGAGAGAGAAAAGCAAATATTATATGTACAAATCTTGATATTTTGGTGGCATGGGGCTCTTTAACTAAAAGCAATACTTATAACAGAAAACTGTGAGGATATATGCTTAATTTAACTTAAATAACAGTAAATAGTATTTTCAGTTCAAATAAACAAAATTAATCAATTAAAAGCTCAACTGGAACAAATTACAACAGAAAAAGCTCAATAAAACAAATACCACAATAAAATAAAATAAAGTACCACATTAAGCTGTACAACATGACTTGAGGGTGGATGAGAAGTTTAAGATATTTTAAATGTCTTCACTATGGTGACCCTCAGGTACAAAATACAACTAAAAAGAAAACATGATGTTTGAATTTTGAAAGGAAAAAAATCCATATGATTTTAATTTATTTAGTGAATTTTAATTTATCTGATAATGAACAGCTGATAGAAGATATATGACTTAAAAAAACAAAAAAGAAACGCTGTCTGTGACTTTTGGACAAAGTTAAAGTTGTGTTTTCTAAAAAGATATTTTTTGGGTTGTTTTTTTTTAAATCTCAGGCCACAAGGCAAGTTAAAGAGGATTAACAGCAGATCTGTGATAATGCAGGTATGTGTGTGTTTTTGGGATAATGCTACTACTTTGTGGTCAGTCACAGGAGCTGACCACATGTCAGTGGGTCAATGTGACGTTACCCTCTCTGAGGCTGATCAGATTCTCGGTGCTTTGATTCATCCGCTCTCTGTGAAATTCCTACAGAACAATTGCCCGTGGGACAGAACTGAAACCCTGAGCCATTGGAAATCATTTGTTCTTCTAAGAAAGCAAGGCGGCGCGTGGGCAACGAGCTGAGCTTCTTTGGCACGTTTCACATCCACCACCGGTCTGCATGTTGTATTTAATGGCCATTCCTAATGTGGCTTGTATGTAGTGTGACATGAGTGCAGTTAAGGCCGTGAAGGTCGCAGAGAAATATTTTTAAAACGATAATAGCAGGACTGCAAACATGAGCAATTGGAGATTAGAGAGAATGTTCTGTAGAAATTCTTGCATAACTGCAATGTCTCTCTTCTTTTGTTGCTTCTGATCAATGTCATCACCCTGAAACAGAAATGGTGAATTATTTATAAAAGAAGGTTCAGGACTGACCGTGGCCTCTTTGACAGCCTTTTCAGGGATGGTTATGCGAGGAAAGGAGTACATAGCACCCTGCACAGGGTTGCAGCTGATGCCTTGGACCGTGTTGAGAACTTGCTCTGTAAGTTTGGCCTTTTCTGCTAAGGCACTTAATGTGGCTGTGCGTTCCTGGATGTGGGAGAGAGATATTGGGGGGGGGGGGCACAAAATTAGATCCAACATATATACATTTATGATGCTGGGATTCACTTGATTGGATTACTTTATCTGCATGTTGCAATCTTCTGTGCTGTAAGCTCCAATAAAAAGTTTCAAATTCAGCAGCGTTTATAAATGACCAGTTTCTGCAAAGGGTTTTATCTTATCCCTGCCTAAATGACTCTGAGGTGCACTTGGACAGTTTACTGCTTAAATTTACATCACACATGACCAGAAGTAAACAACATGGGCAGGATCATGCTGAGCTTAAAAGAGCTTTTGATTTTAAGCTTTGTTATAAGCAAACCATGAAATATCTTTTGTGTTCTTCTGGATGAACTACAGTGATACGTGAAGGTAGGGCTGCAAAACAATGAAATGATTATGACTGAGCGCTATCTAAAATGCAAAGCAAACAAAAATCAAGTGGTCCATAAATCAGCTCCTGATGACGTGCTTGCATGAGCCAATCACAGCTGTTCCCTCCACCGCACGGCATGAATTTACCTGGATTAATCTGGACGAGTGACACTGCGTTAAAAAACAGATATAGAACAAAATGTCTGGCACAGCAGAAGGTGAAGGGCTTGTCCCTCAAAGCCGATCATTAGCCGTTATTTGAAAATACTTCCAAAAAGAAATCATTTGCAAAGAGTGCTGTGTCTGTAATGAACACCAATACAAAAGGACTTCAAACTAGTGACTGGGGCTGTAAGCCATCATTAGAAGAGAGTTTACTGATCATTGACAGCTTTTATGCAACCACAGGGGTCACTGCTTGCTAGCTGTGATAAAGAATGTAGGTTTATGATATTTAAGCTTCAGTGTCATCATTTTATTTATATACAGCCCATGATGGTAGACTGAGTACCTTGATAAAGCTGCCATAAGAAGGTTCCCCAGGCTGTGGAGGGTTAACCACCAGGTCCATTAGAGCCTGACCAGGAACAGGAGGGCATAGACGAACTGACAGCAGCTTGGTGAGCTGGTCCTTCACTTCATCGTCCATGTTGATGATTTCCATGTAGCCCCCACGAAAGCCGCACCTACAAGGCAGATTATAATGTGAGAATTACAGCAAACACAAAACAAAACACAAAGAAAGAGAGAAACGCAAGCTATATATTGCAGCCTTACTGTACTATAGGAGCTAATTGTTGTAAAACGTCCTCTTCAAATAACTATTTTTTAATAGCTATTTTATCCCCAGCACAAATAAGAGGGGGAAAAAAAACAACTTACTCTCCCATGTAACACTTGGAGGTTGAGTGGAAAGACGCCAGTTCCACTGTTTCTGCGTACTCGGGCCCCATCTCAAACAGGACCTTTTTAAAGGAGTGGAAGTGGCATCCCTCAGCATACACATTATCCTGGTACACCTGGGAGATGAGGACAATAGGATAGATATTAACAAGGTGAAGAAGATTATACATCAGACAGATGTCTTAAGACATTCAGAGAGATTACCTCATCAGCCATGAGAAAGAGACGTTCCTTTGCAGCGAATCGAATTACATCCTCAATGCACTGTCTGCTCTGAACCTGACCTGTAAAAATTAAGAGGCTCATGATAGGGCGGCGACTTTAGATTTGCTGCCACCTAGTGGCTCTTCCAAAATACATGGAAGGCCCAACACACATTTCAATTTTTCTTGCAGAAAAGATTTAATCCAGCTCCAGTCTCCCCCACAACTCTGAATTGGATAAGCTGAAGAAATTGGGTGGGTGGATAATTTAATATCAGTGTGTTTTGGTGTTTAGCTTGTCTATTAGGATATACATATATATATATATGAATACAACAAAAAAGATGCAAATGTAATGCTAAAACAACAAGGATGCACCAATTAATCACATAAATAGATTAAATGATGCAATGAGTTTCAGAGACAGCCGTTTTTTTTATAAAAATTAAAATTTTTTTCTTCTTTTTTTTAATTCTCTGTAATAACTACTTGATTAATTGACTTTGACATATGCAATAATATGTAATGATACTGATGGTTCCTAAATAAAGTGTCATAAAGAATTTACCTGTGGGGTTTCCAGGGTTGATGATGCATAAGGCTCGGGGGTTGCAGTACTGCCTGGCCTCATTTACAGCACGCTGCAGCTCAGTGATGTCCAGGCTCCAGCACTTTTCCTCATTAAGGAAATAGTCGATCTGCACAGCGCCCAGTTCGGCCAGTGCAGCTGAATACAGGGGATACTGAGGTATGGGTATCATAACACCGGTACGGGTTGTACCTTCGCCACACACCAGCAGCTTCAGCATTGTCTGAAGAACAGGTCAGAAAAGATTTGTGATGCTTCAGTTATAATGCTGACTGCACTATGAAAATTAAATTTTTTTTTAAATACTGGTGGCTGCCAGTGCTAACTCTCATCCTCCTAGTAGATGCACCTTTGGTATCAATTTCAAAATCCTACGTTGCTTTGTTCTTTATTGCATTTACAAGTTTTTCAAAAAAACTTGACCTCTGACCTTTACGATGAAGTCACTGAGATTCAAATTAGTCTGAAACTTTTACAGATACCTCTATGGTATCAATTTCAAACTCCTATGTTACCTTGTTCTCGAATTCTTGCAAACCTACATCTGCACGTTGCCCACTGGCCCCGCGGGGTGATGATGTTGTTTTCTAAAATAATTAGGTTATTGTGTGCAAATAGAAATAATTTAAGCTTTCTAAGGGAAACTAGGATGTTTAAAAATGTTGTGTTAAAACCTCATGCTCTGTTAAAAAAGCACTTGGAAAATTTTTGACAAAAACTTTTAATTTCATAAGGGTGGGGCTAATAATTGTGCCCTCATCTGCATGTACACATAATCAGATTTTTGAATTACGTAGTAGTTTGGCTGCATCTTGCTTAACCTGAATGCAATATATAACAAATATATACACGTACAACAAAAATGCACAAGAAATTGTTTCGTTGTGAGCATTTTATGAAAAATAAATATTATGTTTGAGTAAAAACTCAGCTAACATTACTGCCAGATAGAGATGCTATCGTTTTAGGTCATTTCTCTTGGAGAACAAAACCGTTAAACAGCCCAGACAACCCATGAAAGGGGTCATGAGCAGGTAATACCCATCTAGCTAGCCAAAATGTTCATGCATCAGTGATCCAGTTTCAGCCTTTCTTTGATTGGCTGACATTCAATAGATTTGTTCTCACACGTATTTATTTCCCTGCTAATTGTTGCATGTACAATGCATCCTTTAAAAGCAGGCTCACTGCTGAGGCTTTAATTTCACAAGCCTGTTTTTGTAGTTCAGTGTTCAAAATCAAAATCGAGCTACTTTCTTCACTGTTGCTACAAGACAGATGTGCATAATTAAAATTAAAATGGAGACATAAATCACAGTACCACAATGCCGTCGCTGGCTCCTGTGGTGAGATAAATGTTATCTGGGTCACAGGCCACACCGCCATCCCGTCGTTCAATGTAACGGGCCACGTCCTGACGCACAGAGTCTATGCCTTGACTGGCACTGTAGGCACCTGAAGGAGATTCATATGGAGACGATGCAAGCTGCTATAGTAACACAAGCTCTAGAATCACCGCAGTGGCTATATATCACTCAGTAGGTGTATAAAAGGACTAAGGGTGATAATTACTGACAAAAAAACCCTAGACCTCATACACACCCATACTGTTCCCGCCACAAGACTGCAGAATGCGGCATGCTCTACTTTTAGCATCCTCTGGGAATGTGCTGTCACTCAGCAGTTCAGGGTAGGAGCAGAGCGCCAGGACCTTTGAACAAAGAGATTGAGTAAGCATAAGGGTGTATTATCTGCATGCATTACTACATAAAACAGGCACACTGACAATGACTTATTTGAAGAGTCAGCGTTAGTGTGAAGTACATTAACAAACATGAAAAGAGTTGTTATATTTAGATAGAAGTAAAGGGAAGGGTTTAGGAGCAGACCTGTCGGAAGAAAGTGATTGGCTGCTGGCCCATAGCATGCGCGTCACCAATGTTGGCCTTAATGACCTCTGCAAAGGGCTTCTTCATTCCCTGTCAAACATAAACACAATTAGCAGCAGTTTAACTATACATTTTGTACACAACAACAACAACTTTGATACATCAAAAAGCTTTTAAAAACAGACAAAGACCATCAGCTGCACCTAAATAACCTTAACACTATGCCTGCACTCTTTTAAACACGTACATAACTGTTCCAAACACACGCACCCCACACTGGTTTACTGGACATGAGACTTTATGCAGCTGCAAGTTATGCAGAAAAATTAAAAAGTTGATCATGTTGGCCGACACTGATATGATATGATTGATAATCACCTATCAACAAATAGTATGATATTTACACATGGCAGTGACTCTAATTTGTATCGGTTGAGTCATATCAGTTTACTGCTAGCTAAATGTGGAAAGACAGTCAGAGAAAGAACTGAAAATAGAAAAGAAGAAAACAGAAAACAATAAAGGTACAAGAGTCAGACTGATATACGATTTTTAAGGACCGATATGATATGTGGAGAGTTAGAAATCTGATATTTCAGTATATCAGCTGATTCCTCCCTCCACCACAACAGGGAAGCTAGAGTGTCAAACATGCAACATCAACACTTATGGTTGAAAATTGTGTTTTTTGAGTC
Organism: Pelmatolapia mariae; assembly: GCF_036321145.2. Taxonomy (NCBI): domain Eukaryota; kingdom Metazoa; phylum Chordata; class Actinopteri; order Cichliformes; family Cichlidae; genus Pelmatolapia; species Pelmatolapia mariae. Next base: position 20,587,867 of record NC_086243.1, read on the forward strand.
TCCTCTTCGCTTTTTACATTTATAGGCTGTTCTAAATGTCAAATCAGCACTGGTTATCTGCAAAATAGTAATCGGCCCAGAAATTCACAATTTGTGCATCCCTAGTTTGCTTTACTGAATGTCATGTCCCAGATATTATCCCGAACAAAAACACTGGGGAAAGTTTTAGCAGCTTTATAGCAAAATGCAAATTCTTTCTAATTTTTTTTCAGTCAGCAAGTTTTTGGGGGGAAGTTGGGGGGGGGTGTTTGTTTGTTCAGTAATGCATTAACAAAGCCAAAGAAAGGCATGGCTGATAAGCAGCAAATGCTGATGTAAACAAATAACGACCCCCACCCCCTCAAAAAAGGAGCAAAAAAACAAAACTCTTTTACATGAAACGCATTCAAAAGATTCATCAAGCTCTCAAAAAGATATGTATTGTGCATCAGAGACAGTTAATAAAACAAAATATCTTTAGTCTCAAGGCTTATGATTAAATTCCACGAACCCGGTCATTTAAGTAAAATATAAACTGCAGATAAGACAGATAAGTATGCACAGCATTTGTGTAAGCTGTGTTTATTCAGGAGGAGACGCAGACCACTTGGAAAAGTAGTTTAATGAGTCTAGAACAGCTTTGATGGAGGTCAAATGTGCAGACACAATTTCTGCCTGAGCAAACCAGCTTATCACATCACTTCTATTAACCTTGTGAAACAAACAGACTAACATTACACAAAAAGCTTTCAATCTCTTTTGTGCAACCTTTAAAAATAAAAACAGCATGGATTACATGAAGCAACAGTAAGCTAAATGTTTGAAATAATTAGCCATGAATATTATCTATATAAGAGCTATTTGTTTATGGTCTCCCAGGCAAATAATATAATACTCCAAGGTCTGAAAGATAATCTCCTGACCAACTGAGACCTCTGACGGAGGATAAACAGCAATGCAGGGAAACACACAGAGACACATGCACGCAAACACATGCTGCTAACACCAGATGTTAAGACACAGTGTGACAGTGCAGAAAATCCACCAGTGAAACTACACGCTGACACCCTGCAGAAATCCAAACAACACATTTGATTTGTCCAGTCCAGTTCAGATTTTAGGAAACATGAGTCCCTCGCTCTCCCATTGGTCACACACAAGAGGCGTCTCTCAGGCTGAGCCAATAACATTAGACAGTGTGCATAACACCCCTGGGTCAAAGAAGCATCCATTCATGATGGTGATCTTTTAGAAACAAAAGGCTGACCTCTGCTCCTGGCCTGTGCTTTTTGTTCATCACTTATAAAACAGGAGAAAAAAACAATGCTGAAGGTCCAGCAGGAGAGGCAGTGTTTCTTTCTACTGAGGGGCTTTCAACAGTTTCGATTTTGCAGCAAAAAGTCTGTTAGAATAAAAATTTCTTTGGTTTGTTCAGCTAACAGTGCTCCAGCATGTTCCCAATAGGCTCAACAGTCTCTTCCATGTGTCTCAAATACAAACCCATCACATATTATACAAAGGAAAACATTTGGGGTGTTTGCATATTCCTGTTCATTCTGGTAGAATTAAAATATCTGGCAGCTCATTCAAACAGCCCCATTCACTATCAGCTAGCCGCTCATTAAAACTAAACAACAATGACAGTGTGATATTTATCACTGCATATGCATACTGGTACAGTAGGTTGGTGCAGTTTGTCTTGTTTCTGTGCTCTTTGAACAACACATACTTTGTATGTGCTAAAAGGAACAAGGCGATACTGGTCCTCATCCAAAAAGCAAACAAAATTTACAGAACAGGGGACACAGCGTGCCTTCTTGTGTGTGCTCACATGCTTAACGCCCGGACAAAAGAGAGAATATTATTCTGACTCATTTCCCAAAGTGATCTAAGACTAACCAAACCTGTTTGAAAACGCAGCTGTCCACAAAAGAGGAAGGCGTGCTGCGATAACTACGAACAATTCCAAGAATAATTGGCATAATTTGGTGAGTGCTTCAGAAAAAATGGAGAAGCTGAGAGTAAGCTTAACTGAGATACATTTCTCCCTTCTGTGCATACTGTGCAACAGTATGCAATTAGAGAACTAGTTTTAGTTAGTAGTAAAGTTTATTACAGTTTACCAACAGCTGTAAAAAGTTGTTTCACTTGTGAAAATTCTCCTGTACCTTTAAACCATAACTGTGCTTCTACCAACTGAATCCAGCTGCAATTTTGTCTGCTTTTTGAGCACCTAAACATCAATTAGCACCTGATATAACTGTTGTAGCTGAGAAGAAAATCCCATATGTAGAGAGAGTGCTCATCTGTGGATGAGCATCAGTCAAAGTAAACAGAACATAATACGTTTGGAGTAATTGAACCATCTGGGTAAAGGGCTACCACTGTCATTAGAGACCCTGTTGCCCGATGTTACCGTGCATTTGACCTGAGTGAAAACCCGCTCGCATACTCATCCTTTAACTAAGCAAACCACTCAAGAGAAGACAGTTTTCACACCAGACTGCACTCAGTACACTAACAGCTGGTTGCCACATCACCATAGACAGCGTGTGAGGAAGGGATTGAGCAGAGCAGATAGAGAGAGAAATTAGCAACAGGTTCTTATTTGGTGCCAATAAAGTGCAAAGAAACTTTTCTATTATTTACTTAATTTCAATGTGGTTATATAAGAGCTGAGAGTTCATTTTTAGGAGAAGACCGCAAATCTCTCTTAGTAATTCAATTCACCATAATGACAACAGTTTTTCCTGGAATGCAGAAAAACGTCTGTGGATTAGACTATGGACTTTCGCTGTGAGGTCAGTTTGTATTTTTACATAAGCAGTCATCTTTTAGAAACATGGAGTCAATAAGACCAGCTGAAAAACAAGTTAGAAATTAACCAGGTGCATCACAGAGAGACAAAAGGTAGCCATCTGACAGACTTTGATAACAGGGCGTGTAGAGGAGTTTACCAAATGTAAACAAAGACTTTTATTTGGCAACAGTAGTTTGTACCTAAACGTTAGAACACTAGTTAAGGGAAACCTGCTGATCTGCAATTCAAGCCCAGTAAAAGTACATACACTAACTTGTTCACACACTGAAACTCTTTCACTGAATCATATCTATCATTTTGTAGGACTTGAGAACAAAGTAACATTTAAAGTCCCATGAGATTAAAATGGGCATGGGAGGTGAGTGGCATTTGATTGGTTCACAGCTTTACAATAACTTTCAAAGTAACACACACACACACACACACACACACTCATCTTACATGGCCACATCAGAAGTTAGTCTTTATTGTCAGGTGAGACACAAAGTAGTGTTCAAGTAGGACTCTAGGCGCCCTTGTACAAACCTCTGAGAGCTCCCTCTCTAGCTCCACGGCGCGCTGTACGATGGGTCCCCGCACGGCGTACTCCACCTTCTTCACCGTGGGGTTCATGGTGTCGATGGTCAGCACCTTGGCCCGGGACATGATCCCGTTCTCGGACATTTTCTCTTTGGGAAGTCCACGCCGCGTCGCACTCAAACTCGATAGGGCTCTGCCGGGAGAAGAGGAGGATGACAGAGGGGGACAAGTCAGTGAGCGGGTCCTGGGGTCGCCGCCGGGCCGCTGCGCTCCGCTTCTACCTGCTAACACCTCGTTCCGCCCGCGGCTTAAAAGCCGGACGTTTCTGGAGGAGAGCACCTGCATCCGAGCGGCTGACATGTTACCAGACTCTTTCAAAACAGCCGAGCGACTTTAGAAAACGCTTCTGCGGGCACAGCGAGCTGTACCGCGCCGGTTGCTTCACCGGAGAGAGAAGGAGTGAAAATAAAGTTGAGCAAGAGGAGTGACTGCCGAGATCCTAAAAACGACTCCGCGCGCACACAGTCGAACCTTTAGCACGCGCTGAAGTTAATGGGAGGTTTCGACAAAAAAAAATATTGCGTCAGAATCTGAGGGTGGTGACAAAATACGACTGTATTATAATACACTACACAAAGTTTTCACTGGGACTTTTTTCTTAGGCGGTGCATATTTAACAACACGGCCGCCAGCGAGCGTACCCCTCCCCTTTTTGTGTAATCATCTATATCCCACCCGCTCTCCTCCGTTACCCGCCGCTCCGTGAGGCTGTCAATCAGCGACGGTTCTCCGGTTACTCAGGCTAAACCGCTCCACGCCGGAAAATAAGCTAACCGGCTGCTGACTGTTAACTTCACCGCGCTTTTCTCTTTGTCCCGAGATGCCCACGCGGCCTGGGTGGAGACAGAAGCGCTCCTTTATGTAAACTAAATAGTTATCAAAGCCCCTCCTGCGTGGACTGCAGCTTTGTTAAACTTCCCCCACGTCCCCATCCCCGTGGATTAATGCAAAAGAATGTGAGAAATCTCCATTTCCTTGTACCACAGGAATAAGCTGAACCACGCTGCAGTTTATGTAAAAATCTGCACAACACGTACACTGTTCCTGGATTAGGAGGCATTACCGTTTCCCATGCTCAGCAGTGTTTCCAGGCCATTGGGAGTAAGGGTCAAACATAAGGAATAAGGTCTGGCCTGGTAACACTGGTACTTCAGAATGGGGTGGTCTTTGTCTATGACTGTGTCTCCTGGCTCACAGCAACTTCTACTAAATGCAGAATGAGTATGGAGTGCAGTGCATCTGATGAGAAGCGAGGACTAGAAAGCACTTACATGCTACTGATCCTCAGTGATTTTCAGTAAAGCTGAGTCTTCACACTGAAACGTGAGAGTGCAATAGGGTTCCTCAATTTATCGCTGCAGTTGTAGAGAAATGCAAAAACACTGTCATTTATTCATCACCACCAGAAGTGCTCATTCAGCAATGGTGTGTTTCATCAGTAATCACAGCTGTTATTACACCATCAAGTCCTGTAAAATAAATTTTTTGTAACGCAAAGATGTTCTCTTTTTTCCCCCCTTGCATGTAAGTTGTCTCACAGCTTTCTAGAAATGTGAAAAATGTTCTACACCTGCTACTAGCTGGGTCATAATACATAAATACTTAAGCATATTTAATGAAACCCTGCAAAGTTTTACCCTCATACTATGAACATTTTTATGGTTATGGGCTTTCGAAATGCTTAATTTTCTCAGCATTTTTTACTCTAATTATTTCTTAATGCTGTAAGACAGAAATGATCTTAAACACACATTTGAGCTCAAATAAAAAGTGCAGTGAGTCCTTGTTTCTGTGACTTTATATCATGGACAATAAAACTGGTGCAGTCTTGCTAGCGAAACTATACATTCTGCACACAAACAAGACTTGAGTGGATATAAAATTGGTCTGGTTGCAGTTTTTAAAACACAGATTACATGTATTTTTCAGACTTCAACATTTCTGTCTCATCTGCAACATTTGGGCCTCAGACATATACTTCGAGGGCCTGTAATTTAATTTAAACTTTATGACTTAGCTTTGACAGACTTGAATACCACTGAAAACATTCTGTTTCATTTAGGAAGTGGTTTTGAGGTTGTACTTTCTGTTGTACAGCTGAATATAAAATTGATCTGGTTGCAGTTTTTAAAACACAGCTTAAATGTACTTTTCAGACTTCAAAATTTCATGTAGCTAGTTCCTGTACTTGTGTCTCCTCAGCCACATTTGGGCCCCAGACATATACTTCGAGGGCTTGTAACTCAAAACGTTCATACTCTCAGTGCAAGGCTTTTTAAATACACTAAAGTTACTGCACAAAAATATCAGCTGATTCAAAGAGTGCTGAGGTGGAAACGTTCAGTTTTGACCACTTTGATTACTCAGCTTTGACTGACTTAAATAATACTGAAAACATTTAGTTTCATTTAGGAAGTGGTTTAGAGGTTGTACTTTTTGTTCTACAGCTATTGAGTTTTGCAATGAATCTCTCAGCCAGTAGTGGGCAGACCCATCAACATGAGAAAACACATGAATGACTGACTCAGTGACATCAAGACCCAGAGAAATTAACCAACTATATTTAGAAACAGATAATTTCACCTCCTCTGTGGTCAGACTATTCAAAATGTCAAAACAACAAAAACAGCAGGCAATTTTAAATCCAGTGTAAAATCTTCACATTATTCTCCAGTACATTTTAATAGACATTGTTACAGTGCTGCCCTCTAATGTAATAACCAGCTTATAGAGAGGCAGGGCAGTTGTGCGACAGTGATGCAAAACAAAACTCAAAGCACTTTGGTGTAACATTTCAATGTGTTTTTATATTTTGCCAGCATTAGAGGCAGCGTAGTAGAAAATGTAAGAGCTTGCTTACCAGTGCACAGTTAATCACTGTCTTTACAAAAATAGTAGCTGATCTTTATGATGTGAGATTTGTGTGTGAGCATATAATATGCTTGCGTAAATCAGTAAAGAAAATGTAAATTCACATTAATGTTATAGCTATTCACCTGTGATTTAAAAAAAAGGTGTTAAACAGCAAATTCAATTAAAACCCTGTGGCTGCTACTATATCAGACAGAGTCTGTGTAGCCAGTGTACGCAGTGCAAACGTGGGCACAGATGGTAAGATGAGCAGAAACAGCTGGTGCTGTGGTGTTTGAAGTCCATAGCTTTTGCATTCCTCTGTAACTAGATAACATTGTTGGGGCTGGTGGGAGAATCCAAGAGGAAAGTCTTCAGTGTTGCCTCTTTGAGCCTTTTCTTCTGTGGAGACATATAAAGGCTCTTCCTGGGTGAAGTACCGTGATGTGCTGAAGATATAAAAGAGTTTCAGCAGCTCCCAGCAGCGGGCCTTGGAGAGTAATGGACCATCGTAATGGTAATCGGAAGTCCGTACACAGGAGACTGCACGGCGTGTTTCGCGGTTGATGAGAAGAAGTGCCAGCACATCGGGCCGCAGGGATACAGACCCTGGTAGGCAGCGTTCTCCAACAGCCAGGCACTCTCTCAGGGTCTCGACCAAAGGAGACCAGAAACGACCCACCAGCCCAGTCTCAGCTCCATGCAGGGATGGGGTTGGACCGCACAGCACACATACGTCTGCTCCGGGCAGCAGCTGGAAGCAGAGAAGACGGTGGGCTACGGTGGGGCTGCCATGAGGAAGGAAAATTGGGTAATCACAAGAAGCCGATCCAGAGGCTGAGTGTGAGCGTATCAAAGCAGAAAGCAGGACAACTTCCTGCGGAGCGAGGCGCCACCACTTTTCAGTTGCCGTAGCGATTCGCCCATGAACAACGAGGCAACCAAACTCGCTGTCTGCAGCCTGAGCAAAACCATCCACTGCCACCTGAAAAAGAGCGGGGTTTGGGGGCACCAGTGAATCAGCACAATGTGTAAGGTTTCCCAGAATACCCTCCTGCTTGTCCTCCAGCAGCTCATCAATGAGACTGAAGCAGGACCTGAGTTCCCTTTTAAGCCTCTCAACATTCCGGACATTAACCAGCTCATCCAGCCCTAACACCAGCACCATGCAGCCCCACACATTCTCCAGGAGGCGTTGTAGACGGGCCTCCTCCTCTTTGCTGCTGCCCACTCCGCCATCTCCACCTCCACTGACAGCGATGAGCATCACACTGTCCTGGAAAACTCTCCACACCACCTTCCCTCCACCTTGGGTCTCAGAGCAGGTCAACACTACCCCCTGACCACCTCCGAACATGTGAACACCATTTAGAGAGCCTATGACAGAGAAGGGCAGCTGTTTGGAGGCTCCTCTTGTGAAAAGAGGGACCCCGCTGCTGGCTGTGAGGCAAAGAAGCTGTGTAGAGCCATCCTGGAGCATCATCGTGGCAGAAGTGATTTAAGGTTATGCATGCGCCCAACAATCTAGCTATTCAGCTGCATGAGATTACTGAGCCAGCTAACTAACGGGTTTAAATGAGCTGATTGTATAATGACAATGACCGAGTAAAGTTGCATCAGCTAGGGTGAGCCGTTAGCATCACGTAATCCATTTTCTTCCAGCTCACTGAACCGGCCACGAACAATGAGACAAGCTATCAAGCAGCAAATCTAGCTACTATACCCGAATATATTCTGCCGGCTAGCTTTGTCAGCTAACTGTAGTTAATATGTCAGGTTAACAAAAGCAGTTACCGTCGTTTCCACAGTAACGCTGTCCCATGATTCATTCTTCACACCGGTGAGAGCGGTTTCATTCGGCTGGTCGAGCTGCAGTTACGACTTAACCGCTCTGATGTAACCGCTCAAGGAGATGGACATGGAGACCGACCTGGGTTCAGTGCCCGCGTACATGGAACGGCTCTCAACACGGATGTGATTTCCGTACGTTCACATCTCGCGAGAGCTCAACCAACTGCTCACCCACAGTCGCGAGCTCACGAGCAGATAAGATGCCCAGTTCATCATTTTCCCAGAACATTGTTATACAAAATGCTATACCGTTTGTACAAATGCAAGCTGCAAATCAACATTAAAAACAGCCTGAGCAATTCAGACTAGAGTGTCCTTCTGTATACAAATATAATAAAAATGTTTTATGTATAAAGAGAATGTCAATTTTTTTGTATTGCTTTTGTTTGGGGTGGTCCTGGGATAGTAACCAGGTTTTAAATCAAAGATGTAATGTTATCATCAGTATATGCTGTAATTCAATAAAGAGGACTCCTGTTACTAACCCAATACAATGGAATTTTCAATATATATATATATATATATATATATATATATATATATATATATATACATACACACACACACACACACACACACATACATATTTGCTTTTGCAAAGAATGCATCTGGGACTTCAGTTTTTATGGAAGAGGATTAGGGCAACTGGAGAAAAAAAAAAAAAAGAGTGGGCACGTCTTTTTTTCTTTTCTTTTCTGGAATTCAGAGAAAAAAAGCCAGAATTTAATCTCAGAATTGGGGGGGGGGAGAAGACATGCCCTTTTTTCCCAGTGGCCCTAATCCTCTTCCATAGTTTTTCCACCTACTGTTCACAGAAGAAATGGTCTCAATAGAAGCGCAGCCATCATTGCCACTGTTAGATTTTGTTCCACCATGTTAGTACTATATGGAAACCATCCAGTTGGTAACAACTTAATTTTTTTTATCATGACAGGGATCTGCCAATACAGTAAAAGCATAGTTGGATAGAAAAATACAGTGGGTCACCTTCCTCTCAAGTTCTTCCACATCCTGTATCATAAATGTAGTTGACTACATTACTCTAAGTTGACTCAGGTAACTGTGTTATTAATGTGCTTTTAGATTTAACTGCTGCCTTTGATACAGTGGATCATAAAATTTCTATTTCTCATTTAGGTTGGTGGGTGTTAGCGGTACTGCACTGCAGTGGTTCAGATCTTATTTGGCAGAGGAAACTTTCTCTGTGAAACTTGGTAAGTTTGTATCCTCTGTTGCTTCTCTTCAATGCGGAGTCCTACAGGGTTCAGGTTGAGGCCTTCCTTTCTCCCCATATCTGCTACCCCTTGGGTCTAATTTCAGCGTCCCTGAACTACTACAGCCTGCCTGCTCCCTTAGGTCCTCCAATCAGCAGCTCCTTAAGGTGCCAAAACTAGGCGTAAATTTAGAGGTGACCGTGCTTTTGCTATAGCAGCTCCAAAGTTGTGGAATGATCTGCCCTTGCAGGTTAAGCAGACCTCTTCTCTTTCTGAGTTTAAAACTCAGAAAAGATTTATTTGCTGAAGCCTTTAGCACTTTTTAAGAAGTTGACTGTTTTTCCCTAATTCTCTATTCTTAACATTTTCTGCTTATGCTATTTGTATATGTACACCACTTTGTGGACCCTGGTTTATTTTAAAGTGCTTTATTTATAAAGATGGCATGGTACAGTAAGTTGAATACAGGAAACAAATCCTGTCAAATTTAATGCACTATAAACTCTGTGTATGCACATTTAAATATCACAGTTTGGAGTCCCGATCATGACCTAGGACACTTGGCCTACTTACCTGTTCAAATACTTTGATTTAAGAACAAAAAACAAAACAAAACAAAAAACAAAACAGCGTGAAAATATTGAATTGCTATAAATTTTACACTGTGCCCATTTTAATTCTGGCTCAAGAAACAGATCAAAGTACTTCTCTCATCACCAATTTCATGTATAATGCAGCATCTTTTGACCCAAACTCTTCCTTTGGTCCATTTAATGATTCATACACAAGCTGTTTCCATAACTGTTGCCTCTAAGGCTACATGAAACTAATTTCCCTCATATTAGCTGAATTTGACAATAATATGGAACTATATCAATTTGCTGAATTCTGATTTTGTTTTAAACAAGAAAAGGATAACGGCAATAACTTGAGTAGTAAAGAATATTTTATTCATTAAATACAAAAAAGTTGAGAACAGTGATGACTAAAATAGAATAGAAAAGGCACAATAATTGAGTCAAAAATCACCCTGTGCCGTGGAAAATAATACCGTCTCCTGTCTTCTACCTTATCTAAAAATAGCCAGTCTTCTTCCTGTTTTAAATCCATTGAGTTCTACTTTTGAGAATTCCCATGGCAGTATAATGGCTTGGCATAAGGAGCAGTGCTGAGGTCAATTTTTCCCTGTAGCATCAAAATGAAGGCCTACAGAACAAGAGAAAGGGAAAAAAGAAAAGAGAATCATTTTAAATGGTTAAACAGCTCAGGATGAGAAGATTTTATTCAGACTATTTTTATTGATTTACAATGCAACAGTATTTGTATAAACTGAAACAAGGTTTCATAGTATTAAAAAAAGCAACTCTTTTAGTATCCACCTGCAGGTCACACAAGCGTTAGATCAATTTATTAGAAAATACTGTCAATGTTACTGTCAAGTCTCAGATGTTTTACAATTCAAGAAAGAAATCTGAATACACAGTAAAGACGACATGTGTAGCTCAGCAACAGAACATGTATGTGCATATTTAAAAGTGTGGCTGACTTACCAATGGACACAGTGGTTTCACAAGAAGGAGCAGACCTTCTGCGGCCTGAAAGGGTTGGTGCTGGATGACACACCGGTGAGCAGAGGGTCTTGGAGAGCATTCTGTATGCAAAACTGTTGTAGATCTGCAGCTGCCTGGGAAACCTGGTGAAGACAAGAAAAAGTACATGAGTCATTTAGAGCAAGTGCCTCACAATATTTTTGAATGACTGCTCAGTCACCTGTATGATGCTTTTTGGAGCTGGGAAGAATGGAAAATGGACTGGATCTTATATAGTGCTTTTCTACTCTACCTGAGCAGTAAAAGTGCTTTATACAACATGGCTCATTCAGCCATTATTGGAAGGTTTAAGTGCTTTCTATCAAACATTGGGGTTAGCATCTTGCCCAAGAATGTTTGCCATACAGACTGGAGGATCTAGGGGCTGAACCACCAATCTTCCGATTGGCAGATGACCTGCTCTACCAGCCACCCCTGAAACTGCAGACCTGAACAGGGCTAATAATACTCCACTGCACAACTGTAAAGGAAACTGTAGAATGCACTTTTTAAGCCCACCAATATCAGAGATGAAGCCTTGGTGTCCAATTTTGCTTGGGGTACAACTGGAAATGCAGGAATTCTTTTAAAATAGATGCTCTTCATTTACATGGAACTGTAAACAAGGCACATCTTCTCCAACCATGACTGAATCCAGTCTTTTAGGTTGTTTGAATGTCGTTATAGACAGTATTTGGAAAAACGTTCAGTGTTTGAATTTGCAGAAGTAGCTAATAAAAACGATCATTCTCATTCTTCATTAATTATGTGCTTATGTCAAGTTACCTATTCAAATCTTATAACATAATTAGTAACATAAAATGTGAATTCAAAAAGGAATGCCCACTACACTTAGTTTACAAAAATTAAAACAAAATAATACATCTGTCTCGTATATGGTGTTTCCCTGGTCTGTAAGTTTAAGAAATGTGCTATCTAGAACCTTACTTTGAATAATTATTTTGTCAAGTAAAAACATTAGCTACACTGGGGGAGGGGGGGGAGAGAAGATATTGCTAAGCTACAGTTTTAACATTTGATCTTAAATCGCTTCGTTAAATTCGTAACCAACTACAGCTATCGTGTCGTCATCATCTTATGTTACTCGGGCGTTGTTTTATGATTACAAGCAGCGCGAAACTTCAACACTTCCCCCTCGGTACAAACAACGCCCTGCTTCACAGATACTCTCGGCCAAATTAGCATCACGGTGCTAGCATCCAGCAACAGCTAGCGCTGTTCGCAGATTTTTCCGTTAATTGTCAGGAAAAAAAGTCACTTTTACTTACCTTAACTCTGTTTATGCTTGCCTCGAAACGAAGCTGCTGTACCACCTTTTTCATGGTCACCAGGTTGGATGAACCCGACATTTTTATGCCTTTTCTGTGATTGAAATAAAACGCTGGGCGGAGGGAAACACGTCTCTACTGGTTGCTGCTGAGACAAAAGCAAAGATGACGATATCCGGATTCCGGTTGTTCACACTTTTAATTGCAACTCCCGATTCAATCCACCAGGGGGCGACAAATGAAAGGGAAACTTATTTCATTATATTAAAAAAAAAATCTTTATTGTTATTACTTCTTGAGAGCAGATCTAATCGATCTAATGTTAATGCAATACATACTTCAAGTCATAATTTATACTTATAGATTATGTAAACATAAAAGGTAATTTCAGTACAATCAACAGGTAGAAAAGAATTTCTGGCTACAACACACTCTTATCATTGCTTGGTACCCTTCCTTGAAATACAGCTTAAAATCTGAATTGTCAGTAAAGAAATGAGCTATGGCAGACTTAAAGTGCTTTCTTGTGTGATAAAGCTTTGGTGAATTGTCTGTGCACATCCATTGAAAAATGATTGTTCAGAGCTGATGGATTTCAGCCACAGATTTAAACTAAAGCTTGTTGCAGAGATAAAAACAAAAAAGGCACTTAAAGTTCTTTAACTGAGGCTGTTCTCATCTTCACCCATAGAGAAAATACTCAAGTCACTGCATCGACCTCTGTTTTTTGCCTTGACCCGATTATCTCCATCTTCAATGGTGCTACACTCTTGCCAGAGTCCTCGATTTGAATGTCTGGAGGAACTAAAAAGAGAAAAATATATACACTAAGTAAGAGTCTCTTATCCTCACTGATTCATGTATCTGTTGTTAAGACATTCACATTTAATATCGTGCAGAGCATTTCACTGCATGAATGAAATGCCATCCCTGAAAACAGTTATCTAGTAACTCACTAATACCTGCTTTCTGGTATTAAGGTGAGTGTCCGGTAAAGTTCAGGAGTTGATGGCACAGCAGCACTTTGTGAAGATCTGGGAGTGGAGAACGTCGTGTAGGTAGATGATTTGGCCAGCTGAGCTTTCACTGAAGACATCCTGATCTCTGGCTCACTTCCTGCAATACAGACCGTGTTTTAAGGACAACAGTTTTCTGGTAATGCATTAGGTGTTCATATGCAGTATTAGAAAATTATTATTTGTTAGTCTTTCTCTTACACTAAGTTTTTGTAGTTTTCACTGATGTCCCCAAGCAGATGGTACTGAATAAACAAGACTGACTTGGCGATGTGATATTGTGGAGCTGTGCAATGATTTGGATAGCTCATAAATTGTATTCACAATAGAACATAGGAAACAGATCCAGTGTTTAAACTGAAGGGGGGGGGGAAATATTGGTTCATTTTAAATTTGATGGGAGTGACACATTTCATAGCTCAGACAGAGGCCACAACAAATTGGAACAGTAGGTGGTACTAAAGAACAGCAGGAAGGAACATTTCGCAAGTAAATCAGTTAGTAACAGAAATATGATGGAGTGCATTAAAAAAAAGAAAAAAGTGCATCTTAGAGAGGCTGAGTTTCTAGAAAGATGGAAATGGGCTCACAAAATTCAGAATAGTGTTCCTTAAAATAACATTGCAAAGACTATGAATATGTCCATCATCTACAGTAAATGAGATTGAAAAGATTGTAGGAATCTGGGGAAATCTCTGTGTGCTAGGGACAAGGCTGAAAACAATGGATGTCTGATCTTTGGGTTCTCAGGCAGCACTGCATGAAAATCAGATACGATTCTGTCATGGAAGTCACTGCACGGGCTCAGGAAAACATCCAGAAATCTTTCACAGTTTGCTGTGCCGTCCACAAATATAGGTTGAAGCTCCATCATGTAAAGAAGAGACCATATCTGCACACGATCCAAAAATGCTGACATCTTCTATGGATGAAAACGCTTTTAAATGGACTGTGGCAAAGCAGAAAACTGTTCTCTCGTAAGATTTTATGGACGATTGATAAAAAGAAGAGGGGGATGCTGCTCAGTGGTAAACATGGTCCTGTCCGAACTTTTGAGATGAGTTAATGGCATCGAATTTCAAAATGAGTGAATATTTTTCTTACAATTGTCCATTTTAAAACGTTTTATGCTTTCTATGTTGTTGTTTCTACCCTGAGTAAAAATCTGGAATTAAAAAAATAAAAATAAAATAAATTCATTGCATTTACACAGCATCCCAACTTTTTCAGAATTGGGGTTGCAATTGTGCCCAAATTTAGCCATGTTAGTAAGTAAAACATTTAACCACTAAGAGGCTACGTCATTCAACCGCCCACTCCAGAAAGCACCTTAATTTAAATTGCACCAACTTACTAACTGACAAGGCACTGTGACCATCTGATGAGGAGCATCTCCTTCGGTCTGTAAAGGGAGTCATATTCAAAAACTGATTCTTGAGCCATGAAGCGCGATCCTCTTCGAAGGCCTTTTTCTGTCAAAAAAAAAAGATCCCAAAGAAGTAAATGCACCACCACCATCACAATGTGTGCTCAATTTAACTACGGGACCAAATCAGAAGCCTTCAGTACCTCTCGGCCCAGACGAATAGCAGCCTCGGTGAAGTTCTTTCTCTCCCTCTCGAAGTTTCTCTTTTGTTCTTCAAAGAGCCGCCATTCCTCTTTGAGACGCTCCTTCTCCTCCAGTGTGTAGCAGTCATTAAGAAGAGCGGCAGTCTCATCGTCAAACGAGGTGTTGAGTTGTTGCTGCAAAAGCAGAAGTGGTTATTCCTTTGATACCATATTATTTTTTAATGTTCCTAAATCATTTTTGATACTGATTAACAGGCCAGAAACACCCTCGTGGGGACATCCCATTGACATAATGCTTTCCCTAGCCGCTTACCCTAATCATAACCCAATTGTAACCCTGACACTAAAACCATATTTTGAGTGTGAAAAATGCCTTCAACCCTGTGGGGACCTGGATTTTGGTCCCCACCAAGATAGTAAGAACCCGTGCACACACACGTCCTCCCCTTTGTAAACACACTGACTGCCTCTCATCAGATGCTGACCTGAAGTAGCTGCTGTTGTGCATGAATGAACTCTTTGCACTGCTGGACTTCACACCTCATCCTCTCCATCTCATCCTCGTGGGTTTCCAGAGGTATCATCTCTTTATTAGACTCCAGCTGATTCTGCACTTGAGAGACTTGACAAACAAAAACCAAATGGATAAGCTGATAATTTTGGTTTCTTTCCAGGCATGACACATTCAGCTACAAAGGAAAAGTTTTGCAGATGAAAAATGTTTAAAGTTGTGCCATTGTGTCTACGCCGAATCTACCTTGGCTGTCTAATTTCTCCACATGGTTCCTCAGCTTCCTCCACTGCTGACGGATGCTGTTTGTTAGCTGCTCCCTGGCATGCTCACAGGACTGATCCAGAGTTTCTCTGCTGGTGTCTCCTGTTTTCTCCTCCCCATCCGAATCATGATGCTGCAAAACAGCCAAAACAATATAGTGGGCTTAAAAGGAGGAAATCAGGAGATTTGAACTTCAGACATGTCATTTCTAATACTCTGGTAAACATTTATGGACCAGTTTTAGTGCTCTTTGTATTTTGTATCTATGTAAAAAACAAACAAAAGCAACAATTTAATATGGTAACAAGACTAAAGCACTGTACCACTTTCGCTTACAGGTATGATCTATTGGTGTATTGGCTGAGTCCATTTGGCAAGGTTACATAAGACAACGTATTGGTCTGCTTTGTTAAATATTTCAACTTCAACACCAAATAACACTACAAGGTGGCGTCTCATTCCTAATTTATAAATGCAGACTAACTGCTACCTTGTTTCCATCAATTTGAACGAGGCTTTGTCAGTGAGCACAACTCGAGGGAATTCGACTCAACCAGCTGCCAATGGAAATGTAATAGTAAAATGTGAATTTCTGTTAAATGTGACTTTCTATAGACAGCAATAGAGGTGATATTTTTGACAATCACAGTTAGTTTCTGTCTCCTCAGGAACATATTGCATGTGATTACCAACTTGACCCTATCCAATTGCAGACTGATAGCAACATACAGCATAATGTTTATTTTAAAAAAAAAAAAAAATTCACAATAATATTTGTGATAATATCGTATTGTGGGGTGTGGCGATTCCCACCTCTAATAATCTAAAGTAATTTACAACAAAGCCCTGAACAGCTTTCTGGACTAACAAGCTATGCCAGAGGCAGTGACAAGAAAGTACCCGCCTTTTGCAATTCTGAATTAAACCTACTGCTGAGGAAACAAGACCCAGCTCTTATACCCCCCTTGTTGGAGGCATAAGTACACCTGAGTTTTGTAACAGCAATAAAAGTCCTCTTCTTCTTTTATGTTTTGGTTTATTGTCCAAAAAGCAAAGTCCAAAATGATTTAAACATAACAACCTGGTAATTTCAGTGCATGAGCTATTTATGGGTAAAAAAAAAAAAAAAACAAAACAAACAAAACAACCCAACACAAAACAATTTACTGGGTCACGGATTACTATAAAACTAAAAATTGTGTAAAACTTTTATTCATAAGGTAGGCCTGTAAAAGTTGTGAATAGATACCATCACATTATTGTGACACCTTGCAAGGATAAATATTATAGCCAGTACCAAACTTTCAATCTAAAATATCTTCTGATATTTTTTCCCCTGACACGTTAATGTACATATGAAGTTCATGATTCACCATCTGGATGGTTTCCTGCCCATAAGAGAACCATCAATCCTAGCTTTTCAAACCCATCTACCAGAGGTGTGTGTTTGTGTGTCTGTCTCAAATACCTGCTCCTGGCTGTCATCAGCAGTGGCTCCTCTGCCAGAAGAACTGCGTGGACTCAGGATATGAATCATCTCCTTCTTCATCTGCTGGAGGACTTTCTTAAGCTCAGCGTTCTCCAGCATCAAAGACTTCTGACTCGCCTCGTAGTCACTGAGCAAAGACTTGTACATCTCACCCTCGTGGCTGCAGAAATCAATGACAGATCAGTTTATGTAAATAATATTACACTTTTTTCAATTTCCATGGTTAAATGAATTTCTTTCAAAATACCTGGCTGTCGCTTTTGCAGTCTTCCAGTGACCCCTTTTCCCATCTGACCGTCCCAAGCAATTCAGTACATCAATAGCTATTTGAGGAAAAAGAGAAAATCCAAAAGAACTGACACAAAATTATGCAAATCATTGTTTGTTTAAGTTAAGCACATTTACCTAGTTTCTTATCCTTTCTGTCAACCAGCAGCTGGCTGAGGCGCTCTTTGAGCTTTGCAGCTTCTCTCTCTTTTCTTTTGGCATCATGACTGTACTGAGAGGCACGGCTAGCAATGATACTTTGGAGCTTCTGGACCTGTCCAGAAATAATTGATTATTTACAAGCTGTCAGGTTTTTGCATCCTGAAATAACTAGTATTAGTAACAAAACCACAGTGTGAGAAGAAGCTGTACCTCATCCTTTTCTGTTTTTAAGCAGCTCTGCAAAGTCTTAATTTTCAGTTGCAGCTGCCTCTCCATTTCATGCAGACCAGATTTCTCCCTTATTGACAGTTCCAACTGATCCTGGAAGGAAACACGATACATGACTTAAAACTGTTATGTGCTGTCTGAAGATTTTCTATAAATCAAATTAAATAATCTAATAAACTAAAAAATACACTATAAATAAATAATAATCAAATGAAATTCTATGTGAATCAAATGACCTTTATTTTTTTCCTAGCAGCATGTTTAGAAAAACAAAACAAAATAGAGGGACTATGCATCACAACCAGATACCATCAAAGTGACAGAAAGCACGTCACAGCACACAGCTCTAAAAGGTCTGTCTTTGCTTGGCTGACAATGTTCAGTGGGGATATTCACAGTGTGTACACACTACCGTGTTTTCATATCTCTAAGAGGTGACAATATGTGACACTGCATTACTCCAAGACATCTGTACGCAGATTACAGCCCAATGAAATAAAATGTTGGCTCCACAGAGAAATGAAAGAGACACGTTCTCTCTTGGAAGTACATTAAAAGAAAGATCAGCGGTTATACATGCCTTGAGTCTGGTATTGCTCGTCTGCATAAGGTCCATGGTGCTGGATTTCTTTAGCTGCTCTTTCTCAAGCGCTTCTACAGTGCTCATAGTTCGCCTGTGAATCTGTAGCAGCTCATACATGGCATTCAGAGCCGGCACTGCATTCAGGCCAGTCCCCTCTGGTGAGGTGGCCTCAATATACATAGAGGAGAGGCCCAGTGAGGCGAGCTCCTGTGGGGGGATGGAAATTAAAAGTATGTCCTTGTCTAGAGGTTATCTTTTTGGAGACAATAAAAAGTTTGCATATAAACCAAACACTTCAAGTAGTAATAATAACAATCAATAATAATAATAATAAACCTAGGGCCTTCCATACCTGATTGATGTATGGAATGCACTGAAGAATGTTATCCTCTGTGCAAAAGGCACTTATTACACTGTAGGAGCTTTTTGCCAAGGGAAACGAGTACGATGACACAAAGTTGTTCTGTCTCGAGGGTGACATCGTAACATGTGATATGCTGGATATCTCATAGTTTTCTGTAAACACAGAACAAAGAAAGGGAAAAATATTGAAACTGTGGATACATTACATCTACTGCTCTCTTCCTCTAAAGAGAGGCTTGAATTAGGTCGCAGATGAGAAATGAGAACAAAAATGTGGGTCACCTCTAAAGAGCGCCCCCCCCCCCCCAAAAAAAGCTAATGGGACTTGCTATTCTTGAAGCGCTCTATCAAATGCATCGTTTTAGCACACACACACACACACACACACACACACACACACACACACACACACACACACACACACACACACACAAAGTTACCCATCGATGCCTCAGTTGTCCACCACTCTCCCATATCACCAACACATCAGGACACGAGGACACGAGGTCATAAGTTGTCACCAGGGAGATGGATTAAGCAGCCGGGGGTTGTGGATCAGAGGACAGCACTGGAACAGAGCGCTGCAACAGAGCATCAAGTCATGAGACAGACCAGCAACAGATAATCTGAGCCGAAGCTTCATCCTCACAGGATTAACTGTCAGATGTGTGCCGGTTTGGAGGGGGATTCAAATGGGTTTTAGGAGGGTGCTCCTATTGGTTACTGGCATCCATGCTGGGCTGTAAGATGATCTGAGCCTCAAACCAAAGGATTACAGAGATAAAAATAAGAGAATCCATTACAGAGAGTAAATCTGACACACTCATTTGTTCTACTTGTTTGTTTTTTAACTTTAATCACTGACATGCTCGGTGAAACAGGCTGAACCACACACTAAACTAAAGGGGCCACTCCCACAGCCTTACCGCCGTGACTTGCATTCAGGTACAGGTTCATTGTGTTAATGAATAAAAGGAAAAAACGGCGCACTGAAAAGCTGGGGGGTGTTAAAACGGTTGGACGCAACCACCAATCATGGGAAATGCCTGCTGCCTCACAAGCCAACTCTTTCCAGTTTATCTAATGAAGCAGAGAGCTTACGCAGCTTTTATCTAGAAATACACACACTGAAGAGGCGATAAAGTCAGACGTGCTACGACGTGACACACTCAATGCTTAACGTCAGGAGCTGCTTAAACGTACGTAATCCAGCAAACATGCTTGCTTACTTTGCTGTGTCGTTTGCTAGACCTCTACATGGCTATAGAGAAATACCTTAGAAGCTTAACGCTGCTAAGCATAAATAACGTTCACACATGCCGTGTTTCTCCCCCGTGATGTTAGTTAGCCAACAGGATAATAGCCATGCTAACATGACAACACTACAAAGATACTCACTCAAGGGCGTGAAACGGGTCAACTAAATCCCACAGTTTAGCTCCGTGCTGGTGCTGGCACGGTTAATACACTCCTTCCCCGAAAACACCTCCAACTCCAGTGTAGACTCCAGTCAACATCCTGTCAACAGCGGCAATAAGTATCAAAATTCCCGACACAGCCCAGCAAATACCTCCACAGGTTAATGGGCAGAATCTGGCTGCTGCGGCGTTTGTATTTTTTTTTTTTGAAGTCTATTCCTCCGCTGTCGTCCAATCAAACTGCATTGTTATTGGTGGCACCGTTGTTAGGCAACCAGTATGAGGGCCGTGCATTGGGTGTACATTATGCAAATGAGAAATGCCGTCAGGTGCCACAGTCAGGTGTCATAAATGTCACTGCCGCGCCCCCTGTGGCTGCAGGAGGTATTACTACACATAAAGCCTGTTTTGATGTCCTGCAGGTCTGTTTGGGTTAAACAAGTCTGAGATGTCCCGGAGGCCAAACCATTGAGAGCTTTATGAACTAACAGAAGGATTAGTTCATAAAGGGGATTTTAAAGGAAATTCTGTGTTGAACCGAGAGCCAGTGTAGTGACTTCAATAGTGAAGTTATGTTCAAATTTCTGTGTATGCATAAGGACTCTAACTGTTGCATTCTGGGCGAGCTGAAACTGTACAACTGATAAATTGGATAATCCTGCAAATAGTGTGTTTCACTAGTCTAAACTTCTTGATTTGACTATAAGGACCAATTTCCCTGAGCCAGTTTGAGAATTTTCTAACTTTTGATATGTGACAGAAAGCACTTCTGATAACCTTATTAATATGATTATCAAAACTAAGATCATTGTCCAAACTAATGCAAAGATTCTCAACTTACTCACAAAAGAGATGATTAGTGTAAAAAAAAAATTTCTGTCTCTGACTTTCTGGACCAACAACAAATATTTCTGTCTTGTCTCTGTTCAGCTCTGTTCAAAAGGTTTGTAGACATCTAGTAGTTAATGTCATCAGAGAAGCTTATTAGGTTATGTACAGGGGTTATATATCATCAGAGGAACAAGGTAGGCACACCAGTGTATCATTTGCATAAGAATGATAGGATATATTATTATTCTTTATGGTAATACCAAGCAGGAGCATGTAAAGGTTAAAGAGTAATGGGCCAAGGACAGACCCTTGTAGAACTCCTGACTGAATGTTCATTTATGCAGATCTAAATCAAATAATTGAAACAAAAAAACCCCTCTAGACTTTAGGTACAATACAATGAGACCCAATCAAGAATCGGACCTGTTAAATCAACTGGATCATAAAATCTTTGAGTTGAAATGTCCTGATCACCAGTGTTGAAAGCAGCAGTGAGATCAAACAGAACTAAGATCTGCTGATCTTAAGGTCACTGATGACTTTATAAGAGCTGCTTCTGTGCTATGGTTGGTTCAGAGACATCATTGGTACATGTCATAAGTGCTGTGAGGTAAAATTAATTCAGCTGAAACAAATATTTTATTTTCAGATATTTTGCCGACCATGTTTGTGAGGAAAAAGTCAGATTAAATTTACAATAGGTGCCACTGTTATGGCTAAAGGTGCGCTGAAATATATCCATAAGGGACATGACTGATCCTAAGTAGCTCTCAGTACTGAAATTCAAACTTTATTATCCAAATAAGGTGCTCAATTTGACATGTTGTGCAAAAGAAAAAATACAAATATGTATAGCAAAAATACACAAAGTAATTTATTAGGATATGCTTAGGATATGCTTCTGTATTGCTGACAAAAAACCTGTGCTCAGCACAAAATAAAGAGATGAAAAGCAATTACGTTTCAGGAAATTCACTTTCACTTTACTTTGCATTTAAGTTGTGAAGTTTATTTGTGAGTTGCATCTTTTAGCATGGTTTCCTCACAGTGAGAAGGTTCTGGGTTTGTACCCCCTGGTGGACTTTGCATGTTCTCCCTGTGTGGATTTCCTCCAAGTGCTCCAGTTTACTCCCACAGTCCAAAGATGTGCTTGTTCAGCTAATGGTGATTCTAAATTCCATATGTGTTAATGTGAGTGTGAATGATTGTTTTTCTCTCTGTGTTGACCCTGTGATGGACTAGTGACCTGTCCAGGGTGAACCCCACTGTTCAACCAATGTCAGCTAGGGTAGGAAGACTCCAAGTTGGATAAATTATTATGAAAATAGAAAGATGTTTAAATTTTATCCTTAAGTGCTTGTATATAAAAGATCGCCAAGTTATATCGTTGTTGTGTAGGCAGGAGGAAGTTCTTCTTAGTGTTTTTCTCCACTAATGTCTGAGACATCTGCCCTCCATGTTTGAATGCAACACTGGCAAGAAGAGAATATTATTTGACATATTTATATGGCAATGATTGATATTGATTTTACCTTGGTTCATAATGTGACCTTGTGTCCTTAACATAGGAAGTTTGCTAATTTACTAAGTCAAAACTCAAGTAAAAATACATCTGTTTAAGTTGGAAGATATTCCATCACTATCACCCAATAGTGTTAACAAAGGCTCTATACAGACTCTCAGGACCCTGTGGCGCATTTTGCAGTCACATGAGGGCAACTCATTGCTCACACTTGGCAAAATGATGACACTACACCCTGTTATCCAAAGCAACCACGTGTAAACATGCAGCAGGTCGACTCGTCAGTAATCTGGTATCGTCCAGACTCGGGCTGATCTATGCACTCTGCAATGAAGGCCTGAAGCTGAGACACTGGCTCCTTGTCTTTCTGATGATGCTGGAAAAAGAACCATTATAAGAATAAATAAATAAATAAATAAATAAAATATGTTCAAATTCAACAATAAATTACATCCCTGCAAGATATCAAACATCAGGGTGACTCGGACTGACCTTGATGGTTTCGTACGTGTCAGTGATAAGAGCAATGAACAGACTGAGAACCATGTAGATGAAGATGGAGATGAAGGAATAGAGGTAGAGTCTGCTGAACAGCCACACCATGTAGGTCTTGTCTCTCATCCTCAGAAAGGTGGAAAACATATCATCACCATTGAGGAGTGAGAAGAGGCACTCTGTCACTTTAGCCAGTGTTCTGAACTGTAAAACAATGTTTTAATAACGATAAACATTCTGACATCATGTTTCTGGAAATTATGTCGGAACAGATCACCCTAATGTTTGTACTGTAATATGAATTAAAGTGTTTATACTTTGTCGTGGTAAGGTCCAAGAACGATCCAGCCACAGAAACAGTACCCGAGGTAGATTATGGCTGCACAGACGCAGAATCGAAACACATTGGGCAATGCCGCCCTCAAGGTTAAGATTAAGATCTAAAACAAAAAAGGGGAGTTTCAGTTCCTCTAGAAATTCATTTCCTAGTTATTTGTTTAAAGTAATTTTCTATTAGGCACTTTTAGGAAAGTCTTACATTGTACTTCTTGAAGAAACTCAGGTAACGAATCACACCAACCCAGACAAGCATCGTGGCTGTTCCCAGGAGGATACTACAGACGTCATAGTTTGTTAAGAACTGCAAAAGAAAAAAAAACTATTAGAGGCTGATAAATGGGATAATCCTGCAACCCTTTAAATACTGATTTCAGACCATTTAGAAAAGTTTCACTGATTTCTAAAGTGAGAAAAAAAAGAAAACCTTTGTTTGTATTCCAATTTTCAGCACTGATCCAGCGATGGTCATTATGTCACTGACAATAATGAGGATGTACCAGCCATTCACAAACTCCATGCGGTCTGACCAGGACACAGTTTTATTGTAGTAGGCACTGAAAAATATGCTGAACTCCTACATATGAGAAATTTATCAAACAAACAGACTGTCAAACAAGTCAGCTAATGAGATGTTACTTAGGAGTACAGGTACATTTTAACACACTTAGTCTATTAGCTAATACTATAATGCAATACTGTGCAAAAATCTTGAGTCACCCGACTATTTATAATGTTTTTGTTGCTTGTTGAAGCACTTAACACTGACCTATAAATCATGCAAGCATAAAAAAGTATCAACTCAAGGAACTAACCGGTGTTGGGTCTAATAATAAATTAGTAAATTTTAAATTGTATCTTCACACTGTTATTGGCAGTTTGTTAAAACATGTCACACATCAACTGTTCCCATTTCATAAGTTGAATTTACAAAAAATGACAAAGATAACACAGTTTGACAGGCATAAAATATATATTTGCAATAACAAGATTATTTCTAAAGAGCTATTATGTCATAATTTGGGATATCTCTTTATGGTGTGCAGTGTATCCTTAAAAAATCTGAGGAAACGGGAAAAGAAAAGAAGAAGTGTCAGGCCTAAAAACTATCTAGAGCTGAAGAACAATATCTGAAAGTGCATCTGGCCTCATCAGAAACAGTCTTAGGTGGAAGCATGGCTATCAAAATAAGTGGTAGTGTCAAATCACCTTGATAGACAGAAGAATAAAGGTGGTCATGCCAACATGTTTGTATGTTTCAATAAATCTCTGCACCTATGTCCCATTTTCCCAGCAAAATATAAAGAAATGAAATGAAAGGTGGCTCAAGAGTTTTTCACAAAATTATATGTGCTCTTCTTAAAAACTACATCATGTTAACAGTATGTAAAGCCCCTCACCAAAAGTATAGAGAACATTACTTGATTGACCTCATCAACTATAATTATGTCCTGCCTCGGGTGCTGTTTAGTGTCTCAACTGAGCCAGATGCTAAAAGTATTTCTGTGGTGATACTTACAAACTGGAGCTGGATGCCATGGATGACAGATCGTATGCAGAGGATGAGAGAGGCGAAACAGGCGAGGATGACCACAGAATCAAATGACAAGAGGAGATAATCGTTCTTCCCAGCTAGAATATTTGAGGTCAGGTGTTAATATTTTGGGGGCTCTGTCTCTATAAAACTGAGACATAACCTTTGTCATTTCTTGGATCATGCAGGTACAGTTGCAGTCAAAAAATTACGTACACTCAATATGGGCATGAATTTCATAGTAATTTGGGGTTTTTAGTGATTTGATTGAACTGTTTGTTTTCCATGGTGGAATGATTGTACAGCATACAACATTGGATTTACTTTGGATTTTCTCAAATCCACATAGGGTCAAAGTTAGACATAGCAGCTCAAACATGTACATACACCCCCACTAATATTTGTTTAAATGTCCTTCAGTGAGTTGCACCTCAACCAAATGCTTTTGTTAGCCATCAACAAGCTTCTCGTGTAATTCTGGCTGGATATGTGACCATATTTGCAGAATTGGTAGAGTTCATTTGAATTGGTTGGTTTCATGACATGGGGCCAGCTTTCAAGCACAGTCCAAAAATTTCTAATGAGAAATGAAATTATCATCTATGTTATCCATTCCAAAACCAGTTTGATGTGTTTGTCCTTTTGAAACACCTAACTGCGTCCAAGTTTCAACCTGTCGATTTGAGGTGACGTTGAAGAATTTGGATGTGCTTCTCCTTCATTATAATTATTCCACCCATTTTGTACAATGTACCAGTACCAGTGGCAGGAAACTTACCCCTCACCACTGTGGTCAAATAGGTCAGTCTATCTGGTCTGAACATCTGAAACTTTTCTCCAGAATGCATTTGGGTTTTCTTAAATGTGTTGATTTGGGAACAGTAGCTTCTTTCTGGGTCAACACCCTCTCAGTACATGCTGATGTAAAACTCATTTCACTCTGGACAGTGACTCTGGTGTCCCATCAGTTTCCAGTTCATGGTAGGCTTGAGTGGTTCATGAACAAATTTCCTGTTATCTGAGGGTGACAGTTTTGGGTCTCCTTCCAGACCAAGGCAAAGTGGTGACATGTTAAATAACTTTACTAACATACTGCTGTTTGAACTAATGATCCTGGAATCTGCACTCGTTTAGAAATGGCTCCAAGACAGCTTCATAACCTGTGTAAATCTACAATTCCTTGGATTTTTCCATTGTTCTGAGTATTGGTCAGTCCAATGAGTGCTGTCAAACCAATCCTTTTTATGCTCCAGCTTTAGTCAGCCATAGTCACAAACATGAAGTTAACAGACTTTCACTTGTTGAGTTGACAGACATTGTAGAACTTTCTGAACCACCTTTTATACTTTTGACCTAATCCAAAAAAACCCTTTTGTATCCAATTCCCTTTTTTAATCATTCGACCCTGGAAAAAGAACAGTTCAAAGAAATCATTAAAAGCACAAAATGACCATGACGTTCATGCCTATGAGTCTGAACACAGCTGTATTATGAAAAGTAGAAAAGTGTTACTGTGCCCCCTGCTGGCGTTTGACTAACACTAACAAATATTTTGCTTCCTGGTGTCTCTCAGTACAATTTCTACTCACATGTGCCTTCCACGTTCCAGTCACTGCATTCATAAATTCTAACATCATTTTCAATATCAACCTTTATCTTTCCGCTGTGTGCACGATTGTCAAAAATGATCTGTGTAAAAACAAAGGATGGTTTGTCACTGAGCTTGTAAAATCTCCTAAAATATTATAGAAAATATATCTTTGAGATTGTGGCACTTTTCAGATAGTGTCACCAACCACTATGTGGAAGTCATAACAGTCTGGTAGCTCGTGGTGCCGCACAGTCTGCAGATTGATGGTTTTCAGAGTTAGGTAGATGTTCACAGATAGCAGCCTGGACACACAAACATATATTAGCAGCCAACACTCTTATCATCGGACATGAAACCAATATTTTTAGTTTAGCCACCTTCTGAAATCCAAAGAGAAGTTGGGTTGCGTTGCCAGAGTGTTGTTGCTCAATGATTGCATAGGGTGTATGGAAATACAATCTGTGGTGGAGAAAATGTGTTCAGAAGTTATTTCAGTTTGTATTATTTAGCAGAGGAACGATGAAGCACGAATCCCTGTGAAGAGTAGAACAAGCTTCCTCTTTTCATGTCACAAGTGCACAGTGTGATTATTTTCCATTCTTGCCATGAATCAGCTTCAATAAATATATCTTGCACAGAATATTAAGCATTGACCTAAACAGTGTTGCAGCTACTTTATGTTTTTGTACCTTTATCAATATGCGGATCAATATCAAAGGTGTCGTTTTCAGGATCGATGGTGCTGTTTCTATAAAACACTTGACACAAAGTCAGAGGAGTGTAGTCGCCATTAATGAGCTCATATGCGAGATTACCTACAGTCAGGTTTTGGAGATTGGTATACTGAAAAAACAGACAAAGAGAAAACAGAAAACATGTTTTAATGGTGTAAAATTAGAATTAAATAGAAGATGCCACGTGATTAAACAAAGGTTTCAGTACCCTGTTGATAATGTAGTGAATGTGCTCATTCACATCTCTTTTGGTATAAAGGGAAAGGCTTCCGTGCCGGTGATCCTTGTAACCTTTGAGAAACAGATTCCTGAATGTCATCAAATTTTCATCCTTGAAAGTCACCATCATTTCATTACTCAGTCCAAAAGACACCAACTGTTTGGAAACAGGGGGAGAAAGAAAGTCTCACAGGTAAAAAACAAGTAGCTCCTAACCTCTGTACACATTCACACTGAACTAAAGGATTACCTGGATAGTAGTGATTGCAATTTTTAATATTTGTATCATCAGTTTCCATGGTTTCCGACCCCTAGCTCTGTACTTCTCGCAGGGATTCATGAAGAAGTATTTGAGCCTCCGTCTGAAATCCTCCACCGTCTTTGTATCAAAGCCGCAGCAGCCATTTCGCTGACTCTCCTCTGACCTGACAGCCAAAAGCTGCTCGGAGTCCTCCATTAGGCTGAAGGCAGCTTTGTGACACCTGCATCAGAAATGTTTAATAGATAAAGAAAGCATCTGGCCATTCCAGTCATCCTGATGTTTATCTAACTGGTTCTCCAGCCTGTGTACACTGCTACTATTCTCTTCATTTTAGTTTAATTGTTATACTTCAATACATACTAATTATGCAACACTAAGCCATAACACACTACAAAACCACAGCTGTGTGGTTATCACACACTGGCCCATTTTAGCTCACCAGTGCTTCCTGCAACAGGGAGCATCAGTACCAGAGAAATGTACAGATTTGAGAGGTGTGTGAAAACAATTACTACACATATTTTATATTGGATGTTATTATATAATTATATATTTTTTAAATCAGATGCTAACTACATGTATTAAACTTCATTCTACATATAATTATGATAATAAATTAAATACCTGTTAGCGTTCGCCGAGCACCAGCGACCCAAAGTTCACCCAGTCTAACACTCAGGGCTTCTCAGCGGTGTATGAAAAACCAGGTGGTACAGTCACCACAGCAGCCGTCACCACAATGACTGTCATTCCTCGGCGCCACTTGTAGCTTTTCCAGTTTTTTCCAGAAGTAGAAAAAAAAGTATGTCTGCACACCCAGAAGCTGACGACACATTTACACGTTGTAGGCCTGTCAATAACTTCATTTTGACCTCAACAGTTGATGCCCTATTTCAACAATTATTGGCAGTCTAACATTTTGATTTTTCATAATCGCTACAGGAAATCAACCACACAGTGAAAAAAGGAAAAAAGAAACACAAGCCCAGTCCATATATGAACAACTTTTAGTTTTATTATTACATGACCAGTGAATAGAGAAAGAAATAGGATGTCACTGAAACTATGTTTACTAATTCAAGACTATTGTAGTGACAAAAACATGAAGCAAATTCTTGATGACTTAATGCACACACACGAAAAAAAACAACAACAGAAAAACATGAGCTGGAGTTCTGCTCCAAGACTGGCTCTTTATACGCACACACATGGATATATATATATGCTCAAGTAGTCATTCAAGTGTATACAACATAGAAACTGCATTCAGCCTTTACAGCTCATCAGAAAAATCACACCTCCTGTCACAGAAGGGGAGTAGGAGAGGTTAGAGAGGGTGAGTCACATTTTCTTCACTCCTGATACATCACGCTGGAAATCTAACCGCGTTAGAAATGCATCTGATGCACGCACAGATTTCCTCTTTCTTCTTTGATGGCACCGTTGTCTCATTTTAGTCACATTTTCCATTTTAAACTAGGCAATCTCCATACCCTAGGGTTTGGTTTGGTTTTTGCTTTATATGAAAACTAAGGCAACAAATTGGCACCATTTGAAAAACAAAAAACAATCTTTAAAAGTTATCCCAGCCTCGCTGATGACAAAATGCCCCCATTTTCACTCTAAAAGGTAGCTAATATAGTGGTAGTATACAGTATATGCCCATGTGCAGCAATTTCTCACCAACCGCCTCATCGAAGGCACGAATATCACTGAAAAAGAGAGAGTGAGTGTTGTGGTTGTCTTTTTAACCGGTTGAGAACTGTCTTATTGAGATATGCTCCTAAAAGATGCTCCTAGTTGAAGTTGGCGTGAGGGAGCGCGACCGGAGGGGCTGGAAGTTTGGATCGCCTCCACTGCTGGTGCACCCCGGCGCTCCAGCATCTATGCTGGAGGGGGACTCGACCATTACCTCGTCCGGCAGAGGAGGCGCCCCGGGGTCTCCGGGCTTTGGGAGGCTGGATGAAGTCGTGGAAGGCGTGGCGATGCTGGCGCAAACCACAGAGGAGTCTCCAGCTTTTTGCGAAGACAGCAGATCGAGTGAGGTGCCCACATCTGAGTTGGAAGGGCTTTTCTCGCTGTCCGGGTGAAAGAGCAAGGTGGAGTTGTTTGAAAATGTTGACGGGAGGTCGCTGGTTGAGGTTGGAGTGCTGAAAGTGGAGTCAGATGAGGAACTGGAAGCTCCTGCTGCTGAGTAATAGAAGAGGGGGAAGAAAAGGGGAACAGTTGTAAGTCATAAAGAACAAAGCACTTTTTTGCATTACACACACACACACACACACACACACACACACACACACACACACACACACACACACACACACACACACACAACTATTTTAGAAATTGACGTATTAACCTCTGAGGGACTCGATCTTCTCATTTTTGGCCTTCTGCACCTCGTCTGTGATTTTAGTGATGATGAAATTTTGCGAGCGCATCTCCCGGATCGACTCGATCAAGGCATCCAGGCCGCGGGGATTCTCAGCCAGTATGTCCAGCAGCACGGCCGTCCTCTTGGTCTGCGTAGTCCTGCAGCTGATCTCTTCTGCGTCATCTCGTGTCAGGATCCTGCGAGAGCGCAAGTAGTCCAGGTGGCGATCTGCTCTGATTTTATCGCAGAGGTAGTGCCGCAATCTGGTCAGCACCTGGAGAGCCACAGGAAGTCATGGAGGGCAGATGAAAAGAGGGCAAAGTGAGGTGTCAATGTACAGGAAACACACAGTCCAGGGTTCACCCCCCTTCCCCCAAATCAAAGACTACAGCAGGCCTGGATCTGCTCTCTCTGTGGCACATACAAAGTAAGCTGGGTGTCCAGATGTGCCCTAAACGTCCATCTTATTGTCCTGCTGTTAAATCCTACAGAAAGTGGAAATGGTGAGGGCACAAAGAGGGTGTGGTGGGGGCATTTCCTCCTTTTAATAGGCCTATAGCGCTAAGCAATGCTTAAATATATATTTAGCAGTAAATCTGTTTCCACATGGCTCCCCTTATCAGATTGATCTGGCATCTATTAGGAAGCCAGAGCGTGCCTGAAGTATAATACTCACGTCTTTCTTTATCTCTGCCATTTCATCTTCAGTGAGGTGAGGAGCATCCATCCCTCTCCCCCGCAAAGTGAAAATCCAGGTGGTAACGACTGAAGATTATTTTAATAATCTCGTAGTGGTGGATTAAAACACAACAGCGAATAAATTATAGAAGTTAAATAAGCTGACACCTTATTATTAATCGATAAAAGGTGGTCTATCGACTATCCATTCAACTTTTTTTGTTTCAACAACGGAAAAAAAAAATCCCCGGACTTCCTGATTGTGTCGAGGCTTAACTACGTCAACACACGGCAGAGACGTCGGTTTCACACTCAGCGCTAGTTTAAACCGGTAACTGTGAATAAAAAAGTCCACGTTCACCTCAAGACTTCTCCTGTTTTACCAGAACAACTCCAAACTGAGCAACTTTCTTCGCTTGGAGTTCTGATGTGCGACTTCTTGCGCTTCTGCACTTCCGACCATGGCCACGCGCGCTTCTCGATAACTCCATTAGGTGGCGCTGTTGGACCTTCTCGCATACAAACAACACGTTTGGCAGGTTTTGCTATACCCCACAGTTTAGTCTGACAGCATTCATGCAAAGAAAAGTAAGTGTTACACTTGCCTAAATAAACCCAGTAAACTATAGGCCAGTGGTGTCAAACATGTGGTCCAGGGCACAGAAGTGGCCCTCTTAAAGGCTCCCATGGACAGCTGCAGTGAAGTTAGTGGGGATGAAAACATCTATAGTTTAAAGTATTATTAGATCTAAACTAGTTGTTTGAATCAGAAAGATTTAAAATAAATCACTATGGCCAGGTGTCCTCCCACTGTGATCTGTAAACTTTAATATAAGGATAATATTAATGAATGTGGAAAAACTGAGACATAGTTTTGCAGTTATTTTTCTTTAGTGATCTCAAGGTTGCTTATTAAATAAGAAAAGAAAAATAATGGGAAATGTTACCACTTGTAATCTGGCAGGGTTTCAAAGAAGCAGGAGGGATAAGAGCTTTTTACTTTACTAGTTTGCTCTAGTTTACTCTTTGTGGGCAATTAACTAAGCTGAGTTTGGCACCCCTGCTGTACTGTGTGGCTACTGCACAAGATATTTCTCTAACCTACAAAGTAACTTAAGTACAGAGCGATTCTCAGTTAATTTCAATTTAAAATTATAATTTTTTCTGAATTTTTGTTGCTGATTTATTGTAATGATGCAAATCTGAGGTGAAACGTAGGCTTTTTTAATGTGATGCAGGGCTTTTCAGTTGCTTCACAAAAACGTCTATGCTTTACGATCTGTTTGCATGTTTTGTATGTGGAGTCACTGCAAAGTAGCTGTCACCATCAGATAAATGTTCCTTGTGAAAAACAGCGTAGAAGTTAAATAGTGTTAGAAAATTCAAGCGCCTTAAACTTGAGTAAATTAAACGTTTGAGGTTTGCCTGCCAGTTTCTTATGTGCACCTAAGACGTAAGACATCTGAACATTAGATTGTTCTCTTCTAGTCTGTAGTTTAAACTGTTAATATTTAGTCTAAGTTCCTCCGTAGAAACTGGATGAACAGAGCCTTGGAAAAAAGCTCAGAATGCAACAAAGACAAGCTCAACAGCACCACAAACTAAACTATCTGAAACAGCGTCTGCAAAAATAATGATAATAATAAGGTTATTACTACTACACAAACAGCTAAGCTAAGGGTTTAATAAGTTAGTTGGCTGTGGTGGAGCTGATTTTATGTAAACTGTTGGTTTGCTGGTCTTGTTTGGAAAATCTGCACAGTAACTCGGAGAATTAGAGTTGTACATCAAGTAAATATATTTCTGTTACTGTCAGTCATGCAGCTGGACACATTTTAAAGTGTAGTACTGAGCTTTGAAATGCGATGATCACAATGTAAATTTTCAGCAGGCAGAGCCTGTATCATAGATTTGGTCACCGAACAGTTTATATACAAATAAAGCTGAAGGGTCATAGCATTAAAATCATCAGCAGTTCAGAGAGAACACCGGGTCAAAGTTCACATATACAAAGTGAATTGCTGCGCAGTAGAAGTGATCTGACACTGGTAAACATGAAGTCTATTACAGAATGGCTGAACGCATACAGATTTTCACTTCCCCCTAATCGCAGTATAGCACAAAGAGAGGACGGGCGCTCCCTGAGGAGATTGTTATCAGGCTTGTTTTGTCATGCTCTGCAGTGTAGTACTGTATGTGCTGTGTGAAAACACCATTAGCAAGCAGAAATGTATATGAACTGTAAATCAGATCGCAGGACTCATGCAGCGATAATGATTTAAAGCCCCTCACAGCTGTCTGGCTGCTGTTTCATCGCAGCAGGAAAATGTCAGATGTTAAACAAAAATGTGGAATGAGCGTTAACAGAAACAGACAATGCGTGCCCACTTGTCCTCACCACAGTTCCCTTCATTCATGCTGGACAGCAGAGCTCAGCAGCCTGGAAATAACCAGCTGTGCGTTTCAAATGAACCCAGTGTGCTGACTCCAGAGTGCCCTTCGTGCAAAGCCAGACACAAAAGAAAAGAAGGCATTTATAGAAATGATGTCACCAACGGGACTTTCATTCATATCAGCACAAAACCCACTCTCACGTAACAGCCAAGACACCACCGTGACCTCGCATCCACTGTGGTTTTACAATATGCGTAAGTGAGGAGGTATTTGTGCTTTTCAGTTGAAGTACCATGCAAAATGACTTCTTTTATAGCTTTTTTTTCATACAGCCTATTATAACCTGCCCACCCACCTTACTCATTCGAGTGTATCCCATTAAGTATCAGGGATATGTAATTTTAACAGGGCGCTGCAGAGTACTGTGCAATGCACGTCCACCCATGGCTTGTATCAAGTATCTGTGGGAGGATAAAAGGTCTCTCTAACACAATAACTTTCAAGTAATTACATGTCGCTCTCATTAAGTAAATTGCAAGATATGAGAAAATGCACGCTTTATATACGCCTCTTTGCAAGAGGCGTATATAAAGCTCTCTTTAGTTTCACATCTGTCTGCTCTTGTCACCAGGTTAGAGACCCACTGGGTTCATATTCATTAAGCATCTCAGATATATATTTAGGGCTGTTAATGGCATATAAACAATAAGCAATAGTTTGAAATCTGTACCTTACTGGAAGTCAAGGCAGGGAGCTGAGAATCAGAGCACTCTGAACCAACTGTCTTTTTAGTAAGGACAATAAAAAGAGCATCACATTAGGCAGTCCTGTGAGACATAAAGACATGAATAAGCTTCTCTGGATCTTGTAAAATGCAGTAAGAAGCCCAGGATGTTCCTTGAATTTGATCTTTCATTGAACTTTCTAATACGATTTTCTTCACATTTTCTTATTTATAATTTGTCTACTTTTAGTCTACTTATTTCATAAGGTCAGTGTTTTATTTTATCAATTGTTTTTGCACATGATGTGAAAATGTGAGGTAGAGCAGAGGTTTCACTTACAGGGATCAGTTCAGCTTGTAATACACTTTTTTTTTTAATTTTTATTTCTTTTTGAAAATATAAACTTTCAGTGGCTTCCAGAAACAGTCATATCTAAAGTAATATCATTCTGCTTTCTATATGCACTGAATTGCTGCCATATTAGATATTCAGCATCACTGATATCAGCTCCAGAAAGTGATGACTACTGCTTTAAGCCAGGGATGTCAAACTCATTTGAACTCATCGAGGAGCAGATACAGCCAGTTTTGATCTTACATGGGCCAGTCTCAGTGTAAAGAAGCTTAGTTTGCAATTAGAAAAGACCAGTTACTTCGGTGTAGCGTGAATGACCATGGCTGAAGTCTTTACCTGCAAAAATGAAGCTTATGAAAACACAGTTAAAAGTCCAAGATTCATGCCTTACTTCATTTTTATCTAAAGCTGTCCAGTGGGCTGGACTGGAGTCTCCGTGAGGCCGACTTTGGCCCCTGGGCCTAGTGTTTGACACCCTGGCTTTAAACTGTTGGGGTAACAGTGTTTTAGGATGTTAAGAAAGAGGAAAGATTCAATTTCTCACTTGTTTTATTTCACATTCATTTTCTGAACTGTGGGAAGAGGACATGCAATTTGCCCTCCACATCCGCCTCTGTTCTTCTTACCTAACATGTTTGTGCAGATTCTTGAAATTATAATTTTGAAAGGAAATTTCCACACCAAGCCACAACAGTCAGCGATTTCCAGGCATCGGTAAACACACCAAGCTCCCGCTTGTTCGCTCTTCATCTGCTGGAGCTGGCGCTGACTCAGACCGGCCTTTGTAACCTTAGTTAGATAAGACGGAGGCTGTGCCAATCTGCTCTGCTCAGCCTCTTATTCTCACAGGTTATAATGAAAGGAAAGGTATTCTCTCCCTTATAAATGCCTTTGTTCTTTGATGTGGATGGAAGGAGATGCTTTTTATCCTGGCATCTATTTCAAAGAAACCTGCAATGCTCATCCTGAGAGGAATTTTGCTTCAGGCATTGCTTGGGTTTTCTTTTTATTCTTGTTTTTTTTTGTCTAGCATCTCATTCTGACTGCTCTGATTTAGACTAAACAGAGGATTACCAAGTTTCAAACATTTCCAGGAGGCTCTCGTCTCTCATTATGAAATCTTGAAGTTAAACTCAAATCCATCCACACGCCCTTACAGGGTGACTGAAGGGAAATTTAATCTGTAACACTAGCAAGGCTGGAAAATACAAACGTTATTCGCAGACAACGTGCAACAGTCTAAACAGAGCTTCAGCTCAGGGAGAAATTCAGTCAGTCATAGAAATATGTGGCTTTCCTTCAATATTTATGTCAGAACTTGCAGTGGCCCAGTGTCAAATCCCTTAAGGAGCCATGTTCACATGCATTTCAACTGCCAGGTATACATACATATATGGTCCAGCACCAGCTGGTAAAGTCTTGGTTAGGAGCAAAAGAGCTCCTTCATAACAGTGATATAGACTGAATAGTGCAATCATTGTGTCACAAAACAGAATAAAATCATTTCCCAGCACTGCAATCAAAGAATTATCCATGCCATTGTTTTGCATGTTACGTAAGGTTTTATTTCTGGAGAATCTTAATGGTCGAAAAGTCAAAAATATCCGCTTTCTTTGGAAATGAGAAAGCATTACACGGTAAAACCAGAGAGAAAGCCCTGGCAGAGTGGGAGCTGCACAGGGTGGTTCTTGGCACAGCGAGTGTGTGAGGAGGGAGGGAGAAACGTCTGCTTGGCTTATGGGAGGACGTGTGGAGAAGCATTCCTCTCATAGTTTCGGGACACCTCTTCAGTCTACGTCAGATCTGCTTGAAGTGGATAAAAGGGGATGGGGAATCTCAAAGAGGGAGAACAAACAGCCGTCATCTCGCTGCCAGGTCTGCTGAGTGATATTAAGGAGACTGGTTTTTCTTTTTCACGCAGGAGAGATTGCTTCAGCTGGAGAAGATGTGGAAGGTCTTTGTCGTCGAGATCTTCTGCTTTACGCTGGTGAGGAAAAGGTGTCTTATGCCTGCTGTTATATTCTGTGGGTGAAAGAAATGTTGATTACAAAGGTGGGATGTTTGGTCTAACCTCAGGTGTCAGCCTTGTGCCTGAAGGACTGCCAGTGTCCCCCTGAAGTCCCAACATGTGCAGACAGTGTCAGCCTCATGCTGGACAGCTGTGGATGCTGTAAGGTTTGTGCCCGGCAGCTCTTTGAAGACTGCAGCAAGACACAGCCATGCGATGCCGCGAAGGGACTGGAGTGCAACTTCGGAGGGTCGGATAAAGGCGTCTGTCGAGGTACGCTGACTTCATTTCCTTTTTCTGATCTTTTTTGCTTTTCAACTGTCACCTTTTCCCTTTTCATCACATCAGCCTTTCCCTGCTTCTCTTTAACAGCCAAATTAAACGGGAGAACATGCGAGTACAACAGCAAGATTTATCAGAACGGGGAAACCTTCCATCCTAACTGCAAGCACCAGTGCACTTGCATCGACGGTGCAGTCGGATGTGTCTCCCTCTGCCCACGTGAATTCTCGCTGGCCTTGTTGGGCTGTGCCAAACTAAGACGGGTCAAGGTACCGGGAGGGTGCTGCGAACAACTAGTCTGCCCTGAGGAAACAGAAGCACAGAGCGCTATGATAAAAAAGCACAGAAGAAAGTTCAGCAAAGTCAAAACCACTGAAGACGACCTCTCCAAAAAGAACGAGTTCACCTCTGTGTGGGGAGAATCAAAGTCTCTGCCTGGTGAGCAGTCTTGATATTTATTGCATTTAAGTCTTGCTTGCTTTCATTATTTTAACCCACCTTTAACTTCAAAAATATCTGCTTAAAAACATCTGCACAGCTTTCAGGAGTCATTCAGTGGACCACATGTTTGCCAGAGGAGTCCAGTGCATGCCTCAAACCACAGCCTGGTCACCCTGCTCCAAATCCTGCGGCTCTGGTGTGTCCACGAGGCTGACCAACCGCAACAAACAGTGCAAACTGGTGAAAGAAACTCGGATCTGTGAAATCCGTCCCTGCAAACAGTTGACCTTGAAGGTACACCATATGCTGATGAACATATACAGTGATTATTTCATTAGAGGCTGAGAACCCACCCATGTGAAGACTAAAGCCTAGATACATTCTCTCTTGCAGAAAGGTCAAAAATGCAGTCACAGAGGAAAAGCAAGCCATCCAGTTCACCTGTCATACGCAGGTTGTCGTAGCCTAAAAAAGCTGCAGCGCAGGTACTGTGGATCCTGCTCAGACGGACAATGCTGCAGGCCACACAGGACCCGGACAATGCCTCTCCATTTTCAGTGCAAAAACGGAGAGACCTTCAGGAGGATGGTGATGACGATCGAATCGTGCAAGTGTAATCTCAACTGCTCCAACAACGCTAAAAAGACACCTGAGCTCTACAGACCTCTCGATGACATCCACAAACTGAAAATTTAACCGAAAGGCTTGATTTAAGCGCAAGAAGACTTCTGCTTCATATATTGGAGCCTTGTGGTTTGCTTCTTTGTGAAGCTGCTTTTAAATGGTGGATGCTGCATTTTTAAAAATGTTTTTCCTGCTTATTCTTTGTACGTACTTAATAATATTTAAGCCTCTAATGACAAAACATGTTAAATCGCAGTGTGGAAAGTTATGGCAGCTGCTAAATGTGCCGTCACGCGGTAGCTGTTTCTTTTGATTCACTGCACTCGTGTTATTTAAAGGGATTTATGTTTCATACTTTTTTTTTTTTCATTTTAATGCAAAGTTAATGTTAAGCATGGAAAACTGTCCTGGTCTCTGTAATTGGTTGTCAATGCAAAACAGAAATATGATTGAAACCTGGACACACAGACTGTTAATTTCATGGTTAGCAGATTATAATTTCCAATAAATTCAAGGAAAACCAATTCAGTTCCCCACTATCTTACTTAAGAGTTTGTCTTGAGAAAAACTGGAAATTCTCAGGGGGTCTTTGCTGCAACGATTTTCAGTCTCTTTAGCATCTGGCTGACCTACTTCTGAGAGGACCTACATGTCACTGAATAGTTTTGGGAATGTCTGTAATGTAAACTTCTCAGCAGTTTGCCTGGTGCTGCACAGATGCTGGGCACAAGTTGCAGATTTTTGCTTTCTGGCAGTGGTATAGGCTTACACCAATAATCTAAACCCTCCACTGCGATTTACGATACGCAGAATAGAAGGCAAATGTGACTGAAATATGACTGTGAATTGCACGGCCGTGGCTGTTGTTGCTCTCGTGTCCTTAACTCTTCAGTATTTCTGTCAAAGGCGGGCTCTGCTGTGCCATCACTTGGCTCTGTCACAATCACTCCGTCTTTGCTGCTGATTACAGAGATGCTGGTCCTGTCCAGCATTCACTAGATGCACCTGGTTAAGGTCTAATTGAAGACTGCTATTTGTGATGCACACACTAAGATGTGTTCTGCTGATTTGGTTTTAAGGCTATGAGCAGATAATAAGGAGCAGTGATGATGTTTTTGAGGTGCTTGTGTATGCCTGGGGTTGTGCACACATCAGCCGTTTCTTTTGTTTAGCTACATTAGGGAAAAGGGTGTTGCTGCTCTGCTCTTTGTTTTGGCCAGGGAGTTATTTTCTTTTGAACTTTAATAATCTCTTGAACTCTATAAATCTCCCTTCTGTTTTTTTAAATTTTCTTTGATTTGCCAACCCCTATTTATCCATGCAGTTTGCCTCTTTTGTAATTCATAAATCTTGCGTTTGACTGTCTGGTTGAATGGCACTTTCCACCACCCCTGAGCTGAGCTGGGACGTAACTACTAACCCAACCAACAGGTTTACGCAGAGCTGCAAGAGTTTATGCGTCAGTGAAGCCTCTGTTCGTTAGCGATAATTGGCTCTGCAGCACCAAAACCCTCAAGAAAAAACAGACAAATGGGCTATCAAAGTTGTTGAGCCTAACGAGCACATAAGCACAGGGTGTGCCCATCTCGGCGCTGAAATGCCGAAAGTCAGATGTAAGCAGAAAGCAGCAGAAAAAAGCAAATTCCCAAAGTGATCGACAGAATTACGTAAACAGGCAAGACCACAAGAGCAAAGGAAAAAAACAGAAGTACTGACGCACGCAGCCATGAAATCGTTCCATCCCCTGAAGGAGAGCACAATAGAGCTTTGTCTCTGAGAACTTGAGAGGAGGCCTGCTCACTCGAGGGAATACGTCCGATGCAGGAACACATCAGTCTTTCAGAGGTCTGGACTCACAGTAGTTTATTACCATAGATACAGCAGGGAAGCACAAGCAACAGTGATAGAACAAAAAGAAATAAACACAGTACATTTATGGCTCAGTTTTCGGTAAATCTCGGTAAGTCACGCTGCAGCTGATAGCTCTTGTGTTTGCCTCCAGGCCAGATTAATATAAGATTTTTATTAGACAAACCAACAACAGAGATAGAAGTGGGTAGTTACATTTGCAACCTAAAGGCATGGACTTCACAGCTAATGGCTACACATAATTATTCTCAGTCCAGCTGAGAATCCACTACCATGTCCACTACCAACAAACAAACAAACAAACACATGCCTGTTTCCAGCACCGGGAGGATGACAGGGAAATTAAAAGTTTCGATGTAAAGACGCTGAATTTTGAATCACCTTCACTAGTCAGAGCAGAAGATTTATCATGGGTGATGGGCAAAGTCACAGCTGGAAATATGGATTCATTCTATCACAGGTAAACAAAATGTGACCAAACAAAAAGTCATTTGCAATTAAAATTAGATTTTTTTTTTTGTGAATCCAAAAGTTTTGCTTTCTGCTGAACTGACGATGGGAATGACGGTGTGGAAGCTTCCACAGTTATCAGCGTTATAAGATCAAGCCCGTGGAGAAGATGGAGCAGAAATTTGTTTCTAAATGTATGAACTGCTTATTGCTTATTAATAGAAAGAATGTTATATTTGAATTGGGATTTATGTTATTCTGGCAGCCTTTAGGGGCTAATTTATAATTTTGCCAATTATCAGATATCGCAACCCTGACAGAATGCGCAAGTTTAAGTGAAGAGGCCATAGTGTTACACTTATTTCAGGTACTACACACAGTGTGCTATGTCTTTAATATGGCAGAGTGTAGATAGCCATTACTGGCAGCTGGGAAACCCTTCCACCAGTGATGCACTGTGCTGTGCACCACATTTGCATGTTTTTAGTTCACTCTGAATTCATTCAATTCATAAATTCACATTTTAATCACACATGTATCTGACTTACAATCAAACATTATTTGTGTGCAGTGCCTGCTGCTTTACTTGCACATGTCATCGCACACGTGCACTGTTTGAATGCATTATAAAGACAAGGAAAAGGATGTAAGCACCAATAAAATGTTTAGTTTTCAAGCACCACTTGCATTGGCTAACAACTGCTGTCATAATTTCGTTGGTGTTCAGTTGCAGGCTGTGGAAAAAAGTTGTTCATCTGTAGCCACTTGCATAACACAGATCAAGTACATACTGCATTGTGCCTAAAATAACCTGACTACTAGTCCTTCTAGCAATTTCATTTTACCCTGCTGGAAAGTCCTTTTGTTTTGTTTTTTATAAATGAATCTATTAAAATTTATAAAACAATAGAAATTGAAAAGAGGTTTCCTACAGTCCAGTGTAGTCTTTGCTATCTTACATTCACACTTGAAATGTGTAATATTTATGCAACAGTACTATTAGGTGTTACTCAACTCAGAGTTTGGCTAATCTTATGTAACAGTTATGCAACAAGCTCCTTGTCATAAGGGCAGAATAGCACCAAAACATCATAGTTCAAGATGTACAAACATCTGAAAACATTACTGTATTTAAAAAAAACAGCAGCAGATTTACTTGATCCCTGGAAATGCAGTTCAAAAATCTGAATGTAAAAGTAGAAACTGATCAAACCAATTAAATATCAGGCTTTAGTTACCCCCATGTTGCCCTTTTAAACAGACCCAATAAATATCAGAGTGCAAAACAAATCAGGATTTAAAATGCAAACCTCCATCATTTCAGAAAATAAGATGTTGATGTTTGCAGTCCTTCATCAAACATGGCCTTATAAGAGTTTTTGAGGAAATCGACATAATTCTGAATGCTTCGCTTGTGGCTCTCTGATTGGTCCAGGCTAAGCTGCAGGTCCTTCAGACGTACCTCATACTGCTTCTCTGCCTGCAGATTGAGAGAAACACAGACAGACAATACAGCTCAGCGCTGCCTTCCAAGAAATGTTCAGTCTAATGTGAGCGCGTCTTCTCTATGGCCCTTACGTTGAGCTTGCTCTGGCGAAGAAGCCTCAGCTCGCTTTCCCTTCTGCTCTTCTCGGCTCCCAGCTCCAGGATTTTGGTTTGAAGAGCCTCTTCCCTGGAAACAGCCTCTTCTTTCACCTTTGTGACCTACACGGGGTGAAAATGTGAAATATCATTATGTGATGCGCCATTTTCTGCACGACAAATCTCTCTTTGACACCAAGCTGGAGTAACACGAGTTGTTTTATACAGATACATGCATATCTAGCTTTGCCTGTTTACTATGTATCTCCAGCTGGATTACCTACGTCATGGCTTCAAACAAATCCCGACTGAACTGTTAGGTTGTAATGTCTTACTTGATGATCTGAGTGAAGAACAGGTGCTGAACTGTTGGCCAGCAGTCCAACAGCTAACCCGTACCTGTTGTCTGACGTCCGCTAAAGCTGCCTCCAGCTGTCGGCTGAGGGCCTGACACTCTGACGAGCGCTGATCCAGCTGCCGGTTGCTGTAGCTGAGAGCTTCCTCCTGAGCCGCGAGCCTCCGTACCAGCTCCAGGTTCTCTTGCTGCAGTTTGTCTGTCTCTCTACACACACACACACACACACACACACACACACACACACACACACACACACACACACACACACACACAGAGTAAGCATCAATTTCTATACTGATAATATGAGCAGGTGTTTGATATTTGGGGTCTTACTTTTGGATAGAAATCAGTTTTTCTTGTAATTGTAAGTTGGCCTCATGAATGGACTCCCTCATCTCTGCAGATGATCTCAGCAGTTTGCTTTGACTCTCCATCTGTGTGTGCAAAACATAAAATTCAGAGTTGCCTCCACGGGCTACAAGTAAATTGTGCAGAAAACATTTAATCACACCACGTGCACAAACGCTACTTTAAAACAACAACTACCTCCACGATCTGCTGAACATTTATCAGCCTCAAATCGAGTGGATTCAAGATAAGAACTCAGTATTTCTGACGGAAACACGCGGTCGTCTGGTTCTACCAGAGATCACACTGGGGAGCACAAAAGACTCGCTAGTGGCTCAACCTAAACATTGCACAGCAATCACAAACATCAAAACTCACACAACTATTAGAAACCACAATGCACCAGCGGTCACCTGAGGCTATACTGCCACCCAGTGGTCAAAAAATAGGAAAATGACTGCATTTTACATTGTTTGACCACAGCAGCTGGCTTTGCACACCTTAACCTGCAGTTGCCTAATGGACTCTGACTTTTCTGAGCACTTCCTCTCCAAGCGCTGCAGGTTTTCCTGGCACTCAAAGAGACTCTGCTCAGCTGCATTCAGTAACTCGGGGTAAGCGTTCAGTTCCTCCACGCGCCCCTGCAGCTCCTGTCTCACCTGGGCTCCAGAGGAGGAACGGCACAAAAAAGAAGAGTTGGGTTTCGGGAAATGAAACACAGTAATATGTTTTAAAACTCAGCACACCTCTCCAAGAGATGGTCACAGAAGTACATGATTCATTCAGTTGTGGTTATGCAGCTGAAAAAAGAAAACTAAGTGCACAATGACTGTCCATTAAACAGCAGGTGAAACAGAGCTGGACAGACTTGTAATGGGCTGTCAGAATTAGTTTTTAGCTTAACAGAAACTGTGCACATAACGTAAATAAAATAAAGCAAATTAAAGAGAAGGGCGGTGGTACCTTCTCAACTTCTGCCTCTTTTCCATCTCGGGTCTTCTCTGTTTCTCTTAAAAGATTAGTATATTTTATCTTTAGATCATGGAGCTCAGCTTGAAGTTGTGCAACCTGGAGGGGGAAAAAAAATACAGAACATTAACATGAAACCTGCTGTGGCCTTCCCTGTCATTAAAAACTAGTGTCATTCATTCATTGGCTTCTACAGACCACATTCTGTATCTGTAAATAATAGGTTTGTTGTAATCCTGTTTGGAAACTACTTTATCCTAACTGCGTCAGGAAAAAAGAGACCTTCAAATATGAAAAGATATAAAAATACTAATAAAAAAACACAAGAACTGAAAGGTTAATATTTGAAATTAATAGATGAGAAGTAAAAGGTTTGAAAGTTTTAAGAACATAAAACACTCTTTGTTGTGTGTCAGTGTTTATTCAGAAATGATCTTTAAGAGGATCAAATATGATGAAAGAGTGCCTTTTTTTTTTGACATTGTACATTTTTTGATGTTTGTTGACTCCAGAGTAAAGTAGTGGGTCTATAAAAATAACAGTCATTTACAAACATGATTAAAAGTTTCCCTGCACACACGTAGCAGAGAACAAGAGATGGTCTAGGTCTGGTTTGTCACTGCTGGAAAAAAAAAATACTTTGATACGTTTGATTTTTGAGGTTCTGCCTGCACAAAAAAAGGAAGAAGGCAGCAAACCAGATGCTCAATTCCTTGCTGTGAATTCACTGGACAGTCACCTGTACACAGGCACAGCGCTGCGGAGCTGACCCACTGTCACTGGGTGATGTCTGGAATATTTCAGGGCTGCAGCACACGAGAAAGTAAAAGGTTTTAAATCAAAATACCAACCTGATAACGGCACTGTTCAGCTTGGTGCTTCTTCTCCTGTGAGACGATCTTCTCCTCTACAAGGGCAGACTCGCACTCAGCGAGCTGCTGCTCCAGCTGAGCTACAGATTCCTGGGATAGCAGAGAAATCCAAACAGTTTTAGTAAAATAAGGTCCTCCTAACTCCTAAATATGGAAACCGGACTTCAAACTTCTTGCAACATGTCTGTGCTTTTTGCCTTTCACAGTAATGACTCTCACATACAAGCTGTTCAGTAACTTGTACCTTGAGTGTTGCATTATTTATGCCGAGTTCTCCGTTGTCTGAGCTGAGTTTTTCGAGCCTTTGCATCAGAGTTTCATTTGCTGCAGTTAGCTCGTCCTTCTCCTTCTGCACTCTCATTGTCAAGTCTGCAATTTGACTTTAATGGAAACAGACACTTACAGTTCATGCATCATCTGAATATTGATGTACTCAGAAATGAGAAATGGCTGGGAAGGAGAACCAACCAACCTTTTCAATAAGTCTATATGAGCAACGAGTTTGTCTTTCTCATCTGTCGTTTGCTCCTTCTGTCGTCTCCTCGAGTCTCTCTCTGAATGGGCTTTGGCCAGCTGAGCATCCTGTTTGCCAAACAAGACAAACAAAGTCCAAACGGGATCCTCAACTGCTTCTGAAGCCAAAATAATGAACCAATTTGACCTCGTACCTTTTCCCTCAG
Source organism: Pelmatolapia mariae (assembly GCF_036321145.2). Lineage (NCBI taxonomy): Eukaryota > Metazoa > Chordata > Actinopteri > Cichliformes > Cichlidae > Pelmatolapia > Pelmatolapia mariae. Next base: position 20,632,440 of record NC_086243.1, read on the forward strand.
CTGTGCGTAGCATTTCTCAATAGCAGCTTCAAATCTCTCCGCTCTCAGTTTCTGAGCTCGGGTGGCTTTCTTCAGAGATTCTTTGTCCTGTGCTGCCTTCGCAGACAGAGAGGTGATGGACCCCTTCAGATCATCAATCTCCAGCTTATGCTCAGTTATGAGTCTCTCCAGAGCCTGCAAAGACCATGAACCCACAAGTGTGCAGTTTTAATTTATACATTAATAAAGCAGTTTAGTCTACAGCGCAGCCAGCTGATAAAGGTGTCTGTACCCGTAATTGTACAGTAAGGCGATTGCTTTCAGCCTCCTTGTTGCGTAGCTGTCCCTGTAGGTGAGCACGTGTTGCCTCTGCTGACTTGGTCATGTGAACTGCACTCTTTACGTTCTCCTGTTGAAGCCAGCGTGAACATATAATTTCATGGGCAATGACTTAATTCATCCGCAAATGATCTCTGCTGTACTTACCTGCTCTTTTCTCCGCAGATCCATCAGCTCCCTGACCTTCTGTTCACTCTCACTCAAATCTTTCTTTAAATTCTGCGAGAAAAAACATGGAAACCAATGCATATTATCACATCACCATATCTTCACTTTAGGGGTTGTTTGTGCATTAAAATCGCTTTTGTAAAGTTAACACCTTTAGAGTATGTCCTGTGACATCAGAACCAATGTGGCTGTGCTCTCACTAGTTTAATCACTAAAGGATGCCCCTTTGCCCCAGCCCCTTCCTCCAGCTCATCTGGGGGAACACCAAAGCATTCTCAGGCTGAGAGATATAATCTCCAGCGTGTCAAGGGTCCACCCTAGGGCCTTCTCCTGGTAGGACATGCCTGAAACACCTCACTGAGGAGGCATCCAGATGCCCAAACCACTTCAACTGGCTCCTTTTGACATTAAGGAGTAGTGGCTCTACTCTGAACACCTCCCAAATGCCCAAGCTCCTCACCCTATTTATAAAGGAGAGCCCAACCATGCTTGGAGGAAGACCATTTCGGCTGTTTTTATCTGTGATCCCTTTCTTTCAGTCACTTCCTAGAGCTGAGTCACACTCAGCTCCATCTTTACAGCTTTTACAGCATCCACATCACTGCAGCCGCTGCGTCAATCTGTCTACCGATCTCCCGTTTCACTCTCCCCCCCCACTCTTGTACAAGACCCCCCAATACTTGGAACTCGCAGCAGCAAATCGTCAGTGACCCAGAGTCAGCGCTCCTACCTTTTCCAGCTGAGAATAATGGTCTCAGACCTGGAGGTGCTGATTCCCATCTCAGTTGCTTCACACTCGACTACAAACCACACCAGTGCACAATGAATGACAGCCCAAGCTTATCAGTTTCTTTTATCAGTGCCAGCTTGTTCTGGCATTAATTCCAGTGGGACTGATGTCTTTCTTCTCTTGTTCCTACACCGTGTTCAAACTCAAAGGTAATAAAACAGTTGAGCTGATGCTGAAAACTATATTTCTACTTCTGTTCCACAGAAAAATTTAATCAGTGAGGGAATCTATAAAGAATTTGATCACAGGCGGAGACAATGGAATTTCAATAAATGAAATATTATTAATAATCCATCTATCTAACCACTATAACTTATCCTTTATCACTTTGTTTCACTGACAAAATCTTCACAAGCTAATCACAAAGCTTAATTCCCTTACACTTCCCTCTTTTGTGCCAATGCATAGGTGTAATAAAACACTCACCTCATTTTCACTCTCAGCCTGCATGATCTTCTTCAGCAGCGTGTCAATCTGCTGGTCTGCATCAATTCGATTAGTCTTTACAGAATTATTTAAAGCAAGGACATAAATAAACACATTTTCAGTATGTTTTTATTTACGGTTTCATGTGCTGCTATGATTTCAAACTAAATACAGTTGACTTATACGGTGTAGTAGCAGTTTAACAAACCTCCACCTCTTGGAGCTGTTTCAGTTTCTGTCGCACTGACTTATTAATTCGTCTAAAGTCCTCTAGCTTTTCCAGCAGAAGCCCACGCTGTCTTGCAATTCGGCGTTTATCTTTGGCAGACTGTCTTGAATCCTTAATTGACATTAAAAAAAAGAAAATTAGAGAAAATGCAGGATAGCAGTTGCAAAAACATATGTTTAATGTAGAAAACCCTTTGGCTTTACACAAAGCTAGCTTTATCCAAAATTGCTGCAGACCTACAGCATACTCATCGTCCATGGCGTCTTTAAACGACACTAGCTGGATTGCTGCAGAATTGGCAGCTGCTTCTGCATCCATTAGCATTTTCAGGAAAGGATTCTTTTTATAGCCAAAATCTCTGAGACTAAAATAAAAAGGAAAGCAAGAAAACACTTTGAATCAGTAAAGTCGTGGTAGCTGGCAAGTGCATATTCAAATGCATCATCCTTGTAGGGCCTCACCAGCTGATCTCACACTCTGGGGTTCCTGTATGGAGACTGCTGCGTGCCCTGGTCCTACCAACAGGCTCATGACTGCTGTCTAAGTCACCACGACTCAGAGTGAAATCCTCCCTGGTACCGCTGAAACCAAGGGGGGGACTTCGAAGGTCATCCTCTGGAGACATGCCTCTTACTGTCAACAGATGTGCATATAATATGCTCAAACGATATGTGCAAATATACTATGCGCAAAAACCGGCTATGCATGGGAAATACAGAGTTACACAGGCAAACCTCCGAGTGGCATCCCTGGGTGAAACCAAGGAAAGCGTGTAGTCCTTCATATGACTACTGGACTGTGGGGTCACAATATCATGTGTGACAATTTCTTTACCATTTATGATCTGGGGCAATACCTTCTCAGGAGAAAACTTACCATGGTGGACAAAATTTAAAAAAAAAAAAAAAATCGTTACTATAGTCAATAATATCAAAATAATAATAATAATCAGAAGAAATGTATTTTAGACATTTTGTTGTAATACTTCTCAGTAATAGTTAGGTAATAGAACCACAACCTTATATTTCTTTATAAAATTCTCTTAAGGTTCAGTTTATCGGGGTTTTTTTTAGAATGAAAAGAAGCAATATGCTGTAATTGATCATTTTAATTAATAAAAAAAGCCTAACAATGTAACCCATTGGTTACAAACAAACTGGATCATAAACCTCTGTTTTGAGGGTATTTTCTGGCTGATTTAGAACACTGGTCAAAGGCGACCCTTCAACATTAGAGATAGTTACAGACAGCTAACACAAGAGGAAGGTTAAAAGTAAGTCCTGTTTGAGAAAGCCAGTCGCCAAAGAAGCTACTTCTTAGCAACAGACAAGGTTAAGTGGCTGTTAAGCTTTAAGGAACTCTAAGCGTAGCAAGCACTTAATTGCTAGTAATTATACCAAGTAAATCGTCATTCAAGTCTAGCGTGTTTGATAACGCCTAAACCAAGTAACCACTTACAAAAGCATGCCTGAAAATTTAAACAACACTTACTCCTTCGCCTTGTACCTCTTGTAAATAACGCTCCTCCACACTGGGGAGTCGCCTCTTGGAAAGTCTCACTCGATTGGTTAGATGTGAGGCAGCGTAACGACGTCAACTTACTATCTTTTTGTTGATTCGTTCCCTACGGGTTGAATGGGCGGGGCCAAATTTGATTAGACCCGTAAACAGCCAATAAACAAGAGAAAGCAGAGAGCCTGGTTGAAACCATAGAAACGGAAAAGAAGTTTACTGTCGCGATTGCTAGTACGCCATCCTCGGGAAGCATCGAAGATCATTTAAAGAGATATATATTATTAAGTAAAGTCATATAGTATGACGTGGTTTAGATATGTACGCAGCTAAGTCTGGCTGATTTCCATTTACCTTGCTGTTGCGATACTGCTTCGCTATCCCGGAATTTTTAAAAGATAAGTTAGCTGAAAAGCTAATGCTAACCAGCGTCAGTTGAGTGGAAATGTTCAAAGCTAAAATACTCTTTGTTGGTCCCAATGAGGTGAGTAAATTCTCATTTGACTTTACACCGGTTGCTATTTTACCTTTCAGATTCCAGCAGGTAGCGAAAAGCGTCAACAGTGAAATTTGCCTTGGCTAATATTACCAGAGGACTTAAGTATTCATACCCTTCACCGTTACATTTACGGTCCGAGTTTATTTGTCACTGGTCGACAAAGTAATGTATAAATTCAGTCGTAACGAAGGGAAAAGGAGTGATAAGTACTATGCAAAAGTCTCGAGCCACCCCTCATTTATTTTTTAATATTTTGATAGGTAAATGGGTGCAGAGATTTATTGAAAAATGTGCAAACATAGATTGAAACACAGTATATTGAATTAAAAACTGAGTTTGTAACATTATAACAAATTTGGAAGTCGATATTTGGTATGATCAACTTTATTCTTCAACGAAGTCTGAACTCTTTGAGACACGCTTTCGTGTAATGAAGTACCTTCAGGAATATTTCTCTAGGGACATTCAAAACCCTTCTTTAGATGGTGGCCGACTTTTTTCTGTTCTGTTGAGAACTGGGCTCTGGGGAGCCCAATAAATGGCTGGTTGTGTTCAAAATGCGTGTTTTTCAGTTGTACTATTTGTGTATGCATTTGCTGCATGGGCAATATGTTTGGGATCACTGTCACGCTGAAAAATGAAACTGCTGCCAATCAGAATCTTTCCTGATGGTATTGCAAGGTGGACTAAAATCTGACAGTACTTTTCTGCATTCATAATTCCATCAGTGTTGACAAGATATACAACACCACTGGTTGAAACGCAGTTCAAAACCATGACAGATCGAGATGGCTTTTTTCCCCCACATATGGCTTTAACTGTTGCAATTCTCCTCTGACCTCCCCATAAATGCTGAGATGATCTGAACCAAAAAATTTCAGATTTGGATTAATCACTCCAGAAAACCTGTTGCCACTGATTTTTAGTCCAATTCTTGTGTAATTTGGCATACCACAGCCTTTCCCCCCTGTTTCCTTTCATTAATGAAATAGCTTTTTTTGACAGCCACCCTTCCACTGACACCATTTCTAATGAGGCTTCAGTGAACAGTTGAACAATTGAAGGGCCAGATGCAATGTTCCCTCTAAGCTGCGCGCGTGCGCAATTGCGCACTGCTGGCACGGTCTCTGCGCACAGAAAATCTGCGTTGCGCACAAAAAAATCTAACCTGAATTGAAATTAAAATTAATACTTTAACAATTCTGTTTTGCAGTGTTAGTCAGTGAGTGACTGGCTGCTCCCGTATGGGATTTGAACGATGCCACCTTATTCCATAGTCCAGCCAATAATGCGATTCACATTCGTATATACGCAGCTAATCAACGTCGTTGACAGGCTATGACAGCGTCCTTATGTGCCGACACCGGTGTTTTAGCTAGCAAAGCGGCGTGGCTGATGTGGAGTGAAGCCACGTTAATGACAACGTGCACAACCATTGGAGATGTGAGCAGGACAGACGGAACAATTGAAGGGAAAAGTGTGGACTTTATACCAGTTATACAAATTGTGTTGATAGGCCACATAAAACCAGAGTTATGATAAAAATATCTGCAATGTTTGGTTTTCTTCCTGAATACTATTGTTGTTTATATTTACTGCGGGAAGAAACGGTAAAAACGGCGTTTTATAAGGAAAACGCTCAAAAGCACTCTCCGCCTGTGAGCAAAAACAAAAACCAAAAAACCCCACCCTTTTCTATTGGTGGAAAAATGTACCATGTCGACCAATCAAAAAAGGATATGGCTACATGGCATTTAGATGTTTAGGAAGGGGGAAGTTTTAGGAGTGACCGCGGTGTTTTGAGATGTGAGAGATCTGCGACGTTTAGAGCAAATCTTGTGTAGTTAGTGTGTAGTGTAGTCAATAGTTTTGTTGTGTGTGTCAGAGCAATGAGGCGACTACTGAATGTTACAGGTGTTACAGGAGTGATACATCTCCTGTTGTCAGGATATACATATGTATTTTTTTTTTTACTTCCAATAGTGTTAACATACTACACAGGTCATGAACAAGATTTTTTTTAAATTTTCCTTGTAAGTGGGCTAAAACAGTTAATTAAAAGTAGTCTAACATAAATGTAAGTGCTGTAATTTGATTACTTTAATAAACCATGTAACTTGGATGGATTCGATGCTGGCGTGACCACAGTGCACACGTCTAATGTTGCTCACAGTGGTCCAAGGGACCGCTCAGGGAGCTTGTGTGTTCGCTCAGACACATGAAAAATTAGAGGGAACACTGGCCAGATGCATCTCTCAGTTTTTTCCCTATATCTTAAGGACATGACTTTTTGTTACTGTTCAATTACTGCAGACAGGTTTTATCTTCTTCAACTTGTTGAGGTTCCTCAAACTTCCTAAGGACACACCATGCTGGTACATGCCAAGTTTTCTGCTAATAACTGATATGGAATCCCCTTGCTGGTAGAAAATACTATTTTGCGCCTGGCAAATTGACTCATATTTTACATTATTGGCATTTTCAACTAAAACATCCATCCATCCATCCATCCATCCTCTTCCACTTACCCTTATCAAGGTCACGGAGGGGTCTGGAACCTATCCCAACTGCTACAGGGCCGGGTACACCCTGCCAGTCTGTAACAGGGGTTCAACCAGAACTATGGGACCAAAATTATATGGTTGTAATAGGCTACTAATAACAAAGTGCCTAGAGATACATTTTAAGACAGGTTTGTTGCTGAGTTGTCTGTTCTGTGTAGACACAACACTGGTTTATCCCTTGAGTTAAAAGGTGAAAAGGCAGGCAAAACTTTGAAAGAGCTTCAGAAAGCCTGGAGAACTATTGCTCGAGACCAGTTTAAAAAAAATTCTGGGTCCTTGGAAGAACGACAAAAAGTAGCTCAAGACTTTTGCACAATATTAAAAATAAATAAATATCAAAACTTACTGTACTTGTTTATATTAATTGAGGGGTGTGTATTGGTTTTAATGTGCTTATACGTACAAGAATGTTTATTTTGTGCCACCAAGGAAATGATGGAGGTTCAGGATGCTATGAGAGGAAGTGTGGTACTGGATGAGGAAGTCAGGAGTAGGGTGATGGAAGACATGCACGAGGACAGGTTGAGTTTAGAGACTAAGTTGGTGAGGCAAGGATGATATGTTTTGGACATGTACAGAGGATGCTAATAATGAAGCTACAAGGCATGAGAAAATAAGGAAGACCACTGAAAAGGTTCATGGATGTGGTGAAGGAGGACACAAAAAGGGCTGAGGTGGCTGATGTGGCAACCCCTAAAGGGAGCAGGTGAAAGGAGAAGAAGGGACATATTCTACTTTTTACTTTTTTATGTAATACTAGTAGTTAACTTTAAAGTTAATATTTACTTAAAAACACGAGAGTGCAAACCTCCACAAGGCAGTTCACTCATGAATAACTTGAGCTTGCAGCTCATTCTCTTTCTCTTGACAGTACTTATTTTAAAGATATAATGCATTTTGGGGTCAAGGTGGAAGAAAGGCAGATATGAAATGTGACACGATATTTGGATGCAAACCATAGTGTGATATTTAGAGTCCCCATATACCAGTATTATTTCCTAAATGTTGCCCATACAAATAATGGCATTAAGTTAGCTCTATATAGCATTACTATCACTTTGACCTTCAGTTCAATTTATTGACCTTTTAGAAGAGGTCAGAGGTCAAATGTGACATTTCAAATCTTTGTATGGTACATTCTATATGTTGAAAATGCACAGAATACTTATAAGAATCACTGTTTCTAAGTTATAACACTTTTTGTCAATTTTCAACCAGTAAATCATTAAGTTGACTTCAAAGACCTTGTTGGATACAAGTCAAATTTTTAATAGCTTATTAACATGGCCCCACTCTACACCCCTACAAGTTTTACCAGAATTCATTCAAAACTTTTCAAACTATCGTGCTTACAGACAGAAAGAATGTCATGCATGCAAATGCTACCAAAAACATGACTTCCTTGCCGGAGGTAATAATTCCCGTCTGTCAGGCTGGGTAATGTGCTACTATTTTGCCATCGTACTTAAAGCCATCTGCTTTTCTGTTTTTCAGAGTGGGAAAACAGTTCTTGCAAATTTTCTCTCAGACACAACAGAAAATGTGGGCGGTGAATACAGACCTACTCAAGGAGTCAGGTACAAATCCTATGTGAGCTTTACTGCTTTCAACATCACTATTAAGCCACTGATAATATATAGAAATAATATAATCTGACAGGATGCTCCGAGTGTCACTTTAGTGTAAAATCAGTCATTGCAATGACAAGATTAAACCAATATCATAGCCTTCCTTGACAGATATCAGTCTTTGTGTGTAAAAATACAAAGTGCAGCTACTTTCTGTTGTTTCAAGGATACTGGAATTTGAATCACAGCCTGAGGGCAGCAGTGACAAGTCGTGCGAGGTTGAACTTTGGGACTGTTCAGGGGATTTCAAGTAAGTGGAGGCATAGATGTTATCCTTACCTTTATGTGACAATTAAGAAAAGTGTTGTTACTTTCGTTGTAATATGATGGTAGTAAAATGTATTCTCATACAGATTTGAGTCATGCTGGCCTGCAGTCATGAAGGACTCCAGCGGTGTGGTGATCATTTTTAACCCCGATGTTCCAAGTCACCTCAAAGAAATAGAGACGTGGCATTCGATGTTCATCTCCTCTCAAGGTCTGCAGGACAGCCAGTGTCTGCTCATAGCTCACCACAAGCCTGGCAGTGGAGTGGAAGACAGACGGCTACCTTTAGGTAACTTGTGCTGCAGTCCTCTGAGAGTCATGAGAATCATTATCTCTGGGCTAATGTAGTCACATTTTCTTGTGCAGCGTCACATCTAAGCAGACTGCTGCTCATTCACTCCAACCTGGAAGAAGAGCCAGAGGATGTAAGGCAAGCTTTCTGCAGATACCTGGGAAACGTCGTGAACGCGATGTCGGAGAGTCGAGAGCGAGAGGAGATGTCCATCATTACGTAGCAGTAGCGTCTATAAAATATGCGGCCTGAATGAAGATATGTTTTGTTGCCATCTGCAGTACTACTACATTTTCACTCTAAATTAGACATGTATACAAGCTTTAATATTCTCTGCATTAGGTGTAGAACATATTCAGTGTTGGTTTCTTGCATTTTGTAAATCTTTTATGAATAAAATACGACCCAGTTCTCTCTTGAAATTAATACTCGAGACACAAAATCTACTCCTGTATACAAACATCTATTTATTTGGAAGAATTTGGTGCAGGCTGTTGAGAATGTATTGACTGGAAAAGCAAGAGGAGGAAGAAAAGTTCATTTTTCAGACATCATATCCAACAATGCCTCCTTTGCCAATGCACTCTCCGATGTAGAACCACATCAGCACCTCAGTGGTCACCAGTCCATTCCTTATGGCATCCTGCAAGGAAACAACAAGTTGTCACTCAAGAAAACTCCTTAAATGTTTCTAGAATAACACATTCAGTAATAGTCCCTGCATAAGGCCTGATAATGTAACACAAAGAGGGTTTTGTAAATAATTGTTGAGATTTTATTCAGCTGGTGTTACTGCACTTGTGATGGTGTGTTTACCTATTTTTACTTTCACACGTTCTGTAAAGGTTTGTGTGTGTGAGAGACCCACAATGTTTACTTTGAGACAGTGAAACAGACTTTGTAAAGAATAAAGGATAGTAATAACTATCACATGTGCTTTAATAAAGATGTTAGTCAGTTAGTGTTTTAAGTTTTCCAACTCAAAAGCACAATATCCACCGAGTGACCAATGTATCAAGGGTCAATGTTGGGCCATGAAATAAAAAAAAAAGAGACAAAAAACAAAAACAAAAAAACGTCCCACCTCACCATCACAGATTTGCATGAAAAGGGCAAAGTTAATGGGGATTTCAGGTCCCTACAGTTAGATATTAAATTTTATTTTAAAAGAATAATAGATGAAGGTAGGGTTTTTTTAAAACCTAATATATTGTTTTTCCCAGTTACATAAACTACTTGAATTGCCCTCAAATATTAGGGCAATATCTCGTGCCATGGCTATATGAATATGGACTCTCACAAGTGTAGCTGAAGTTGACATAGAATGATGCTTAAAGTCCCTAAAATAGGTGCGAGGCGTTTGATGAACTCATCTGGAATGACCCTTAAGCAAAATTCACAAACTACTGGTAAATATTCAAAATAGGCACTTTCTGGTGCCCAATATAAAATCTAATCACTCAGGGCCCTGAACTCCCACAGTGACATGGAAGCACACATCTGTCAAACTATTTGTTCATTACAAATTACAGGCTGGCCATTCCTTCAAGGTCTACTTTCTGTGCAGCAAAGTTAATCTAAAAGGTCAACAGAGGTTAATCGACTCAGTTCAAACTTACTTTCACTGTAGTTTGTCCCAGGCGTCCCGTCTGATAGCTCCTGATCAGACCTTTTGCAGCTTCTATGGCTTTGGGGATCTCAGCTGGGCTCGGTGGGACCAGCTCCACTCGGGCGTAGTGCCAGAAGGTCGCTAGCCGGGGTCTGGAGTATGTAAGAGCGGCTGAAAGTCACACACAGACCAGGTCAGCCAAGGAGCAGTAAAGCCAGCAAAGCCAAACGCAACACGGTTATTTCGCCTCTCATGAAACACTTTATAAAGTACAAATACAAATTCACAAACTTATAAAGATTTGCTGCAGGGTTTGATGTTTTGACGCCAGAGGTCACAGTGCAGCTGTACAGCTGCTACAAACTGTAAGCAACATTGCCCCTGCTACACGATTCACGGTAACTACCTCACTTTATGTTTTAGTATAAAAAGAAGAGTGAGAAGACTTACCGCCGACTAATGCGGGAACTTTATTCACAACTTTCTTAACTGCCTGCGCCATGATGAGGACTTCCCAGGAGGTCACCAGAAGAAGAAAGCAATCTTCCGGGTCGTCGATTTTCAAAATAAAATGACATGTGCACGTTGGCAAGTTAAAGTTGAGAGCAATTAGTTAAATATTTATGAAAGCTTGTTTCCGCCACTAACAATTTTTTTTTTTTGCCATCCATAAGTGAAAAATTTCGGTTAATATCTCAAAAAACTTGACTTAATAACGCAAAAATTCATCTTATTTTCTCAGAAGTTGGAAAAAGAAAGAAAAAACGGCACCCGTAAGTCAAAATTTGGGCTAAATTTTGGGTTGCTCAGATTTTGAAGTGACTCAGTAACAACTCTAAATTTCCAGTCAGTAACCTGAGGATTTGACTTCAATTCAGCTTAGTTTCAGGTTTTCCAGGGTGAGTTTTCTTGTTTGAAGTTAGTTTTTACTTATATTTTTAGTTTCAGCAGCCTGCCATTTTTATTAGTTTCAGGGAACATGTTTCTTGGGTTCCCCCCCCCCCTTTTAATTATCAGGCTATTGTTTGGAGCACATTATGAGGGGCAATATTTAGGAAAGTCCAAACAGGTATTACAATACAAGCACAAGACTTTGTGAGGGCAGTTGACCTCAGAAACTCTCCTAATTGGCAAGGTAGTCATGTTGTGCTGCTGATTTATTTTTTATTTTTTATTTTTTTTTATCCAAACTGACAAAGCATAAAATCATGGACAGTTCCTCTATGTTTGGTTTTATTCAGTTCTTATTGTCTTAAAAAACTGCTAAAAACGAACCTTTTTACGCTTGCATTTGGTTAGCTCTTTTTTTATACTCTGGTATTTTCTTTTGAAGCACTTTGTGATGTTTATCTTGAAAGGTGGTATAGAGATAAAAATGTGCTGACCTTTTTTAAAATTATTTTTACATCAATTAACTAAAAGGTTTTATCCCACTATGAAAAAGACAAAACTTGGACCTTGTACAGTAGTCCGTGTGTGTGGGTGTAGTTTTCTTCTTTTTTTTTTAGTATTACACGCATGACTGAGTCATTACTCACTGTCCTCTGACTCACCCGACAGGCCACATTAAACAAAACAACTGGAGCAGCACCAAAGTACAAACAAGAAAGGAGGCCAGAGCTGCATTTCCCAGGTAAACGCCCAACTCCCGGTACTATTTGTTTAATTCACTGTTATAAAGCTTTACCCAAATCACTGCATGTTTTCACACGCAAGAACATAAATGATTTGTAGAGCTGGAAGAATTTCTCACATTTGAGATGGCCCTAAAGCAAATTGAAAAGTTCAGTGATGACTTTCTGCAGGTTTCTCATTTTCTGAATCCCTGCAGAGTGCAATTCAAAAAGTGGAGTTACATGCGGTCAATTTGGCAGGAACTTCAACTAGATTTTTAAACAGTAAATCACTAGAGGGTGCTCTCTAATATCTTATAACCCCTGAAAGGCTTTAGGGAGAAACGCACACCTTGTTAAAGTCTTTTGCACGTATGTTCTTATATTTTGATGTTGTCAAATGGTTCTCAAATGATGGTGGGCCCATCCCCTACAAACTTGTGTTTCCCAGACAAACACAGTTACAACCCCCAGTGTTTTATTTTGAAAGTAGCTAAAACTACCAATGCAAAACACCAAACTTGTCATCTCAGATTACAGGGAAATATAATCGAAGTAAAACGGGTTTCAGAAAGCAGAAAGAATTTTCCATTTCACGTTGACACTTTAGATTACATTCACTGTAAGCGTGACAGCTCCTCAAAGCATTTGTGAACAAGCAAAGGAAGATTGCAAACAGGCATGTGATGGCGTGGAAAAACATTGAACTCTGAGGCTATTTTAGAGTAACTTTGAGTATAATGGGAAACTGTGGAAAAAGTATAATTTACTTTAATGCACAACTCAAACTGCTTCCTGAGTAAGATATTTTTAAAATTTTTTCCTTGATGACCTTCAAGATTTAGATGAGAGAAATGCCTTCTTAAGAAAAGCTTGGTCTATAGTTGCTGACTGAGAACACCCTCTTTATTCTGATTTAGAACCAGTTCCCTCTCAATGACATCATAGGATGCCTCTGGTTGATAAAAAATAAATAATTTAAAATAAAGGGAGGGAAATAAGGGATCATTTGTGTTTTTATTTATTTATACACTCCAACCTTCACAGCTTGGTTCGTTCTCCCTGTTTCCACTCATTACGCTTACTTCCTGGCATCTTAGTAAAGGCAGAGGCTTTAATTTTCTAATGTAACTCTTTGCAAGAAATCAAATGTATGAATTTTCCTCATTGGGAATATCAGCATTAGTAAAAGACCATAAAAATAAACGAATAAAGTGAATAAATAAATAATGTAAGGAGGGGACATGTTCTCCGGATATGACTAAGAGCATAGAAGAGTGAGGTGTTCTACACAGTGATCCAGAAGGATACTTGCTGTGAGTCATAGAAATAGATGGTGACAGACAGAAAGACAAAGGCAGATGTGTACAGAAGCTGCAGTGATGACATAAATCTTGCCTTTCATGGTATAAAATGGCCCATACATGCAGTTGAGATTAAAACGAATGACATCACTACCTCTGCTTTGGCTGTTGGCACGAATGCGCATTTGGAGATAGATCAGCAGTGCGGGCAGTAATCAGTCGTAGCCCTGCAGGCTACGAAGACAGATAGGGACCTCATCCAGTTCTGTGTGCTGGTCTGTAGGGAAGTGTGTTGCTGATTGCCAGCACTGAGGTGATGAAGTCATTTGTTTTAATCCCATATGCAGCTACATTTTTTTTAGTCCTTAAAATTAGCATCTCTATCCTAATCATTCTTTTTCTCCCCTTCTTTGCTACCTGTTAGCGTTTCCTCTCGCCGTCTGGTCCTCTTTAGAGTTTCCGCTGTTGATAATCCATCAGAAACAGTGCAGTTCACAACTTGCAGAAAATTTGATGGCAGATGAATTCTGATTAGATTTTGCTTCCCTCCCAACTTGCAGATTTTATCTGTGACAATCTGTGCTCAAGCTCCAAAAGAAGATTATTGTGTGTGTATATTTACAAAATGGATAAAGCAATAAAAACTGAAAATGAGGAAAAGCGAAAAAAGTCAGATGAAGGTGATAGTTTATATCAGGTGTTAGACAAACTGTGCTTGGCACATCTGTTATAATAAAATTCCCAGAGTTGGTCCTTCAGTGGAAGAATATGAATGAATCAGTTTGAGTCTGGTTTCCACCACAAGCCTGAGAGCTGCTATACCATTTTTATGATGAAATGGCTCAAATTGATTTGCATTTTTATTCATTTATTTTTTTGTTCTCTCTCACTGTGTTGTTTCAGCCAATGCACGTAGCTGTTTTCAAGAAAAATCTGAAAAATCCCCTGATAAGCCCTCTGTGCACTAATCAGAACACACACAACATTAGCAAGATCAAAAGTCAAATATCTAATGATGATATGGGGAATTTTAGACTTAAATATATCAGGTGATCAGAAACTTAATAAAGTATATTTGTGATCTACATGTTTACCACCAAGTTTGCTCTATGAACCTGATGGCATATAATCTGTTGGTGCTTGTTACACTGCTGCTAATGATCACAAAATTCAACGAGATGCTGAACACAATTTATTCCCCTTTATGCAGCTAATCGTCTTTTACCTGAGAGCCACCAGCTCAAGCAGATAGGTGATAAAAAACATCAGCAAACAGCAGATCGCCCATGCTAATGTCAGCAAATGAACTGGTTCTGTAACAACACTGTGACATTGTGAACTCTTGCTGGAGTCTAGTCGCGTAAAGGGACCAATTATAGCACAACTCCCTGCACCTCGCTCGGCTTGGATAGTTGAGCGCATTAACAGCAGTACTGTGATCATTATACCAGACCACAGAGGTATTAAGAGTTATGAACCTCTCCACATAGGTCTTGATTCACAGATTGATCTTTTTTTTTCTCAGTCTCTGGGAAGCTCAGCTGTGCACAAGGACCTCACAGTTAAGTCATTCCTCTTTCATGATGAAGAGTGCCAGGTGATGTGATGGTTTGGTGAAGACAGTTGTAATTATATATTTAATCCCACCCACACCCCATCAGAGGGACAGAGATTCTGGTAAGACAGTAAGGAGACAGATGAGACTGCAAATGAGTCTGAAAAATAGGCTGATGGATCAGTGGAGGACGGCGATTTGTTATGTGGAGGAGACTTGCTTAAAGGTGGCAAATAAGCTTCACAGTTCTTAACTTGCAAACTCGCTTTAATAATGAAACACATTGTTCGGGAGATGTATTCCTATCCTTGCAGCAAAGCATTCGTCTTTTTCTAACAGTGCAGTGTAACAAGTAAACAGATGGTAGCTGATATGTAGCTTTATGTGTTTTGGCTCTCTTGCATCAAGAATTGTGCTTTTAAATAAAGACAGGAGGGAGACAAGAAAGTAAGAAATGCATCAACAGACTATTTGGATCTTCTGAGAGTTTTGATCAAGAAAATACAGCTTTGTAAATATAAACTATACCTCGGTGCAGCAGTCATGAGCCGCCCCTCATTTCTTTATATGTTGCTTCCAAGGAGCCAGACTTTGTTGTCATTTTAAAAAGTGGTCTAGAGCAATAGTTCTCCAGGCTTTCTGGAGGTCTTTCAAAGTTTTTATTTGGACACTGGCTGCTTTTTCTGTCAATCACTCAAACATAAAAACTGCCTAACTCAAGAGATGGAGCAATGTTGTGTCTACACATAACACACAACTTACCAATTTAAATTTTTGTATTTAGGCACTTTGTTGCGAGCAGTCTGTTGCGAAAAAAAGAGAGTTCCCATTTCTATTGTTGAAATTGACAAAAAATGAAAAGATAACACAGTTTGAGAGGCATCTCAAATTAAAATCGTATGTTTGTATCAACAAGGTTCTTCCTGAAAGATATACGAGCTGATAACTTGTATATTTTGGTATAGTGTGCAGTGTGTCCTCAAACAATTGTGAACAAGAAATGTACCATCAGATGTTGATCCTCCATGCAACACCATGTAGATAGCTTAATATTTCGTCATGACAATGATCCCAAACACACACACAGTGGAACACTGCTGGTCATTGATTGTGTGCACATAATAAATTACATAGCACATGCACACTCTTCTGTCACTGTATTTGAAGAGTTCGGAAACACTTTCTCTTTCTAGTCTTGGGCCAACGTTGTAAATCAAATCCACCCTATGATGAAATTGTTTTATATTAATCTGTCAGCATTACAATAAAATGGCGATGATTTGGCTGTGCGAAAAACATGAATGTCCGCGCATGAGAAAATAATAAAATAAAATAAATCACTGATGATGAGACCCGAGAGACCAAACAGCAGTTTCCAGTCTTTCTTATCCAGATCTGAAGGTGAGGCAACATGCATGTGTCACAACTTTTAAGATTCGGCAACTTGCAAACATTATACATTATTCTAAAATTTAAATTAAAGAGAGATTGTTTTAAAACAGAGGGGAAGAACTGAGATGCATTACAGAGCACAGATGTAGGGACAGGACTTCCTGGTAGCGATCTACAAGTAGCAGCAGACCTGGAAGCATTGCAGGCAAGCCCAAAGAGATGAGCTTGAAGAGAAGATCAGCAAGATTAAAATGAGGTAGATCTATTTTTTATTTGTAATTGTTTCAGTGTGACACATGTAGTGCTTGGGTTTGTGCTGCCTTCTCTGCTACTAATACTAGGTCATAGAAACTGTGGGCCCCGAAATATGCAGTTGCTTGTAGATGCTTTCACCCTCTTTTAAAAAAAGACTTATTCTTTGGTAATAACTGCTTCAAATCACAAAATAAGTACATTTTTTACAAACACGGCATTTGGGAATTGATACCGTGACTCTGGTTCAGTCACTCCCTCTGTGGTCCCATGCCAGTAAGCTATGAATTACGAGTATCTGTTTCTCTTTTATGGCTCTCCTGCTGATCTGCTTAAGCATGATGTCGTGGCGTCTGTCTGCTTGCTTATTAATGTTGTCAACTGTGCAGTATGTGCACTGCTATTAATGGTGATTTTTTTTTCTTTTTACTTTTGACTACTGCAATAATGTGTTTTCATGTTGCTGATTGATGCTGGTGAAATATAATTTCTCATGTTGGGTATTTTGCTTGTGATAGTTTCGCAGTACATATTTCTCTTTGTGGTGGCGACCAGGCCTGCTGTGGAGGGTAAAGCATGACGGGATCACACGGGCTCAGTGTTTAGCAGTGCTGGCTCACAGCAAGAGGGTGCTGGATTCAAACTCAGGCAGGGCGTCTTGATTGATTATGGGGATGTTCCTAACAGTAAACTCCCCGAAGTCAATAACAATGACTCAGTCAGATAATCCACTTCCACCCTGTAGGTATTTTCATCGTCATTAGAAATGAGGACAATGATTGTGGTGTTATCAGCAAACTTAGCTGTGGAGCTCAAGGTGCAGATGGGGAAACTGTCATAGGTAAATAGTATGTGGAGCTTTGAGCTCAACACACAGCGCTGTGGGATAGCTGTGTTTGGATGAGAGTGCAGGAGGTTTGCTTTCGAACTCTGATGTGTTGCGGTTGACTCGTCACCAAGTCCATGAGCTATGAACATAAGGGTTCAACTTTCTGACCACTTTGTAAACAATGACTATATTTGTTAAAATCCCAAGTTTTAAACTCCTCCTCATTTAACTACACCGGCATACATCTTATCATGTTCCCTGTCAATCTGTTGGACACACCAAGGAGTCTATATAACACCCACCCTTTTGGCCTGGTAGGCCTTTAACCTCCTTACAACCAGACTGAGAACAAAACACTCTGCTTAACCTTGTAACTGATTAAGAGATTTCCTCACTTTAATGTATGGTTGTGTTACACAAAATCTCTGTATTGTTAATTTTAAAGAAATGGAAGTGCTAAGATGGTGGATGTGTTAGTGAGGTAAGGCGATGTTATCCTAATGTACTGAAACCTTTCAGTAGCATGACGGCACTGTGATTTGCTTTGTTCTTTAATTGTAATTTTTTTCTTCTTATTTGAATGTGTCGAAAAACAATCATTCATCCAACCATCTATTAATTCACCCATCCAACCTCCAACTGTTAAATCTACCAATTCATTGTCACAATAAACCTTTTGGTAAAAAATCTACAAATATATGAAGAGTAACATCCTCTAAAGTTCCTCTAAGTGTGTAAGTACAATGGGTTGTAGATATTAAGGTTAGATACAGGGTGAGGTTTGCATCATGACTGTATGTAGTGTAAATCTTCATGTGGGTCGGAATAATTGTGTCACGGGTGACTTTTTGGCTTTAAAGAAGGTTTTTCTGTTTTGTGAACTTAGTCTCATCCTTAAGTCTCAGGAAAGATGGTAGCGTGAACCGCTGTGACTCAGCTTGAGCAGTTTGGAGACAAAGTTAAAGACACAAGACTGAGATGGTTTGGACATGTACAAAAGAGGGCGAGTGGATATACTGGCAAAAGGATCTTGAAGATGGGGATGCCAGGTATGAGGAAAAGAGGAAGACCGCAGAGGAGGTTCAGAGATGTAGTGAAGGACGTGCTGAAGGCGACCTCTAAAGAGAACAGCTGAAAAAAGAAGCTTTTGTCAAGAAAACTGTCCAGCAGCTCTTTGTTGGTTCAGTTAAATGCGGAAAATATTGTTATCAAAACACAATAAAACAAAAGTTTCTCCAATCTGCAGAACTCCAACAAGATTGACGGTAATTTGAATGAGTCTGTGTTCCAGCAACTCAAAGAGACGTTATCTTTTGCTTCATCTTTTGATCACTTTGCTCAAAACGTGGACCAATGGAGTGAAATCTTCTGTGTAGAGAGTACAAATGGTTACAGTAGTTACCAGCTTTCCTACTTCTATCCTGATGGCTTTCCTGTTTGAAATTCCACCTTTTGCATGTTTACTTTTTTCCTTTTTATTATATCATTATATAATAAATAAGTAAATTTGCTAAATTAAAAATGAAATAAGCATAAATACATAAAATGGCTGGCTAATGTTGTACAGATCCTCTGTTGTGTTGCCAAAGCAACTCTGAACATGGGGACTTGACTTTTGGGAGTGTCTTGGATCAGGATTTTCCAGGAGCATCAGCACCAGATGATGAAAGTTGGGGAATTTGGAGATTGGAGAATTAAATGGTAAATGGCCTGTATTTGTATAGCGCTTTACTAGTCCCTAAGGACCCCAAAGCGCTTTACACATCCAGTCATCCACCCATTCACACACACATTCACACACTGGTGATGGCAAGCTACATTGTAGCCACAGCCACACCACCAATTAATGTAGCTGATCTGTTCTTGCACTGCAGTGGAGAGAGCCATTGCCATAGGGGTCTGCAAGATTGAATCTTTCTATGTCAGAGTAGCATTTAGATGATGCCAGGATCCTAGATCTCCCTGCAGACGCTGCATTGTAATGAAATACTCAGTGTTCTTCATGACACCAGTCAGTGGTTTTAATCATATGGCTGATCAGTAATTCTACCACCAAGTAATTCTATGTTCAGTTTCCAGCTTCACACAAGACTTTCACATCTATACTGTGGATGTTGGACAGAGTGGTATGTTAAAGTTGATTTTGTCTCACAGCCTGTATCATAACCAACTTCAGATGTGTGCTGAGACGGAACAATTTCAACATTCACACTGACAACCTTTATCTGTTGGAGTAAACATCTTTTCTTCCCCTGTCAGTATAAACCATTTTCGTTCCACGCCGCCACCGCAGTAATGTCAGTGGAGCTTAAATCTGCTTGTATAGCAGTTACGTGCAAACACTATTTTGACGATAGAATCTAAACATGAACTTTAATTCAAAGATGCAGACTCTACCAAGTAAACATCCACAGGTCAAAGCAGATTTCAGCTAACAGGAGAAAGCAAAACTTCACATACACAAACACAGGTCAGAGATTCAGTCTCTGTGAAGTCTACTTTTCACACTGGAGTCAATTAAGGAACCTTAAATTTCCTCAGCCAACATTTTATTTTCCTCATTTCTCTTCTCGTCTGACTCACAAGATAAAGTATTTAAAAATGTGCAAAACACACAGAACTGCTTATTTCTTAAATCTGATTAATTTCAAATGATCTATTTTAAGTTTCTCCATTCTCACGCAATAAACTGAAGGCCTCCGTCTTGTGACAGATGATTTAGTTAACGATTTCGATCTAAATGGAAAGACTGCTTCAGGATAGCCCGTGTCTCCCAAACTTTCTCCGGATTCCAATTTGTTAAATCTAAAAACAGCATGTTATATGTTTCCTTTCTATTTGTGGCCTCACATGTGAAATAGCCTCTGAAAGGCAGGATTAAAGTGTCCAGCCTGATGATGTATGAGCCGATTTAAATTACTGAAATGTGAGACCTCGTTCTGGGTTTGGGGTTTGAGGCTGTCACAAACAAGCGTGACACACACTTTCAGATGATTCATTTTCATATTGAACGCAGACGGTACAGAACATACACACACATTTACACACGCACACAGCTGTTGCTGTGGTTTCTCCCAGATAGGGAAGATGATCCATTGTCACGCAATCTGGCTTCTTCTTCAGTATAACGTTACAGCTGTGTTTTCTCTAACATAGAAGAAATACAGGAGGGCACACTGATGGTGCATTAGTTGTGTGACGCTGCAAAGTCAGAGCAAAAATTAGGCCTGATGTGTACATGACTAGTGTGAATGTTCTTCTTTTAGCGGTTTGAGCCTATGGGAGTGTGTACACCTGTGTAAAATTAAACATTATGTAAGAGTTTGTGTGGATACGGTTGTGTATAAATGTGCCTGTGTTAATGTGGGCTCTTGTGTGCAGATGCAACAGGCCAGATGTCAAACAGAAACAGGTACCTGACTCATGGCTGCAGAATCCAGACAGGGGAAAAGAATGACGATGAGAAGCTAAAAATTCCTCATATCATCTCCTCTGTGTAACTTTTGTACTTAAGGCACAACACCAGAAACGTCAGCACTTCAAAATATCCTTTTAGGCTACAGCATATTGGTAAAATATCCTGTTCTAAGAAAAACAACAAAGTACAGGATTTAAGGGAAGGGGAGCAATCTCTAGCAGAGTTTTACTCACCATCACTGCTCATTTATAAATAAATGAGCAGTGATGCTCATTTATAAATAATAAACCAGACAACCAGTGCTTTGGTTTTTTTTTTCAAAGCTACTTCGCTGTTCTGCTTTATTTCATGTTATTTCTCTAACTATTTGTTTAGAGAAAGAAAATACATGTTTACAGCAAGAAATTAAAGAACGTAGACATGATAGCAAAATATATGATATATTTCTTGTTTTTGCAAGTGCATGAACAAACTTTGGAAAACACAGTCTGACAGTGAACTCGGGATTCACATTACTGTCATCAGTAAGCTGGAGAAACTGTTGGAGAAGTGGTACTTTGTCACTGAGAGGCAGCAGCCGTCAAACAGTGCCACCTTTCTGGTGTTTACCACTTTTCAGAGTGCCAAGTTCACAATAAAGCAATTGTTACACCAGAAAAAAACTAATTTT
This sequence comes from Pelmatolapia mariae, assembly GCF_036321145.2. Lineage (NCBI taxonomy): Eukaryota > Metazoa > Chordata > Actinopteri > Cichliformes > Cichlidae > Pelmatolapia > Pelmatolapia mariae. The sequence continues at coordinate 20,653,775 of NC_086243.1, forward strand.
AAGATAAGTTGCTGTAAATTCTGCATTAACTCACTGGCACCTGGATGCCAGTAATCTACAATAAACACTGTTAAGAGTAACTTTACTTTGAAAACCTCTTTTAGAGAAAAAAATTCTGCTGTAATTGAATTTACTTGTAAGTGCGATGACATAAATTTAGTGACATAAGATAAATTGTTGTAACTGGAATTCCTAGTATTTTCATGTAATTTGTATTTACAGTAAAGTTGCTGTATTTTTGATTTACAGTAGTTTGGTAAACTTGAGCAACATTTTGTAGAATTGCACGGGACTATTATGCTTGACATTTTTGTTCTAGCGATCCACTGATGCAAGCAGCTACTTTGAGGTTGTTTCAACCAGTCATGTACTTCTCCCTTTTAGTAGCCTGGTGCATTGTGCTGCTGTCACTGCAGATAGGTTGAAAATATGACTGCATGATTGTGTTGGTTTTTTACCACCATTTTATTGATACAGAACATACAGAATAATGATATACAGAGGCTCAGAGGGTCACAGATTATACAGAGGGAAATGTTGCAACAATATGAAAATGAGACTTTCTCAAAAAAAAAAAAAAAAAAAACCCTAAAAGAAAAAACCTCCTTGCTTCCCATTTTGACTTCTTCTACAGCAGCGTTGAAGTGGAGGTTTTGTCTGAGTGACGACCTCCTTCAGGAGAATACTGCAGCAGGTACTCGTGTCCGAACTGCTGGAATTAATGGTACACAGTGATAAGACAGGTATATTGGGTCCCTTAATCTGAAAGTAATCCTTCATTTCTGGTTTCACAACTGGTCAGCAAGTAATTGGCAAATGTTTGCATGAAAGATTTACTTTGAAGGCGAATGTTCTCTGTTTCCTTTTCACAATTTCAGCAAGTAGTTGGCGAGCGCAGGCAAGCCGGCGTCTTCCATACAAACTACAGGTAACCATGGCAACCTGCTAGCAACCAGAGCCATCATGAGGAGGTTTTTCGGTGCAACACTGTATACCTCTTTGTGACCAGTTTCACCTAGCACTACTAGCAACCTCCTGTAATCACTTATAAACCAGCAAAATGTGCTTATATCAAAAGTAACAACAGTATTACTTATTCTGCCAGACGCTCTGCCACAGCCTGACCTGGGTTTAATCTTTATTATCGCATTAGCTGTATTTAACAGGTTTAATAAAATAAGTAGAAAGTACTCTTTTACTTTTTTTGTGAGAAGGTTGTAATTTTTAAGGACTTCTTTGCTAATGTAGCCAACTTGCAACTGTCTGTTTCACAGATTTATGAGCAAAAAGGAGCTAATTGAAGGCAAGTCAAATAGTTGTTGAAATACACAGCTTGGCTTAAATCGTATCCAAAGGAATTTTCCTGGGACCTTAGGAAGTGTTGAATACAGCTGGAAAAACTCTGCTCCTGTGATGTTTTAGTAATACCAAACCAACAGAAGCAGATTTCCTCCATCACGAGCTTTACACTGTGAGAGTTAAATTAAGAGAGGATGTGTGGGTCTGTGCTTCCTCTGCTCTCATTAACAGATGATTGCACTCTGGCTTTTTCTTGGAGATTGGCCTTGATGAGCATTTGTGGGAAAAGTCTAATGGACTTTTAGAGGAGGAAAGAAAAAAAATCCCACAACTACTGTTGGAGGCAAGCCAGCTATAATGCTACATATGTAGTACAGTATATAGGAAACGCTAATTGCACATGTAGATTGCTGCCGTGTGCTGTTGTAATTAGACAGATGGTTCAGGCTGCAGCTTGATGATTCGATGTTTCTAGAGGGCCTAACTCCGGTTCCTGCTGAACTGAGCCAGTGCTTGTTAACATCTAACTGTTATCAGCTCAGTAGGCACAGGAGATTGAGCCCAGGCACCTGCACCACCCTGCTTTCACCACAAGGGGAAGCAAACAACAGGTATACAGGTAGGGAAACATAAAAACAGACAGCTCAAATAAAAAAAAGAGGCTTTAAAAAGTCGATTTAAAGCAAAACCTCCTGAAGATTACAGAAGAGTATTTTCTCGTGTGTATGTCTTATGTTATATCTTGCCATGTATTATTTGAAACTTGTGCCTCTACATCACTAAAAAGGACATTTAAAGGGCTCAGTAGAAGCCACATTTAGTTCTACAAACAGTATTAAAATTCATTGAACACTTAGGATTTTAATAAGAAAGAAATTTGCATGTAAGCATTAGACAGCGAGGAAAAGACATAGAGTTAGGGACTATTTTTTATTGCTTTGGGAACCAAAAATCAAAAAACATTTCACTATCTCAGTCCTGAGTAAATTGAACTACTGAACTACAGACTGTGCCAAAAGTGATGTCACAACTGCCATGCGCCACATTTTTAGCTGTGCACCTCTTGATTTCTGTGCGCTGAGGGCCGTGGGAGCAATGCAATTTCAAATTCCTGTGTCTGATCTGTACATATGGTACATATAAAGCTGACTTTGACTTGACTTTGACTTGGTTAGGCTTTACCACCATTTCAATTATATATATTAATACAGCCTAAGATCAGAAAGTGCCAGATTATCCAGGGGGTGACCAGTGGTGTGTCTGCAAGAGGGCATAGGGTGCCATGACTGCCCCCCACCAATGCCACAGAAGTAGAGTACTAGTCTTACAAAACCCAGCATTATTGGATGAAAGGATGAATAGGACCACTACAAGTGTACTGAGTACATTTAGTCTAGTACAGGTTTAACATGCGTGCACTTAATTGAAATATTTCAATGTTATTCTGTTTTCGTTTTTTCCCCACTATATTTGGTACCCTTTATTTTAAAGCTTTATTATTTTGTAGATATGTTGCATTCTCATAGATTATGTTACCAAGGTATATAAGTATTTAAAAGCTTATTATTTAAGTATTTAACAGCTTGAACATTAAAGATACATATAAACTTAAATGGGTGAATAATACATTATGACTTTTCCCATCATAAATTCAATTTTCAATACCAATTTTATTTGGACTTCTCCGATACCAGCACTGATGTTGAGCTTCTACATCTATTGTTCAAAATTACACTGCACATTAAAAGACATTAAAATATTAAAATACATAAAAACGGAGTCAGATTGAAGACATATTTTATTATTCTTAACGACATTGTTCAAATTCCCGTAGCTCTTTTTTCTAACCGTGTGGCGATTGGGTGAGCAAGAACGATAGAGATAGCTGCTGTAAACACAGGATAACCCCTATGAGAGTGCTGTGATGCTTCTACAGTGTTCAGCACTGAGAAACATTTAAAAACAATCTCAAATCTCCAGATTTAAACAAAGAACAGTGTTAGTAGCACTGTGTAATCAACATACAAGTTCACAGAAGTGTTTACTTGAAACATGAATACACACATGCACGGACACACAGAGATACACACAAAATCAGTACCTTGCTTTCATGACCACCCAGACAGTAAATGAGCCCAGGGTTCACAATTACGCTGCTACTTGTTTTCCCGATGGGACATTTCCTGTACTTCCTTCCTGTATGAGTAAGACTTACCCGTCCCTCCCTCCTGCCTACATCTAACCCATCTTTCTTTTTTCATAAGCCTTATCTTTGTCCTCTCAGAGAGCGCACAAAAGACTGCTGCATAACATACATAGCAGATGGTATAATGTAGACAGCAAGAGAAGAAGGGAAGTGCACTGCAGAAACCCTTTGAGTCGCTCCATCTGACAAACTGTAAAAGAGAAGCTTGTTATTTTCATGTT